>NC_067400.1:57958179-59158179 GCF_016432865.1 Antechinus flavipes
TTCATCTTTGCCAAGAAAACTCAATATAGGTCAGACAGACTGAAAAAAATAACTGAACAATAAATGTACCGGGAATAGTGAGAGGTACTGAGAATACAAAGAAAATAGGGTCCTTGCCTTCCTTCAAGGAGCTTATTTTCTAATAATAATGCTTAGCACAGAATTAGCTCTGTGATCAGATATAAACTCCCTATGGAAGTAACTATTTCATTTGAGGGTTTGCATTCCTAGCACCTAATATAGAGCCTGACACATAGTGGATAATTGATAAAAGTGTTGATTGTGTGAGACACAATTACAAATAAAAATGAATGGATGGATTAAAGAACAAACCTTTTCCTCTAAGGCACTCTCAGATTCTTGCACTCACTTAAACACTATAAAGTACTGCCAAGCTTAAATTTTGGTATTTGCACTTGTATAGCTTTTTACAATTTACAGAATATCTACCTTCACATTATCTCATCTCTTTCCCATAACTACCCTTGGGATAAACAGGACAGGTACTACTATCTATAAGTAAGGAAATTCAGACCCAGAACTGCTAAGAACCTCAGTGATGAGTCAGGAGATTACCCATATAGCCTGATATACTACACCCCTAGTCTTCCTAAGGCAGGGATATTGGAAAAACAAAAGAAATATATAACATTGGATTTAAAAATGGAAAGGATCAAAATTGTTATGGAATCCAATTGCCTAAATCACAGATGAAGAAACTGTTCACTAAACTGTCAACCGAATTTGTAAAATTGCATTGGAAATCAATTTTCAGATTTTCAAGATGAAGAGTCCTAAAAGACATTGAGACTCATAAATGCAAGGTGAGAGTAGTACTTCCCCTATGCATTCTTCTTCTGGATGGGGTATATGTATGGAAAACTCAAGGAAGATCAAAACTTCTGGTCTAAAGGTTTGCTGAGCACTTTTCAGGACTGTTCATCTGTCTTTGGCAGCCACCTGGCACTCAACTCGTACCTGTGGCTCCAAAAAGCTGCAGCCACACCCTGGTAAACTGTCTCAGCAGACCAGCCAAACCAGGTTAGAGTAACCAGTGGAACTCAAAGCTATCAGTGAATAGGGCATATGAAGCAAACATGAAGACTTCCCCAGGCGAAATGGGCTGATGAGAACAATATCTTTGAAGGCAGCTGAAACAGCTTTTTAGGACACTCAGACATTAAAGAAGCCAAGGTCATTCACTGTCCATCAGCAGTTTGTCCTGTCACTGGACCACATGACTCTGGAAAACAGAGTAAGGCTTATGACTTCATACAACTCTGCCTCATATGCAATTCATATTCATATGCAAGTCAGGACATTACCCTGTGATGTCATGGGTTCTCTTCAAAACTGAAGTACAAATAATTCTTAGACTATTGAAACAGCCTTCTAATTGGTCTCTCTTTGCCTCAAATACTCCTATTCAAATCCATTCTGCTGATTTTTCCTAAAGTACAAGTTACATGACACATCATTTAATAAACTCCAAAGACTTCCTATTCCTTCTAAGATCAAATATAAGCTTTTGTGTTTGGCATTTCAAGATCTTTTGGATCTGATCTCTTAGTGCTTTTCCAGTCTTTATTTCCCAACATACTCTCCAGTCCATTGGCTTCCCACAGGATACTCCTTCCTCTGTTTCCATGCCTTTGCATTGCCTGTCTCTCAGAAGTAGAAAGCACTCCCTTCACATTACAACTTCCAGAAATTCCTGGTTTCCTTCAACATTCAACTTAAGTCCCTTAAGTCTGAGAATTTTTCTGGTCCCTTCCAGTTATTAGTCTTTCCTTCCAAAGTGACCTGGTATTTGATTGTATATATCTATACTATATATGTTTTTTCCCCCATCAAAATGGAAGTTTTTTGAGAGCAGGAATTTTTCTCACATTTGTTTTGGAATCCTCAGTGCCTAGCATTGTTTCTCGCAGTTATGTTTACTGATTACACTATTATTCTAATTTATAATTATTTATGTACTTGTTTTCAATCTTTGAGGACACAGATTGATAACTCACCTTTGTTATCTCAATATGGAGCACCAGGTCCTAAAATAATAATTGCCATTTACATATAGTTTTAATGTTGGTATAAGAACAAGCATTGATCAGGAAATACCTCCACCCTGCCCCATCAATTTGAGAAGAATACTTCTATTAAGGATTATTGCATCCATTGGCGCCTTGATTAGAAGGTACAGACAATTCTTGATTGGCACTGGCCTCAAGATGATTGTATGGGCTCTGGGGAAGGATGATTGGCACTATTCTCACAATGATTGTATGGACTCCGGGGAAGGATTCCACCTTTCTGCATTAGTCTACAAAACTGATTTGATTGCTCTCATTTTTTTGTGTTTTCTTTTATAATGCAAACTGATAGGGGGTTTTCTCATATTAGATCTTCTCAGCAGCAGCTGAGACAATGAGAAGGTTCCTGAAGTAGTATACTGAAGGAGCAGGTGTTTTTACCTCTTTAGGCTGAGAATAGTGGATAACATTTCTGGTAATTTTGAATTCCTAGGTAATGATTCCAAAAGTTAGCATTTTAGTTAGAGAAGGAAGATTTCTTGGATACCACTAGCTTTGTGGCTTTTCTCATAAGAAAAGCCTAATGTGAGAATTCTGGGGAACTTCTAGAGAGAAAAGCAGACATTCTGAAAAATGTCCCTTGGGAGCAATAAGATCACCTATAAAGTCCCATTAAGCTGTAAGCCCTTTGAAAGCAAGTTTTCTTTTCTTAGGTCTTAGTGGTGCCTGGCATATATGCACTTAAATGCTAGTTGGCTGAAGATAAAGGACCAAGAAGGGTTATCACAGGAAGGGAAGAGGTAAAGAAGAACAAGAGTTCAGAACCTTGCCATTCTCCGCACCTCCTGCTGTTACAGTTGAGCTATTTAGGCAGTGTCGATGCTATGGGAAAATAGGCTGCTCTCTAGCAGCCCTAAAAACATTTTTCCTGTTCATGGGATTCTAAGCCTTTAGAGTTGTACCATAAGGCTAAATTAATTTATAAATCACTTAGCAATAAAAAGATATTCCCAGAAATGTCAGTGATACTTGCACAGCAACCACAAATGTGTTTGCCTTCTAGAAAGAGAATACAAACTATAGAGTAGTACTATGACTGTGGAAAGTTTATTGTAAGGTGCAAGACAAACCTGTTTATAAGACTCCTGTGAATCCTTTGTCTTCTGTATTTTCTTTGAGATAAAACAAAGACTGTCCCCTAACCATATGCACTTCTTACCTTGAGAACTTGCATGGGAACTGAGGACCATATTATCCACAGCTGTGGAAATCTAGACATAAGTTATATTTGTAGATTTCTCCAGAGTAAATTATGGATAAGGGTAATGAATCAAAGAGAAAGAAGTATCCTTCTGGGCTCAGCCCCCTGAATCTGAGTCTTAGGAATCTGGATAGATTGTATCTATAAATCAATTTACATAAATCTCACTTGAGCTTCAAAATAACTCTGAAAGATAAGTATATCAGTAATAATTATTTCCTTTTACATTTGAGGAAACAGAGGTTTGAGAAGATTTAAGTGGTCTAATTACACAAACATGTCAGTGACAAGATTTGAATTAACCACATCCTGACTTTAAACCCAGCACAGTATTCATGTCCATTAGTCAGTTCTCCACTTAATAAGCATTTAACAAATATATATTGAAGTTCTAGTTTAATATCCAAAAGGATCCTGTTGCTGTTAGGTGCATCAGGATTTGCATAAGGCAGATACAATGAATGTAAACTGCAGAGATGTTCTATTTAAGACTGAACTATAGAATCATAAGATTGGCATGCACATATATATGTGTGTGTATATGTATGTATATATGCACATCCATGTATATGGTGTGTACATGTATATATACAAATATGTATATATTAACACACACGTGTGTGTGTGTGTGTGTGTGTGTGTGTGTGTGTGTGTGTGCAACAATTATATCTGTGGAACATCTACTATAAGATTTAGGCTTCTCATAAGAATCTGGTCCATTCAGTTTGTTTGAATTATTAAAAACTATAGGTTAAATGCTTACCTTAATCCATTTTAAAAATATTCCTTTATTCGAGATAAGAAAATTAGATGACAATGCCCATCTTGATGATATATTCTAATAGAGAGATATTAAATAAGAAAATAAGGAAAGTGAGGAAATAAGAAATAGTATGATAATGTATATGGCTTAAATTATAGGAAATTTTATCCTGTTTCCTTCTTAGAAAAGGTTTCCAGAACAGTATAAAGTAAACATTTGGCTGATCAAAATGTTTGGCTTTTTCAAACTAAGTTTATAATCAAAACTAAGGAGCAATATGAAGAATTTAATGTAAAGCCTTGGTAAATGTTTTTTTTTGTAATTTCAGTATGTTCATGAAAGAAAGTTAGAGAATAATTATTCATTTTCTCTAGAATAAAAGAGGTTACAATTCATTCAATTTTGTCATCAAGAAACCAGTGTCTCATGTAGCCAGTTACCAATCATTTTTAAGTATTTACTCCATGCCTGATATGATGCTAAACCCTGGAAATAAAAAAAAAAAAAAAAAGGCAAAAGTCATATATGCTCTCAAGGATCTCACAGTTGAATGGGGGATATAATGTGAAAACATGTGAAGCAAAAGAACAAATTGGATAAATCAATAGTAAACAAATAAATGGAGAGGGGGAGCTAGCATTAAAGGCCTTTGGGAAGGGCTTCTTGTAGAAGAGGAGATTTAAGGAAATTTTTGTAGGAAGCCAGGAGGAGGAGATGAGAAAGAAGAGAATTCCAAGCACAGGAGATAGCCAGTAAAAATATTCTGAATTTGGGGGACAGAGTGTCTTAAATGAGGCTAGCAAAGAGGCTAGTGTCAATGAAAAATACATAGAGTACCTGAAGAGTATAAGATATAAGAGGACTGGAAAGGTAGGAAGGGGACAGATTCTGAAGGGCTTTAAATGCCCCAAAGAAGATTTTATATTTAATCCTGGAGGCAAGAGGAAGCTATTGAAATTTATTAAATAGAGGGGAAGATAACATAGTAAGACCTGTGTACTCAGCAGAGTGGAGGATAAATTGAAGTAAGGAGAGTCTTGAAGCAAAGAGACTAGAAAGCTATTCCAATAGTCTAAATAAGCATGAAGTGATGAGGGCTTGCACTAGGGTAATGCAAGAGAGAAAGGGAGCATATATAAGAGATGTGAGGAAGGATGAATCAACAGAATTCAATAACAGATAATGAGGGAGAGGAGTTGCAGGCTAACGAATGTTAGGATTAAGGATGACACTAGTTTAGGAGAACCCTGAGTAAATAGGAAGCCAGAGGTATCCTTAGCAAAAATAGGGAACTTAGGAAGAGAGGGTAACAGTAAGAGAAAACATGAGTTCAGTTTGGGACATACTGAGTTTAAGATGTCTAACAGGCAATTGGTGTTGTTGGGCCTGGATTCTGGGATTCATCAGCATGGAGATGATAATGGAATCCATAGAAGCTGATGGGATTATCAAGTGAAATGGCATACAAGGAGAAGAAACAGTGCTGGACAGGGAACAAGGAAGCCATGTCCCTCAGGACGGAAATATGCTGCCATGAGTACAAGAAGACAGAAAGAACTAAAAAGGAAAAAGTTTAAGATGAAAGCAAGTTTTCTACTATGCAAAGAAAAAAGTATTCAAATTAATTTTGAAAAAAAAATTTGTTGAAATGTTTTACATAAAGGCTTGGGCTGCATATTGATATATCTGTGAAGAAAATGTAGTGTTTAGAGTGCCTGAGATTTTGGAGTGAGCTTTGCCACTTATTCTTATGCCATTTATATCCCCAGCAAAATCACTTCACTCTCTGAGATTTAGTTTCATTCTCTATAACTGAGGATCACAAATCCGCCATAGCTAACTTCACAAGAGTATTATTAGAGTTATATAAAACAGCATGTCAAGTATCTGGTAACCAAAAGAGCCCAAGACTATTGCTTTGAAGTTATGATGAAACAAAGCAAAAACTGATGAGGAATCAAAAAGTATAATTTATATTGTTCTTTCCAAATTATTTTCCATAAATATCTGCTGTCATTTTATCTAGGAGAAATTTCCTTCTGATTACTAGAGTTTACCTTAAATTTAAACAAAATTACTTTTTAAGCAAAAGTTAAGTAGAATCCTTAAAAAAGTCTCCAGTGTTTTGTTATAGTGAATTCCACAACTACCAGAAGAATTTTCAGAAATCTGACATAAATGATGCATAATGACAGAAAATTGAGTCTGAATGAATACTCTGTTCTTTTACATTCTTACTCTCATAATAGAACAGAAAATTTAGCCTAATGCTCCTTGGTTACTGACACTTCAAATGAGATTTAATTAGTTTCTCCAACAAAGCAGTAAATCTTTAAATTAAAGGGTTCAGGAGTGCTTTACCCCATAAATTTTGTAGGGAAATTTGCATAGGAATAACAACCTTTAACTACTTCTTTCTTTCAGTTTTCCCATACTGACAGCTAAGGTTGCCATTTGACAAATGGCAAACATAAACATATCTTAAAATGGCTTTAAAATCCTTAGAATTTAAGAAAAGAGAATTTAACTAGAATAAATCAACCTGGAAAATTCAGTGCCCAGGTGGCCAAAGAAAAATCATTTTGTATTTTCTAGAAGGCAATCTAGAGTGGTTTACAAACATGACCACAAGTTCTCATAAATGGCAAGTTTAGCATTTACATTTTTGTTGAAGAAAACTGAAGAAAGGAAAGGAACTTTGGCATAGTCTCAACATCATAGGAAGACTATATTATTGTAAATAAAATTCAGGCTTGGGAGAACTACTAAGGTATCTAGGACTTAAACCCTAGAAGAACATGTAATTTAAGTTCTTTTTATTTTTCTAAGGATTGTAAATTTGTAGCCTCTTGCCCTTTATTAACATCCTTTGATTTTTCATGTGTCTTGGAGTTTACCCTGAGTTCTTGGAAGTTATACTTTGATAGATCCTAACAAGTTGTAAAGACTTCCAGTACAGACTTGGGGATTTGATATATGGTGAAGGAGAATTAGATTAGGTAAATTGGGAGACACACTTTTGACTAGAGTAGATAATGATACTGGATAATGAACTGTGGGGCCATAGCAATTGTGGGGTTGTCCTTTGAATCCATGAAAGGAGCACCTAAAATAATAAAATCTGAAATTCTTGAAATATGGAAGATACATTGATTCCAAGTTTTCAAATGCTATACCAGTCCCATTTCACTTGGCAGGATGTGAAACAGAAGTGGGAGTATAAGGATGAGGGTAAATCTGGGTATTGTTTGGTTTGAAATAGTTTGGCAAGAAAGGAAATGAAGAAGCATGAACCAGTTACTCCTAGAATGAAAAATAGGAAGAGCAGACACTTTGGCTCTGCCCAGTCTCAGCCCAGTTATAAGCTTTAGGTTCATTTGGATATGCCCGCTATCAGTACTCAAAAGAACCTAGGTTTGAATCTTGTCTTGGCAACTTCTGTAACACTGGAACTCAGTTTTCTTCACTGTAAAACAAAGAGGCTTTCCTACATGGCCTGTGGAGGTCCTTCGAGCTGTAAATCGATGACCCATATGCATTATGATTCAGGGACTCTCTCTCCACAAGTATAGAGGACAGCCGTTCCACACTTTGTCATTTCATATTTCCATCCATGTCTTTCCATAAACACATAGTCCTTTTAATGTCCACAGAGCATGTGTGGTGTACAAGGACTGTTCACCCACTATCTTTGATCCCTATTATATCACTGATCTGCCTCCTTCCAGGGCTGGAGGAATGAGACCTGCCTTTTGTATCAATCTCAATATAATCTCTGAAATGCATATAAGATCACACTATGAGAAAAGTTGATCAACTCTTCAATGTTTTCTTATAATTCAACCCTTAGTTATTTATGAGTTACATAGAATATTTCTTTAATGAAACACGATCATTTGAACAGTCAAAACTCTAAATTAATTTTGAACTTTTACATGTACCATAGTATAAATTATATTTATAGATTTTGCTTACAGAAAGTGATATAAACCTGCAATATAAACATTTTCCAGGTTCTCTTCTAAATAAAAATTGTGAATGTTATTAAATACATGACTATAGTGTGAGGTTCTCTCAAACTTAGGTTTTACAAAGATGAATATTGAAAACTATCTGTGATATATTTGGGAAAATAAAATACCATTAAAATAAAATATAAATTAAAAATAAAAAAATTTTTATCATAAAAAGATGTGAAGCAATTATAACTATATTCATAGACAAACTTTGAGTCATCAGAACATTCAGAATATAGGATACACAACACTATACCATGTATTTGAGAAATACTTGTCATTCATGTTCCTTGAATTGTTGGGTTAACCCTAAATCCTATTTGTTTCAATTGCTTGTTTTAAAAAATTGTTTTGGATACCTTCTTGGCTGCGTAAAGGGAAAATACTGAGCATGAGAGGTAATTAAAAATCTTAAATGGTCTTGGATTTATTACCATGAACAGTAATATTCATGAATCTCTCCTCAATTATGATTACATGGATAAATCCTTGATAGCTGTTCAAGGCATTTGCCCAGGATCACCTAGATAATAAATGCTGAAGGAAGGATTTGAATACTGGTCTTCCTGTCTGCAGACCCAACAGCCTTTTCCACCACTGCTGGCTGCTTCTAAATGAGCTAGAAATCAAAAACTATTACTTATATTTCAAATACATTGGGGATATTCTTCTATTTAAAGGAATCACGTGGCCACAGGTGAATTCCTCATAATAAACAAAGGCTTCTTTGGTTAAAAAAAAAATCATCCCCAAAGAGGCACTGTGATGTCATGGAAAATGTACTGGCTCTGTGATGAACACCAGCTGGGCCATTTACTAGCTGTGTGACCTGATACAAGTTATTAAATATTTCTGTGCCTCCTTTTTTTTTTTGTAAATAAAATAAGAGTATCAAACAGATAAACTCTATCTTTTTATCTCTAAAGTTGCATGATTCTAATTTAAATTTCCTTTAAATTTGAATTTTCATAGTTCAAGTTTACTTAAACAAAGTCTCTAGTGTAAATATCTCTCAGATGCTCTTCTAAGTGAAGAGCTCCCTTAAGTACTTGGCATCATATTTTATTCTTTAAAATATATAAATGTTCTGGTATTTAAACATTTAAAACCCACTGGTAATACTACTACTAATAATGTATAGCACAGGACAGAAGGATACTTTTAAGTTATTAACAATAGATGATAAGAGATAATATCTACCTTATAAATTACATGTATCATAACAGATTAACATGTCAGTCATCGTAATGATTTTAAAGCTATGAAATTTGTTCATGAAGTGTCACTTGCATTGAGAGAACCATGCAGACTGAATGTGCATCAAAGTTTAGTATTTTTCCCTATGGTTATATGTTTGCTTGGTTTTTCCTTCTTTCTCAATTTTTTTCCCCTTTTGATCTGATTTTTCTTGTAAAGCATTTAAAAATGCTGAAAATACTGAGCATGAGAAGTAATTAAAAATCTTACAGGGTCTTGGAGTTATAGTAATAATTATTGATATTATGATAATATTACTATTATCAGTAATATTCATGAACAGTGACATAGATTTAAATGTACAAGATGACAAAGGTTTATGTTGAGTCTAGTGACAACAGACTCTGGAAGTTTTTGTTTAGGTTAAAATAATAAATTTTTAGTGTACTTTATTATAATTCAATCTTTATTCAAAATATGTTAGAATATAAGTGCTGGTTAATTATGTTGATTGGTTTTTGATAATTAAAGTTTTATTTTCCATGATACCAAATCAATGTTATTTAATCAAATATTTATTGAATAATTATGCTATGTTGAAGACCCTGTATTTGGTACTAAGGATTTTCAAATATTAAAATGGATTTAAGATTTTATTGCATGTGGTTATTCCCTCCAACAATGCAGATTCCAACTATCCATGACAGCTTATTTTGTAAATTTTTGTTTGTCTTCTTGTAAGTTTTCCTCTCATGCAGCCTACTCAATGAATTAGAAGCCTTTCTTACTCTGTTAAGAGAAAGAAAGCCAATAGAGCACTTGGTCTGTCCTTCAGTTATTTCTTGCTCTTATCCCATAACAAGTTCATGTCTTTTTTTTTTTTTTTTTTGCTTATATGTTTCTTTCCAAGTTTTCCTACTTCTTAAGTCTTTGTATATAATGTACTATACTTAGCCATCATTGCTATTTTGAGTGATACTCACTTTTCTTTCTTCATTTTTTTTGCAATTGGGATTAAGTGACTAGCCACAGCTAGGAAGTATTAAGTGTCTGAGGGCAGATTTGAACTCAGGTCTTTCTGACTTCAGGGCTGGTGCTCTACCTACTATGCCACCTAGTTGCCCCTCACTTTTAATTCTTAAAGGGACAATAGTTCTTCATGACTCAAAACAATATGACACCACTAATAGAATAATGGTATTTAAAAGGAGGGCCTTTAGTTCAGGTAGAAATCTGTGGTCATTAAAAACTGGTGTAGTTTCTCAAAGAAAATACTGACCCTTTTCCTCCTCCTGTTTAGCTCTGAGCTTAATTTGTAATGCCTATCCAAGATACAGAAAAAAAAAAAGTTTAAAAAAAAAAGACACCCCAATGAATAAACTCTCACTATTCCACTCTCTGCTTCTGAAATCAATAGACTGTCTACACTTTACACATGCTTACAACTAGGAAGCAGTATATCTTTTAGTCCTGACATGAAATACAATTGTCAAATTGTTCACACAGAAAAATTTCCTCTGCCTTCATATTTCAAAACTGCAATTTAAATTGAAGTAATGAGGGATTTCAGAAAAAAATGAAAATCATTCAAATGTAAAATTTGAAAAAATAAAAAATGTTCAATTTATAACAAACTCCCAAAAGGACCTAATTTGCAAGTCTCAAAACAAGATGAGATCATGGGTTGATCCTATGAGAGGCTTTCATTGAATATCTTTTTGTTATATGAAATACACCTATGTCCTATCTATTCTCAAGAACTAAACTGAAGACTATATCATCAGGGTGAGCAGCAGCAGTTTTTACTAGAAGAAATTAAGCTATAAGAGGCAGGTAGGTGACTCAGTGGATATAGGCCTGGAGTCAGGAAAATCTGATTTAAAATCTGGCCTTAGATGCTTCCTAGCTGTGCTAGGGACCTTATTTCTGCTTCCCTTAATCCACTGGTGAAGAAAGTAGCAAACCTCTAAGTATTCTTGACAAGAAAATCCTATGGATGGTATTGGTATGGTGTGGTTCACAGGGTTACAAAGTTTGACACAACTGAACAACAGTCATAAACAAAACAATTGTGTTTGAATTTTCAAATACAGACATCCTCTCTTCATTCAGTATACAGGCTTGTGGGTAAATGCAGATTCTATCTTTTTCTTTTTTCCCATGAACTACCTTTTTTCCTTCCTTTTCTTTAACTTTCTTTTTTCCTTCCTTTCTTTCTTAATGTTTGTGATAGCATGTGGGAAACTCAATGTGAAAAATCTCTCCACAAATGCAATTCAATAAACATTCATAACTAAAAATCTTAAGAAAGTTGCCTTGGTCATTGGATATGACTTGCTCAAAGGCATAGTTAAGTGTTGGAGGCAAGTTTTCTTGATTCAAAGGACAGTTCTCTGTAACAGTTAGGCTATGTTGTTTTCACACGTTTTATATGTATACAATTCTACCTTTTTTCTTATGTGGGCTTTCTATTTACTGAAAGAAGCAGGAAAAGAACATTTATTTGAAAAATGGAAAAAAAAAAAAAAAAAAGCATCCTGAGGTAAAACAGAAACAGTTCTGAAGACTTGAGGGAAAACATTAAAGTACTGAGAAGATATGAATGAAAGCAATTCATAGGCAAAAGTTGATCTTAGAGATTTCTGCAGTGTAGTTTCCCAGCACCTAATTTGAATATGACTGTTTTTAGTACTTTGGAATTTTTTGCTGGCAAACTCTAAACCAAAGAACTGTTTCAGGACTATAAGACAAATCCATATGGACTATTTGTATAATGTCTGAGAAATAGAGATTTTGAGTTTCCCATCTTAAAATACAGATGGATCATTATATATGAGAAGACTTTGACTTCAAGCAGGAGAAACAAGGAGAAGTTAAATTTTGAAAAGCTATTTGAGAAAATTAACAGAAACCAATAGGGCAATACAGAAGCTGATTCAGCCTAAAAACCAGGAGAAGATAAGTAGAAAGGTCAAAGAAGCCAAGAGAGCTAAAAAACTAAAAGGAGTTGAGCAAAACTGACAGGAAAGTTCTTGAGCCAATGCAGGAAGTTGATCTGACTGGAGCAAAGCCATGATGCTGGAAGATGAAGATCTGAATAAAGACAGACTGTCTTGCTTTCCAGTGGTAGCCATGGGCCTAAGAGAGGGGAAACTTTTCAAAGGCTTGCCCTCATTGATCTTTACTGTTTTATGTCTGTAGAAAGGAAAAACCCTCAATGGTTAAAGAGAATTAACTTGAATATCTTTACAGATCCCAGAACTGACAAAAAATGCTTTTCATTTGTGTAAATGGGAAGCTCAGGAGCTATAGCTGCGAATGCAGATGTACAGTTCCCTATATCAAGATTATTTCTAAGACTCTGAAGGGAAGGTACAGTAGCATAGTACCCCAAAACTCCAAGACCTGCAAGAATATATAAAAGTTGGGGTGAGTGAGCCAGGGGAGGAGAGGAGAAGAAAAGAAAGTTGGGGTGGGGGGAGGGGAGAGGAGAAAAAGAGAGAGGGAGAGGGAGAGAGATTAGTTGGGGGAAGGGTGCAGTTGGGCACTATTCCCAGAAACATTTGGAAGTATATTTCATGGAATCTATGAGCAGAGCTACTTCTAAAGAAAACTGACAAATTTTTCTTAGCTTCTTCCTCTTTCTCCTTTCTATTGTTTTCCTACCTTATAGCACCATCTTGTTCTCTTTTCACTCCTCCCTCCCAACAATGCTCTCATAATGATGTCTCATATATATATTATACATACACACAAGCTTTAAGGCTTTAAAACACTTTATTTTTATTATTCCCATTTCATGGTTGAGACATCTAGTCAATTAAGTGAACAGAGTGCTATGCTTGGAGTCAGAAAGAACTAAGTTCAAATCTAGTCTCATATACATACTAGATATGAGCCTGGGCAAATCCCTTAACTTCTCTCAGCTTCAATTTCCTCATCTGCAAAATGACAATAGTACCTACCTCCCAGGGTTATGGGAGAGATAAGTGAGATATTTGTAGTTTTGTAATCCCTAAAGCACTATATAAATGTAAATTTTAGGAAATGGAAATTTAGGGACATAGTGATTTGATTAGAAAATCATCTTCTGACTTCATATTCTGTATTCTTTTGAAAACAGTAAGCTTTTCCTCAATTCTTCTGATTAATGAATTCTAAAATATTGGTGATCTAATGTGTTACCCTTATCCAGGTAATAACCACTTTCTAATAGTGGAATTTTAAGCTCTGGAGCACAAGAGTATTGGAAGTATTTGGGGAAAAGCTGCAGATTCAGGCACCCTTTGTATTAGATCACGTAGGCCCTTTTCACCTATAATTAAGTCCAATCTGAATTATATTTCTCAAATATATGTGTCACTTGAGGAAAGGAGAAAATATCTGGGGTAAAATAATTTTCCTAATACCCTTGAAGACCTATGCTACACACAGCTACCTGTTTCATAAATGCATAGGGATCACAAGACAATTTCAAAGGATTTATGATGAAAAATGCTTCCTCATTTGAATCAATGTAATGGACTCAGACCCTATAAAATAGATGTGTAGCACCTTTCATCAAGATCTGTACTAAACTGTCAGTTGCAGAGGAATTTGAGGAGTAAGGCAATATGGCTTTGGGAGATAAGTATCAAGTAATTTCTCTGAATTAAGGTATAGCACTTACATTAATAGCAATATGGGGCTAGGAAAAGGCCCTCATCATTTCTTTTTCTGTTAAAAACCAACCCACTGTTGTTCTCTATCTTTCCCAAGGTCCTTATGCTTTAGTCAATGTTTCATTTTTATTGTTTCAAAATGCTAGAGTTGAAGATACAACTTTTTATTGTGTTTCAAAGATAAATAGCCCATTCAAAAAATTAAATGATAATGCTATTTTACATTTGCTGAATGCAGCATTTATAATTTATACAATTCCTGAGCCTAGCATACAATTTAGACTATTTACTTTTACAGTTCTTTGGAGCCACACTTTATCTCTGCTCCAAAATTAACCTACTCCACAAAGAGGAAGCTGAGGAATAATAAATTTTAGCATCTATTTGACTTGTCACAAGTTAAAGTTGCACATATTTATAACTGTCTTCTTGTACATAAGAGATTCATTGCTACAACTATATCAAGTATAGGGAATCACTTCTCTTCAAATAAAATGATAGCTAAGCAATGTTTCGGATTTTTAATTAAGAAGCTGTTGGTAGGTTTTGTTTTTTTTTTTTAAATCAAATTGGGGTAGGAGACTCCACTCACCAAAGCAGTTTCTGCCATCCAACTGAGTCTTAAAGAATTGTACTTTAAAGCAGGGTTTTTTAAACTTTTTCCCCTTGTGACCCCTTTTTACCTGAGAAATGTTTACTCAATCCTGGGTATACAGTATATAAAATAGGTATACAAAGCAAACATTTACTGATAATAAATCATAATTTCGTAACCTCCACATTCAGTTATGTGATCTCACATGGGATCAAGACTCATAGTTGAAGAAACTTAGCTTTATAGTAAAGAAGTTGTGCCTTGTTATGTTGGGCAGCCTGATATTTCAGTAGCAAGAACACTGGGCTCAGAGTCAGGATCTCAAATCTTCCTTCAGACATATCCTAATAGTGTGACCCTGAACAAATCATTTAACCTTGTATGCCTCAGTTTCCTCAGGAATAAAATAAATCGGAGAAGGAAATAGTAAGCCATTTTAGTATCTTTGCCAAGAAAGTGCCAAATGGGGTCATGAGAATTACACATGACTGAACAACAAAATTTTTTGTCAGACTAGAAAACAGTTGTGTGTTTATATATATTTTTTTTGATTGACAAAGTGTCATCTTATTGTGGAAATACACAATATTAAGTTCCTTTTCCTGCTCATTAATATATCTAACAAGGCTACCATACCTAGTAGGGTCATTGTTGAGAAATGAAAAGAAATTATTTTCCCAAGAAATCAAATTATTTTGCTTCAATTTAAAATGTCATTATACCAAGGCTAATAGTCTCTTTCTTTCACGGACATAAGTAAAATAGCTTTCCAAATCAATGATAAAAGTTTAATGTCAGGAGGTTTTGATTTCAAGATCAGTTAAAGATGTTTGACTGGATTGGGTACATTTGGTTTCCCCAAAAAAACATTTATAATTATCAACTAGCAATTACTTTTAATAATACACTTACATATTCTCTTTAGTTAGAAAACAGATGTAAATAACCCCCCTTTTCTCTACAAAATGTTGCCAATAAGTATTTCAGAGTCAGAGGAACTGGGTTCAATTTCCCCTATACAACCTTGGATGAGCCTCTTCATATCTGGGGCTCAGTTTTACCTGGGTTACTAGATGGTTCCCCTCTAAAATTCCTCTCAAATCCCAATTTTGTGAGAAGCATGATGCATTAAAAATATTAGATAAGGATGATTTAACATAAGGAAAACTATTAACATAATTGATTACATCAATAACAAAAGTAACAAAAATCATGTTTATATGAATAGATACCAAAAAAACTTTTGACAAAATACTCATTCCTATTAAAAATGTGAAAATATAAGCATAAATATTTTTTCTTAAAATTAGAAGAAATATCTACTTGAAATCAACAGCAAGCATTATTTATAATGAGGATAAACTAGAGCCTTTCTAAGAAGATCAGGAGGGAAATGAGGATGCCCAGTATCACCAATATTATTAAATATCTTATTAGAGATGCTACCAATAGCAATGAAGAGATGAAAAAAGAAATGTAATCAGAATAGACAATGAGGTAATAAAACTATCTCTTTTTTCAGGTGATATGATGATACACATGGAAAATTCTAAAGACTAAACTAAGAGGTTGGAACAATTTACTAATTTTAACGAAGCAGCAGAACCTATATAAACCATCAGCATTTCTATATATCACCAATAAACCCTGCAAGAAGAGATAGTTAAGAGGTACCCTATTTAAATAACTGCAGTGAAAAATACCTGGGAATACACTAGCAAAGACAAACTCAGGAACCACATGAAATTCTAAAACACTTTTTAAACAAATAATGCCAGATTTAAATAACTAGAGAAATATTAGTTGCTCAAGGATGAGTAGAGTCAATACAATAAAAAAATGACAATCCTATCTAATCTACTTATTCAATGCCATCTCAACTGAGTTAGAAAAAATTTCAGCAAAATTCATTTGAAAGACCAAAAAGTTAAGAGTATCATAAGAATTAATGAAAAAAAAAAAGTAAAGAAAGTAGATTTAGCAATATCACATCTTAAATCATATTATAAGACAGTTATTGGGAAAACTCTCTGATACTGGCTAAGAAATAGAAAGGTGGATCAGTGGAACAGAGTAGACATACAATACATAGCAGTAAATGACTGTAGTAATTTTGTGTTCGACAAATGCAAAGAATTAAGCTTTTGTGATAAGAATTCATTTCTTATGGTAAAAAAAAAAATTATTAGGAAACCTAGAAAGCAAGATGATAGAAATTGGATACAGTCTTATATCTTATACTATTTACCAAGAAAAGGTCAAAATGGATACATAACCTAAATATAAAGGGAATTATCATAAGAAAATAAGAACATGGAACATATTACCTATCAAATTTATGGATGAGAGAATTTATGAATAAACAAGATATATACAAGGCATTGTGAGATGTAAAATGGATACTTTTGATTACATCAAAAGTTTTTTATAAATAAAACTAACATAGCTAAGATTAGAAGGAAAGCAGAAAATCGGAAAAGTTTCTTGGATAAAATCTCACATCTCAAATATATAGAGAATTTTGTGAAATTAAAAATTGATAATCAAAGACAGTATTTCAATGAAGAAATCAAAATTATAGATATGTGAAAAATATTCTGAATTATTATTGATTAGAAAAATGCAAATTAAAACAACTTTGAGATATTTTATACCTATCAGATTGGTTAAAATGAAAGGAGAAAACATCAAATGTTAGAAGAGATGTGAAAAAAACAGAACACTAACACACTGTTGGTCGAACAGTGAAGTAATGCACCAAAATTTTGGAGAGCAATCTGGAATTTTGCCCAAGAGTTATAAAACTGTGTATACCTTTTAACTTAAAAATACTACTATTTGGTCTGTTTTCCCAGAAGATCAGAGACAAAAGGGAAAGGTTATCTATTCTAAACCTTTATATCAGTTCTCTTTGTGTTGACAAACAATAAGGAATTGAGGGTATGCTCATCAATTGGGAAATGGGAAAACAAGTTGTGATGTATGACTGTATACTAAAAAAAATGATGAATGAGTTAATTTTAGAATAATATGGAAAGACTTGCATGAAATAATGAAGAATGAAATGAACAAAACTAAGAGAAAGTTATATACATTAACTACAATAGTGTTTGAAGAACAACTAAATTATTCTGATTATTATATTCAAATTAACTACAAAAGAAGATTCTATCTACTTCCAGAGAAAGAATTGGTAAACACAGTTATGTATAGGATGGTTTTACAAATATGTGTATAGACATATAGACATGTATGTGTGTACACACATACACACACACACCCAAATAAAATGTTTCAAATGGTGGTCTTTTCTACTTCAGAGTGGGGAAGGAGGAACAGAGGGTAACAGTGTAGAATTTAAAATGCAACAAAAAAGAAAATTTAATTTTTTAAAAAAGAATGCTAGACTTGTAGTATCTCTGCTATTTACTACTTGTATAACTATCATTGGTTGGGGTAGTAAATAACTAGTATTTCTATGAATAGATAGATATAGTAATATTTTGGTGTATATGTATAAATATATTTTTAGGACTTTTCCCTCTTCTTTGACTTCCTTGGAACTCATATACACACACACACACATATATACACATATGTACAAATACATACACGTGTACACACACATATATGTATGTACATTTGTCCAGTAATGTGATTACTAGATCAAAATGTAAAAACAATATAATCAATTTTCTTAATTCCAAATTTTTTCTGAACAATTGGCCCAAGTTACAACTCATACCAACGTAGGATTTATGAAGATTGGGCAGGGGAGTGATAGTGATGTCAAAAAAACAGAGGTAAAATATTTTAAAAAGAAAAAGTGTCTTGGTTTGCCTGTCTCATAGCCTCTTGTCAATAATTGTTTGCTTCTTTTAACATCTCTGCTACTTTGTGGGGTGTGAGGTTAAACCTGGGATGTTAAAGTTTGTATTTCTTCATATTGATTGATGATATCCAGTATTTTAGCCTTAAAGAGTTATAAGGAACCTTGGAGGTAATCTGGTCCAACCTCCTCATTTTAAAGATGAGAAAACTAAAGCCCAGGAACTGTCATGATTTGTTCAAAGTCACACATACAGACTGTGATAGATATCAGACTTTGATGAAAATGCTTTTTGTGCCCCAACCCCTACTCAGGCTTCTTAAGTCAAGCTCCATTCATTTTCTTTAAACAAAAGACACTCAGGCTGTTTTCCAAAAAAGCATTTGGTACAGCAATGAAGCGAACCATGGGCTTAGGTCAAAAGTGAGAGCAGAGACTTCGTAGATGTATGACCCTGGGCAAGTCACTGAATCTCCCCTTCAATTTCCACAGTTGTAAAGATAAAAATAGCACCTACATCCCAGGAAGCTTTGCAAACTGTACAACAATCTATATAAATGCTAGCTGTTAGTACAAATGACTAACAAAGTAGCCAAGAAAGGGTAGAAAGTTGTCATTTAGACAAGAAACCTGGGCTCTATTCTTTGATGTCACTAGCTGTCAGATATTACTCAAATTTCCATACGATTTCAAAACACTTTTTCTTCACAATGATCAGGCAAAGTGCTTAAAATATTTACTATGTTAGATATAGTAATATATAGTATACTTATCCATATCTTGATAATAATGAAAGTTTTCAGAGTTTAAGTGCTGGGGCTAATACTTATAAACCTGATCCCTTTGAGCTCTATAAGTCCATTCAATTGGTTAAATTGTAAGATCTTTCAGTTATTTTGCAAAGATCAAAATCTGTTCCATCAGCTATGCCATTGGTCAAGAAATTATTAAGATGACTTAAAACACTAATTGACTATCTTTAAGATCAGTAAATTTCTCTCTCATTTAATAACCACTTCTGTGCAAAGATCTTTTCCTCTTTCTTCAACTTCAGATTGCACATTTCAAGGTTGAAGTCCCAGGGAATTTAGTACATTCTGCCTGTGTCCTCTACATAGGCATGTTGGCAAATGGAACTGTCATTTTCCCAGCATGTTCCCAAATAAGCATGTTCAGAATGAGCAAAAATATAGGCTGGAATACATGTGAAATTCTGGCAGCTATTTTCCTTGCTCTTCTTTCTCTGCTAGATTGAGAATCAATATACATTAAAGGAAGTACCCACAAGTCTTTAATGTAAAAGTCAGGAACCACTGAGTAAGAGGGAGTTCTAAGGCTCAAGAGGCTTTTTCAATATAACCTGATGATGTGCTACTTTTCTATAGAAGAAAAAGCGTACAAATTCATTATTCTCTCAGACCTCTTATGTAAATTGTACCGAAGAGTAATTCCTATCACTCCAAAGCCAAGAATTTAGATGTAGAAAAGGTGATGGATTTCCCCATGAAACTGGGTTTAGTTATAGTTCAAAAGACCTTCTGTTGATTGTATTATGTACTTTTAGATCTAAATAACCAAATTGGTTGTCATAATGGGCTAGCTTGTCCTTTGTTTCAACAGAAAGAAAATATGAAAATCTGGATTTACAAAACAAATAAACCTATAAGGTGACTTCATTTTATAAAAGCATTCTTTTATACTTTCTTTAAACAGTGAAATGCCCAAATATATTTAAAGTAGGGCTGAATTTAAAAAAATCTGGATTTAAAAGCATTTTTTTTTTTTAAAAGAAAACAGCCTTATTACACAATGCAAGGCAAACCAGAAGCTGGGAGAGCAGCTTTGACTCTGGTGCTAATGATGTAAAGGCATCACAACAAAATAAGGAATGTGCTCCTGAAGTTATACTGTAGAATCAATAGCAAAACATCAATTGTTGCAATAATCTAATAAGTATAGAAGGGTAGACTTAATTAGTACAAGAATAATCAGTTCCTTCCTTGGATCCAGATCTTAGGAGACTACATGATACTTACTTTACGCCCCTCCCAATCGTAGGTCATTGTTCCAGTTCTCAGGTGACCTATATTTAGCCTTATAAGTTATGGGCAGGTCTTGCCTCAAGCAACATACTCATTTCTCAAGTCTTTGTTTTGATTTGAGCAAGGAACAACAAAAACGATTAAAAAAAAAAAAAGGAACAATTTTTTTCAAACATAACCATAGACTAATCAACAAAGTAAGTGTTGAAAGCATAACAACACCCAGTAGTTTAATTACTCAATGAATTCATTAACCTGAGGTAACTCCAACCTCTTTAAAAATATATCTGATCTTATTAAATAGTTCTGATCTAAAAAAGAATCATAGACAAATGTTCTCAAAAGTCGAGAACATGCTGCAGAAAATAGGGGTAAATTCTGTGTGGGCAAATAGTTATTTCAGAGGGGTTTAAATGGGAGGGTCCCCTAGTAGAGCTTGTAGCAAACATTAGAGCAATTAGTCAAGTAAGCAAAATCAGGAAGTAAAGTCGATTATAATTGGAAAGTAAAACCACGATTCAGACCTTGTGGGGCAACTGAATGAGACGCCAAAAAAACCAACCGAAAACAAAAACAAAACAAAACAAAACAAGCTCCTCCCCCCGACAAAAAGACCAAAACGCAAAAACAAAACCCCAGACAAAAGTCTCAAACCTTGAGTTACAAAAGATAAATGATTTTAAGTCTAATTTTAAGGATTATCAGTAATTGTGAACAGACTTTGAATTGTTTAAATTGTATTTGCCTTCATGTTTCTACAACTTGATCACGTCTAACCAGTTTACACCTGATTTGGGGAATTGACATGACTTTATTGCCATAGCAACTGATTTTTTTTTTCTCCTTGGGTCCTGCTTAAAACGTCAGGCCTGAGCCGCCTTCCGTGGACCCCGGGGCCTGGGGCCGCTTGGTGGCTAGGTGAGTCCACAGAAGGTTCACCTTCCCATCTCATTCTGGAAAACCCGCTCGGGCTGTCGCCCCCTCCCACCCTCCCCCCAGCCCCTTCCAAGCTGACAGCAGGGCAAGTACCTCCTCCTACCCAAACTCTTTCCTCCTTCGGTCTCCCACCCCACTGGTCCATCCTGTTCCATTATGCCCCAGAAAAACAGCCTTTAATGCAGGGATGCTACCTCCCAGCCCAGGCCACAGCCTCCACAACAGAAGCCCCACCGAGGATCTCACGCCTCGCCACAACCAGGGTCACTACTCCCACTTCCACGTGACCAGGACCTCGTTCCGCTCTCCACCAATCAAGAGTCACCTCCGCCCCGAACCTGGTCTCGGACTCTCCAGTTTCGAAGACGTAGCTTTCAGCTCCCCGCCCTCAACCCCTCCCCTTTCCCGCCCCTCCCCTCCGGCTCCTCCCACTTCCCCCCCCACACCTCCCGCCCCCCCATCCTTCCTCCTCCCTTGGCTCATCCCCACCCGCTCCGCCCGCCTCGGCGGCCCCGCTCCGGCCTCGGGCCGCTCTCGCGAGATCAGCGCTCCCTCTCCCCCCCTCCCCCCCACGCTGCGGCCGCCTCCCCCTCCCGTCCCACCCCCTACCCCCCTTCCCCCAATCTCTCTTACTCTCTGGCTCTCCTCCCTCCCTCCCTCCCCCCTCCACCCTCTGGGCCGGATCTTGTCTCGCTGAGGCGGAGGAGGAGAAGGAGGAGGAGGAGGAGGTTCGGCCTGCGCAGTGAGATGTTTGTCCGTCGCCGCCGCCGCCGCCATCGCGGAGGAGCGCGATAGAGGGAGCCCAGCCGCGAGTGACGGGCCCGGGGGGAGGGGGAGCCCCGCGGAGCCGCCGCGCCAGCGCAGCCCCCGAGGGAAGGCCGAGCCACAGCCGCAGCCGCAGCCGCCGGGGCCGGGCCGGGGCCGGGGCCGGAGCTAGAGCCGCCAGAGCCGCCTAAGCCGGAGCCGGGGCCAGAGCCGGGGCCGGGGCCGGGGCCGCGGGGGTCCGGCCACCTCCCCCACCCCCGAAGTCCCCCTCCCCCCTTCCCAGCCCGGGAGCCGCCGGTGTGTCCAGCCCGCCCGCCTTCGATGTGACACGGGCGCCCCGGAGCGCGACCTGAAGCCGCCACCGCCGGAGCAGCAGGAGGAGGAGGAGGAGGAGGAGCAGGAGCAGGGGAGGAGGAGGAGAACCATGTCGAACCTGAGCAAAGGGACGGGCAGCCGGAAGGACACCAAGATGCGGATCCGGGCCTTTCCGGTGAGTCTCTCCTCCGCGCCCGGGGCCGAGGGGCCGGGGGCCCGGCCGAGAGACGCACTCGAGGCCCCGGGCTGAACTCCCCCCAACAGGCCGCAGGGCCGGCCGCTCCCCCCTCCCCCCACCGCCGCCTCTAGGGCCGCGGGGCTGGAACCTTCCCGGCAACGGGGGAAGCTCGGGGGGCGCCCCGCGGGGGCGGGCAGCTAGGAGGGGGCGCCCCGGAGCGGGCGGGCTGCTCCTGCGTCCCTTCCGCAGGGCCGGGCCGGGCGGCGGCGGCGGCCCAGCTGGCGCCCGGGGGCCTGCGCGCCCCCCGCCTGCAGGCCCAGGGGCCCGGCCTCTCCCCCCGCCGCCCCCGGCCTCCGTCCCGGGGGCACCCGGCGCTGCTCATTGTAAGCCCGGGCGCGTGTGTGCGTGTGAGTGCGTGCGTGCGTGTGAGTGTGAACTTTGAAAGGGGGTTTGCTCTGCTCTGAGAGAAAAGTGCCCGAGCGGCTGCCCGGCGCCCGAGCCGCGTCCCACGGGCCGAGTTTGGCGGTCGGGCGCTGTGACAGGTGTGCCCCTGCCTGCGCCCCCACCGTGCGCGCTGCGCCCCCGGGACCCAGAGCGGCCCGGACAGACTCCGGGAGGCTATCACCTGGTGTGCGGACTGTCCCGGAGACTCTCGAGGTCACGTTTGGTGGAGGCTTAGTGACGAACGTAGAATAATAACAGACTGCACATACTTGAGCGAAGAGAGTATTAACAGGCGTCTAGCCAGGCAGAGATTCTTCTGAGCTCAGAACTGTAGTGATAAAACGGTAATTATAAACAAAACTCCCGCAGAGTAGGAGTTAAGAATTTTGCTTTTTCAAAGGTGTATGCATATATATGCACAGTAACTGCTGAGAAGGGAGAGTTGTTAATTTTTTTTTTTGAGTTCTCAAAAAGAAAAAAGTCTTACTCTATAACTTGAAATTAACAATTGTCATAGACATATATTTTTTAATTTTTGGATTTGGTGGGAGAAGTGCTGGCAAACTTGTGACATCTTAATCCTAAACTTTTAAAGTGCAATATATGTACTTAAGAATTTGGGGGAGGGGTAATGAAATGACTGTATGCAATGTTTAGGGGATTAGATTGCATTTATAATATTTTATAAATGTATTTTAGTCTTGTGAAGTAGGTAAGGCAAGTATTATCCCTATTTTACGGATGAGAAAACTGAGGTTCACAGAGTTTGTGACTTACCTAATGAAGGAGAGCTATTTGATTATGAATAAAAGGAATTTTGCCCACCGACAATTCATTAAGTGAGTATGAGAGCCTTCATTAATTAAGAGTGAGGAATGAGATCATGATTATACTGGTAGATTTTGTAAAGGGAACTGAGAGAACTTTTAGTCTAACTTTTTAATTACAGAGGAGGAAATCCAGGAAGCCTAGAGAGAGGGGAAGTTAATTTGTCCAAGTTCACACCCAGCCAAGTAGCCAAGAAGGGATTTGAACCCAGATCTTTCTATTCTGAATGTCTATTCTCCCCTTTCTACTACTTCACTTAACAGTCTTTGATGAAATTCATTAGCACCTTTTCCTTGGGAAGGGAAAAATGGTACAGTACTAACACTTCCATTGATGAAATCTTAATTGAGTCCAGAACTGCATTTAAATGCATATGAAAATTTTACCTTTTTTTTTTTTTTTTTTTTTTTTTTAACAAATCCTCGGGATTGAGTCTTAGGAAATCAATTGCTTTTTAATTATTATGAAATGTCAGATTTTGTGGGAAACTGTGGTTTCCAGTCACTTACCTTGTCATAGTGAGTTCATCTTCAACATTTTGAATATTAACTTGTGCTCAGATTTATTATAAAATATAACAGCATTCATATTGATAACAGCTCTGGGTTAGAGTAAAACTTGGGTTGGGCTTCCCTTTTGCCTCTCTGTACTTTTGACAATGTTCAAATCTTTAACCTACCAGTTGGTTTTACTTCACCATCCTTCAGTAAATTTCAGCTTTTGCATTAGCTGAAGAGTGTGAACTTCAGGAATTAGCAAGATTTTTGTCTTGTTTGAAACAAAAGTTAGAGAAGCATCATAGTCTGGTGCTAGTCAAGGTATTCTATCTAGCATCTCCTGTTTGCTACATGCTAGGGATACAAAGACAAAAATGAAACAAATCCTTTCCTTCAAGAAGTAGAGGGAAGGCATTAAATGTAGCTTGGGGGTCAGGAAAACCTTCAAGTAGAAGTTAATCTGAGCCCTGAAGGAAGCTAAAGATTCTGAGAGTCAGATGAGGAGGAGATAGTATGCTCCATTTTGGGGTATCAGTTAGTGTAGAAGCTTGGAGGAGGAAAATGGGGTGTACCTTGTATTATGGAACAGCAAGAAGAGTGGCTTGGCTTCATTATGGTCTACTTTAAGGAGAGTGAAGTGAAACAAGGCTATAAAAGATTAGATGGGGATAGGTTGTAAAGGGCTTTAAAAAGGATTTTCTATTTTGTCCTTCAGGTAGCTGGAAGCCCTTGGAGTTTATTCAAGTATATCCCAGTTGTACTTCAGAAATATTCAATTCCTATATGCAATTACTTATAATTTTAAAAAATGTTAAAATTCCTTCTTTTTTCTTTATCAATATCTAGTTTTAAGTTCATTGTTAGTGTGGCATCTGTGGCAACACATTAATTACAGATAAGTACCTCTATGGTGATGTATTTCATTGGTGGCTTACTCATCTTCAGTTATAAAAAATTTGACAGACCTTGTTTTTCTTTTCTTCCTGGTTAGTTGCTTTTATTATTTGAACAGATTAAAGTTGGAGTCACTAGTCACAAGTAGTAAATGAGTAGAATTTCCTATTGAGAAAATATGTATTGTCTTATTAAATCTGTCACTTTAAGTTTGACTGCAGTCATTTTAAATTAATAGAAATTAGATTTTTAAGGTTTCAAAATTTCACCTCAAGTTATTAACTTCCCTACTGGAAAATTCAGATGGAAAAAAATTACTGTTTTTTTCATAGTTTTTAGTTTTTTCACTATGACTTGTTTGATAATTAGCTACTTGCTAATTTATGCTAGCATTTTTGTTTATTTGTTTTGGCAAGGTTATTGGAGTTAAATGATTTGTCCAGGGTTACACTACTAGTAAGTGTGAAGTGTCTGAGATCGAATTTGAACTGGGTTCCTTCTGACTTCAGGCTGTTTATCTATCCATGCTAGCATTTTCAAAATGATTCTGAACATTTTTTCTTAGTGCTAGTAGTAAAAGGAGGCTCTTCTATTTTTGAGCATGTATAAATATGCTCTACACCAAATCCTTCAGATACTTCATTATGTCATGGTGGTGACCTAGAATTTTTGAACGTTATGCCAGCAGAACTCAAATTATGGCATATTCTTTTTAAATTGAGCCTAAAGACTGATAGGTCTATTTTCCGAAGATTGACCTAGCTAAGTTCAGACAGGCTCATCTCAGGTTAGCGCAGGATGATTTATCTCTGGGGTATAGTAGATTTTGTAGTTGTATGTACAAAATTAGATGAATTATGATCTGTTTTGGTGGAGGGAATACCTATCCAGATGAAATCACAGGTCCTTGACATGTTAAAAGTATTATAAATGACTTCTCAGCATTCAGACCATGATTCTAAAAATTACTGTTGCCTTGATACTAGAGTTTTTAAGCAACATTCATTATATTAGATTGCCAAAAACCGATTTTCCCTATGATGAAAAAAAATGAGGTTTCTATATTTGTTTATTATTTACAGAAATTAAGGGTTTTTACTTTTTGAACTCTGGTTTGAATAAAATAGTTCTTTACATTTTCTTGTTCAAGTTTTGTAAACTATTTTTCTTTTGCACTTTATAGTACATGTCAGGAAAGCTTGTGTAGATAGCAGCTTTGTATAGGCATGTAACAATAGAAGTTTAGGAAACTTGAATGCTGCTAAAAAGTGTATATAGCACTTCCTTTTCAAATTGTGCCCTTTACTGAACCCTTTAGAGTTTCCTTGTTAAGTTTTTCCCTGATGGAGGGTCTGTCCTTTAGACAATTTATCTGGTAGAACTGCTCATTATTTAGTGTCTACCAGCCTTTCTTTAGGGAATAGATTCTGGGATGATACTACCTAGGCGGTTTACATGATCCTTGATTAAGATGTGTAACAATGGAGGACAGATAGAAGAATATTTCTTGTTTTCAAATTGTCTAGGTTGTGCTTGGAGGCCAGCAAAAGAGAGTATTAGTATTTTAGGGTTACTTGCATATCGTTTTAATTAGTAGTCATTTCCAAGATTATGTAAGTCCAAATCGAGAAAGTTATTTGATTCTTATGTCTGATTTAAGTTCATCTCTTTAGGCTTAATTAGGTAATACAGTGCTGCAGCTCTGAGTATGAGAAAAATAATTTTTCAGCTTAAACTCTGAAAGGCTTAGAGATAGTAAAAGGATTAAGCTTCAAGAGTGATGAGTGGGGGACAGGCCTCACAAGCGACTTTTCAGCTTTTGTGTGTGGCCTCAGACAGACAGTTCTGCTGTTCTTACAGTAAAATTTCTTCTTTAAAAGTAACAACTGTAGAAATAGCGATATGGAAAAAGGAGAAACTACGAAAGCAAGTCAATATGGAATGTTAACAAGTGGGAATTGAGTAGAATTAATAGTTATATGCTTGTAAAAAATTAAACTTTGGAGTTTTACTTACTCTAGTCATCTTTTGATATAGATATCTGTATTAGATGTTATTAGTACCATTTGGCTTTAGTTGTTGAGAAAGAAAGGTGACATAGAATAACTATCCATAAAAAATGAACATTTGCTCTAAAAAAAATAACATCTTTTTCTTCAGTTGCTGGGAGCTTGCATAATTGATCATTGATATCAGTAATTGAGTTAAGTAGATCTGTAGTGGTTTATGAAAAATTGGTTATTTTGGTAATACATTGTACTGTAGTCTTCGGGCTCTGAAGTAAAATACATAAAAGCTTCTTTAGTTTGGAATCCACTATTTTTCCTACATTAAAATAATTGAAAGTAACAACTGTTTTATTCCTCAAAAATCTGCCATTTGAACTGTTTGCTTATGATAGCATTCAAGTCCCTGAATTTGAAAATAGCAAAATTTTGCTGAATTTTTCACACCCCTTTCATCTCATCGTGAATTATAGAATCTGAGTGCTAGAAAAGGTCTCAGAAGCCATCCTAATACAACTTGTAACTGACCACAAATCCTCTCTTCAAAGTTTATGAATAATGATCATCCAAACTTTTTTTTTAAAGACTGCCAAATACAACTTTTAATGAGCATAAAGTGCCTGTAATAAATTGAATAAAAGGTAAATGTGCAAGAAGTAGTAATAATAATTCACATGTGCACCATTTAAACATTTTCAAAATTTTATTCATAACAAAACCATGAAAGTAATATGTTATTCCCATTTTACAAGTAAGGAAACTCATGAGGCTCAGAGACATTATGTAACTTTTAGGTATAGTCATATATCTAATTTCAGTGATGAACTCTTTAAGTTTGCTCACCTTCAAATCTAATTCTCTTTCTACTATGCCATATTGATAGTGTTGTTAAATAATAGATACATTTATTGTACAGGGAAACAGAAGTAAATTAAAATATCATCTCATGAAAACTTTGGGTAGTAAGTATAGTACTTATATACAATGCTGTCATTTCCTAACTATTTTTTAAAAATTTTAATAAATGCTTTCAGTACCAGTTTACAGAAGCCATATCAAGAAATTGGTTTCATTGAAGATTTGGCATCTTTTCACATCTTTAAAAGAATGCTGTAGGTGTTAAAAACTGTTTCCAGAGAGAAGTACCAAAAGTGTCCTTTCAGTCATCATTTGAATAAGTGCATAATATTGTGTGCAGACTACTTTAGAAATAATATTTATTTGGATCTAAAAGTTCACCAATGTTTGTTTCAAAAATTGAGCCATGCTAATTTCCAGTCACATCTTATATGTAATACTGTTTATTTACTAATTGATCATTTCATAATCTTCTCTAGGTTATAATTATTTTGTGAGAGATGATCTGATCTTTCCTCCCTCCTTCCCCCTCCCTTTTTCTTTTTTTTTTTTAAATTCTTGAACCTATTTAGGAGATAGGAAACACAGGATTAAGATAGCATATAATATAGTCACCAAAGTAATTAGTTTCTAAAACTCTTATGATTCTGATTACATAGGTAAATCAATAGAGAGGTAGTAAGCTAGTGAATGTTAGGAAGCATTTGAACTAATAATTATGTGAACTTCTAATAAGATGAAATGGATTTTAATCTTATGATTGATAAAGATTTAAAGCCTGTTATCATAAAGGGGCAGTTATCCTGGACTTATGGGAAAGGATTTTAACTGTTAAATTATTTTCTATCTGAGAATTTTATGTTAGTCATAATTTTAGAGCAAGTAGGGAACATTAGAAGGTGTACCCTGCCCCATTTATGACAAACTTAAGATGAACAAACATGGACATTTTTCTATACAAAGAAAAGCCCCAAAAAATCGTATATAAAGACTTAAGCTGTGCTTAAGTGCAATTTGTTTTTTAATGCACACGTATACACACACACACAACAAACACACACACACTGTAATAACAGAATTACTGTTTGTGGCCTCTTCTGCGCCTTTTTTCTTCTTCTGCATTCTTTTAACATCTATCTCACCTTTCAGCAAATATAATTCAAAATAAATCACAGTGGTTTTGTTTAAAAATGTATAGATCAAGCTACGCCTCTAGTCCATCATCTTTCTGACCAAGAAAAGGGTTGGCGTGCTTCACATCAGACTTACAAAATCACATCCATAGTCTTTCCAAGTTGTTTTTTTTTTTTACAATATTGTGGTTGTTTTATTAATATTCTTATTTCTCTTTGCATCTGTTCATAGCTGTCTTCCCAGATTTCTATGAACTCATTTGTCATTTCTTATGGTGCAATGTAGTAATAATCCATTACATTCCAATTTGGTCAACTATCCCTCAGTTAAGAAGTAGCCACTTTATTTCCAATTCTTTGCCACAGGAAAAAAAAAATTAGAAATATTTGTGTGTATATGGGCCCTTTCCCTTTGACTTTGAATTTTGGGAGATATATGCCTGTCTTTTTTTCATAATAATCTTTGCCAATGTAATGAGTATGAGATAGAATTTTAGAATTATTTTTATTTTGTCCTTATTTTTACCAGTTCTCCCTTCTCCCCAAGGTTGTTGGTAGCTTCCATTTATTTTGAGAATTGCCTTCATATCTTTGTAATATTTGCCTTTTGGGAAATTGCTTTTATTTTTTATGTATTCATATCGGTTTTCTGTATTACTTATTTTTAATATCAAACTGTTAATAGAAAAAATAAGCTACAAAAATTGTTTTCCTTCAGTAACTGTTTCCTTCCTGAATCTAACCACACTGGTCTTTTGCAAAAGCTTTTCAATTTTATGTAATCAGAATTGTCCATTGTATCTTCTGTGACCTACTCTTTTTCTTAATGAATTAAAAATCCTTCCCTCGGGGATTGTGGTGGAAGGTATTTGTTATTTCATAAGATAAACACTATATAGCACTTTAAGGTTTGTTATTTAGTTTTCTTTCCAATTACAATAAGCATTTATTTTTCGCTCATCCTCCCTCCCCAACAGAAAGTGACCCTTTATTATAAATACATATATTTAGGCAAAACAGATTCTCTAGATTGGCCATGTCTAACAATGTTTTATTCTGGTATTTAGTTAGGCATCTCTTTGTCAGAAGGTTCATTTTTAAGTATTTATACCCTGAAATCATGGTTTTTTCATTATGTTGATCAGAGTTTTTTAAGTTTTTCAGTTTTCTCCACACATCCAGTTCTATTGTATAAATGATTCTCCTGGTTATGCTCACTTTAGTCTGCATCAATTCATGTAAGTCTTCTCAGGTTTTTCTTAAAACTGTTTCTTTTCATCAATTTTGTATAGCACTGTGGTATTTCATTACATTGCTTCACCAAAATTTGTTTAGCCATCCCCCCAATTAATGAGCACTTCTTTTCTTTCTATAGCTATTTTGGTGTACATAAAGGGATTTTGTCCTAACCAGTATCTTCCTTGGAGTATAAGACCAGTAATGTAGTAAAATCTGTGGTTCTTAAAGTTATAGATATTTTTGTCACTTTCTTTGCTTAAATCCAAATTGCTTTTCAAAATGAATATACCACTTCAGAATTCTATCAACAATGTATTAATGTGTCTATCCTACACCCCATTTGTTTCTAGTTCTTTGTATCACAAAAAAAGAGCTGTTGTAATTATTTTTGTATACTAGGGTCCTTTTCCTCTTTGATTTCTTTATGGTATGAACTTACTAATGGTCAAAGGAATATATAAACAGCTTAGTAACTGGACATGGTTCCAAGTTGTTTTTTAGAATTGCTGGACTAATTGTGCCTGTTTTCCACAGTCACTTCAACATTTATCATTTTTTTCTTTTTTGTACACTTTGCTAATCTGATTATTTGTGAGGTTCTACCTCAGAATTACTTTAATTTACTTTTCTTTAATTATTACTGATTTGAAATTTTTGTATTTGGTCTTGCTGCAAAGATATTTTTTTCCAATTAGCCATTTTCCCTTCTAACCAAAACCAATTTACTTTATTGATGTTTTTATTTGTATGTTTTAAGGGTTACAAAATCTCCCCACAGCAACTTAATTCGTGCGTTTATTATCTCCATTTTTATCATATGAAAAAACTAAGATTCAGCAAATGTGATACAAGTTGTGGGATGGTGCCACAGCTTGTCAGTTTCCAACCCTGGACTTAATTTAATGTCTTCAAATCTAGGGCTCTTTCCAATTTATAGAAATCTTGCAAGTTGTCAAAAGTTTCCTTTTGCACTTTTAAAATGGGAAAGGTTTCAAGAAACCCATTTAAAATAAATTACTTGAGCATAGTATAAACTAGCAGTGTTTAGAATAATGCATTTTTACCTATTCAACCTGATATATTCTAGACTAGGCAACACTTTGCCAATTTCCAGCTACTGTTTGTGCTTGAAAGCATAAAATTGCATTTAAAAATAGTTATAATTAGTTGCTTGTTCATTAACTGTAAGTGATTTTATTTTATATCTGTTTCCAAACCTAATATTCATAACTTTTTGGTCTAACTTTAGAGATTTTTTTTTTAAGAGCAGATCTGTGATTTCATTGGTATAGAAGCTCTCAAGAAAATTTCAACCAATGCAAATTTGCAATCTAGAGAGTTTTCTGGGGGCATTTAGAGAGTGGATAACTTGTTTAGAGTCACATAGCCACTGTATATCTGCAGGGGAATTTGAACTTAGTCGTAGTACCTGTTCCAAAGACAATTCAGGGATGTGTTTTTTATTGCAAGGAGAAAAATATTTTATATAATGAATAATTCTTGCTAATAACTACTTATCAAGTATTTACTGAGTTCTAGGTACTGTGCAAACCACCAGAAATAAAAATACAGGGTGAAATAATAATTTTAAGAAACTTGCATTCTGATGGGGGAGACAAAATTATAGTATATATAGAATAAATACAAAGGAAATAAATCCAATAGTATTGAAGGAGAAGGGATCAACATGGTGGGATTGGGAAGAATGATGTCTAACATTGTACTTGAACTGCTTTTTAAGGAAGAAAAGAATTCTGTAAAGTGGACCTGAAGAGATGGTACATTCCAGGCATAGGTGAAGGAGGGCAGTTACAAAGGTACAAGTACAGAGAAGGGAGATGAGAACAAATTTGAGGAACCAGAGAAAAGACCAGTTTGGCAGGATTGTAGATGGCTTTGGAAAGATGTATTGATGTCAAGTTGTAAAGGACTTTTAAAAACTAATAGGAGACCCTGGAGTTTATTGAGCAGAGGAGTTTTATAGTCGGGTCTGCATTTAATGAACATAATTTTGGCAGCAGTGTGGAAAATGGATTGCAATTGAGGAGAGACTTGATGTCCTTTGCAATCCTCCACAGAGATGATGGGGGTCTGCGTGAGCTAGTGAGCTAGCTGTTGGAGCAGAAGAGGAGGGCTTGAATTTGAATAGAATTATGTAGATTGCAAAGGTTGTATTTTTAATTTTTTTTTGTGATTATGTCTCAGAAATATACTTTACTATAAATCTTATACGTTTGGAATGTTAAAAACATGAAGAACTGAAAATATCTTATTTATAATTTTCCACATTTTATATTCTTGTTGGCACTGTATATTAGAGTTACGTAACAGAATATCCTATAGAACCCAAGGTGTCTTAAAGCTTCTTAAACTGTGAATTAGGTGACTCCCCTATAGGATCTCATACCTTAATGTGGGGTTGTAAAATAGTGATTTATTATCATGTCTGCCTATTTTATATACTACCTATATACCCAAGGTCATGTAAAAATTTCTTGCGTGAAAAGGAATCAGGAGTGGAAAAAGTTTAAGAAACCTTGCTGTGGAAATGTTATGCTATTTCTTTTACATCTTTTTTTGATGGAAAAATTTTGATTTGCTTATACCACACATTTATACTGAAAGTAAATCAAGAGGTTCATGTTGTATTGTAAATAAATTTTAACATGAATGAATGATGCTCCCTTGTTCATGGAAATATATACATGTGTCAGATTTAAGTGCTTTGTGAGCTGAACATAGACTGTTTCATTAATTATCTTTTTGTGCTCATATACAAACCTGCCACAAGTGCTTAATAAATGCTTGTTGATTGAACTAATAGGATTCAATGAGAATTGAATAATTATTGAGCAGATAGAATCAAACAACTTGCAACAATTCCCTCCTTTAATTTGTAACACTGACAGGATCAACTTCCAAAGTGTCTATATCTCTGGGTTTCAGTTTCTTCATCTTCAAAATGAAGGGGTTTCTTTAGCTTTACATCTGTAATCTTATGAAAAAAAGTGGCTTGGATATGTCAATTATTTGGGGGATGTTACATCTTTGATTTTTTTCGTAAAAATCATATACTGTAGGTTAAAATCTTATTTTACCTTTGGTAATATGATGCAATTCAGTTTCCCAAGAACATAGCGTGTTAAATAAGGAACATGAAAGATAAGATATTTTATTTAGTGAATGTTATTTGTGGCCATATATTAACTTATATTGTTTTTTAAAGTATTTTTTGAATAGAGAATTTTAAATTGGGAAGAGACTTTATAGCTATTCAGTTCAACCTCCTTATTTTTATGGATGAGAAAACTTAGTACAAGCGAAGTTGAGTCACTTGGCCTTCACATAGTTGGGACTGAAATTCAGGTCTCTTGACTGAGTTAATCCATATCAAGAAGTTGAAACCTAAGACAGAGCCATTCGTTGCTAATGTTACAGAATGAAGACATTTATTTAAAAAAAAAAACAGCTGATTTCTAAGTAATTAGAAAAATAATCATAGGTGGTTTTGTTTGAAATGGTACGATACAGTAGAAAGAATACTGGATCATCATATTTGGGTTCTTGCATTCTTCACTGTTGCTGTCAATTTGGGCTGATTACAAGTCTCTGGATCTTCTTTTTCTCATTGGTAGAATAAGAAGATTGACAAAATATCTTCTTGCTCTAAAATTGTATGGTTTTATTTATTTTTAAAGTTAGCTTATACAAGTTACAGATAAATGAAAGCTTATGAATTCTAGTGTAGCAATTGTTTAATTGTAATCTTAACTTCTCTTTTCAACTTTTTACATTCTATAAAATAAAACTGTAAACTCACATGGAATTTATGATCATTACATCAAAATGTGAAGGACATGAATGATCTGACAGCACTTTTAATTTGAAATAGAATTTAGGTTTACATAACATGATACCATAAGTATTTATATTATGTGACAGTACCTTAGAATCTTTTTTGTGTGGTGTTATTTTCAATCTCAAACCCACCCCATCAATTCTTCCAGAAAAAAAAGATTCTTTTAAGAGAGAAAGAAGTAGATATTTAAAAATTTATAGTATTTCACAAAGGCTGAAGCCTTCACCCTTATTTTGTGGATGTAATAATGAGGTGTTATTTTGCCATTTGTCACAGTTGGGAGTTTGTTTTTCATGTTAGATTTTTCATTATAATTTAAGGGAGTCCTGTTTCATCTGCTAAATGATCTTTTAATATCACAACCCAAAGCTCCATGGAGGCTGGGATGGTGACTTAATTATCCTTGATTAGTTCTACTTTAACATTAAATTTGAGAAGTTACTGTAATTGACCGTAAAGTAAACCATTTTCTCTATCACTTTTGGAACTTTCTGAATTACTCCTTGTATTTGGCTTTCCTATTGTTTTCCCACCCTAAAGTCCAAATGGGCATGGGGGGTGGGGGGGGGAGAGATGCTTTTTTCAATTATGACTACAAGAGTGTTAGGGAATAGCATCTTGAGAAAATAAACTAATCTCCAGTTGCATGTATGCAAATGACAGGCTCTAGTTAGTATTTCAGAATGTTGGTTTGATAGTTTTGCTTAAAAGTCAGTTTTCCAAATACGGAAACTTTGTCTCTTTTGTGTCTTTAGGTTTCTTTTGAGGAGGGGATTCTTGTTTTTGTCTAGTTTAAATTTTTTTTTTTTTTTTTGATGGAAGTCTTTCTAAGGCATGTAAACTCTCAGGCCTAAATAATATAAACAGTTTCTGGCATATAGGCAGTGCCATCTTAAGAATGGACAAAAGTGGAATCCTAAACCCATCTTCCCTTTCATTCATCTTTACCTTCCATAGAGGATCTTTCTCTCCATTCCCTGTCATCTTGGTAAAATACTAAATGTCAGGTACTGTTCCTAGAGATGTGGGATATTTGGAGGGGCTTATGATGCACTCTTGCACCCCAAATTTCAGGTCCAATTGTATAGTTTTTTTTTTCTTTCTTTTTTTAGCCCTACTATACTTCTTTACTAATATGGGAACATTTATAGCATTGTTTCTCTGGGAAAATATATTTCAAATTGGTGAACAATATTAATGCTCACAAATTCATCCCATTCATAAATATGAGAATGTTGTATGAGATACTTAATTTAACGTTTTTTTTTTTTTCCTCTGAGGCAATTAGAGTTAAGTGACTTGCCTAGGGTTACATAGCTAGTAAGTGTTTAGTATTTGAGATCAGATTTGAACTCAGGTCCTCCTGACGGCAGGGCTGGTGCTCTAACCACTGCACTACCTAGCTGCCCCTTAATTTAACATTTTATAAATGATACAGATAGATCGTCCTGAAATTTATTTTTGTTGTGCTTTGATATCCTCAGGAACTATTCACATGTTAGGCTTACCTTATAAAGCCTTTCACTGAATTTCTCTTTATTGATACTGTTTTCTATCTACTTCAGATTTCACTTTTAGTAGCAAACTCCCTTTAGACCTTTCTCCTCTTATCCTTCCACCTGCATTTCAAATAAGTGAAAGATTGCTAGATGAAATGAGATTATCAGAATTGGTAAATCCATAGACTTAGTTCTGCATAGAATTATAAGTCAATAGATAGGCTTTAGTAAGGTATTTATTATCTGTCTTTTGGAGTGAAATATGGAAGCTATGTGAGTTGTTTTTTTCCCCCTAAACTTTGAAACCTTTTAAGGTATGGAGCAATGTTTCAGTTGGATGTAACTATATTTACTGGATTAAAGCAAAGAAAAGGGGTGAAGATTAGTGGCATGTTAATCTGACTTGGTCCAGAAGTCTCATTGTGATACTTGAATGCCTACTGTGTGTGTGTGTGTGTGTGTGTGTGTGTGTCCCTATTGTTAAGGAGTTTGTCTAATGAGAAGCAGAATCTTGAGAAGTTATTTGTAATTTTTTCACTGGTCAAAATATTGTCATTCTTTGAACTTCTTTACCAAAGCAACTAATTTGAGCTTTTAGATTTTAATTTGAGACTTAGATTAAAGCATCACTCATTTTTCTTTTTTCATTTGCTGTGGCTCTTTTTTTTTTTTGGCTTTGTCATTTTGAATTGCCTGGAATCTCAAATTCTCACCCTTTTCCCCCACCCACCACCTTCTAAATTTTTTCTTGTAGCAAATTATTCATAAGGGACTAAAGGACTTTCTTGTCCTTTGTGTGCTGTGGATATGAAGAATAAAATTCTTTTCATTTACATTTCAGTGTAGTTCACTGAATCTTTGAGCAGTACCGTCAGAATGTGTAAGTACTGTACATTTATAGTATGTAAAATCAGATTTTTCTCAATTTTGGCTATGCATTTTGTGATTATTTCAAGTAATATTAAAAAGAAAAAAAGAGATTCCTGAAGGGAAATCTAGAGTATATTGTGCAAGCAGTGTTCCATAATAATTGATTTTGAATTTTGGTTACAAAGTATGGGCACTGAGAAAGGGATGTACTTTCTGGAGATTGAAATGATTGACTTGCCTTAGATTCAAAAAACGTTCTTAGTGAATTTAACTATGTGCGTTTAAAATGTTGGCATTTTAAAGATCAGTATTGTAGTTTATTTTTGCACAATTGATTTACTTGAATTTTTTTCATTAACTTTTTGAATAAAGGTATTATATGAATTTAATTTATATAATTATCTGCCAGAATGATGTTCCTTAGTTCGTCTGGGCAGCATAGGAATGGGTGTGATGTCTAAGTTCTTTGATTAATTAGTCTGGGAGGGAAGAAAAAACATTTATTAAGCACCTACTATGTGAGTGACTTTGTGCTAAGCACTTTACAGATATTAGTTATGGGATCATTGGCTGACCATTTAATGTTATTTGTTCCCACATTTTTTTTTTTTTTTTTAAAGGAGGAGGGCTGGAAATAACTTGCTCTTAAAGTTGTTTGAGGGGGAAAAAAGACCATAAACTAAACAATGATGTAAAGTGAATTAATTTAACCATTTTTGTTCAAATTACATTACAATCAGAACACTTAATCACTGTGCAATCTAATAATAGTTTTCACTTTTTGAGAATATTTATATTTAGGCATCATCAGTTCTGTGAAGTTTTTCTGAGTTAAATATTTATAAGCATGTCTGTAGTTGATGAGACTAGGAGTTGACTGATTTAGTTTAATCCCTTAACTTTTCATCAGCCTTTCATTATTGTGTTCTGAAACTAGGTGATTGAGACCATTATAAAACATTGATTATTCTGCCAACATTGCTGTAGTGTTAAATATAAGTTGCTTTAACCTGGCAAAAGTAGCTATCCAAAAGAATTTGAATATGAAGCTTCAGTTCACTTTGGTTTCAAATGTTGTTTAATGGAAACCCTTAATCAAATGAGAAGAATCCCTAAAAATTGTGCCTGTCATGAAATTGATTTTGTAGATTTTTTAATCATTGAGGAAGAAAGAAAAAATATGGTGCTGATTACACAAATAATCTTTAAATATAATTTTATTTAATTATGATTAATCCCTGGAATTTAAAGCTAGGATTATTTGTTGAAGAAAAAGATTGCATGAATGTGATGGATAATTTAGAAAACTGTATTATTAGAGTAGTTTTAAGTTACAAGTGTCAAACATAGAGCCAGCACATTCAGCAAAATACCCTAGTGCAGTTTGAACCAATTTAGGCTAGGAAGTATTTAACAAAATAAAATACTATAAAGCATAGATAACAATACATTTAAAAGCTAAGTCAGTGTGCAAGGATAAAGGCTGGTTATATATGGCTTAATGGCCTTTTTTTTTTTTTTCTATTTGATTTTCTTAGCTTTGGAGATTTTTGTGAGATATTGCCTAGATTTTTAGTTAACAATAGTTTTTACTGTTAAAATGCTAAGAATATACATAAGTATTATAAAAACCCAATAAGTTAAGCAAGTAGGGCTTTCTCATTTTGTCTGGTTTAGTTTTTAAAGTGTACCACCTCCATGAAATCCACTATATACAAATATGAATTTATAAAACAAAAAAGGGAATGTTCTCTAAAAATTTTGTTAATTTTGACCACATGGTATCTCCTTTAACTATCTTCTTAAGTGAATTTAAAATTTTAAAAACAATAACTTTCCAAGCTTATATTGTGCAAGATGAAAGACTCCTTTTAAATACACAAGAAAATGTTGATGTGGAGTCTTATGTGGTATAAAATAAAGCAGCTCTTTGACTATATCCTTTTACAGGTGAACAATCATTACACTGATATTTCTTACCTCCTAGTTTATTTGCATGGATACTAGTAGATTATGTATTACTTCTTATCTCTGTCTTCCTTAATTCTGCAAGAATCTGACCCAGACTGGTTTTTGTACTGAAAAGAGCCTTGTAGTCTTTTCTATATTGTTATAGCTATATAATATTATGCTTCCTCCCCTCTATTAAAATACATTACAAGAAAATTTTTTGAGCACCTGTGTGCAAAGATCCTGGAAGTTCTACTAGAGTTATAAAAAGAAGCAAAAGAAAGCCCCCGACATTACAGGGCTTATGTATGATATGAGAATAATAATATTTTAATATCTGTACAAATATAATATGTACAGAATTATTTGGGGTCTTATCTCAGAGGAAAAGAGGTAAGATTGAGAAGTGGAAAGCAGATGGACTTTGGCTAAAATTTGAAGAAAGTCAGGGAAGCCAGTAAGAGAAGAGAGAGGAAAAAGAGAATTCTAGTCAAGGAGCAGCCAGTGAAAATTAATGGTTGGAGTCTGAAGATGCAGTATCTTGTGCAAGGAGCAGCAAGAGTCTGCTGGTTTGCAGAATACATGGAGGAGAATAAAATGGAAAAACCTTGGAAAGGTAGGAAGGGGGCAGATTATGAAGGGCCTCAAAAACCCAAAACAAAATCAGAACTGTTAGACAGTTGGGTTCGTTCAGAACAATTGTTAATAGTTCGATGTTGGTGGATCAAGAGGTCTTCAGTGGATGGGGCAAAAGGAATTGTAGTTTAAACAGCCTTATGCTGTTGGATATTTTTATCATTTATCTAGGTAAAGGATTAGGCATCATATTCATTTAATTTGATAATAACAAAAAAAATTGAATTGGATAGCTAACAGTGAACAACATGCTCTAAAATGATCTTTGTCAGACCAGTGGTTTGAGATGAAAGGAGTACAATTTAAATTCAATAGATATAAATAAATTTTAAAAACAAAATTCGCATATATAAGTTGGAAGTGAATTGTGTAGACAGCATTTATTATGAAAAAGATCTAGAGGTTTAAGTGGACTGTCAGCTCAACATGAGTCATCATTTTAATGTGGTATCCAAAAGCAACTAATGGGATCTCAAGTTAGGAAGAGAAAAGCTGTACAGCTGACAGGAATAGGGAAGTGACAACCTCAGTGTGCTCTCCCTTCTTCAGACTTCATTTGGAGTGAGAAGAGATTTAGGGTTGGGCTTTAGAATATCCAGGCATGAGATGATGAAGTCTTGTGCCATAGTGGTAGCAATATCAGAGGAGAGAAAAGGGACAAAAGAAAGATGTTACAAAAGTAGAATCATCAGGAATCAGCAACTAATGGAATATTGGCAGGAAGGGTGAGAATGCATGAGATGTCAATTCCTGACTCAAGGAGCCAGCATGTAAACATAAAAGTGTATTTATAATAATCACATACAAAATCAATTCAGGGTAATTTAGAGGTATTGGTGCCAGCAGTCGGAGCAGGAACCGGTATCACCATGAGATAATATTTTTGCTAAGCTTTGAATGAAACTAAGGATTCAGTGTGGCAGAGGGGAGAGGGGAGAGGGTGATTTCCTGGCATGCTTGACAAAAATGTAGAGATGGGAGATGGATGGTTTGTTTTGCGTGAGTTCTCCAAAAGAGCTAGTTGGATTGTAATAAAGAATGTGAAGTGGAATAACATGGAACAATTCTGGAAAGGTAGGTTGGACCTAAGTTGTGAAGAGCTTTAATGAATAACAAAGATGTTTGTGTTTGATCTTAGTGTTAAAAAAGTAACCTTTGAGAAAGCAGTTGCATTAGAACTTTAGCACAGAAGCTAGGAATATAAACCATAAATATACCTTAGGGAAAACAGTTTGAATTACAACAGTAGGTTATTGAGTAGAAACGCATCTAAGTGATGTGAAAGAAAGAATTTCTAAGTTTTAAGTTTTTAGAAATGGTATGTAGTTTCATGAGATAGTTACTTAATAGGTATTGTTGAAGTAAGGTAGAGAAATGAAAATTGCTATAGTTGAGTAATTGGGTTGCCATTTGTTAGAAGGAATAGAGATATCAGTGAATATTGAATTGCCTGAGAAGGCTAGCAAAGGGATGGATTCAAGAGAAAAATGATGAAATAGATCAGGGGTCCTCAAATTACGGCCTCAGGCCAGATGCAGCAGCTGAGGACGTTTATCCCCCTCACCCAGGGTTATGAAGTTTCTTTATTTAAAGTTCCACAAAACAAAGTTTTTGTTTTTACTATAGTCCGATCTCCGACAGTCTGAGGGACAGTGAACTGGCCCCCTATTTAAAAACTTGGAGGATCCCTGAAATAGATAATAGTTATTAAGGAAATTAGAGGGGTGACCTAGAGATCTGTAGGTGATGGTAATATAAATAGAATGTTAAATAAAGTTTAATAGAATAAAGAAGAAAAAAGTTATTGAGGTATGGTGGGGCAAGAAAGGTTTGGAAGATGAAATTCAGAATAAAGGTTATTAATGTTACCTGTGACTACAGGACAGTAGACAAGAGTGACCACCATGGATTGTAATCAATGTGATTCCCCCTTTCCCCCCAGGGGAAAATGAGGTTTATAAAAAGGACAAAATAGATTGAAAGGAGTTTGAGGAATAGAATTAATGGATTGTGAGTTCTGGAAGAGTTAGAGGCTAGTCCTCAAAAGATAAAATAGTCAAAGAATATCAGCAAGCAATATTCACTGGATTACCCCATCATTTAGTGAAATGTTCTAAATCACTCAAACAATTATGCAAATTAAAACTCAAAAGATTAAAACCAAAATGATAAAAGATAGAAGGGCTGAGGGATAGCTATTTTAAAACACTATTGATATTTTTACCAATATTTTACCAGCTATTTTTAAAAACAATTTGGAGTTAGGATTAGAATACTAACTAAATTGTTCATACTCTTTAATTTATTAATATCAGTACACGATGTATACCCTAAGGAAGTCAGAGATGGGAAAAATCCTGCATATACAATATTTATAACAACACTTCATAGTAATAAAACTAGAAAGAAAATGAATGCCTGTTATTTGGAGAAATGGCTTGGATACACTGTGATTTTAAGGGAACATTATGACATGATAGAAAATAATGAACGTGAAGAATACAAAGAAATTTGAAATTTGTTTGAACTGCGGAAAGAATGAAATAAACAGAAACAGCAGTTTATAAATGACCACCGTTATGTAAAGAACTTTAAAATGCAAGTTCTTTATAATTCAGTGACTAGTCTTCAAATGATGATGCAAAGCGCCCCCCCCCCCTTTTTTTTTCTTGTCAGAAGTGGTAGGCTACAAGTGGAAAATGAGGGTATCACTGGCTGATAGTACTTATGTACTTGTTTTGTTTTGTTTTGTTTCTTTTGTATCTTAATTGTTACACTTTGTCCCTAGGGAGGATATGGTTTGAGCTCCTAAGAATCATCAGTAAAGTGTGCTTTATTTATTAAGATAAAAAACTTTTTTTCCAGCATCATTGAAGCTGGATTTTTTGATTTCTTTTTTTAAGATAAAGCATGCATTTTTACATCTAAGGCAAAGAAACTGAGGATTGGGAAACCAAATCTATGGGAAGGGAAAGAAATAGAAAGTATTGACAGGAGGAAGAGAAAAACAGCCTAAGTCAGTGAAAACAGCAGTGGCCTGATTTAAGGAAGAGCTGGGTTTGAATCTCATCTTTGATACATAGTTTTGTTACTTTAGTTGTGTTACTTAATTTCTTAGTCTCAATTTCTCTCCAAAATTGTTCTTTCCATTTCTTATGGTTGTTGTATGGAAAGGAGTTTTGTAAAATGTAAAACACAATAAAAATGTACATTTTTATTGTTCTTAGAAACTTAGTCTGAAATTCTAGATAGAATTTAGAATGCTAATTTTTCAGAGTTTGATCATTTCTGATAAAGTGACCTCTAAAATAACTGTAAAAAAATCTAATGATATAGTCATATATGTTGTCACTTCCATTTAATTGTTATTACATTTTTGGACAATAAAAATACATATAATCTAGTTTTTTCTGATTACATATAGGATTGTTTAATTTCAAAATATTCATTATAATTTTCTAAAATTGGCATTTATAGAATCAAGAATTATCTGTTAAAAAAGTATTGCAAGCCCTGTTTGTAGTAGCTAGAAACTGGAAAATGAATGGATGCCCATCAATTGGAAAATGGCTGGGTAAACTGTGGTATATGAATGTTATGGAATATTATTGTTCTGTAAGAAATGACCAGCAGGATGAATACAGAGAGGACTGGTGAGACTTACATGAACTGATGCTAAGTGAAATGAGCAGACCAGGAGATCATTATACACTTCGACAACGATATTGTATGAAGACATATTTTGATGGAAGTGGATTTCTTTGACAAAGAGACCTAACTAAGTTTCAATTGATAAATGACGGACAGAAGCAGCTACACCCAAAGAAAGAACACTGGGAAACGAATGTGAACTATTTGCATTTTTGTTTTTCTTCCCGGGTTATTTATAGCTTCTGAATCCAATTCTCCCTGTGCAACAAGAGAACTGTTCGGTTCTGCAAACATATATTGTATCTAGGATATACTGCAACATATCCAACATATATAGGACTGCTTGCCATCTAGGGGAGGGGGTGGAGGGAGGGAGGGGAAAAATCGGAACAGAAACGAGTGCAAGGGATAATGTTGTAAAAAAATTACCCTGGCATGGATTCTGTCAATATAAAGTAATTATTAAATAAAAATAAAAATAAAAAAAACAGAAGCAACACAGTTAAAATAAAACGGTTTGTGTCTATCAAAAAAAAAAGTATTAAGAGAACAATTAGTGCAATTTCATACTTGAACAAGGATATTCTTTATATCATAAAAAATAATCTTTTTATCTAGCTTTTGCTTGACAACTTCTCATTCAAGGGAGGTTACTATTCCTTACTCCTTAAATTGGACATCCCAAGTTGGATAGCTCTAATTTATTTGTTAAGGAGATTTTCCTTGATTCAGGTTTTAAATTTGACTCTTTGAAACTTTTGCTTATCTCTTATTCTTTATTCTAGCTGTGTGGTTCTGCAAAATGTTTACATGCTAGCCCTTCAAATATTTGACGATAAATACTATGTTCCTTCAAGTCTTTTTTCTCCCAACTAAAGATCTTTTAGCTGATTTTCATATGACATAAGTTCTATTTGCTTTCCTGAATCCCCTTTCTTGCTTAATAATATTCCTAAAATGAAAAAAACAGAACCAGAATACAGTGCTGGAAATGTGGTCTGATCAGGGCAGATTACAGCAAAATTCTAAGTCTCTAATTTTTGACATCATAACCCTTTAGGAATCCTAAGAATGCACTAATTAGTTATCTTGGCTTCCATATCACATCTTTTATTAATATTGAGCTTGCATTTCACAAGAACTCCTCAAAAAGTTGGTTGTTTTAAGTGAAATAATGTCTAATAAACCTGTGAAGTAGTTTATATTAAACTTATCTATTAATTTTTTCCTATTCAGTTTTCTCTGGATGTTATTACCTGTGGATATATTTTTATTTTTTGAATCCTGTCATTTATTATATTAAGTATCCCTTACAGCTTCGTATCATCTAGAAAAGCATGTCATCTGTCCTTTATGAGAGTTGTTCTTAAGGTTAAACAGGACAGGGCCAGTCATAAATACTTCTGACACTTCACCTCCTTTAATGCTAACAGTGAATCATTGAAGATTACTCCCTGAATTTTGCCAGATTACAAGTTTGAATCTCCCTTAGTTTTCTTGCTTATATCATTCTACCTTTTCCACAAGATTATATTGAGAAATGTTCAGATGTCTTGCTGTAATTTAGGTAAATAATATCAGCATCATTCCTCTGGTGTACCAATCTGGAAATGATACCAGAATTGTAAATGAATCCATCGTCTTTCTACTTGACAAAAGGAAGATGTTTGCTGGGACCTAGATTGGTCAGAACAATTAATTGGAGTTAGACTACTTCAGGGAGTTGTTTTTAATTACATTAACCTAGTCACCAGTGTTCTCCTGGTTCTACTAATCTTGTTATATTCATTTTGTCTTCACTTAGTAAATATACTATTATTTGTTTATTCATTGCTACCAATTTTTCACAGATCACTGACTTTTTTTGCTCTCAGTGATATAGTTAATCTGAGCTAGGGAACTTGAATTTAACGGTAGATAGATGCTCTTAATGATCTCATTAATTTCATATTGATTTCTGTTAGGTATATTTTTTCTATTCTTAACCAGTCCAGATCTCCTTGGCAAAAAACAGAAACAAAATAGGAATTGAATAAAACTGCCTTCTCTCTATTGTCAGACCAATTGTCCAAGCCCATCTTTTTTTCCTTTTAATATAGTTACTTATTACCCCACCCCCACCCCCCATGTTACTTATTATTTTTCTTACCAATGTCAGCTCATTATAATAGTCCAATAAACTGCTTGAAGTCAGCTTTTTTTTTGGGGGGGGGGTCCTCAGTGGTTTGTAATAGTAGGTACTTAAAATGCTTCTTGATTAATTTGGCCCTTAAACTTATCATATCATGCAACTTTTTTTCATTGATTACTTGCTTACTTAATTTGTAATATCTTTAAAATCTTAACTCCATTAACAATGGAGTTGATATATGAAATGATAAAATAAAATCTTTATGCAACTATGTTTTGTTTTTTCAGAAAACTATAACATCAGAATTCTTTTTGTTTTGTTTTCTCAGAATTTTTTTTGAGAGTTTCTCATTCTTCCAAGGTTAAACTTCACCTATAGAAAATTGTCTTGACTTTCTGAACTTTAAAATTTGTTATTCTTGATCCAGTGTTTTGTCACATTTTTTCCTGCCTTTTCAGCATTTATTTTTCAATTGGAGTGTTCACTTTCTCCCAAAGTTGCTATCATTTCTCAGCCATAAGAATCTCCTGACTCCAGTCCATCCTGCATTCATTTATTAAAATGATCTTCTAAAGTGAAGGTCTGACCGCTTCTCTGACCTCTTACTCCTCAGTAGATTCCAGTGGATCCCCTTCATCCCCAAGATCGAAATCTTCCTTTTGGCTGGCTTTCTAAGCTCCTCACCACCCTCCTTCTTCCCCCCTTCTCCCCAAATATCTGCCTCCTGATTACAAGTCTCAGGTGGCAGAGGTCTTTCCTGATCCCTCCTCGTTCTCCTGCCTTCCCTCTGTTGATGACTTTCAGTCCTTTCAGTACATGATTTGTTTGTCTGTTGTCTCCCCCCTTTAGATCAGGAGCTCCTTGAGAGCAAGCTCTGTGTTCTGCACTCATTTGTATCCCTAATGCTTGACATCACTTGGCACATAGTAGGTACTTAATAAATGTGTGTTGACTGACTAGATCCCACAGACAATGGGGAACTAGTGAACCAATTGAATGAAGAAAGTTACAGTCATTTAAGGGAAATTATGTGAGTAGCATAGAGAGTATGGATTGAAGAAGGACAAAACTTGAGTCAGACAAGCCAATTAATGGGCTATGGTATTAATTAAAAAGTTTTTTAAGCTTTTTCTTTTCTTTTTTTATTATAGCTTTTTACATACACAACATGCATGGGTAATTTTTCAGCACTGACTTTTGCAAAAACTTCTGTTTCAATTTTTCCCCTCTTCCCTCCAACCCCTCCCTTAGATGGTAGGTAGTCCCGTACATGTTAAATATGTTAAATACAATATTTGTATACAAATTTATACAGTCTTGTTGTACAAGAAGGATCAGATTTAGAAAGAAGGTAAAAATAACCTGAAAAGAAAAAACAAAAATGCAAGCAAACAATAACAGAAAGAGTGGAAATGTTAGGTTGTGGTCCATACTCATTTCCTAGTGTTCTTTCTCTGGATGTAGCTGGTTCTGTTCATTACAGATCAATTGGACCTGATTTGGATCCTTTCATTGTTGAAGAGAGTCATGTCCATCAGAATTAATCATCATGTAGTATTGTTGTTAAAGTGTTTAATGATCTCCTGGCTCTGCTTATTTCACTTAGCATTCATGTAAGTCTCTCCAAGCCTCTCTGTATTCATCCTGCCGGTCATTTCATATAGAACAATAATATTCCATAACATTCATATATCACAATTTATTCAGCCATTCTCCAATTGGTGGGCATCCCTTTAAGCTTTTTATTTTCAAAACATATGCACGGATAATTTTTTAACATTAACCTTTAGAAAATCTTGCATTTCAAATTTTCTTCCCCTTCTTCCCACCCTCTCCTCTACATGGCAAGCAAACCAATATATGTTAAACATGTCAAAATATATGTTAAATCCAATGTGTGTAAGCATATTTATACAATTCTCTTGCTGCACAAGAAAAATCAGATCAAAAAGGCAGTAAATGAGTAAGAAAACAAAATGCAAGCAAACAACAATAAAAAGAGTGAGAATGTTATGTTGTGACCCACATTCAGTCTGTGGCATTAATTTAGGTAGAAATCATGAAACCCTGCATTCAAGTGGTGGTGTGTATGAGAAGGTTGGATGAGCAATGTTATGAAGATAAAATGGCAGGATTTTGCATCTGATTGTATGTGTGGTGTGAAAAAGGGAGGAGAAGGATGCTGAGGATACCAACCTAGGAACCTGGGAGAAGAGTGGTGCCCATAGAAATCAGGTTTGGAATAGGGAGGGAAAAGGAAGGGGGTATTTGGTTTAAAAAAAAAAAAAAAGATGAGTTCTGTATTAGACATATTAAAGAGGCACAGTTGCTGATGCAATACTGAAGCTCAAAGAAGATACAATGTCTCCTTCCCTCGCCCCACTCCCTTTTTCCTCTTTTTCTGCTTCTCCCTCTTCTCTCTCAAGTGTATAGATATATAATCAGATTTCTGAAGGTTACAAATAAGTATGTATTTGTAAACCATCATCAGATATGTGATAATTAAACCCATGAGAATTCATGAGGTCACAGAGTGTATAGAGAAAAAAGAGGACCAAAGACAGTGTCATCAGGAATATCCCCCCTTAGGGGGTATGATTTGGATGGTTAACTAGCAAAGGAGTTGTCAGATGGATAGGAAGAGAATCAGAAGAGATTAGTGTCAGAAAAGCAAAGGAGAGAAAGTTAAGGGGGTTTTTTTTGTTTGTTTTTTTTTGTTTTTTTGATAGTGTTAAATGAATAGAGAGATCAAGTAGGGTGAGAATTGAGAAAAGATTATTAGATTTGACAGTTGAGATTATTGGTAATTTTGGAAAGATCATTTTCAGTTGATTGGGTTTGAAGGGCTATTGCAAAGATTCCCAGTAGAATTTTCTGTTTTCTCAACCGTTTGAAAGATGAAACTACCATGAGTAAAGTCAAGAAATGGTTACATGTTCTGTTTGGGGTAGTAAGTTTTAGCAGATGAAATCTTCATTCCTACTGTATGTATATTCTTATATGTTTAAAACACATCCATAGCCACATTCTGTCTTTTGAACTATATTATAATCACGTTATCTTCCCTGTCCCTGTAACATTTCATCAGAACTAAACAACATATTAACTGATTGAGCATATTCAGTGTTTCACTCCATTTCCATACCTCAAAAGAAAAGGTGTATCTTATCTCTTCTTGGAGTTAGATTGTTCTGATTCTTTTGAATAAAATATAACCTCTTTGACTTATATTTTAGTTATGAGTTCATCCCATTCTCTTTTACTTTATGCTTTCATGTCCTAAGCCTTGGAGTGACTACTTAAATAGCCTATAAAGATCATTTAGGGTTCCACTGTATTATCCCTAGTAAATTGTTTCTGAGTAGCTCATATTTGTTATCTTGACATTACATTTCTTGAGATTTTCATAATCCTTATGCCATTTTTACCATGAACTTGTTTTAAAGGCATTTAGATTTTTTTCCCTTTGATTTTAAGCTATTTCATGGAAAGTAAAAAAAAAAAATTTAATATACTCCAACAACCTCATTTTTTTTTGGTGCATATTATACTCGAGATTTTGAAAGTGATGATGAAATCATTGATTAAATCAATCTCATTAATTTTTTGTTTTAATAGCAGGGAATTAGATTATTTTATATTTTAAAAGTCAATTTTGATGGTTTAGCTTGATGGAAGCTCAAGATTTATTACCTATTTGAGATAGTTCTGCCAAAAAGGGGGATATGAGATGATCAGAAAAGTAAAAAAGGACAATTTGACTACATAAAATTTGTTTTGCACAAACAAAATCAATGCTCTTAGAATTAGATGTCAGTCAACCGGGGAAAACATTTTTGGTAGCATGATTACCTTATAAAAGGACTGATATCCAAACTTTGTAAGAAGTTGATGCCGCTATATAGAAACAAGAATTATTTGTCAGAAGATTTAAACAGTTCTCAAAAGAAAAATAGGCTAGTAACTATGTGGGAAAAAATGCTTAGCATAAACAAATAATACAAATACAAATTGAGTAACTGAAGTATACTTCAGATTGGCAAAGATGACAAAAAAAAAAAAAAAGAAAATGGTAATTTTTGAAAGACCTAAGAGGACAGGCTTTCTAATTTAATGAACTGTTGATGGCACTGAAATTCATTTGAACCCCCCCCCCCCCCAAAATCAATAACCCATCTATAATATTTTTGAAACATTGCTACTACTTCCTGGTCTTTTGCCCCATAAACGATCAAAGATAGAGGATAAGGAATAACATGTACAATATTTATAGCAGTATGCTTTTATTATTATAGCAAAAAAAGTTATGTGTCTCCATGTAGCTAAACATAGTATATAATGAAGTAAGAAGTAATCTTGAATTCGGCAAGATTTGTGTGAACTGATAACTAATGAAGTGAGAAGAACCAGAGAACAATTTATGCAATGATCATAAGTGTTATGAAATTGGGGGAGGAGAGAGGGTAAGGGAAACAATTTTTAAAGACTTAAGAATTCTGATTAATGCTTTGTCTGATCAGAGCTTCAAATGATGAATGATGGAACATGCATTGAACAACTTAAGGTACAAAATAAGACCAAGATCATATTTAAAAAAAAATTTTATTATAGCTTTTTATATACAAAGCCTATGCATGGTAGTTTTTCAGCATTGACCCTTGCAAAAACTTGTTTCAACTTTTCCCCTCCTTCCCTCCACCCTCTCCCCTTCATGTTAAAAATGTTAAAGTGTATGTTAAATACAATGTATACATATTTATACAGTTAGCTTGTTGCACAAAAAAGATTGGATTTAGAAAGAGGGTAAAAATAACCTGAGAAGAGAAGACAAAAATGCAGGCAAACAATAACAGAAAGAGTGAAAATGTTATGTTGTGGTCATACTCATTTCCCAGTGTTCTTTATCTGGGTGTACCTGGTTCTGTTCATTACAAATCAAATGGAACTGATTTGGATCCTCTCATTGTTCAAGAGAGCCATGTCTATCAGAATTGATCACCACATAGTAGTGTTGTTGAAGTGTAAAATGATCCCCTGACTCTGCTCATTTCACTCAGCATCAGTTCATGTATAAAACCATATATTTTTAGACCCGACTGATTTGTGAATTCATTTTGCTTGACTAGTTTTGTTGCAATGTAGGGATTTTATTTTTTGAGGGGATAGTTAGGTGACTGGGGTGATACAGATATAATTGAAATATTTAAAAATAAATGAAAGCGAGCAGAAGGAAGTTCAGAAGGGGAAAGGAAAGCTGTATAGTGTTGGTACTGCTGTGTTAAATTTAATATATACTTTAAAAAAAGGTATAATAGAAATTAATAGCTTCATGAACAGTCTTAGTCTTCTTTTGTTCTTGTTTGTATATATTTCTGTTCGATATCTGTCAAGCTAATTTCTTAAAAGATAGTGTTCTGATTAGTCAGAAGAATATTTGAGCTCTGAGTCCTACTTTTGTTAATTGACTTTAAGCTAATCAGTTCTTCAGGGTATTATTTCAAACTATTTAACAAGGCTGCTATGGAGAAAACTTGTCAAAGAGGTTTTTATTAATACATAGATTTTTTTTTTTATCACCTACATTTCCCTTTGCATTTCTCCAGGAAAACAAATTATATTATTTATTTTAAACAAGAAGGAAGAAAAAACTCAAGTTATAGACACATTTAAAACATTTAATATATATAGGTATACTACAGCTATGGGACTCCTACTCCCAGAAAGAAGCATCTTCTCAAGTTTTTCATTATCATTTTGCAATGTTTTTCATTTTATTATGTGATGATTTCTTTCATTTACTTGTGTGTATGTGTTTATTTGTATGTATACACAAGTGTACATACACACAGACATAATTTTCTAGGGACCCGCTTCCTTCTTTTGCAATATTTCATTCAAGACTTTCTAGTCATCATGTTCTTTGTTTCTTTATGGCTCAGTAGTAGTTATTGCATTCATGTATCATAATTTCTCCTAGCCAGCTCCTTAATCAGTGGGCTTCTGCTTGATTTGCAGTTCATAGCTATCACAAAAAACGCCATCATAAATATTTTGGCATATGTGGCCTTTTTTTGAGGGGGAGGGGTAATGATGGTATCACTAAGCTCCTTTTACCTAGTAGTGTTCAGAGGTCATGGACATTTGAATCATTTTATTTGCATAATTCTATATAATAGCTAATAATTTACATGGTAAACCTTAAGGTATAGTGTTTGTTAAAGTTATAGAAGAACAAGCAATAAATATGAACATTCCGTTACAATTTAAATGATTTCCTTAATAATACTTGATATTTGAGCTGTTTTTAGGCATTAATAGGAACTTTTTTGGGGGGAGAGGGTAATTAACAGAGAGCAATAGGTTAAGTAAATGTCTTGTCTATTGGGGCATAATTAAAGGAATTTATGATACATAAATATATTATTCTTTCCAAATATAAAGAATTCAGAAAAAATAAGGAGACAAGTTTTTTTTTTTTTTAAATAGTATTATTTTTCCAAATATATGCAAGGATGGTTTTCAACATTCATCTTTGCAAAACTTTGTGTTCCAAATTTTTCTTCCTCTCTTACTCCCCAACCCCTCAAACAGCAAGCAATCTGATATAGGTTAAACGTATGCAATTTTGCTAAAATAATTGAGGAGCACATTTTTAATTTTTTTCTTAAAGCTTAATTTCAAAACATGCATAGATAATTTTCAGCATTTACCCCTCCAAAAACTTGTATTCCAAATTTTTTCTCCCTCCCTTCCCCCATCCCCTTACCTAAACAGTGAGTAATCCAATTATGTTAAATACATGCAGTTCTTCTCTACATATTTCCACCATTATGCTGCACAAGAAAAATCACATCAAAAAGGGAAAAAATGAAAAAGAAAACAAAAAGCAAATAACAAAAAAGTGATAATACTATGTTGTGATCGTTATTCAGTCCCCACTCAAAGTTCTCTCTCAGGGTGCAGATGGCTCTCTTCATCGAACGGTTATTAGAACTGGTTTAATCATTTCATTGTTAAAAAGAGCCAAGTCCATCAGAATTGATCATCCTATAATCTTGCTGTTGCTATGTACAGCGTTCGAGGAGACAAGTATTTGAGCATATCGGACATATTATAACTATAACAACACATGGAAATATTAAAAAGTAGATGGTCTCAGATTAAAGGCAATTGACAACTATTGGTTCCACAGAAACTGACATTGAAGCTCTGTCAAATGCAATCACTGTGTCAGTTGGTTTTGCTTATGTTTTCTTTGAGACGAAATTGAAGGGAAAGTTGCTTTTGGAAAATGATTTTAATGTAAAAAATACAAGACAACAATAAAACTTTTTTTTAAATGAAGAAAGCAGGATGTATATTAATATAAAAATAAGATTGTTGAGATTTCTTTACAGAGCAGATAAACTATATTTGAAGGGTTTTTTTGTTTTGTTTTGTTTTGTTTTGTTTTGTTTTGTTTTATTTTTTGAGGGACAAGTATAGTGATATTCAGGAATCGGTGATTGAGATGAGTGACATTCTTCAGAGTTGTATTTCAGAAAAGGTAGAGAAAGTGTGAGAATGTGTGTATATGTCTGTGTATATACATATGTATAAATGTGTAATATTTGAGAATCATTTCCATAGAGGTGATAATTGAAACCATGTGAGTAGATGAGATCACCATAGAGAGACAGCCAAGAACAGCCTTTGGGAGACACCCATGATTAAAGAAGATGAGATAGCAACAAAAGATGCCTTTTTTTAGGCATTTGTAGATATGTTTATTTGTGTGAGTAGATTCTTTTCAGATTTACTCGATTAAAATTGTTATGGTCAAGGTAAAATCAGATGTTAACATTTGTTGGCACAGTGGATAGAGCACTGCCTTGAAATCAGAAGAACCTGAATTCAAATACTGCCCCTGAACTAGTTGTGTGACTCTGGGCAAGTTTCATTTATCATGTTTGATTCACTTTCTTCATCTGTAAAGTAGAGATAATAACTGTACTTATTTCTCCAGGATTGTTGGGAGGATCAAATGGAATGATAATTGTAAAGTGCTTTAGCTGGAATAGCTAAATGATTAGCTGTCATTATTATTATTAGGTTATGAAGATCTGTGTATGTCAAGTAATTAATCAATAAATATTTATTAAATGCTTTCTAAAAGAATATTTTGCATTTGATCTTGGAGGCAAAAAAAGAACTACTGAGTGAGGGGGATAGGGTGAGTGACATGATCAGAAATATACTTTAGGAAAATCACTTAAAATGGATGAGTGGAGAATGGATAGGAGTAGGGAGAAACTTGAAACTGGAAGACCCACTGGGAGATAATTGCTATAAATCAGATGTGAGATGATGACTAATGGGGGCTGTGTGAAGAGGAAAGGAGGCTTATTTGAGAGATGTTGCAAAGGTGAAGTCAGCAGACATTGATAATGTAATTATGTCAAATTTCTGGTTCTCACTTTAAATGAGTTATGAAAATCTATAGTTTTCTTTTTCCTTTTGAATTTTTAGAGAATTAAATTTAAATAAAACTTGAGAGGGGTGTTATAAAAGTGTCTGTTCTTTATCCCTTGGTTGTTATTCTTACCTACATAATATATTTTTCAGTATTAAAAAACTTTCTTAATTTTAACAAAATCAAAGTCTAATACTAGGAGACTGTTGAATTATATATCTGGTGAAGTCATTGAATTATAGTACTTAGCTTGGTCAAGCAATGCAATGCCTATTGATTGGCTTGGAGTTCTTCCTGAATCCAGGCAGGTTTTCTGTTCACTAGGCCATCTAGCTATCCCACTGTTCTCTCAACCACAGACTCATCAGTTCAGTGACTCTATCTTTTTGGCTGTTCCACAAACTGGGTCCAGCCATTTTTTCTTTCTCCCATTCTTGGAACATTCCCTGACTTCCTTTAAATCCCAACTCTAATGAATCATCCAATTCTTCATTCTAGGGTCTTCCCTCTCTTGGTTATTTCCTATTTATCCTGGATATAGCTCTGTGTGTGTGTGTGTGTGTGTGTGTGTGTGCGCGCATATGCATGCGCGTGTGCATGGGCATGTTGTTGTGCATGTACTACCCCATTAGATTGAAAGCTCCTTAAAGGCAAGAAATGTCTTTGGCTCTTTTTATATCCTTAGCTCTTAGTACAGTGCCTAGCACACAATTGTTCATTCTTCATTTTTTGAAGAGGATTAGTGACATCACAAGGTGATATTTTGACTTGCATGTGAATGGGATTTAAGTGAGGCAGAGTTGCACAGTCTTCAGCATCTCTCTCTCTCTTTCTCTTCCCGAGTCATCAAAGCCCAATAGTGAGAGAGAAGTCAGAACAGTAGGTGGAAAGTCCAAGATGCAGTGGATGACCTTGGTATCTTCCATATATGACTGAGCTCTAAGCACACCATAGCACCTATGTCAGCTGATTTTCATTTCAACTGGAACAAATGGGCTTATCAGCCCATTTAGCTCAGGGATGCTTTCACATGCTTGGTGTTAGTATCGCCCAATGGCTTTAAAGCCCATCAGTTATTCTTAACCTGGTTAAGCCCATCTGCCGAAACAATTTACTGAAGTGTGACTAGTGTACTACAGCTTCTTGGAGCCACAGGTGAGAGTGGGTGAGGTGGGCACCAAATGTGGATGAGCAGCACTCAAAAGGGCTCAGCAAGTCCTCACATCAGAGTTACTTTAATCATCCCTGAATATCCTATATAACCCTAGGATGTAGTAGGTGCTTAATAAATGCTTAATGATTGAATTATTCTTGACTAGTCATTTTTAGCTAATTTTGTTCTGTAAGAACAAATTTGTTTCTGTATTTCACAATACTGTGACTGATTCAAATAAAGCTAATTCCTTTTCTTTATATCTTTTTTCTTGGATATTACAGATGACCATGGATGAAAAATATGTAAACAGCATTTGGGATCTTCTGAAAAATGCAATCCAAGAGATCCAGCGTAAGAATAACAGTGGTCTTAGTTTTGAGGAGCTGTATAGAAATGCATATACTATGGTTTTGCATAAACATGGAGAAAAGCTCTACACTGGACTAAGGGAAGTTGTTACTGAGCACCTCATAAATAAGGTATCTATAATTTTTAAAGACTTGATTTTTTTTTTTTAATATTAAAGCTTTTCATTTTTCAAAACATATACATGGAAAATCCTGTAACATTAGCCCTTGCAAAATCCTGTGTTTCAATTTCCTCCCCTTCCCCCATATCCTCCCTAGATGGCAAGTAGTCCAATATATGTTAAACATGGTAGAAATATGTTAAATCCAATATATGTATACATATTTATACAATTATTGTGCTGCACAAGAAAAAAAGAAAAGCAAAATAGAATGCAAGCAAATAACAACAAAAAGAGGCAAACTGTTTTCCTCCTTTAGAAATTTGTTTTCATTGTATACTGACAGTCTATAGAAAGTTTTTCTTTAATGTGAAACTTCATTAATTCAGTGCCTACTTATTTGTAATGAACAATCTTTTTGATGGTAGTTGTGATAATGCTATTTGTATTATCTTTGTAGAAGGGGTTTGCTAAGCAATGTAAAAGTATAAAGACTAAGGGGAATTATGGTTACTTGAGAGAATAACGTTTTCAAGTACCTTAGAAGTGATTGTTTACTAAACAGGCTGTCTGATACTTCTAGACTAGAGCACTAAAAAGTTAAGTGATGTCTTACCCAAATTCACACAGTCATATATGTACCCATGACTTTCTGGCTTTGAGGCTAAGTGCTATGCTTTAGGATTAACTCCCCTCCCCCCCAAAAAAAAATTAGAAAGAAAAAGAAAAGAATGATTTTATGTTGTAATTGGGGACTAAGATATGTGTTTCAATAAATAAGTGCAATGTAGTTTGAGAGAAAAGAAAGCAATAGTAGTTAAGTGGTAAAGTGCTGTTAGAGAGATCTTCCAAGAGGAGCTTTATAACACCTGAACTGAGTCTTAAAAGGAAGAAAAGGATTTCAATAGATAAATTAGAAAACAGCCGTCATTTATTTATTTATTTTGAAAGCATAGCCCTAAACTATAATATTTAGGGATTGAATTGAATATTTTCTGAAGACCTGTTTTCTAGTATAAGAAACTTATTCTGCACACTGGATGTGGTGTAAAAGTTACCAAGAAATGTAAAGAAGTACTGTGGCTTCAGAGAAGGGCAGTAGCGTAGACTTTGGTTTAACTTCTGCATCCAATATTTACTTATCCTCTCTGTGTCTTAGGGTCTTCATTTATAAAATTGGTCCATCATTTTCATTACCAGCCTCGAAGGATTTTTTTTTTTTAAAGCTTTTTTTTTTTACAGCTTTTTATTTACAAATATAAGCATAGGTAATTCCCCAGCATTGACAGTTGCAAATCCCCTTGTTCCAATCCTTTCCCTGCCTCCTCCCACCCCCTCTCCCAGACAGCAGGCTGACCAACAAATGCCAAATATGTCAAATACAACATATGCATATATATCCAAACAGTTATTTTGCTGTATAAAAAAAGAGTCAGACTTTGAAATAGTGTACAATTAGCCTGTGAAGGAAATCAAAAATGCAGGTGGACAAAAATAGAGGGATTGGGAATTCTATGTAGTGGTTCATAGTCATCTCCCAGAGTTCTTTCCCTGGGTATAACTGGTTCAATTCATTACTGCTCTATTGGAACTGATTTGTTTCATCTCATTGTTGAAGATGGCCATGTCCATCAGAATTGATCAAAGAATTCCTGTAAGGAAAGTGCTTTATAAACCTTTACAGATTATATGCATATTTATTGTCATTGTTATAAATGGCTTATCTATTTGATTTGGAGAAGTAAAGCAATATGGTTTCTGAATCCAAATTTAGAAAAAGAGATCACAATGTAATTTTAACTTTTCCTTGGAAATTGTTTGTCAGCCATTCCAGGTTACATGGAGACATTTCAGTGCAGTGTCTGCTATTTGAAAAAGAGGATACAGTCCTAGAATTTATAGGTTCTTCATGATATGATTTTTAGAACTTGGGCAACAAGGATGGGCAGCATCCTTTATGGACCTTATACTAGGTTAGTAAACCAAGGTGGCAGTTCTAATTCACTGCTTGCTAGGGAGTTTGCTGGTTTTGATTTGGGGGGCCTCGGTGCTTGAGAGAATTAATGTCTCTGCAGTTATTTTCCTTTAATTGGACATTGATAGAAATGACTGTCGGGTCAATAACTTTCATAATTCAGCTATAAGGTAGACACCATTGTCAGGGATACAAAGAAATATAAGACTTTAAGCCTGCTTTCTAGAGCAAAGCTTCTTAAACTGTAGTTCATAACACATGTGGGAATTGCCTAAAAAATTGGTCAATACTAAAAGCAGCAACCAAAAATTAATTGAAAATCAAACACATAATGAATCTAGGTGGCAGCACTTGCCTTTGGTGCATTGTGTAATTTCAATATAGTCTTGGCTCTGAACACACAACATGACCGCTTTATATATTGCATCCATGAATGCTACCAGAAACACCTTGGCTCAGATTTAGGTTGCATGATAATTTCTTGGGTGAAGAGGGGTCGTCAGTGGAAAAAGTTTTAAGAAGCTGTTTTAGAGCATACTTTTTATTGACAGAACACATGCCAGGGTAATTTTTTACAACATTATCCCTTGCACTCACTTCTGTTCCGATTTTTTCCCTCCCTCCCTCACCCCCTCCCCTGCCGATGGCAAGCAGTCCTATACATGTTAAAATGTCACCGTATATCCTAGATACAATATATGTTTGCAGAACTGAACAGTTCTCTTGTTGCACAGGAAGAATTGGATTCAGAAGGTAAAAAAAAACAAACAAACATGCAAACAATTTACATTCATTTCCAGTGTTCTTTCTTTGGGTGTATCTGCTTCTGTCCAAGATTGATCAATTGAAACTGAGTAGATCTTCTCTTTGTCAAAGAAATCCACTTCCATCAGAATACATCCTCATACAGTATCGTTGTTGGAAGGATATGGTGATCTCTTGGTTCTGCTCATTTCACTTAGCATCAGTTCATGTAAGTCTCTCCAATGATGTATTCATCCTGCTGGTCATTTCTTACAGAACAATAATATTCCATAACATTCATATACCACAATTTACCCAACCATTCCCCAATTGATGGGCATCCATTCATTTTCCAATTTCTAGCCACTACAAACAGGGCTGCCACAAACATTTTGGCCCATACAGGTCCCTTTCCCTTCTTTAGTATCTCTTTGAGGTATATACACAATTTGATAACTTTTTGGGCATAATTTCAGATTGCTCTCCAGAATGGGTTGGATTCATTCACAACTCCACCAACAATGCATCAGTGTCCCAATTTTCCTGCATCCCCTCCAACATGAAATATGAATATTAATGATAACTAGCATTTATATCCTGCTTTAAGGTTTACATTTGAACTTCATTGACCCTGTGAGATGGTTGCTATTATAATTGCTATTTTACAGATGAGAAAACTGAGACTGAGAGGTTAAGTGACTTGAGTAGGTTTATATAATGCCAACAGCAGATTTGAACTCTGACCTTTTGATTTTAAGTCTAGCTTTCTATCTACTTTGCCAGCTAAGCACATTAAAAGTCAAGTGGTAATTCCAGGCGATATTTAGAGTCCTAAATGGGCAGTATAAATGATGCTATAGTAATCCTAGAAAGAGAGAGATTGGTAGGAAGTCAGCTATGTCTCACATTTTGTCGTTCAGTTGTGTCCAATTCTTTGTAACCTCATTTGAGGTCTTATTAGCCAAGATACCGGAGTGGCTTGCCATTGCCTTCTCGGGCTCATTTTACAGATGAGGGAACTGAAGCAGATACATTTAAGTGACTTGCCCACGGTCTCACAGCCCCTAAGTATCTGAGGCCAGATTGGAATTCCTGAAGAGGAGTCTACCTGACTCAGTCCCGCCCCTGCTCTGTTCACCATGCCATCTATCACCAATGACTCCCTTCTCCATTCCTTTTTTCCCTCTTTTCTCCTCTGGTCTCCTTCCTTAACTGCACCAGCTTCCCTGGTTATCTTTAAGACTCGGCAGAAATCCCATCTATTCTTTATCTCATTCTTCTGATTTTCTACCCTTTATTCAGGTTTTCATTTGAAAACAGCCTTGGTGGAGTCACTGTTATTTTTTTTAATTGTTATTTTTAAATAACAGCTTTTTATTTTCAAAATGTATGCAAAGATAGTTTTCAACATTCATCTTTGTAAAACCCTGTGTTCTCCCTTCTTTCCCTTTACCCCCTCTAAACAGCGAGTAATCCAATATATATTAAACATGTACAATTCTTCTACATATTTCCACACTTGTCATGCTGCACAAGAAAAATCAGATGAAAAAGGAAATTAAGCAAATGAAAAATATGATAATATTTTGTTGTGATTCACATTAAGTCTCCACAGTCCTCTATCTGGAGGCAGATGACTCTCTCCATCGGAAAAGTCCATTGGAGTTTGCCTAAGTCACTTCATTGTTAAAAAGAGCCCATGCCTAGCAGAATTGACTTGCTGTGAACTGATTGGGAACAGCAATTCATTTGATCTTTGTGGTCTGGTTTCACTATGGATTTAATGATTGAGTTTGCCAGGTCATTTTGAGGTCTGTATATATAGTATGGAAATTTGTTGTATGTTAATCATTTAAAGAATATAAATTTCTGGCACATAATTCTAGTAACCACATCAAATTTGCAAGGTACTTAGTAGGTACCAAATTTTTGTGAGAGGCACCCTTGAATCCAAGAACACTATGGTTCAAGTTTACCCTGTGACACATACTAGCTGTACTGTCCTAGGAAAGCCACTTAACCTTAATCTCTTAGTACTTCAGGAACTCTCTAAGGCAGTAAGTTGTAGAGAAATGGTCAACATATATATTGGTAACTTTAGTTTGCTCACTTTTGAATTCCATATATCAATGAATTCATGCAGTGTTTTTTTTTTTTTTATCATTTCTGATGTTATGTTGGGAATAGTAGGAGATAGATTTCAAAGATTGGCGTTAGATTGTGGAAAATAGTGAATACCAATCTAAGGAACATGAATTTCATCCTATTACTAATTGAGATTTTTAAATGAAGAATTCAAAGACTCATTTTACTAACATAAATACTCAAAGACAGAAACTACCAGGAAAACTAGAAAACAATCTAGCAAAGATTAGCTATAAAGCAACCTCTTAAGCTGTATACCTATACAAAGTTAGTAAAGAAGAAAAAACTTCGACATTATGGATTGGGGAAGAGTTCAGAAAACATAATTTTGTATGCATAAAATTAAAAAACAAAAAAAACTTTTGAACAAGAGAAACCAGTGCAGCTAAAAACTAGAAGAGAGATGGGTAATGGGGGGGGGGGGGATCTTTTCAGTAAGTTTCTCACATAAAGTTCTTCTATCTAAGAAATATGAAGAACTTATTCAAATATATAAGAATCACAAAAATTTTCTAATAAGTTGGCAGAGGACATGATGAGACAGTTCTCAGGGAAGAAATTCAGGGTCCCCTGAACATGTAAAAAAATTTTCCAAATCACTAATAATTAAAGGAAGGCAAATTGAAGTGTAAGATTCTACTTTATATGTTCAACTGACATTGTTATAAAGAATATAGGAAATGTAACAAGTTTTGAATTTTGAATTACACTCAAATAATACTCAAAATGATGCTAAACTGCATACTTTTTGACTCACTAATCCCATTTAGTACTTACTGCGTGTACCCCCAGCCAGATCAAAGCAGAAAAAAGGACCTATTGGGACAGTAATTTATAATAGCTATTTTTGTTGTAGCAAAGAACTAGAAACAAAGGAGATAGCTATCAATTGAGAAATGGCTAAACAAATTATAGCATATCAATTTATTAAAATATTACTGTACCATAAGAAATGATGAAAGAAATGATTTCAGAGAAACCTGAGAAGACTTAATTGAACAAAATGATGTGATCAGAACTAGAATGATGCATACACTAACGTTTCATTTTTTTTGAATGTTTTATTTTTTTCCCAATTGCATATAAAAACAGTTTTGAAAAAAAATTTTCTAGATTTTTGAGTTCCAATTTTCTCTCTCATTGAAGCAGTAAACAATTTGACTTAGTTATACATGTAACAACAGCATCTTAAAGAAAACAACATTGAAAGATTAAGAACCCTGAACAATTCAATCATTTATAAAAAGGTCTTCCTTGTCCTGATAGCAGATCATGGGACTCAAAGGTGCAGAATGAAATATATATTGTCAGACATAGTCAAAATTTGTTTTGCTTGATACTACATATTTTTAAACAGTTTTTGTTGAGGGTGTTTTTTGATGGGGGTAAGTGAAAGAGAGTGAGAAGCTAGAGACAGGGTAGCACATTCCCTTTCAAAAAAAGACATAGAATGTAAAGAAAAGAAAGTAATTGAGCTTTTGTTTATTTTATTTTATATATATATATATATAAAATTTTATAATAACTTTATATTGACAGAATCCATGCCAGGGTAATTTTTTTTTACAACATTATCCCTTGCACTCGCTTCTATTCCGATTTTTCCCCTCCCTCCCTTCACCCTAGATGGCAAGCAGTCCTATATATGTTGGATATGTTGCAGTATATCCTAGATACAATATATGTTTGCAGAACCGAACAGTTCTCTTGTTGCACAGGGAGAATTGGATTCAGAAGGTATAAATAACCCGGGAAGAAAAACAAAAATGCAGATAGTTCACATTCGTTTCCCAGTGTTCTTTCTTTGGACGTAACTGCTCCTGTCCATCATTTATCAATTGAAACTGAGTTAGGTCTCTTTGTCAAAGAAATCCACTTCCATCAGAATACATCCTCATACAATATCTTTTTTTTTTTTAATTTAAATTTTATTTTATTTAATAATAACTTTGTATTGACAGAATCCATGCCAGGGTAGTTTTTTACAACATTATCCCTTGCACTCGCTTATGTTTCCTTTTTTTCCCCTCCCTCCCTCCACACCCCTCCCCCCCCAAGATGGCAAGCAGTCCTATATATGTTAAATATGTTGCAGTATAGCCTAGATACAATACATATTTGCAGAATCGAACAGTTCTCCTGTTGCACAGGGAGAATTGGATTCAGAAGGTAAAAATAACTCGGGAAGAAAATCAAAAATGCAAATAGTTCACATTCATTTCCCAGTGTTCCTTCTCTGGGTGTAGCTGTCTCTGTCCATCATTTATCCATTGAAACTCAGTTAGGTCTCTTTGTCATAGAAATCCACTTCCATCAGAATACATCCTCATACAATATCGTTGTCGAAGTGTATAATGATCTCCTGGCTCTGCTCATCTCACTTAGCATCAGTTCATGTAGGTCTTTCCAAGCCTCTTGTATTCATCCTGCTGGTCATTCCTTACAGAGCAATAATATTCCATAACATTCATATACCACAATTTACCAAGCCATTCTCCAATTGATGGGCATCCATTCATTTTCCAGTTTCTAGCCACTACAAACAGGGCTGCTACAAACATTTTGGCACATACAGGTCCCTTTCCCTTTTTTAGTATCTCTTTGGGGTACAAGCCCAATAGAAACACTGCTGGATCAAAGGGTATGCACAGTTTGATAACTTTTTGGGCATAATTCCAGATTGCTCTCCAGAGTGGTTGGATTCGTTCACAAGTCCACCAACAATGCATCAGTGTCCCAATTTTCCTGCATCCCCTCCAACATTCATCATTATTTTTTCCTGTCATCTTAGCCAATCTGACAGGTGTGTAGTGATATCTCAGAGTTGTCTTAATTTGCATTTCTCTGATCAATAGTGATTTGGAACACTCTTTCATGTGAGTGGTAATAGTTTCAATTTCATCATCTGAAAATTGTCTGTTCATATCCTTTGACCATTTATCAATTGGAGAATGGCTTGATTTCTTGTAAATTAGTCAGTTCTCTATATATTTTGGAAATGAGGCCTTTATCAGAACCTTTAATTGTAAAGATGTTTTCCCAGTTTGTTGCTTCCCTACTAATCTTGTTTGCATTCGTTCTGTTTGTACAAAGGCTTTTTAATTTGATATAATCAAAATTTTCTATTTTGTGATCAGTAATGGTCTCTAGTTCATCTTTGGTCACAAATTTCTTTCTCTTCCACAAGTCTGAGAGATAAACTATCCTTTGTTCCTCTAATTTATTTATAATCTCGTTCTTTATGCCTAGGTCATGGACCCATTTTGATCTTATCTTGGTATATGGTGTTAAGTGTGGGTCCTTGCCTAATTTCTGCCATACTAATTTCCAGTTATCCCAGCAGTTTTTATCAAATAATGAAATCTTATCCCAAAAATTAGAATCTTTGGGTTTGTCAAACTAGATTGCTATAGTTGACTACTCTGTCTTGTGAACCTAACCTTTTCCACTGATCAACTAATCTATTTCTTAGCCAATACCAAATGGTTTTGGTGACTGCTGCTTTATAATATAATTTTAGATCTGGTACAGCTAGACCACCTTCATTTGATTTTTTTTTTCATTAATTCCCTTGAGATTCTTGACTTTTTGTTGTTCCATATGAATTTTGTTGTTATTTTTTCTAAATCATTAAAATATTTTCTTGGAAGTCTGATTGGTATAGCACTAAATAAATAGATTAGTTTAGGGAGTATTGTCATCTTTATTATATTCGCTCGGCCTATCCAAGAGCACTTAATATTTTTCCAATTATTTAAGTCTGACTTTATTTGTGTGGAAACTTTTTTGTAATTTTGCTCAAATAATTCCTGACTTTCCTTTGGTAGGTAGATTCCCAAATATTTTATGCTATCAACAGTTATTTTGAATGGAATTTCTCTTTGTATCTCTTGCTGTTGGATTTTGTTGGTGATGTATAAAAATGCTGAGGATTTATGGGGATTTATTTTGTATCCTGCTACTTTGCTAAAATTATGAATTATTTCTAATAGCTTTTTAGTAGAATCTCTGGGGTTCTCTAGGTTTACCATCATATTATCTGCAAAGAGTGATAGTTTGGTTTCCTCATTGCCTATTCTAAGTCCTTTAATCTCTTTCTCGACTCTTATTGCAGAGGCTAGGTTTCTAATACAATATTGAATCATAATGGTGATAGTGGGCAACCTTTGAGCTTTTGTTTATAAATGCATAGAGTAGAATGCCAGAAAAAAGTGGAGACAAGTAGAGCAGCTTTGAAGACTGTACGTCAAATTTTAAGTTGTATATATTTAGGACTTCTAGTTTCATGTACAGTCCTTTCTGTTCTAAGTATATATGGAAATGCCTTCCTCTTATATCGAAGGTCAGACTTTTTTTTAAATAGTGCAGTTGCTGGCCATTGGAAGTTTTTTTTATTTTTGCTTTAAGAAAAGATAATGATGGCAAAAAATATAGTATTTTAGAAATACACTACTGCCAATTTAGTATAGCATTAAGTTTGAATGTGTAGAAAGTTGAGAGACCAGCAATGAACCTCTTAAACTACTTTAATTTTAATACTCAAAAGGAGATTTTTAAAACTGAGAGGTCTTAAAAATGATGATCTAGTGTAAAATTCTTTTCCCCTATCTCCAACTGAAGAAATTATTGTGTTTCATATGGTGATAAAATATTCAAATGAAACCGTTAGGAGGTAATCGGTGGTTTGGGAATAGAACTGGAAAGAAAAGTCTTAGATTTGGCATCTCTTTGCAAGAAGTAATCCTTGGTGGGTGAGAGAGAGAGAGAGAGAGAGAGAGAGAGAGAGAGAGAGAGAGAGAGAGAGAGAGAGAGAGAGAGAGAGAGAGAGTGTGTGTGTGTGTGTGTGTGTGTGTGTGTGTGTGTGTGTGTGTGTGTGTATGTATTTTGGACCATGATTCAATTGGTCAGAATCCATACTTAGGAATGATTGGGAAGAAAGTTATTTTCCACTAAGAATTTTGATTATGAAAAAGAATTGTCTAAGTAGATGGGACAACAAATTTAATCAAAGACTTTTCAAGTATAGTGAACCCCACCCCATCTTTTGTTTTCTAATAGTTTTTTTATTTTAAAGTTTTGAATTACTTGGTTTTTGGCATCTTCATTTCCAAAGATATTTTTCTTCTTTTCTTATACCTAGCAAGCCATTTTTTAAAACAAAGAACAAAAAGAGACAATTTAGTAAGAGGGACCAACACATCAACTAAATTTCATAGTATATGCAATATTTCACATCCTTCATTTTCATCTCTTTTCCAGGACCTACCAAATCTAATAATTGCAAAGTTTTTGGTTTCATTTTTATTCATTTTACATTGTATTATTTTAGTCACGTATATTATATCACTCCCAAGTTTTCCCCTGCTTCTCTTAATTCTTCATATGAATTTGTTCTTGTGCCATCATAATATTCCATTATGCTAGATTGTAAATTACTGGAGGTCAGAGGCAATTTTTGTCTTGTATACTAAGAACTTCGCTTAATGCCTGAACTTAAGGGATGTTTAATAACTATGAAAATTTCCAGTTCTTTACTCCTGACAAAAAAGAGCTTTTATAAATATTTTGGACCTTTATTCAAATCTTTAATCTTCTTGGGGTACACACACACACACACACACACACACACACACACACACACTCTTATATAATTATTGATTATGATGTTAGAATAGGCATCAGGCTTCTATAAAGTCAAGATATCTATATTGATATTTTCAGAGAAAGTCTAGAACTAGAGTTCTTAACCTAGGTTTTTCAATTATAATTGGTTTCCTTCCCTCTGTTTTATTTTGTACATTTAAAAATAATTTTTCTCATAATGTTTAGACTGCTGGGGTGGGGATGGGGGTCTATGATAGACACAAGGTGAAAAACTCCTAGAACATGTGTCTAATAAGTGTGTGTTTTTTTAATTGAATTGGATTTAGTTTCGGTCAATTATATATCTCCTTATCCATTTGTTGCTTCTCAAGGAAGCTAAGAAGCTTAAGAAAGGTAGCCAGCCATATTTGTTAATTTTAGAATAACTGAGTTTTATAATGTTGTATTTTAAAGTGTCACTATCAACGATTCTGCCATTTCAATTGGAGTATGCTTGTTTTTTTTAGCTTATTTTTTATTGCTTTTGTTTATATACCACCTTCATTCTAAATCTCTCCCTTTCCCACCCAGTAAGCCATATGCTTTAACAAAGATGAAAAAAAGAAAGTGAAAGAACACGGTACAGCAGAACCAACTGTTGAATCATCCTGTCTGAAATAGAACCCTCTACTTTCCCCACTTTAAAGGAAGAGAGGGAAACTACAGATAATGTTCTCTAAAAGCACTTGGAGTACTTTTAGATTTAAATTTTTTTTTTTAAATTTTAAACTTTTAAAACTTTTTTTTAAAAAAGGTGGTGCTTATCCTCATATACTACAAAATATAGCAGCACTTTTTGTAATAGCTAGGAATTGGAAATAGAGCAGATAGCCATCAGTTGAGCAATGACTAAACAGATTGGTAAGAATATATATAAGAAATTATGTAGGTGATGAATACAGAAAAGCATGGAAAGGTCTATATACACTGGTGCAGACTGAAGTAAGTAGAACCAAGAAAACAATCACTACAATGATTGTGACAATGCAAATGGAAAGAACATTCACTAAAAAAGAAAGTCATTGTAACAAAATTAACAAGATCAAGCTGATTCAAATGAAGAGAAATGAGAGGACATCCTTAACCTAATCCATCCCACTTGGAGATGAGAAGTCTAGCATATATTGCACATATTTTTGGACTTTTTTAGTGAATCAGTTCATTGTGCTGACTGTTTTAATCATCTCTTTAAAAAAAAAAAAGATACTATTTGTTATTGGGGTGGTTTTCAGATGGTGAAGGATACTTAAGATGACTATGGCAATTAAAGAAACCTAAATATCAATAAAATGTTTTTAGCTTTTTTTTTTTTTAATGAAAGGTTATTTGAACGTATCAGTTACTAGTTGTAATCCATGTTTTCATTACATAAATGGCTATTCAACTGCCAGAAAATAAAGCAGTGAGCATGCCAACAGGCTTTCATCAAAAATGGGTTTCTTTCAGCAACTTAGTTTGCTTTTTTGATAAGATTATTAAACTGGCAAATGAAACTCACCTAGATTTTGGCAAAAATGTTTTGTGAAACATATACTACATTATGGAAAAAGAAGAGTGATATTGGCTAGATTATAGTATAATTAGTCGAATGTAGAACTATGTGTTACTTTAAATTTAATTTTCAGATCTACATTCTTTCCCTCCTACTTCCTCTACCCCGTGTCAAGAAATAAAGAAAAACAAAAGCCCTATTATAGTTATATACATGCATGCTTGTGTACATACAATCAAATCCCCACATTGACCATGTCCAAAATACAGTGCATACACAATACACATGTACATACATGCTACAAATGAATGCATGTGTTTCACTTTGTACTGAATTCATGCCTTCTCATCAGAAAGAGGTGGGTAAGGTAGCATCTTTCATCTCAAGTCTAATGAAATTAGGATCGCTTGTGTTGTTTTTCAAAGTTGTTAATCTTTATAGTATTGGTTTTTATAATACATGTTATTATAGTTAACATTTTAGATTAATATCCAATTAATGCTGGATCTGCTCACTTCATATTGCTTCGTTCATATAAGTTTTTTCAGGTTTTTCTAAAACTGTACTTTTCATCATTTTTTAAAATTTCATCATATATATATATATATATATAACTTGTTCAACTGTTTTCTGACGAATATCCCATCATCATACAATTCTTTGCTACCATAAAACGAGCTGCTTTAAATATTTTTATGTCTATAGGTCCTTTTCCTTTTCCTTGATCTCTTTAATGGTATAGATTGATTAGTAGTGTCACTTTGAGTTACAGTGTATGCAGTTTGATAGATTTTGAGCATAGTTCCAAATTACTTTATAGAATAACTAGAACAGTTCATAGATCTCTTTACAGTGCATTAATGTATATATTTTCCCACAGCTTCTCTGATATTTGTCATTTTTAAAAATCAACTTTTCCATCTGATGGATGTGAATAGAATCTCAGAGTTGTCTATCTTTGTATTTCTCTAATTGTTAGTTATTTAGAGTGAGGTTTTTTTGTGGCTATTGGTAGCTTGGATTTCTTGCTCTGAAAATTGCTTACTTTGAACAATTATTAACTGGGTAATGGCATTTATTATTTATTAATTTGAATTAATTTCCTTTATATCTTTATAAGAGATCTTAGAAATGAGAGTTATTACAGATACTCTCTTCCTTTTTCCCACCCTAATTGCATTGGCTTTACTTGTGCAAAATCTTTTTTTGTTTTATGTAATCAAAATTATCTTATTTTGCCATCTTATGATCTTTTGTAATTCGTGTTCGGTCATGAACTCATAACTTATTGATAAACTTGATTGCTTTCTCGTTTAATTTGTTTATGTTGCCATGATTGGAACTATATGAATGATGTGTAAGTAGTTATCAGTAGTTTGCTGTCTACAATGGAGTGCACTAGGTATCCAGATGCTACTTATACCTAATTTGCTGATAACAAGCTCTATTGTTAAGATAACATATAGGCAAGATTCAAAGGACCCTCACTTGATTCTGGAACTAGGAATAATGGGTAGATGTTGCCAAGCAGCACATTAAGGCTTGAAATCAGGAAAATCTTTTGAAATAATCGAATAATTGACATCTTAAAAGAAGTGCTGGGTATATTTTAGAAAGGATTTATTTTTATATATAGTTTGGTCTAGATGGTCATTGAAGCATTTTGCAATGTTCTTGCTTTGATAAATGACTAGATTGTGTATATCACATTTGTACTCTGAAATTAGGCTTAATAGTCAAGAATAGAAATGTCATCCTTATCATTACTCTCTTGAGGAAGACAAAACTCTATGTAATCATTTATCTGTTGTCTTTAAAGGGAATTACAATTCTATTTCAAAATTAACAGCTACTTCCACGCATCCTCTTAAAGTGAATTCTTTTTTATATTTTGGGCTATAGTTTTTGAAATTCTTTTTCTTTAGTTTATGGGAGAAGATGGATTATGCAACTATATATGTCATTGTTTTTTCTCCTATGCTTATAAGAATTAAAGCATCTGTTTTATTACTTAATTTTATCATTGTGCATACTGCTCTGTATTTGACTGTGCCAATTATTTTGTGATGTTTACCAGTCTTTACTTTGGTTAGATAAGTATTTATTACAGGTTTTGAGGGAGAAACATCATTCCACTTATCTGTACCTTTTTTTAACCAGACTAGCAAAAGGCCATTTTGCAATATGAAGATTGAGTAAAGTAAATGATAATTAGCCTGAAAAAGAAAAGACTTCACAGGGCCTTCAGATTAAACTTGGCTCTGGATAGCAGCAATAGCAAGAGTAGAAGAAAATATAGTCTTAATATAAGGTAAATTTTTTTTTGACAGAATTGTCCAAAAGAGGAAGCATTGGTTGTATTGTCTGCTCTCATTGTAGATTTTCTTTCTTTCTTTCTTTCTTTTTTTTTTTTTTATCATTTTGTCTTTTTATTTGCAAAATATACATAGGTAATTTTTTCAACATTGACCCTTGCAAAACCTTCTCTTCCAAATTTTCCTTACTTTCCCCTTACCCTTTCCCTTAGATGGCTACTACATGTTAAATATGTTAAATTATATGTTAAATCCAATATATGCACAGATATTTATGCAGTTATCTTGCTGAACAAGAAAAATTGGATCTAGAAAGAAGAAGAAAAAACCTGAAAGGAAAACAAAAAATGCAAGCAAACAATAACAGAAAGAATGAAAGTGTTATGTTGTGATCCACACTCAGTTCCCATAGTCCTCTCTCTAGGTGCAGTTGGCTCTCTTCATTACTGGACAGTTGAAACTGGTTTGAATCAACTCATTGTTGAAAAGAGTAATGTCCATCAGAATTGATCATCATATAGTATTGTTGTTGAAATATATAATGATCTCCTGGTCCTGCTCATTTCACTCAGCATCAGTTCTTGTAAGTCTCTCCAGGCCTCTCTGAAATCATCCTGTTGGTCATTTCTTTCTTTCTTTTTTTTTTTTTTTTTAATTTTTTTATTTTTAATTTTTTTTAACTTATTTTTTTTTAATTTTTATTTAATGATTACTTTATATTGACAACATTATCCCTTGCACTCGTTTCTTTTCCGATTTTTTTTCCCTCCCTCCCTCCACCCCCTCCCCTAGATGGCAAGCAGTCCTTTATATGTTGGATATGTTGCAGTATATCCTAGATACAATATATGTTTGCAGAACTGAACAGTTCTCTTGTTGCATAGGGAGAATTGGTTTCAGAAGGTATAAATAATCCGGGAAGAAAAACAAAAATGCAGATAGTTCACATTCGCTTCCCAGTGTTCGTTCTTTGGGTGTAGCTGCTTTTGTCCGTCATTTATCAATTGAAACTTAGGTCTCTTTGTCAAAGAAATCCACTTCCATCAAAATATGTCCTCATACAATATCGTTGTCGAAGTGTATAATGATCTCCTGGTTCTGCTCATTTCACTTAGCATCAGTTCATGTAAGTCTTGCCAGTCCTCTTTGTATTCATCCTGCTGGTCATTTCTTACAGAACAATAATATTCCATAACATTCATAAACCATAATTTATTCGGCCATTTTCCAGTTGATGGGCATCTATTCAAATGATTCATATGTATTTTGTATTCTTCAACTTTGCTAAAGTTGTGGATTATTTCTAATAGCTTTTTAGTTGATTCTCTGGGGTTCTCTTAAGAATTTACTGTAGATTTTCTAGCAAAGAGTGTGTGATTATTTTTTAGAAATGTAGTAGATGAGATTATGTTCAGAAATGGGTTAGACTAGATATGCCCTAAAATCCCTTCTAATGCTAATTTATTATTCAATGTGTATATGTTTGCACACATGCACATGGATGCTACATTTGTCTGTGCATCTCTATAATATTTTCAATGATTAGCAATTGTGGTTCCTTCACCAGATTGGGATTGTTAGCTCTTACTTACTTAGCCTTTTGGAAGGTTTTTTTGTTTTTCTTGGTACATTGAAGAATAAGTGTAGATGAGCTGAAAATTTTAGGAAGAAAGTGATTCAGGGGAAACTATATATACATTGTGACATACTGTCACATTATAAGCAATTTTAATTCTAAAACGCCAAACATTGTGCTTTCTTTCCTTTTTTTTTTAAGCACGACATAGCTAGCATCACACATGACAAAAATTGGTAACATTTTAACCTGTTTTTGATGGGAGGGCTAATTACAGAATCAGCTGTTAATATAACAGACCATCAAGTACTCAGAGCTCAGATGAAAATTTGTAAAATGCAAGAAAAAAAAAGTAGAAATTTTTCTTTATTTTCAAAATACACGCAAAGATAGTTTTCAACATTGCATCCTTGTAAAATTTTTGTGTTCCAAATTCTTCCTTCTTTTCCTCTACCTCCCTCCTTTGGACAGCATTTAATCCAATATAGGTTAAATATGTGCAGTTTTTCTAAACATATTTCCATACTTATGCTGCACAAGAAAAATGAGATGAAAGCAGGGAGAAGGGGAGATAAAAGAAAAGCAGCAAATAATAGAAAAGATAAACATACTGTGTTTTTATGCACATTCAATCCCAACAGTCTTCTTTATGGATACAGATGGCGCTCTCTCCATCACAAGCCGATTGGAACTGACCTGAATCGCCTCATTTTTTTTTTAATTGTTGCTGGTTTTATTTTTGTAGTTGAAATTTTAACTTAGTTTCTTTATTAGATGTGTGATCTTTTTTTTTTTTTTTTTGAAGCCTTTCATTTTCAAAACACATGCGTAGTTTTCAACATTACCCTTATAAAAACCTTGTGTTCCAATTTTTTTCCCCTCGATAGTAAGGAATCTGTGTTAAATATGTGCAGTTCTTTTATTCATATTTTTACAATTACATATTGCACAAGAGAAATCAGATCAAAAAAAGCAAAAAACGGAGAAAGAAAACAAAATGCAAGCAAACAATAAAAGTGAAAATACTATGATTTGATCCACATTCAGTCCCTACAGACCTCTCTTTGGATGTAGATGGCTCTCTACATCACAAGACCATTGGAACTAACCTGAATCATCTCACTGCCAAAAAGAGCCATGTCCTTCAGAATTGATCATCACATAGATTTGTTGTTGCTGAGTGCAACAATTTGTGTGTTTCTATGTGTTTGGTTCTCTTTACTTCCCTTTAGATCAGTTCATGAAGTTTCTCCAGGCCCTTCTGAAATCATCCTGATGATCATTTTTTATAGAATAATAATATTGCACAACATTTATGTACCATAATTTATTTGGCCATTCTCCAACTGATGGACGTTCCACTCAGTTTCCAGTTTCTTACCACTACAGAAAGGACTGCCACAAATATTTTTGCCCATGTGGATCCTTTTGCCTTTTTGATCTCTTTGGGATACAGGCCCAGTAGAAACACTGCTGGATCAAAGGGTATGCACAGTTTGATAGCCCTTTGGGGAAAGTTCCAAATTGCTCTCCAGAATTGTTGAATCAATTTACAACTCCACCAATAGGGTATTAGTGTCCCAATTTTCCCTTATCTCTCCAACATTCATCAATGTCTTTTCCTGTCATCTTAGCCAGTCTAAGAGTTTTGTATTGGTACCTCACAGCTGCTTAATTTGCATTTCTCTTATCAATAGGGATTTAGAGCTTTTGTTAATATAACTAGAAATGGCTTTAATGTCTTCATCTGAAAATTGTTCATAACCTTTGGCTATTTATCAATTGGAGAATAGCTTGTATTCTGATAAAGTTGAGTCAATTCCAGAAATTTTCCCCAGTTTTCTCCTTCCCTTCCAATCTTGGCTGCATTGGTTTTGTTTGTACAAAACTTTCCAATTTAATACAATCAAAATCATCCATTTTGCATTTCATAATAAACTCTAATTCTTCTTTGGCCACAAATTTCTTCCATCTCCACAGATCTGAGAGGTAGACTATATCTCGTTCTCCTAATCTGCTTAAAGTATCATGAACCCATTTCGACCTTATCTTGGTACGGGGTGTTAGGTGCTGGTCAGTGCCTAGTTTCACACCCTGATCTTATTGGGAATGCTTCTAGTCTATTCCCATTACATATGATGCTGGTCTTTAGAGTAAGAAACACCTGACTTGCAATACAGTTTAAGGCCATTAATAACTGTGACCTTGGACAAGTCATTTAACCTTTGGTTTTCTCAGTTTCCTCTACAGTAAAATAGAGATTATAACTCCTATCTTCCATAATTATTTTGAGAATTATATGAGGTAATATCTGTAAAGTGCTTAGTATCACACATGGCACCTTATAAGTGCTATAGAAATGTTTGTTCTCATCTTTTCTCACCCTTGTTCTAATTGGTATCAGAGATCAGAACTGACATGGATGGAAAATATAAGCAGTCACATCTGCACACCATATAAATTTTGGCCAGCCGTCTGTGTATTTATGACAGACAGTATAAATAGATGAACTAGGTCTGCCTAGAGTTAGAGAAGAAAAAAGACTTGTTCCTTTAGGAAATTGCAAGACTTTTTTTCCTACTCTAAACTTCCCATAAAAGCCCAATTTACCTATTTTTTTCAGTTCTTAAAAGTCTATGGCAGCAGGAAGTGGAATACTATTGTGTCCAAAGACCTAAAGTTGAATATCATGGAGAAGTATGATGTGTATATGAGCAGACTGCAACATGTAACCGATGAGGAACTTTTGTCATCAAGGGATTATATGCAAGTTATGATTGCATTTGGTAAGAGTGCAGGTTAATAGATGCATAGCCAGAGGGCCTCACTGGTACCTTTGTAATGCTGAAAGAAAGTGAGGAGGCTTCCAGAACTTTAGATAAACTCTTTATGGGGAACCTTTTGGTTAAAAAAAAAAAAATAGTTTTATATGATTATCTGGCATGCATGGATTTGATCTGCATTCTTGCAAGGAACTCTTGAAGTGATGAGAGCATAGATATTTAAGTATTAAAAAACAAGGGTACTATATTTTAGTTTTTTGAATGCCCACATCATGGACATTTTTGGCTATTTTTTTCCCCCTTAGTTACCAATATATCAGGTATGCTTGATAAGTCATCTTTTGTTCTTTTGGGGAAAGGGGTAATTAGTTGAAAGTACTCAATTTTCTTACAAGTGGTTATGTTTTTATAGGGTTGGGAGTTTTGTTTGTTTGTTTTTGTATTGGATCTGTCATTTTCTTGCTGTGGGGAATTCCCAATAAATAAATTACCAGTGGAAAACAGTGCTTACTTAAGAATGTCAGAGAGTTGCCTGAGTCATCGAAAGGTTATATACACTTAGAGATCAGAGATGGGATTTATGATTATTGAATTGTCATTGGGGATAATAGTAGAGCAATTTTAGTCTGAGGATTTTAATTTTTGAAAAGTATCTTATTTATGATTTTTGTTTAGAAGTATCATTTGCTCTTTCAACATAAAATTTCATTGCTGTTACATATTTGTGGTGTTCTTTTTTTTTTTTCCCCTAAAAATAATATGATGGTTCTCTGTGAGCAGGTTTCTTGGGAAGGTTTTCTGGAGGCAGCCTTAGTTTCAGTTCTAATCAGTAATCACTTCAAATACAGCCAGATATTAAAAGTTCAGGTCTTTATTACTTCCTCCAAAATTGCACGATTAGTTTTCCTGGTGGCCTATCTCCCTCCTTGGTTCCAAGCGCTCTTGCAGCTTCTCTGCCAGATTCTGCCTCTAGCTCAATTCGGACTCCTGGCAATCTTCTGAACTGACTGACTGACTGAAGCTCTTTTTATGCTCTTTTAGAGGTGTAAACTCAAAGGTTGACTCCTCCTCCAAGAGTGGGATGGGAGGTGTGAATTCACAAAGTTACAAAGTTAACTTTGTGTATCTCCGTATTTGTGAATTCTAGTGTGTGAGCTCTAATGTGTAAACTATTAAAGGTATAAACCCAAGCACACAAACATTGCTTCCATCAATTCCATTGAGTTATCACCTTGTTTCAATTTCTGGTTCATAATACATATTTTTAAAATAATTAATTTTTTTTTCCAAAAAGAGTCCAGTTGTACTGAATAGCTAAAAATTTCCTTTTAAACATGTTATTTTAATACTAAGTTAGCATCATACAATTAATTTTCTTCCTACCTTTTAGTTTTGATTTATTGTTGATTGATTGATGTCACTTAGTCAATGTTTATGAGTATGTGTATGTGTATGTTTGTGTATGTAAATGTAATTGTAAGTGGAGTGTTTTACAGAGCACAGGAAAAAAAATGGCTGAGCCACAGTATCTCTTAATTTAGAGAGGAATGGATCTTAAACCACAGATGTTATTTTGACCTCTGGTAACAAAGTTTGATTATATAATGTTGGAATATGTTCTCTTTAAAAAAATTTTTATAATAGCTTTTTATTTTTCAAAACACATGCAAAGGTAGTTTTAAACATTTACCCTTATGAAACCTATTGTTCCCTATTTTTCTCCCTTCCTCTTCTACCCTAAATAGCAAGTAATCTGGTATAGGTTAAACATGTGCAATTCTTCTAAACATGTTTCCACATTTACCATGCTGCATAAGAAAAATAAGATCAAAAAGAAAAAAATGAGAGGAAAAAAGCCCAAGCAAACAACAACAAAGGTGAAAATAATATGTTGTGCTCCAGTCAGTCCCTATAGTCCTCTAAATGCAGATATTTCTCTCCATCACAAATATATTTGAATTGGCAAAATATATTCTCTTATGAGCTATTGTGGTTGCTTCTACTTTTTATAGAAAGACAGACTTATTGTGTTATAGTAAAAAGATAAAAATGGATTGTACCCCTTTCCCTCTCCCTTTGTATTTCTTCTTATGTGTCAGATAAGGCTTGTTTTTGGAATCTGATAGTACCTTTTTTAATCAATTATAATTTGTAACCCTCAAATGATATTCTTGTATCTTTTACAAGATTATAAATTTAGAGCTTCTAGAAGTGAATAGGACCTTATATGCTATCAAACCCAGCCTCCTTATTTTGTACATGAGTGAACTGAGTCACAGAAAGGTTAAATGGTTTGCCCAGGGTCACACAGTTAAGTGTCTAAGGGGAATTTGAATCCACCGATCATTAAGTCCCCTTATCCACACTACTATCTCTTTCGAAAAATTGATTATGTATCAGGACTTCTTATTTATATACCCCCTAGTACTTCTCTAACTTGTCTCTTGATTTTTTTTCAGGATAGTCTTCTATTACTTTCTATTGTGTTAATTCTTGTTATTCCTTTATTCCTTCATCTTGAAACATTTGTCAGAATTTTTATTTTTTTAAATTGTAGTTCTAATTTTATCATGCTCGTTATATTTCATAATAAAATTGTTTTGTTCTTTAAAAGCACTCTCAGAGACTTGTATCTATTATAATTTATAACATTTTGCAATTTGCCATAACTTTATTTTGTGTTTAATTATTCTTTGCATGTTTATATGGCATATTATAAAGTTATTTGTTAAATGTTTCTAGTCCTGTTATGTTGTTGTAGAGAAAAAAGAAGTCCTCTCAATTCCATCAGATCAGACTTCTACCCCATCCTGCCCTGAAAATTTTACATTAAAAAAGATGAGAATACAGTATAACATAAGAGACTTAAAATATCAAGGCTCCCATATTTCTGACCTGGGCAAATTTTATCAAACTGAACTTTCTATAGATTGTTTTCTTTAAAAATGAATGTTGTTAAATTTTTCTTTTTCTTTCTTTCTTGCAGTGGGGTTTAAGTGACTTGCCTAGGGTCACACAGCTAGGAAGTATTAAGTATCTGAGGCCAGATTTGAACTCCCGTCCTTTTGACTTCAGGACTGGTGCTCTAACCACTGCACTACCTAGCTGCCCCTACTTTTTCTTTAATAAACCCTTCAGACTAAACTCGATCTTTTCTGTTGCAGGTGCGAGAAGATGTACTAAATTCGTTGAATAACAACTTTCTTCAAACACTAAATCAAGCTTGGAATGATCATCAGACAGCTATGGTGATGATTAGAGACATTCTAATGTATATGGTAGGTAGCAATTTTTTCAAGAGGGATGATAATTGTAAAATATAAAAATCTTTATATATATATATATATATATATATATATATATATATATAAATTTTATAATAGCTTTTTATTTTTCAAAACACATGCAAAGGTAGTTTTAAACATTTACCCTTATGAAACCTATTGTTCCCTATTTTTCTCCCTTCCTCTTCTACCCTAAATAGCAAGTAATCTGGTATAGGTTAAACATGTGCAATTCTTCTAAACATGTTTCCACATTTACCATGCTGCATAAGAAAAATAAGATCAAAAAGAAAAAAATGAGAGGAAAAAAGCCCAAGCAAACAACAACAAAGGTGAAAATAATATGTTGTGCTCCAGTCAGTCCCTATAGTCCTCTAAATGCAGATATTTCTCTCCATCACAAATATATTTGAATTGGCAAAATATATTCTCTTATGAGCTATTGTGGTTGCTTCTACTTTTTATAGAAAGACAGACTTATTGTGTTATAGTAAAAAGATAAAAATGGATTGTACCCCTTTCCCTCTCCCTTTGTATTTCTTCTTATGTGTCAGATAAGGCTTGTTTTTGGAATCTGATAGTACCTTTTTTAATCAATTATAATTTGTAACCCTCAAATGATATTGTTGTATCTTTTACAAGATTATAAATTTAGAGCTTCTAGAAGTGAATAGGACCTTATATGCTATCAAACCCAGCCTCCTTATTTTGTACATGAGTAAACTGAGTCACAGAAAGGTTAAATGGTTTGCCCAGGGTCACACAGTTAAGTGTCTAAGGGGAATTTGAGTCCACCGATCATTAAGTCCCCTTATCCACACTACTATCTCTTTCGAAAAATTGATTATGTATCAGGACTTCTTATTTATATACCCCCTAGTACTTCTCTAACTTGTCTCTTGATTTTTTTTCAGGATAGTCTTCTATTACTTTCTATTGTGTTAATTCTTGTTATTCCTTTATTCCTTCATCTTGAAACATTTGTCAGAATTTTTATTTTTTTAAATTGTAGTTCTAATTTTATCATGCTCGTTATATTTCATAATAAAATTGTTTTGTCCTTTAAAAGCACTCTCAGAGACTTGTATCTATTATAATTTATAACATTTTGCAATTTGCCATAACTTTATTTTGTGTATAATTATTCTTTGCATGTTTATATGGCATATTATAAAGTTATTTGTTAAATGTTTCTAGTCCTGTTATGTTGTTGTAGAGAAAAAAGAAGTCCTCTTAATTCCATCAGATCAGACTTCTACCCCATCCTGCCCTGAAAATTTTACATTAAAAAAGATGAGAATACAGTATAACATAAGAGACTTAAAATATCAAGGCTCCCATATTCCTGACCTGGGCAAATTTTATCAAATTGAACTTTCTATAGATTGTTTTCTTTAAAAATGAATGTTGTTAAATTTTTCTTTTTCTTTCTTTCTTGCAGTGGGGTTTAAGTGACTTGCCTAGGGTCACACAGCTAGGAAGTATTAAGTATCTGAGGCCAGATTTGAACTCCCGTCCTTTTGACTTCAGGACTGGTGCTCTAACCACTGCACTACCTAGCTGCCCCTACTTTTTCTTTAATAAACCCTTCAGACTAAACTCGATCTTTTCTGTTGCAGGTGCGAGAAGATGTACTAAATTCGTTGAATAACAACTTTCTTCAAACACTAAATCAAGCTTGGAATGATCATCAGACAGCTATGGTGATGATTAGAGACATTCTAATGTATATGGTAGGTAGCAATTTTTTCAAGAGGGATGATAATTGTAAAATATAAAAATCTTTATACATATATATATATATACATACGCACAAACTTTCCATTTCTATTCTTAAGATTTTATATTTCCTTATAAGTGGAAGTGTTGGTCTCCTTTTTTTTCCTGTAATTTGTGGTTCAAAATAAATTTTTTTTTTAAAATAGCTTTTTATTTTTCAAAATACATACAGATAGTTTTCAACATCCACCCTTGCAAAACCTTGTGTTCCATATTTTTTCTCCTTTCCTCCCCACCACCTCCACTGCCCTAGACAGCAAGTAATCCAATATAAGTTGAATGTGTGCCAATTCTTCTTCTTCTCCTCTTTCTTTCTCTGTCTTCCCATCTTTTTCTTCCTTTTTTAAAGAATTCATCTTTTTTTAAAATTAAAGCTTTTTACTTTCAAAACATATGCATGAATAATTTTTCAACATTAATCCTTGCAAAACCCTGTGTTCTGATTTTTCCCCTTCCTCCCCTTCCTCCCCTAGATGGCAAGTAATCCAATATACATTAAATATGGTAAAAATATATGTTAAATCCAATACATGCATACATATTTATACAATTATCTTGCACAAGTAAAATTAAATCAAAAAGGAAAAAATGAGGAAAAAATAAAATGCAAGTAAATAACAACAAGAAAGAGTGAAAATATGTATGTTGTGATCCATACTTAGTTCCCACAGTCCTCTCTCTGGGTATAGATGGTTCTCTTCATCACAAGATCATTGGAATTGGTCTGAATCATCTCATTATTGAAAAGTCAATTCTAAACATATTTCCACATTTATTATGCTGCACAAGAAAAATCAGATCAAAAAAAGGGAAAAATGAGTGAAAGAAAACAAGCAGACAACAACAAAAAAGGTAAAAATACTATGTTGTGATCCACATTCATTCCCCATAGTCTTGTTTCCTGGCTGTAGATGGTTTTCTCTATCCTAAGTCTATTGGAATTGGCCTGGAATCACTTCAGAATGTAAAATTCTTAGAAGATACTGGAAAAAAAAAATGGGGGTAAATACAGTATCTTAGTTCATACAAATTTTTTTATGCTGAACATTCAATTCAAAGTTCTTTAAGTGAAGGAAATTTTAGTTTTCCTATAATTTATATAGGTAGTTATTTTTAATATAGATGACTGACTTTGAAAAATTGCAGACTCAACATAGTTTATTTGCTCCTTTAGTGGTGCTTTTTCATGTTCTTAGAAAGAAACTAGTTTAAGTTAATAGTATTTTGAAAGTGTACTTGCATCCTTTATCATTTTCCCCCCACAGTAAAAATCCACTCCTGAAAAATATTTTTGTTTTTTTTCCCCATGTGTTTAATAAGATAAAATCTTTGGAAAATGTTATGTGTAAAGTAGACTACTTGATTAATATAAGGGAATTGAACTATCCATGATAAGCAGTTTTCTTTTGGATTACAGAATCGTATCATTGTGGTTATACACACATAAATTTCCTATATGATAAATTATCACAAGCCTGGTTGTGATACTCTTATCTTTATGTTGTAAAATGCAATTGGGTTGGAGCTAGAGGCTCTGTTGAAATGATAAGGATATTTGTTCACCAGGAGCTTCTTACTTACCCAGCTGGGTATATAATTTTTTAAAAAACTGACATTAATATAGCACTTTAAAGTTTTCAAAAGAATTTATATAGATTTTGTTTTTCTTAAGCTTTTCAAAAACCCTGTGAGGTAGATAGCAAAAGTAATACTTATATCCTGTTTTATAGATGGATGAAATGTAAGTTTCCAAAGTTCAAATGCCTTACCACTGGTCATGTAGATAGTAAAAGGAGTAGGATTTGAACTCTCATCATTTTAATTCTAAAACTGGCACTTTGTTGGTCACAACTTACTGTCTCTGAAACTTAGTAATTATATAGTACCCAAGCCCTATAATTTCTCTGTCACTTGGACATTCAGAGGATTTACTACAAAGTCGTAGATTTGTTTTGATCCTTATTGAAGGAATTCTATTTATGATGTCCTCAGGCTGATATTTCACAGGTCCTTGATATATTATAAAATTAATTCATCATAGTTTAGAGAAACAAAAATAATTGTAAATGCAGACTGATCTGATCAAATAACATACATTATTATTCCTTCTGTGTCTATTAAGCATACCAGTTTTCTCTCAAGACTTTGTAGTTTTAGCCATATTGACCCCAGGTATTAAAATGCAACATAAAAACAGATATTTCCATTTATTGATCTAAAGTTTTTCTTTTCTTTCTTCATTCTTCTTTGCCTGTCAGTAATCCATCTTCTGACAAGGGAAAACATGAATGAATAGTATGGATCTGCTCTTACTGGTGGTAGTAAGAATGTGATTATAGAAAAAAAAAGCTATATTATTTGGATGAAATTATATAAATACAATATAGCCAGTATCAGAGAGAGAACTGTTCTGTCTTTGGCCTCAATTTATTCTTATCTTCCTTTAATACCTGTTCCATTTTTTTTTCTTCTCTAGGCAGTAGCCTACTCATTTATTTTCCTCCCTTGCTTTCAGCAGAAAATCTTATCAAGTATTTCAGTGAAAAAAATAGTTGGAAAGTTCTCTACTAAAGGGAGAAGAAATGGTAACATGTGACTCGTGGATAGAAGAAAAGGTTTGGAATAGGTGCTGATGGGAATGGAATTAAGTAAATGAATGTGTATAGTGTAGTGAGGGCTCTTTTGAGATTATATAACATAAATTTATAGTGGATGCACTTAGTGTGATTGTATGATATTGTTGACATTCGGTTACATGGCTATTCTTGCCAACTCTACACTCAAGATCTTCTCCTTTTCTCTAGTTCTGGAGGAAGAGATAGTTCTTCTCACAAAGGCTTATTCCTATCCCTTCCTGTTTACTCCAGCAGTATTGTCATTTTGATTATTTCCCTCCATTTCCTTCCCATTGCTTGGAAAATGGCAAGATCTCCATCCTCCTTTAAAAGTCTTCCCTTTTTCCTACCTTCCCTTCAAGTTATCATCCTATGTCTCTTCTCTCTTTTACTGCCAAAGTCTTGGGGAGGAGAAAACATGCTCATTGTTTCCATTATCTCAATTCCTTTTCATTTTTTTAAACCTCTTGCAATCATTTCTGAGCTCATGATTAATTGAACTTTCTCTCTCCAGGATTAATGACATTAATTGGCAACTATTATGACACTTTCTCAGTCCTATTCTTCTTGATCTATTCAGTATTTGACAAAAATTGATCATCTTCTTCCCCTGCTTCTGCTCACCCTCTATTCTCTCAGTTTTTGTGATACTGTTCTCTCCTGGTTTTCCTACATGTCTGTCCAGGGATGTATGGAGTGCTTAGAAGGACGAGTATCTTTAGTATGAGGTCTTGCTGAGCCCTTCAGGACTGCTCATCCACCTGATTCACCTTCCTCTCACCTGTGGTTCCAAGAAGCTGGAGCATGCTCAGCAGCCACACCCTGGTAAACCTCAACAGACAGGCTAAACCAGGTTGAGAGTAATCCACAGGCCTCAAACCTGTTGGTGAGTTAGGGGGATGTCTACCCCAAGGATATAAAGATTTTCCCTACAGTATGGGTAGATGAGTGGCCGTGCAAGCAGCTGCAGTTGTCACTGTAGAATGATTAGAGCTTAGTCACTCATACATAGAGAACACCAAGGTAATCCCTTGCCTTCCAAGCTTTCATCAATTGTTCTGATGTTTTACTTGCTACTGGATTTCAGTGACTCAAAAACCGAGAACAAGGCTGATGACTATGTGCCTCTCTGCCTCACTTAAATACAGTTCATATACAAGTTAAGACATCACTCTATGATGTGATTAGGCCTCTTCTAAAATGAAAGACAAACAACAAGAGGATGGACCACTGCTTTTTAGTCTCCTTGTTGAATTCGTCCAACAAATGACCCAACCATCCTACTCCCTATGTTAGCTCTATACCAAAGCTCTAGCCTGGATCTTAACTTACCTCTGAATTTTCTTGATGAGTTTATGAGCTCCCATGTACTGTGTACTATGATTTCTCTGATTACTACTCTGTATATTTATCCCCAGTCTGTTTCCTGAACTCCAGTCCTATATTACCAGATGCCTATTGAACTTCTCTGAACATGTATTGACGTTGTTTTCCATTTCCATGCTGCTGCACAAGTTTCCTTAGAATGTACTCTGTCCCTTACCTTCACCTAGTAAAATCTGTAACTATCTTCACACTTAATTCAACTGCTACCTTAATCTAAAGGACTTCTATCCTGATCCTATCCAAATACCAGTGACCTTCCCCCAAAACCTGCATTATATACATTTTGTATTCAGCTTTCTATTAACATCTTGTTTAAAATAGCTGTATCAATAGATATCAATTTCTTTACATTATAGACTTTTTCATTCTTGTCTTTATATTTCAAATTCTTAACATAGTTCTTGATACATTAAATTTTTTTAAGTAAATATTACTTTACGCTATCAGTTTCATTAGTATAAGGCAAAATGATTTCTGAGATTATTTCCTTTTATTTTCTCTTAATTTGTTGTGAATTCTTATTTTTATTTTTGATTTTGGCAATTTCCTCCTTTTTAATCAGAGATTATAATTAATCTAATTTGTCTTTTTAAGCATTCACTCCTAGATTTTTTTTTTTTTTTTTTTTTTTTGGCGATTTTAAAATGTCTGTTGTTAAAATTAATGGATACTCCAACAAAGTTCTATCCTTGGATCTTTCTGATTCTACCCACTTTCATGGGGATTCCAATTATTTTTTTATGCAGATAACCTCCAGATCTATATAATCCTATCCTGGCTTGGAGCATTTCTTCATCATTTCCAGCCACTTGATGTAAATGAATGGTTAAATAATTTCTCATAGTCAGCTTCTCAAAAATTGAACTCATTGTTTTTCTCTTTAAAACTTGACCTTTTACCAACTTTTCTGTTTCCATTAATGGAATTATCATCAACTCTTTCATACAATATCTTCTTTGACTCTTATTCCCTTATATAAATCTGCCTCTCATATTTTTTTCTCCATTCATATTGTCACTACCATAGTTGAGGCTTTGGTTATTTCTCAACTTTACTACTGTAATTACTTTATTTTGTCTCAGTTTCTCTTTTGTTCTTGACCTAAATGCCAAAATTATGTATTCTTGATTTAGTTGCTAAGCAATACTTTATTGTTTAATAACAGTTACTGCCTAATTTTGTTGATCTCTTTTTGATTTTAAGAATTTGAGTATTTAACATTTGTTGGTTTTCTGTCTTTTTAAAAATTAAGTCCACTTTATCTTTTTTTCCCCATCTTTTGATGATGAACGTATTTAGAAAGATAAATTTTCCCTAGAGGTTTGCTTTAGCAATTCTATTTTCCATTTTTTTTATACTGTTCCCCTTTAGACTCTATTCTGTTGTTGTAGTTATTATTTTAGAATTGTTTCAGTTATGTCTGACTCTTTGTGGCTGCATTTGAGATTTTCCTGTCAAAGATACTGAAATGATTTGCCATTTCCTTTTCAAACTTATTTTACAAATGAGGAAATTGAGGCAAATGGGATCACACAAACCTAGTAAGTGTCTGAGGCCAGGTTTGAATTTGGAAAGATGAGTCTGACTAGAAATTCCAGGTTCAATGCTCTATATCCATTGCATACTTAGCTTTCCCATACTTCATTCTAGCTGAACTGAATTATCAACCTTCCTTCTGTCTCCCTGAACTCCTTCTGTGTTTACTGTGGTTGAATTCCTCTTCCTTTAACACCCATCTTGGGTGCTACCTCCATGAATAACATCTTCACTGATTTATACTTCTCTCCCTAATCCTCAATTGAAAGTTTTAGATATCTCCTACCATTTTCTTGTAGCTATATTCTTTGTCCTAATCAGTCTAGCTTTTATCACATTTTTATTCATTCACATTCACACATGCATATGTGTACAACTCGCCGTTTCCACAATGAAATTGTCTTAATTAGTAAACATGTATTTAGTGCATCCTATGTGCTAAGTGCTAAGAGGCAGAAGAGAGATTCTGTCTGCAACAAGTTTACAATCTAGTGGAGAAAGATAGGAACTGTTTTAGTGTTCATTTTCTATGTCTCCAGCATAATACTTTTCATAGTGATTTAACACACTCTTGAATAATTTAACAAGGAAAAACATTTAACTTAACAATTCAGTTGCATATATTTCAGTTTTTTTATATTTTGGAAGCAATGATGCCTGTGGTAGCATTCTGCTGGTGTTTTAAGTCTCTCCCCAGTTCAGTCCATCCTCCATTCAGCCTCTAAAGTGGTTTTTCCTAAAACTTGGGTCTGACCATGTTTCTTTCCTTTCCTTTTTCTCAGTAAACTCCAATGGCTTCCTGTTGTCTTCAGGAGCAATACGAAGTGCTTTATTTGGCATTCAAAGCCTTTAGTAAACTAGCATTTATACGTTGCTCCCTAACAGGTCTCCTCTAACAGTGATCCTCTGGCTTTTTGACTGTCCTCCTTGCTTAGAGCATTCTTTCTCCTCTACTCTGCTCCCTGGCTCCATTGAAATCCCAAATAACATTCCTCCTTTCACAGGAAGCCTTCCCCAACCCCTTTATTCCAGGTGTTTTCTTTCTTGTGATTATTTCTTGTTTATTTTGTACATAGCTTCTTTTGTATATTGTTTTCCCCCATTAGATTGTAAGCTCCTTGATGGTAGGGACTGTCTTTCTCTCTTTTGTATTCCTAGTGTTTAATAAGCATTGAAGTGCCTGCTATGTGCCAAGCCACTGAGAACACAAGAGAAACTTGCAGAAACAGGCCTATTGTTAAAGCGCTCACTGTCTAATAGGGGAGACAGCATGCAGACTGTTTGAACAAGATATAGACAGGATGTGTTGAGATAACAGAAGGAAGATGTTAGTATTAATGGAGATCAAAAAAGGCTTCTGGTAAAACGGGGAGCTTTAACTGAGATTTGGAAGAAGCCAGTATATGCAATTGAGAAGGGAAAAATTTCATGTTTTGGAGTGGGATGAACACCTCAAGAGTTGAGAGATGGAATGTCTTTTGTGAAGAATATTAAAAAGATTGGAAAAGTGGGAAGGAGCCAGGTTATATGAGGGACTTTAAAAGTCAAACAGAAACTTTTCAATTTAATCCTGGAGTTTAGTGGATAGGGAGGTGGGCTGGGAAGAGACTTGAAGCCCAAACAACAGACTGTGGGCATAGTCAGTACATGAAGTGACGAAATGTTCCCTCATATACATGGAGGAGATGGGGGGCATTGAAAAAAAGTATGGGTTCAAAGATGGTAGGGACAATACCTGAAACCGTATGTAGGGAAGGTAATAAATTCAGTTTGCGACCTCCCCCCTTTTTTTTAAGATAGCAACAAAATATCTAATAGGTATAATTGCAAGACTAGAACTTGAGAGAGTGGTTCAAGCAGGATAAATAGATCTGAGAGTCATCTGCTTAGAGGTATTTGAATCCATGGAAACTAGGGAGTTTAATGAAAGAGTACAGAGAAAACAGAATAAGCCCTTGTATATAACTTGGGAGGAACATAAAATGAGTGTGCCCTCAATGAAGGGGACTGGAGAGAGGCAGTGTCACAAAAGCCAAAGAAGATGGAGTATCAAAAAAGGGGATGATCTGCAGTGTCATAGTCCAGTCAGGAAGGGGAAGATTGAGAAAAAAGTCATTAGAGTGGGCAATGAAGGAATCATTAGTTACCAAACACATAAGTTTCAGCAGAGTACTAAGTTTGAAAGCAAGATTGCAGAGGGTTTAGGAAAGAAAGTGGAGATACTGATTCAGACCTCCTTATGGAGTTTAGTCACAAAAAAAGCAAGCATGAATGGATCATGCAATAGTTCTTTTTAAGGATGGGGCTGGTATGCTCAGGAAGATATGGATATATTGCAGGCAGTATGGAAGCAGCCAGGAGAAATTGAGAAGTGAGAGGGTAGGAATGATAGAGGAAGAGAGCTGTGGAGAAGACAAGATAAAAATGAATAATTTTATACATTTAGAGGACTTCACCTTGCCAAGAAGATGGACCATCTCTTCATGTAAAACAGACATGAAGGAGATGGTGACTTAACTATTTGAATGATGTGCAGTGAAAAGGAAAGGATAAGAAGGAACTCTGAGGAAATGGCCTCAATTCCTTCAGTGGCACAAGAGGCAAAGTTCTCAGCTAAGAGAATGAGAAGAGGAGGAACCCATGGGAATTTTGAGATATATTTCGACAAATTCTGTGAAACATTAAAAATACAGCACCTTTTCTAAGTTGATCCTACCTGTGGTTGGAATTATTTTAAGGAAGTGAGACAATAAAAGAAAATATGAAAGATTCTCAAGCATAAGTGCTGTAGAAGTGTGGGTTTGTTCAAATACAAATCTGATGGTATTCCTCTTTGATAACACTAGGAATTACTGGAAATAGATTTCTGTGAAAGTTTTTTTGAATTTGAGAAAGGAAAGATTGACTAAATACAATATTCTACTTCACAGTTTTTAAATATGTGAATAGTTTTGTTTAAGAACTGTTCAATCTTAGTTACAGAAGGCATAGGCTTAGAGAATTTTAGAATTGGTTTTGTTTAACACTTTCATGTTTGAGATCAGATAACTGAGACCGAGAAAAGGCAAATAGGTCTTACAGGGAGCTAGTAGCAGTCCGGCCTTCTAGACCCCCATCCATCCACGGTTTCAATAAACTAAACAAAATTTTAAAATTTGAACAATTTACTATTTAAAGAAATTGCATGGCTAGTCTTTTGGTAATTATTCATGCTCAAACTCTTACCTGATGTTTTCGTTTCCTCCAACCCAATTTCAGATCCCTTTTATGCCATTTTAATACAAGTTCCATGATGGCAGTCTTATTTGTATTTCTTTCTCCAAAACTGAAAACAATTCTTGGCACAAAGTGAGCACGTACACACACCTTTTGTCTATCTGTGCCTTGTGGTGAATTTTTTGTATATTGTGTAAATGAGGGTTTTCATACATTTATGTTCAGATTATTTGTAGTTGAGTTTAGATTGTACTTTGCAAACAAATATTTCAAATTCATTTTTATTCTGTGGAGTATCATAGACCTGTAATTATCTCAGCAAGAATTCTATATATATCCAAATCATGTAGTAGTTCTGTTATTAAAATCTTTGTCTATTTACTGTTAAGTGATCAGCTGTGTTTAATGATTTTTATTAAAACTCCATGGGGCCACATTTCCTTTGAGTCGTTAAATTTAAGAATAGGAATTCCAGTTTGCCAAGTGTGGTGCATTGAATTGTGTGATGATAGTTCTCATATGTCTCATGTATGAGTTTTCTTTTTCTTTTGGGAGGGGGGCACTATTTTCTTTTTTTCAAGATTACCTTCTATAACTGTTATGTAACTTAGCTAAGTTAATTAAGTAGTAGGTAAATTTTTATCCCATTGATCGTGGGTATTAGCTTAGTCCATACCCTTCTTGTCCTGTGCAGGCCATCATTGCTACCCCATGAATCACCATTCTAGCATTCTCCAAGTCTTCTTTTAAGTCTTTGATATGACCTGGTTATCACTGTATTATTTAGGCTCTTCATCTGTTTTGCTACCCTTGTTCTTTGTGCGTGACTTCCTTTTCCACCTCCCTTTTCCAATAATAATCTTTTAAATGATATGTTTTACATATGATTACTTATGTACTTAAGTACAGCAAAATACTGTAGCCTGCTTGCATTTTCCCTTACTTTCCCCATTGTCCTGTGGGATATAATTGCCATTCTTCACTGATTTTGATATAGATAAATTGCAGGCTCATAGAGTCACTGGCAAAGTATTTCTGTGGAGGGTGTGCTTGTATGTGTGTATATACATTTAGGAAGTAGCTTGAGATCATTAAAAGTGTTGTACAATTTCTGTGAAACAATCCATTTGACTTTTCCCCTTGCATTCACTTCTGGATTAGCTCATTAACCATCTAATGTGTCTGTCCAAGATAACGTATTGATGGACTGGATTATTGAACTGTCTTTCCTATTGCATGCTATATTCTGAACAATAAGCATTCTACTTCCACTTGGTGATTCTTGTATGCATTGTTATGGTCAAGTTTTGGACAACTATGAATTTATTTAGGAGGTTCTTCAGTTATTCTCTACTTTATACAATCTATGCAGTGTCATCTATAATTGGCATCTGGAAGACCTCAACATCTGTGCCATGAGTTCTTAAACTTTTTTGTGTGTGTCATGGACTCCTTTGGCCATCTGGTGATGCATCTTGCTCCCTTCTCAGCACAGTTTTCTTAAATCCATAAAATACATACGATTACTAAAGAAATCAAAGGTTGGTGAAAATGATGAAGTATTTTTTTTTTTTTTGTTTCTGCTCTAAGTTTATGATTTTTCTTAAATCAGGGTTAGAACCCTTAATCAATAGGGAAATCCCCCTTTCTTGGATCTTGCAGTGTGCATTCTTTGTGATAATGACAAAAAAGATTTGGTGAGCTTCCATGCTTCTGTTGTTGTTAAACAGTGAGTTGATTATGGGAATCAGTTGTCAAAGTTTTTGTGTCTTATCAAGGAATAGTATATGATTCTAACATATATGGGACATATCTTGCTGAAGGAAAGACTTAAAAAGCTACAACCTTTTTTATCCTCTAAGATGTATAAATAGGCACAGAATAATCTTAGATTCCATGTTTTTTATGTAATTATATAGTTGTAATCTACTGTAGTAATAATAGATAACAATTATGTAGTGCTTTAAGGTTTACAAATCATTTTGTATACATACATATATACATACATACATAATCTCATGTGATCCTCACAACAACTCTGTGAGGTAAGTGTTGTTATTATCCTCATTTTACAGATGAGGAAACTGAGGCTGAGAGAGATTGTGACTTGTCCAGAGTCACACTGCTGGTAAGTGTCTGAGGTAGGATTTGAACTCAAGTCTTCCTTACTCCTAAGTCCAGCATGCAATGCAATCAGCTGTGCTTCTTAGTTTCTTAGAAAATTGTTTGAAATTCTATTTCTCTTCTCGTGTTTTCTTCAAAGATGCTATCAACATATGTGTAAATCATTCTTATAAAGATGAAAAAGTAAACAGATGGTTTGGCAGATATTGATGACTTTGCAATTGTAGTTTTGGATAATACTCTTTTTTTCCCCTTCAATTTGTTGTCATCTCTTTCATATATCTTGAGTCACTCTTCCATTATTCCCTACATTATGTCGTCTTCAGTAAAGATATTCTACTATGTCCTGTCTGTTCCAATTGCTCTTATCTTTTATCTTCATTAGTACCATTTCTACCTCCTTATTTAGTGTATCAGAAATTGACCTGGTAAAATATAATGACTACACTTTTATTGCTAAATAAAATAATTTCTTATAGAAATGCTGTTAAATTTTTTTGCTTTCATTTGTATTTTTTCTTGTTCTTATTTTTCTTGTTGTATTTTTTATAGTTTCACTTTCTAAATGCTTTTAGAGTGATAAGGTTTAATTGGATCTCACAACAATCTCTACAAATAAATTACCTTCCATTGCTTGTTGATATTCTATGAGACTATCGTGTTTATAACATTTTACTATCTTTTGAGGGATTTTTTAAAATATGAAATTATATTCTCTACTAGAGTTTGACAAACTGCTGGCCTAGAGCCAAAATCAGGCCCAAGCTAAAAATATTTTTGTTTGCCTTAAAATAAAGTTTTATGCTTTAAAATGTAAAAAATTATTCTTACCTACCAGATTGGCCTTCCTGACTAAACTCTAACATAATACGAATGTTATTGTCGTAGTAATTTGATATGGGTAGTAAGTATATGTGTTGTCTAAGACAGTTTCTGGACTCATTAATTAAATTTCTGTGAGAAATGGTAATATTTGATTTCAGTTTTTTTTAATTGTTCCATTTCCCATTTTTGAGCATTAATAACATACTTAACTGGTTCGGGTTGAGACTGCTGTAATTTTATATTGTATCTTCATCTCATCTTGATCCTTTTGATTTGCATTTTGAGTCTAGAATCATCTGTGCCCACCAAGGTGATTATTAAATGACTCCCACTTAGATAACCATTCATTTGCCATCAAGACATGTTCAGCTTTGTTTTTATTCTGTTGTTTAGTGCTTTCCATGTCTTAATGCCTTTCAGATTTCTTTTTGGAAAAAAGTAAGACAGTGGAGCAGTTTTTCAAATTTCACCCATACCAAAATTTCTGAAAAAGAAGTTTGGCACTAGGTGCAGAATCACGAAAACCAAATCTTTAAAATAAGGAATATTACACTTAAATTTTAAACAATTAATAAAATATTAAATAACTTAAGTTCTTCATTTCATATTCAGTATTCCTACCGCAGCCCAACTTACCCTGGTATTAGGCAATATAATAAATCCTATTCCGTTCCATTCCCACTACTTTCTCTGTTTGCTAGGCCTTTCCTTGTTGATTCCCTATTGCAATGACTTGGCCTAAACCCCTCCTTTGCCACCCCAAGTGCCGTAAGATGTTGATTTTTTTTTTTTTAATCATCCAGCGATGAGTACCATATTGCAACATAGTAATTCAGGAATAGAGACAGTAAAGTACTCATTAATATGCATCCACATTGTGCCACCAAAGAAAAACACTACACTTGAGATTAGAATTTCAAGAACAAGTAATAAATTTTGCAAGTAACCAAAGAAGCCAAGAAAACGGTACCTAGTAATAGAGCACACACTTAAGCAGTGTTTGTTGACTGAAGTGAAAGGCAGTCAAGGAGTTCAAACTGCAACCAAAAATCATGTCTTTCATTGCTGAGTCCAGCCATCACTGAAGAAAGATGGATCTTAAGCAAAAGAGAAGATTTTGAAGAATTTCTGCCAAAAACTAAAATCTTCCACAGGTAAGCAGCAATATTTGACAAGTTAGCACCTTAAAAAATAGAAACAAATGACACGTAAATAAACATAATTATCAACAAAAGACGAAGTCAATTCTCAAAGGCTTTTTTCAAAAACTGGGTTAAGGGGTTTAAGGGAAATAAAAGCTCAAGGACATGAGGTGCTTATTAAAAATAAGGACAAATTGAGGAATAAAAAGAAGGAAAAATTGGATTTAAATCTTTGAATTAAATTCTTTGATCCCTCTTTTTAACTAAATCTCTTCTGTGGGAAGGAAAACAATCAGAATATGAGAAAGGAGGTAAAAGAAATTAGAGTTAAGATGTAGCTCCAATGGAGCTACAGGACTCTTGTAAAATATATATTAGCTTCAAAGTGAATGTTGTAAGCAAAGCTAACTGAAAAGACAAAGTAGTAATTTAAAAAGGGAAAGGAATAAAACCAGTATAAAAGGAATGAATGGAAGAAAATAGAATTATATTTAAATTTTAAATATGAAGGGATTAACAATCCAATGAAATAAAAAATAGGATGGGTGAAACAACAAACCCAACAATTGGATACATACAAAAATATATTTTAAAATATGATATATCCAAAATTTTTTAAAAATTTAGAGACTAGAATTAAATTTGCCATATACCAGTTAGATCAGAAATTAGGAGTTTCAAGCTATGCTATTGAACAAAGCAAAAATAATCTATCATCTAGTTCTAAACAAAGGAATTATGTTATACTTAAAATTATTGTGGATGATGAAACAATATCAATAATAGACAAATGGACCAAAGGAAAAGTTATTTGACTTGAAAAACAAAACACATAACAACACAATAACTGTAGGCAACCTTAATATTCTAATCTCAGAGTGGGACAAAGTTAATTTTTTAAAATAGCTACTTAGAAAGAATACAGAACTGAATGGAAAATATTAAAGAATTTATGTTTATTTCCATACCGTGTGATTCTTTTACTAAAATTAAATCATGTATTCAGATAAATTTTAAATAAAAACTAAAGAACAGAACACTAAAAACATTTTTCATTCTATCACAGTAAAATAGTAATTAACAAAGTTAACATAAGCAAAAGAAACTTAAAATGAAAGATATTTATATACCATTTAATAAGTGGGTCATAGAAAAAAGTCATAAAAACTATTGGCAATAGGAAGAAAATGTTAATAATGAATCAACACTCTCAAACTTCCAGCATGTGGCTAAAGTAAAATTTTCTTTAAAATGTGTATAAACAACTTAGAAAATGAAAGTTGTATTTTAAAAACTGGGGAATCCATAAAGAAATACCAAATGAACATAAAGTAGAAATATTAAAAATTGAGAGTTAACAAGGTTAAAAGTTGGATCCTTGAATAAAATAACAAAATTTACAAAACACCAGTTGTTTTATAAAGGAAAAAGGGAAATCAAGTACAAAAAAACAAATGATGGAATTATATAACAAAACCAAAAATTTAAACGTAATGGAGGAATACTTATTAAAATGCAATATTAAAAAAAAAAAAGAAAAAATGCAAGATGCCCAGGTTATTTTGAAAGAGATCTTACCCATATCTCAGGGCATATCATTTAACAGATCATAAAACAGCTATTATGAAGGAAAAATTCTTTGATTTAGATAGATTTACAGATTAAAACTATCAGACCCCCCTTTTTGGAGACAAATAAAATAGTCATAGTGTATGTTACCCCCATATTGCATTCTTCATCACAGTTAAAGAGTTAAAAATATTGTGTGTGAAGATGGATTTATAGGTGATTATCATTTTATTTAATGCTAGTCATCTAGAATACTCAGAGGTCATTTGTATCCCCAAAGGATTTCCTGAAAGCAGCAGAGAGATATCTGCCTTTTTCTAATAATTTCCAACATTTAGAATGCTCTTTATTAGGAATGCAGGATAGAGTAGTGATGTACTTGGAAAATCTGGGTTTGAATCTTTTCAGACACTTAAAAAACTATATGATCTTGGGTCAAACTTTGTGTGCCCTTATAAAGTAAAGGGATTAGACATAGCTTTTAAGATCTCATGTACTCTTAACTCTGATCCTATGATAATACAAATGCTGCATAAATTTTCAACAATTAGTAGGAAAACCCAAACCAGGAAGGGAATAAAGTAAACAAAGCTATTGGGGGTAGAGGGGACCAATTATTAATGCTGATATTGGTGGGGTTTTTTGTTTTTTAATTTACAACAGAACATAATATGGCCAATAAGTTTCTGTGACTAAAACATTTGGAGAAATTGTCATTGGACAAAATAGGATGATATCAATGCAAAAAAAATAATTAATTTACACATTTGATGCTATTCTGATTTATAGAATTAGACAAAATAGTCAAATTCATTTGCAGAAGCATAAGAAAAATGTGCAAGAAGGAAAAAAAACTAGAAATGAAGACTAGGACTTTGACCTTGTTTTACAGTATAAAGCAGTTATCAAAATTGTTACTGATTTTAAAGTGGAAACATGGTTACATGTAATATACTACAGAAAAATTAAAAACACTTGTTCAATAAGTCATTATTTGAAAATAGGAAATGAGAAATTACTTGGACAAAATTTTCCAGAAAAACTAGAAAGTCATTTGGAAAAAATTATTTTTATACCAACATCTTATACTGTAGACCATGATAATCTCTAAATGGAGATGTGACTTGAATATTTGAAGTCATACCATTAATAAAATAAAAGAAAACCAGATAAGGTTAAAAAAATTCAATATGGTTTGGTGAGGAATCCTTAATTCTAATCAAGATGATAGAAAAGATGATAAACAAATGGGTAATTATTATGACATGAAAATAAAAAACCTTTTTGCATAAAAAAATCAATGCTAAAAGGAATGTATCAGTTGGGGAGAAATCTTTGCCTCAGCCCTAATAAGGGTCTGACCAAGTATGAGATAACCAATCTTGTAAGATATACTAATATCTTAATCATGTAAGATGAATCATTATTTTAGTATTGACCCAATGATTACAATTCTCATTGTCAATATGGTGAAAGATTTCACATCACTACTAAGGAAATACAAATCAAAACCTCTTTGAGGTCTCACTTCATACCAAGAAAATTGACAAGATGACAAAATATCAGAGAAAATAGAAGAAAGGCAAATTAATATGCTGCCAATAGAACTATGAATGGATCTAGCCAGTTTTAGAAAGCAAATCCTTAAAAAGTGATTAAAATACCCATACCTTTTGACCCAGAGATTATCCCTTATGACTTATATGCCAAAGGGATCAAAGATAGAAAAGTCCTCTTTACACTAAAATGTACATAATAATACTTTTGGGGGGTAAGCAAAGACCTGGGATCAAAAGTACATATCCATTACTTGGGGAATAACAGAATAAATCACTCAATATTAACAAATTGCCTAAGATGCATAGTTATAAAAAATTAAGAAAATCTATTACTCCTAATTTAACTATTGGTACAAATAAAACAAGTCTTTTCTTTTTTTCTTTACATGTAATAGCCATAAATTGTGTCTTTTCCAGATTAAAAATTTCTGGTTCTTTCTTACCCAACTTAATAAAAGTCCTTAAAATATAACATACCAAATTGAACACAGTTTCTCAGTTTGATTTCACCTGAGCACAAAATACAGTCCCTGCCATCATCTTCTTTAGCGAGAGGAGCTGCTGGACTTCTCTAAATGCAATCTAAGATTACATAAGCCTCTTGGGGGGGAGACGGCTATAGTTGCATAGTGTACTTATTGAACTTTCAGACTATTAACACCTTCCCCCTTCCCATCTTTTTAAGCTGACTTAATATATTTTGCCTCATTTATATTAATGAAACCTGTTTGTTTAACTGGCATTTAATGTTTTATATCCCTATTAAATTAAGTCTAACTAGATTCTATTCACTGTTCTAGAGTATTGAAAAAAATTTTTTTTAATTCTATATAATATAGAATGCAGTATGGTACAGTGCAAACAGCACTGCCTCTGGCACCAAAGGATCTGGGTAATTTAGGTACATTTCTTATCTTTGTTGACATTCTAGTTTTTCGTACATTTTTCCCTATCATTTCATTTCATGTGATAGATGTTTCTGAATGAAGTTTAGACTGCTAGAGTTGGTTCAGAGGACCTGGATTCCAATCTTGTACCTATCAGTTATTCCATTAAACAAGACCTTTGTTGTGGCCCAGTCCTCAGGCCTCTTCACCTGTAAAACTGAGGGTTTTTTTAAATATCCCTGATGTGTCCTGATATCTGCAAACAAATGATCATCTGATCTGTGATGCTATAATCTTCAGGATGGTATTTTTCTTTGTGCTTCTAAGTAGTGTTAGGGAAGGTAACCAAGGATCCCATGAAATATCACTGCTTTGATTACATTTGGAAACCTAAATCCTTTACTTGCTCTTCCAAGAAAAGCTTTGAGATATCCTTTTATGTAACTGTGATTTCTCTTTTCTAGCACTGTTTATAACCAAAAGGTCAATATTGATATGGTGGGAGCTGCTTTAGGAGTTTGGTTGGTTGGTTGCTGGATTACAGGTTTACATTTAAAATACTAACAGTTAAGTGAATATGATAGATAATTGTAAAATCTGTGATTCTTAGCTCTCTTATTACCCTTTTTATTACCCTTTTCACTTCTCTAACTTAATCATGGTGGAAGGAAGCCCTATGGATCTTGCAAATCATTTAATTTTTCTGCTTTTGGATTGCTGGGGTCAAAGGAATTATGAACTTGTGTGTTTAAGTGAGTTTGCCTCTCAGACTTTGTAGGGTTGGCTTTAAATTGTAGGGAGAAAGATGGCTCAGGAGAGATGGATAACTCAGGAATTAAATTGTAAAGACACCAAGATAAACAATTCTGATGTGGAAGAAAAATGGAGATTTCTGAAAGTTGATAGTATAGTGAACTAATCAATCAAATTTGAAGCAAAAGACAGGTAATGGAAGATGAATACAAAGAAAGGGCACAGTCCTTTAAAAAAAAAAAAAACTCAGCAATGCTAATGCTTAGAATGAATTGAAACTACCAAAGAAAAGAGAGGACAACAAAAATCTGGAAATCTCTTCCCTTAACCTATTACCTTCTGTCCCCTTGTTTTTTTGTAAGGAAAAGGAGCTTGAAGGCTATAGTCTAGTGAGCTGAACTTTTTTTTCCTGGCAAAACTCTCTATTTTTAAAAAGATAAATTACAATGATTGTGACTGGTTTACATGCCACTGTGCACTTTTTTAGTTAAAATTTTTAACGAGAGGAAAGAACTTGTGCTTAATTTAAACAATGGGTCATTAACAATGTCTGTTGAATTTAGCTTGAATTCTGTTGGGATGTCTTCATTTGAATTCTTATAGTCAATGATTGGTTTAACTTTCTGTACTATCATTTTGAACCCAATTACATGTCTCAGATTATTCATTTTGGGGGAACAGTTTGTTTTCTGCTTTTAATAAGGATAGTGCCATTACTATTTCTTAAAATCTGGGTTTTTTCAGGGATTAACTTATTTTGGTTGTAAAGTCAGTTAAGATATAAAAGTTATATGGTTACAAAGGACTTGAATATTGAAAATGATTGATTGAACCCAAAATCACTAAAGTTTTGATATCAAGTTGGAAAGCATTGGTACAACTGACAGGCTTGTGTTAAATTTTTTATCAGTGACTTGGATAAAGATATTGCTGACTTGCTTATCAGATTTGCAAAAATACAAAACCAAGAGGAAAAAACTAACATATTAGATGCCAGCAAAAGAACCTGTCAAGATCTTGGACAGCAATATAATAAAAAAGGTTTAGTAATAACAGTAGTAGAACTGTTGTGAGTTCTAGAGTTCCAGATACCACTTTTTTTTTTTTTTAAAACCAATCGTGTGATGTGGGTGATACACATCTGATAGCATTTTTCACAGTGAAAAATAATGGAAGGTTTTGATGGAATGCAGGCTCATGAAACAATAGCATTCATTATGTGTAGTCCTATAAAAGTACATTTTCCACTTTAAGAGATTTTTAGTAAATAAGATTAGGAAAATGATAGACCTATCACCTTAGTCATTACTTGTATATATGATTCTGTTCAGTATTGGGCGTCATGTTTTAAAATGGGATTTGATTAGTTAAAGAATGTCTGGAGAATGAGCAAGATGGTCAAAGGCTTTGAGATCATCAATCACAACTTATTTGTGAACATTATTAAATGTCTCCTGAACATCAACATTGTACTAGACTTATGGGTCATATTCTTGTCACCTGTAGTGGAGAACATATGTATACAAGTAAGCATTTACAAATTAAATACATTTTATCATGAGAAAATTCCATTAGAGATCACACTGCCTAAGGTTCAGTTGAATACTTAGCCTGTGCTGGAGAGTATGGCCTGATTTCTTTCAAATTTTTCAGAGATTTTAATGTGGAAAAGGAATTAGGCTTGTTTTCCCTGTCCTCAGAAGGCAGGATTTATGAGCAAAGGGTAGAAGCTACCGAGTGACATAAGAAAAAGTTTACGAACCTTGAGAGATAATTGAAAGTAAAAAGGACTGTCACAGGATCAGGTCCATTCCTTTTCTCAAAAGATTGTAAAGCAAAGGTAGATGAAGTAGATCTGATAAATTTCTAGAATCCCTTCCAGCTCAGAGATTCTCTCATTTTTGTTAACACAGTACAAACAACCAGGCTGCCTTGTATGGCTAAGATTATTTTTGTGCATGACTTTAATTCAAGCAATTTTTGTTTTTTGAGTATAACTAAGTAGTCTGTTTTTACCTCAAAATAATGCATTGAAAAGAATTTTATTTATTTTTACTCATTTGGGAAAATTAAAAGTTTTATATACATACATATATATATGTATACATATATATATGTGTGTGTGTGTGCTTATTTACTTTGGTTTTGAATTACAGGACCGTGTCTATGTCCAGCAAAATAATGTGGAGAATGTCTACAATTTGGGATTAATTATTTTTCGAGATCAAGTTGTACGATATGGGTGTATTAGAGATCACCTCAGGCAAACTCTGTTGGACATGATTGCAAGAGAGAGAAAAGGAGAAGTCGTAGACAGGTATGCTAATTTCTATTTACTGCTGTAATTTTTGAAATAATATTTGAGTGAATATTTTTCAGCTGGTGAGTCAATGGTTAAAGCTATAATTTTAATTCTCTTCCCCCCCCCCCCCAAGGCAGTTGGGGTTAAGTGACTTGCCCAGGATCACACAGCTAGGAAGTACACATGTCTGAGACCAGATTTGAACTCGGGTCCTCCTGACTTCAGGACTAGTGTGCTATCCACTGCGCCACCTACCTGCTCCAAAGCTATAATTTTAAACAATAAGATGTATTAAATTTCCTCTCATATGTTCTTAAAGGGTCAAAAGGGGTTTTCTCTTAACTTTTAACAATGAGAATCTTTTTTAAGAAAATAAATTTTTTTCATTGGAAAGATTCTTGTAGACAGTTGTCCTCATGTTGACTTTTCATACTTGTTTTCATCATCATACTTCTCTTCGCCTTTTTTTTTTTTTTAAGTAGTTTATTCTTTTAGTCTTTTTCATGAAAAGTCTACATTCTGTTTTTATTTTTTCATCTTTTTTTTTTTTTTTCAGACTTTTAAAATTTGAGTCCTGACATTATTTTAGCTTTTACATTTTGATTTCTGGCAGTAATAATAATAGCTAAAGTAGCTCTTCAAGATTTGCAGTGCACTTGAAAAATACTTCATTTTTATCCTCATAACCCTGGGAGGTAAAACCTATCTATTCACATTTTACATTTAAGGAAACTGAGGCAGACAGTGGTGAAATGACATGTCTAAGATTACAGAGCCAGGAATTGTCAAGGATCACATTTGAACCCAGGTCTTCCTGACTCTAGACCAAGTGCTCTATACTGTGACACCCTTATCCACCTCTGGATGGTATTTTTTATATATATATTATACATATACATACACACACACACACACACACACACACACACACACGTGTGTGTGTGTGTGTGTGTGTAGGTAGATGAAGTAGATCTGATAATTTCTAGAATCCCTTCCAGCTCAGAGATTCTCTCATTTTTGTTAACACAGTACAAACAACCAGGCTGCCTTGTATGGCTAAGATTATTTTTGTGCATGACTTTAATTCAAGCAATTTGTGGTCAAGGTTGTTCTGAAGCAATGTGAGAAGCAATAGAATTTCCTTTTTTTCTTTTTTAACTGTGCTAAATAGTCCCCCTTTTTAATAGTTGTTGTTATTATTGTTGTATATCCATAGGTATAGTTTGATATCTTAGGTACTTCAGAATACATATAGTATCTTAATCAACAATAAATAGAATTATAACTAGCATAACATTTAGAAATGGTATACATTCTTTTGTATATGTAGTATTTTTCTTAGAGGTTTTTTGTATACAAATATGATGTTTTCTGAATACTTGGCTGATTAATTAAGAATGTTGGACATTCTCTCTTTTTTCCGATAAAATTATTTGTGCAAGGTTATTTAATCAGATTGAGTTTCATGAATATAATACAATTTAAATCATGTTAAGTGTTTTGATCCTTTTAAAATTTCTTTTGCTATCTGTTTGTTTAAATTGTTAAATTCCTTTTCACAGAGGTGCAATAAGAAATGCTTGCCAGATGTTAATGATTCTAGGTCTTGAAGGAAGATCAGTTTATGAAGAAGATTTTGAAGCTCCATTTTTGGAGATGTCTGCAGAATTCTTCCAGGTAAATTAATAATGACGTAAATACTCTTAAAATGTGTCCACATGCATACTATGTAATGCATTTGAGTAAAGTTTTCAATGTAAATTAAATTTACGGAAAACAACATTTTTAGCACAAAGCATTTTAGTGTTTCATTTAGTTTTTACTTTTGTTTAAATGTTCATTTGTAAAACAAGTTCCCAAAATAGGCAGCATGGCTATTTTTACTAGTTATTTTATAACGAAAGTTGCTATATGGTGACAAAAGTTTTACTAGACATTTTAAATAGTAACTTAAGGAATTCAAGTCATATCTGATGATTATAGACTTTATACAAGATATATAAAAAAGGTATTTTTCTCTGTAGATTAAGGTAGTTATCTTGTTCATCTATCATGTAATTTTTTGATACTCTCTTTAATATCAATCAAATTAGAGTGAGAAAGGGTCAATAAACAATGATCAGAATCTCTGCAGAGTTGGTTTTAGATACTTATTTAACTTCAAAGGTATGCTTTTTCAGACTTAAGTCTTATAGTTGAAGAACATCATTTGATTTATAGACTAGATTTTTTTTTTTTTTAAAGAATCATTATAATTAGGATCCTTTCAACAACCTACATAAAATGTCTATAATATCTTTTTAAGATATTGTCTTGTGATCAGTAGTGTAGAAGTGAAAATAAAAACACAAATATTTTACATTTTAGGTCTTCTATATGTAAAAAAGTTATTCAAGAATTTTTTTTTTTAATAACAGATGGAAAGTCAGAAATTTTTAGCTGAAAACAGTGCTTCAGTTTATATAAAGAAAGTAGAAGCAAGAATTAATGAAGAAATAGAACGAGTGATGCACTGCCTAGATAAATCGACTGAGGAGCCGATTGTGAAGGTGGTTGAGAGAGAACTAATTTCTAAACATATGAAGACCATAGTAGAAATGGAGAATTCTGGGCTTGTGCATATGTTGAAAAATGGAAAAACAGAAGGTAAGTTTTAAAAATATCTAGTGTTGGCAGGTTCTTTAAATTTTATGAGTTTTTGAAATTAATTGTGGTTTTTCAAATATTGATGTAGGTTCTTCAGGGGTAATAATAGAGCATCATTCTGGGATTACTCTCTTATTGATCTTAAGTACTTGAGCTTCTCTGCTTCTGGCGTGTCTGCCTACTAAGAATCTTAGAACTGTTTTAGAAGAACTTTATAATCTCCTGGCTCCCTTCTTTTCTCTCTCCATTTTCCCTCCTTCACTTGAATTTCCCCTTGCAGAAAAAAGGTGAGCTCCAGGATGCTTTTCCTACAAATTTTTTTAAAAGTAATTGTGGACATTGATCTTTTCCGAGGTTTCTGAACTTCTATTTTGTGATTGTTTAGAATTAAATCATTGATTTTGTGTATGTGTGTGTTAATTTTTTTTCAAGTGGTTAATATGGTTTCAGAATAGTTGTGGTTGACTATTTACCTTTTTAGACTTTATTAGAAAAGTTCTTAGAATTTTAAATTTATATTGAAGAACATTGAAAGGTAAGACAGAACAACCAGAAACTCTTACTTTCAAAGATTTTAGAGAAAAATCAAATACTTCACAATTTGGGAATTAACTGTCTTATTGATGCTCATGTTTAGATTATAGAATTTTAGAAGTAAAACATACTTCCAAGGATCCTACCACTATATCACACTACTTTCTTTTGTCTTTGTTTTCCTAGAATGACTTTAGAAAAGACAGAGACTACAGAGGCAGTTAAAACTTATTGAGAGAAACTACAGAAAGCAATTGCTTTTGTGCTATTTTCATTGTCATCAAATTTGTTTTTAAATTAATATTGTAATAAAAATGCAAATGCAACTCTCTGATACTTTGTGTTTCTTGTTAGAATTGTTAATAGCTATTTTCTGTACACCCAATTTTACTAAAGGAGTTTGGGAATGTTTCTAGTTATATCTAAAATATTTAAAAAGATTAATGGAAAATGATTTGTCTGATTCATAGCTATTGCATCAGTCCAGGGAGAGGTAATATGAGCTTGAACTAGGGTGGTAAGTGTGTAAGTAGAGTGAAGGAGAAGCAGCATACAAGTCATTTTGGGGAGAGAGAAACAAGCTTTGATAACTGGTACCAAGTATTCAGAGGCAGTTGATAAGAGTATGGAAATTGGAATTCCAAAGATCTGGGTTGAAATCCTTCTTGTATCACTTGTTTGTTTCTGAGCACATCACTAATCATCATTGAGCCTCAGTTTTCTCATTTGTAAATGGAAGAGTTGGCCTATCAGTAACCTCCTATCCTTCTCAGCTCTAGAATTATGATCCTTTGTGTATTTACCCTCACTTACTCTCATGCTTGCAGTCATCTCCTTCCTCACTCTTGCCTTTTAGAATTCTTACTTTCCTTTAAGATTTATGTCAAGTTCTACTTTCTGCCAGGACTGTAGGATGCAAAGACCTGTGCTCAGAAAGACCTAAATTTAAATCTTATCTCATCACCTGTTTACCTTAGTTTTCGTAATTATAAAATAGGAATAATAATAGCATCTGCCTTCTAGGGATGTGAGGATCAATTGAGATGCTTTTTATAAAGTGTTTTGTACAGAGCATGAAACATAGTAGGCACCAAACAAAAGTTAATCATTTATGTGTATTTGGTTAAGATAATTATTACTCACTAGAAAACTCTTTTAAGACATTTCTCCTCATATTTGGCCTATCATACTTTCTCCAAGTTATAGTAAGTGTTTGAGGATAGGAACTTTTCTGAACTAGTAAATAGTTCTTGAATGTTCTTACTGCTGTTGCCAAAAATCTTTCATTTTCTTACATCATTTCTGACCAATTCTTTTTCTTTTACAACAAAATAAAAAACCATATGCAAAATAAATATAAGCTACCTACAGAAAACTTTTAATTACACATATACAAATTTAACAATGGGATATTTGAGTACTAGTTTGTCCAAAGTGCTTTTGTTTTACAAATTTAATTTGGTATGGCTATATCGGTCAGACTCAAAACACTAGTTTTTAAACTTGAGAAATTCAGTAGTAATCATTGTCAGGTTTCCTAATTAGTGGATTCTGAATAATCTTTTACCATTTTAAGATAATATTTCAAAAACTTCATTGGTCAAAAGTAATAATTTAAAATGTAATTTTTATATTAAAAGGTTAAATGTTAAACCAAATATGGGTATAAAAATACTGGTTTATGCTAAATAACAATTTATATGCCCCATTTCGTTTTTAAAATGTGTGTTAAATTATTTTATTAACAAGATTCTCTGTATGATTTAACCAAACTGATGAACATCCTCTTGTTAGTATTAATCCATTTAAAAATTTTCCCTTATTAATACTTTTGAATATATTTCAAGTAACAGTGATAATTACAACAACAAAATCATTCTCAAAACTATTCCATTTTAATGAAGAAAAAGTATTCATCAAAATGTAATTCAGTACAGGAATCTGAAGATTTTGATGAAGGTAATCTCTCTCCCTCTCCCCTACCCCCTTGCCATCCTCACCCAACAAAAATTCATAGTAGTGAAAGTGAAGTCTTATTGAGATTATTTGCCAACAAAGTGAAAAACCTCTCTGAATTTAGATAGGTTCATCCTCGGTAGACAGATGTGATGGGTATCAATGGGCTTGTACAACAAGCTGTTCCGGGTACTCCCATTGTCATAGCCTTCAGGAACATAAGGTTAGTTCTAAACCATAAAGAGATTTAATAGAGTAGCATTTAATTATAATAATCTTTTTTAAATTTCAAGTTTCTTACATTTTAATCTAATAATAGCCATAAAATGGGAGAGGGGCAGTAATTATCCTAAATGAAAGATTACAAATTTACAGTATAACAGAATTTTATAATATAGGTATGATGGTAGACTATTTATTGCTTCCCAGTAGAAGAGTTTGTAGTTATTCTGAGAAGGTTTAGTGAAGAGAAGGCTTTTCTTTCCCTTTGTTTCAAACAAAGTTTGCAAGGATGAGAAATGTTCAAATGATGTTTGTCTTAAGAAATTTTTCCATTATCTTTTTTTATGTGATTCTTAGATTCTTTGGCTGAAGTAATTAGTCATGATTGTCACATGACTTTCAAAAGATGAACAGAATCAAAAAAAATTGTTTTCAATACCTATAGAGCTTGAGGTCATTTTGATTTTTTTTCCCTAATTGTTATCATAAACATTGTTATCACAATTTCATTTTTATAAGGTATTTACAGAAACCACATATCTAATATAAGAATTATAGTAGATAAATGAATTCAAGGTTCTCCTCTAAAATTTTGATGTCATTTTGAAAATTTGTTTTGCTGTAAATGTGTATTCTAATTTTGATATTTTGAGATTTCTATTTTATAATTTTAACTTTTAACATCTCAAGGAAAATAAGTTTGAATCAAACTTATTTGTGTAATATCTAATTCTAGTTGTATTTTTTAATCTTAATGAAGCACTCATTGCAGCATTAATTAATAGTCTTTTTAGAATAGAGTACTTTGTTTTTACTCATATTTAAAAAATTTTACTTTAATCACTTTTTTTCTTTCTAATTGTAGACCTTGCCTGCATGTACAAGTTATTTAGCCGTGTGCCAAATGGTTTGAAAACTATGTGTGAGTGTATGAGCTCATATCTAAGGGAACAAGGTAAAGCCCTTGTTTCTGAGGAAGGGGAAGGAAAGAATCCAGTTGATTATATTCAGGTACGTATTTGTATATCTTTTATATGAGTATTTCAGTTAATAGTTTTTTAAAACAGTCATGACAGTAAGAATATTGGGAGTTTTTAAAATGCCTTTAGATCTTAATATAAATAGTTTCGAACTTGACTATGCCATAAATGATCATTTGACAGCTGGGATATCTTAAATGTTTGGAGAAAAGTGACAAATATTGTGAGTCATTTTCTGTCAGTTCCATCCAGAGAATGCAGAGCCCAATGAGGTACCATTTCAGAGTGTTGACATCTTGAGCCAGCAGTCCATTGAAACCCTCAGATTTGTTTCAGAATAACTGCCCTCTACCCATTTTACTTCAATTTTATATTTGTGAAGTTGATTTCTTTTTGGCAACTAATTTATAGCTGTTAAATATAATTACATTAGAGTCAGCCCAGTTTTCTGACCTGTCAAGATTTTTTGGTGGCATGTTCTCTGTGTTAACTTATTCCATATTTTTGTTTTGTTTTGTTATTTTTAAATTGTTTATGATCCCTTACCTAGATCATTGATAAAAGTATTAAACAGCAATCAGACAGTTTTACCACAGTTCTTCTCTTGATCTCCTGACATCAGACCATAAATAACTATTCCTCTCCTTTCTATCTAGCCAGTTCAGAGTCCATCAAATTGTTTGGTCATGTAGTCTATAGTTTATTCTCCTTATGAGAAGTGCTAGATACTTTACAAATGCTTTGCTAAAAACGCCATACTAATTAACAATCTGATCAATAAAGGAATTGGGGTGGAGGGGTGGAGGTTAGTTTAATTGAACCTTTCCTTTTTATATATTCAGTTTTGTGTGTGTGTGTGTTTTTTTTTTTTTTGTTAAATGTAAACAGAAATTAAGTTCCAAGTTCTCTCCCTTATTTATTCTCTCCATTTTCTCTCCTCCTACTCCCATTTGAGAAGACAAGCAGTTTGATATAGATTGCCCATATATGTACACTTATGTAAAACATTTCCCTATTAGTCATGAAGCAAAAGATCCAAAAAATCAAGAATGAAAAAGAAAATTTTAAAAAAGTATGCTTCAACTTGCATTGAGATTTCATTAGTCCTTTCTCTGGTGGCAGGGATAGCATTTTTCATCAAGAATCCTTCACAATCATTGGATATCATTATATTGCTGAGAATTGATCCTTATACAATATTGCTGTTATTGTGTACTGTATATATTGTTCTTCTGGTGCAGTTCAGTTCACTTTTCACAAGTTCATAAAAGCCTCCAGGTTTTATTGAGAGTGTCCTTCTTGTCATTTCTTATCCCACAATAGAGTTCCATCACAATCACATACTATAATTTGTTCAGGCCTTCTACAATTGATGGGCATTCCCTCAATTTCCAGTTCTTCACCACCATAAAATACAATTGTTATCAATATTTTTATACATATAAGCCCTTTTCCCCCCCCATCTTTCGAGTTTTATTATTGGGTATGTTGCATATGTACAGTTTCATAACTCTTTGGGCACAGTTCCAAACTTTGATACAGAATGACTTGATCAGTTCACAGTTCTACCAACAGTTCATTAGTTTTCTTTAATCTCCTCCAGCATGTATCATATTGTTTTTCTGTTATGTTAACCAATCAGAAAAGTGTAAGGTGTAACGTTACTATAAACAACATTTGGCCCGAAGACTTCTTACAAATAAAAGTGTTTCTAATGACTCTGAAAAAGATATGATATCTAAATCAAAGTTTGCATTTCCATAATTGATAATCAATAAACTTGATATTAATGAAGCCAGCCTAACTTTTTGGGATCACCACTTATTTTTTCAGATGCACCAGCCATATTTTTAATAACCAATTGTAGAATTTTCTAAGGCATTTAACAACTCTTCCTCCTGTTCTTATTCTGGTTAACATTTCCCTTTCTCCTTCTTCTACTAACTTCTGTGATCTTTGATGTAGCTAATTCATTGTTATAAGTAGAGTCAGCTAATTTCTCCCCACCTTAAAATAATTGTGCATTACATCAATTCAGTAAAAAAAATTAGAATTTATCAAAATGTCCTCTTTTTTTTCTTTTTTTTTTCTCCTCGTAAGGGTTTACTGGATCTGAAGAGTAGGTTTGATCGCTTTCTCCAAGAATCATTCAATAATGACCGGCTCTTTAAACAGACAATTGCGGGTGACTTTGAGTATTTTCTCAACCTCAACTCCAGATCCCCAGAATACCTCTCATTATTTATTGATGATAAGCTTAAAAAGGGAGTCAAAGGAGTAAGTATGAATATATTTGAGGCTATATAAAAGTAAAATCAATGGAAAAATTAGAACAGCAAAAAGACAAATTACTTTTTATGATTCGTGTGTTATATGAAATCTTTTATGAATTATTTTAGTATTGATGCATTGTGAAACATATACTTTTTATATTTTAATCAGCAGAATAGGTATCAAGACCACACCATAAAAGACAATAAAGCTGTGGTGGAGTTTTCTCAGTGAATGAGCCTCTAGCTACAATTGTCACAGCTCTTTTTTGAACGTACTTATCAATGACTTATATTTCATACTTTTGGAACCAATTAAGGGGGTAGAAGTTATACATTTTAAGTTCAGCTAAATAGGTAATATACTTGACACGTTTGATACAGAGTTATATATTGTGTGAGAAAAGGGAGAGTCATTTAGTATTTATTAAGCATCTTCTATGTGCCCAGACATTGTGCTAAACTTGAGGGATACAGCCTAAAAAACAAACAAAACAATTCCTCTTCTCAAGGAATTTGCAGCCTGATGAGAGAGACAACAGACAAACAACAATGTACAGACAAGACAGATCCATGTTAAATTTGGTATAATCTTATAGGGAAGACACTAACATTAAGAAAGACTGATTTCAGAAAGACTTTAGTTGAGACTTGAGGAAGCAAGAGGAGGAGAGTGGCCAATCTTTGAAAACATTCAGAATTGGGAGGCAGAGTGTCTTGTGCTAATAACAGCCAAGGAGATCAGTGTCACTGGATTGTTCATTAGGTGGAAGACGGTAAGTTGTATGAAGACCTTGAAGTAGGGTGGGGAGGAGGTGGTTACAAAGGGCTTTGAAAAGCAAACTAAAGATTTTATATTGATTTTGAAGGTAGTGGGAAGCCAGTGGTGTTTAACAAATAAAAGGGTGACAGTTAGGCTTGTGCTGTAGGAAGATCAGTTTGATAGCTGATTATAAAGTAGATTGGCATTAGAAGCAGGGACAACAGTCAGCAGGCTATGACAACAATCCAGCTGTGAGGTGATGAGAGTTCCCAGAAGGGTGGTAGTGTCAAAGGAGAGAAGGAGGCATATACTCAAGGTGTTACAAAGGTAGAGAGGACAAAATCTGGCCACTGATTGGATGGGAGTGGGGAGCTTGGAGTATGGAGCTGAGGATGACACGTGGTTTGAGCCTGGTGTTCTGCTCACTAACCCAAGGTGCGTCATTTGGGATACTAATGCTCAATCACAATAAGGAGGTTTGTTAGAAGGGAAGTATTGGAATGAATATAATTGGTTCGTTTCCAGACATGTTGGGTTTAAGATGCGTATAAGATGCATCCCAAGATGCATATGGGATATCAAGTTCAAGATGTTTAAATGGCAACTGGATTTGCAAAACTGGGGAAAGGAAAAGAAGAATCATTAGATCTAAATTCTTTGCATAGAGATGATAAATAAATAGTTAAATCCATGGCCATTGATGCGATCATCAAGTGATCCAGTACAGGAGGAGAGAAGAGAACCCAAAACAGTACTTTGGAAGGCATCCACTCTTAGCAGGCATGAAGTGGATGGAGAAAAAGAAGTGGATGTCATTTAGTCAAAAGCAGGAGTGAGGAATGTAGAAAAGTTAGTGTTGAGAAAAAGAAAGCTAAACTGTGTCTTAAGTTGCAGAGTGTAAAAAGTATGGGGATATCGAATTGAGAAAAGGCCATTAGGCTAGACAATTAAGAGATTGTTGGTAACTTAGAGAGAGCAGTTTCAATTAAATGATCAGGTTGAAAGCCACACCACAGAGAGTTAAGGAGATAGAGGAAAGGATGGGAAGTCATCAATTGTGTACCTCCTATAGGTGTTTGGAGAGAAGAACTCTGGGATGACAACTTGCAGAATTTGGATGGCTTAAGTATGAGTTTTTTGTTAGGGATGAGAGTTTATTTGTAGGCAGTGAGGGAGCAGCCAAGAGACAGGAAACTGCTAAAAGATAGGTGATAGTGAGGGCCATCTGCTGCAGAAGATGGCATGCAGTAGAATGATTTGTACATGTAAAGAATTCCATCCATGGCAAGAAAATGGGCCGTGTCTTTATGTGAAATAGACTTGAAGGAGGAAATAGTGGCTTGAAACCTCTGAATGACATGAGCTGAGGAAATAATGAGGTTTTAGCAAATGGTCTCTTTTTTCAATGAAATATAAGACTAAGTTCTCAGCTCAGATGATTAAAGGAGCAGGAGTTTGGGAAAGTTTAAGTAGGGATGAAAAGTTTTTGATAAAAACTGGACCCGTCATCTCATTGTCATCAGAAACTCACAGGTGAAGACACCAAGGTTTCTTGGTACTTCGTCTGCAGGATAATCTTGGAGGACTGCCAAAAGTTAAACTGATGTGCTCAGGACATCACCAACATATTTCAGAGGTGGACCTGAGTGCCAGCTATTTCTGTCCTTGGGGGACAGCTCTGTCCACTCTTCCAAGATGACTCTCTGTTGTTGGATTCTTATAAGACCTATCAATTGTTGTCTGAGATAAAAAAAAAAGAGGAATGGTAATGTCTATCAAAATACAAATCTAATAGGTGATTATTACCTGTTTGAGAGATGTCGGAGGAATAGTTTGACTTTTAAAATTTGTTATCTCTTTATCATGAATGACAGATTGCTGTAAATTTCCCAAAATTCATTTGTTTTTCCCACATTTTGTAGAAGTAGATGAATTTAAAAAAAAAAAAAAACCCTCCATTCAGTAGCATTTAGAAAAAAGTAATGTGTGGCTCTCAGGTAGACTGGATATAGATTTATTGGTTAGAGAGGAGAGAGAAGTGGAAAATGGGTTAGTGGGAAAGGACATATGAAAAGCAAAGAAGGAAACATAGTAAGTGCAGCTATAGTTAATTGCCTGCCGTACAAAAAGTAAGAGGTTCTTTTTCAACCATTGATATCCCTTATGCATTTGTTTGTTACACATTTATGTTTATGTGGTAGTTCTTTTCATAGAAATCAGATTTCTGAATTATTTCATTAATTTTACAGCTTACAGAACAAGAAGTAGAAACAATATTGGATAAGGCAATGGTCCTATTTAGGTTTATGCAAGAAAAAGATGTATTTGAACGTTACTATAAACAACATTTGGCCCGAAGACTTCTTACAAATAAAAGTGTTTCTGATGACTCCGAAAAAAATATGATATCTAAATTAAAGGTAAGATAAAATATCACACCTATTAATATTTAATACAGATGTTAAAGTTTAACACAGGTAATGTGATTGTTAACATTGTGAGATGTTATGTGATTGAAAACATTTTAAGTAAGCTTTTAATTTGTAAATTTTTTTTCTCCTCGCAGTTAATGTAGTTTGTTCCATATGATGCCTTTTTCTAGAGTTAATAAAATCCTAAGAATTCCAGTGTCTTTTGTAATTCATTTAGTGCTACCTGAATACTCTTCATTCCACTCTCTTTTCTCCTCAGCTAACTGAATTTAGTGGAGGTAATTCACATTTCAAAAGCTTTATCTTGGCCTTGTCACCGTTTTTCCTCAAAATAATTTAATAAAGATTAACCTTACTATTAAAAGAGATTTTGTATTTAATTTTCTATAAAAACATTGAGAGTTAATTTAATGCATAAAAGATTTAGTTTTTGTTTATGTTTTCTTTATTTCCAAAGACTGAATGTGGATGTCAGTTCACATCAAAACTGGAAGGAATGTTCAGGGATATGAGCATCTCAAATACAACTATGGATGAATTCAGGCAGCATCTACAAGCCACAGGAGTAAGACTATTTTTATTTTTCTGGTATTCATATTTATCTATCTACACATCAATATTTTTAATGTAAACTTTTTCACAGTAAACATTCTGTTTGGTAAGCAACATAACCAAAGTCTTCTCTTTTGATAGTGAGCTAACTTTATTCTACTTCATTGAGGGCTGTAAGCAGTTATTTGCTTCTTATATATTGTGTATTAAGTATTGAATATTTTTTCAGAGAGCTTTTCTTTCATAGCTCACAAAACTTTTCAGAATCTTTGAATATTCTTTCAATATAAAAAAGCTTTTGTGTATAACTCGGATTCTTTGTTATTTAAAAACATTTTTATTCTGAACAATATGGTATAAGATTATTGCTAAAAACAAGAGACATACAGAAAAACTATTACTAGAAAGGACACCTAACTTGTAAAATTCTGTTAAATTGTATCATCTCAGAAAATCACCTTTTGTCCCTCATTGTTTTTATGTAAAATCAGAATAAACAAAAAATTAATTTTTTTATATTTACATTGAATTTTTAAAAATTGAGAACATTGATTTTAACTTGTTTGAAAAAAACAACATCATCCAGAAGAATCTAGATTATACTACAAATTCCTCATAGTAGAAATGATACTACTATAGTAATGTTATAGCAATTTATTAATACTGATTACTTATGGAATAGAAAGCCATGTTCTAAGCACTGTGTGTGTGTAATAGAAAGCCATGTTCTAAGCACTCTGTGTGTGTGTGTGTGTGTGTGTGTGTGTGTGTGTGTGTGTGTGTGTATAGTTTTCCAAGTATGTGGCAAAAATTTGAAAAATAGTAGTTTATCTATCTGATAAGTCACACCATACCCAACAGTCTTCTTTGGTGTCTATACTTGTGAATAAATATGACTGAGATTGTCCATATGGATTATAAACTTCCATTTATAAATATAATATGTTATATAGTCCATTTGAATTTAAGGCTGATGACTCCAAGTAACACAACTTAATTATTAATAATTTTTTAATGCTGAAACAAACAATACTTATACCACGGTTCATTTGGATGAACAAAAGAATGTATAGATTTTCTAGATAAAGAAGCTGCAAAAATAGGAATGAAGAGGAGAATAGCATTTCCAGACCTCAAATTCTGTTTCAAATCTATAATCATGAAAATATTTTGATACTGGTTCAAAAATAGAAAACTAAATCAGTGAAATCTTCTTAGCAAAGAAATTTCACAAAACATAATCTCATCTTTGGTGAACTTGAGAAAGAATTCCCTCTTTGGCAAAAATTATTAAGCAAATTAGAAAGCAGTCCAGTCCATGATAAACTCAAAATAAATTTGTTATCCAAATACAAAAAAATTATACCATATACAATGGATACAGTGAGTGTCTATGCCAAGATATGACAAAAGCATACCAACCCCCTTCATTTAAGCTCTATCAGAACTAGTCAGCTCTGCTAGAACTACATATTAGCATATTGACTTTTAAACTTTGGGACTCCTACTATATTGGACCAAGACTCTCCCCCTTCCCTCCTGCATCCTCTCCCCCCCCCCCCCAAAAAAAAAAAAAAAAAAAGAAGAAGAAGAAAGAAAGAAAAGGGGAAATTTTTTTTTTTCTTATTGAAGGAATCAATCTTAAATAATACCTGGGGGGGGATGGGGGAAGAGTATAGTATTTGACTATACCAATCATAAATAAATATGAAGAAGATTGGTTTAGTATATCTCCTATTTGTTGAGATGGCTCTAATCAAAGCAGGGTGTTTCACATTACAGATTCATTATTAAATTAGAAACATTCTTGGATGCCTTTTTTCTGTAATTATTAGTATAATAATAGTATTTATAGTGGAGAGGAGAGGTACAGAACAGAAGAGATTTGGGGTCAAGATAAATAAGAGACAATTTGGTTAATTTTGGTAAACAGTTTTTCTTTCTCTTTTTGAAATTTATATTAATGCATTTAATAACTATTTTGAGGCATACCAATTTTATGTGTGCCACCTTTCTCCTCTCCCAATTTACTTATTTACTGTGTTCTTTTAAATTTTGATTGTGAATTCTGACCTTTCATCTGCTCCTCTCCTACCCATTGAGAAAGCAAGAAAAGTGATTAATTATACATGTGGAGTCCTGCAAAACATATTCCCTATTAGCCATACCGCAAAAATAAATAAATAAATAAATGAAAGAAGGGCAAGGAAAATAAAGTTTTAAAAAATTATGCTCTAATCTGCATTCGGTCTCCCTCGGTTTTTTCTCTCTGAAGGTGGATGGCATTTTTTTTTTTATCAAGACACTCAGCCACTTCCAATGGTTGGGACAAAAGAATCCATGTCTACTCTCCATTCTGGTTGGTTTTCTCCTTCAGGAGCTAGGTAACCCTAAATTCCAGTGGAGGAGTAAAAGGGAATGACTTAATTGCTTTGAGACAGATAAACCAAGATCTCCTAAGTTAGATGGGGTCCCCACTCAAGATTTAGGAAATAGTCTCATACAATTTGAGAAATCTCATCAGTAAGCCTTGTCTTTCAGGGACTGGCTGATTGACCCTAAAGGGACTGCTCTCTAAATGAGAAAAGAAAAAGAAAAAGCCTTAATCCTAGAATATAAATAAGTATTTCTCTCACTTTGCATTAAACAGTATAAGTTGTCTATGTTTTTCTTAAATCATCCTGCTTGCTTTTTCGTGTGTGTGTGTGTGACAGAGAGAATAGACAGATGAGTCAGTCTTCCATCTAGCTTGAGTGTGGGAAGGGCACAAGTTATTATAATTAATTTGACTGCATACATTCACTCACATATATAATCTTCCATATGGTTCCTTTCTTATCAACATTGAGAGGTTGTTCATACATATAAGCTGTTGGTAGATAGGTAGGTAGAGATAAGCCAAAGAAAATAAAGACAAGGGGGTAAGGGGGTGTTTGGTGATTAGGAAGCCATTGATGACCTTCTGTAGGTAATTTGAAAGCCAAATTATAGGGGGTTGGCGAGAATGGGAATGGATCCATTTTTTCAAAAAGTTTGATTGTAATATGGAGTAGAGAGATGGAACATTAACTGGATGGAATAAAAAATGTTTAAAGAACAAGTTTCTTAGCTCTGAAGAATACTGAACAGATTTTTAGACTAAGATAAGTAAACCAATGTAGCCTAGGGGAAAGTACCTGTATGTCTAGTATAAAGTACTAGAGGAATATGATTTTAAAAAAAAAAAAAAAGATAAATTAACTTTGAGTGAGAAGGAGCAAGGGAGGCTGAGAGCTCTGAAATAGAAAAGGAAGGTGGAAGAATGAATGAGTATTGATGCTGAGAATCCTTCAGAATTTTTTTTTGGTAGCTCTTCAGATTTCTTATTTTTCTTTATCATGTTCTATATTATGCTAAATTATATTTTAAAATATATATAATTTGGAACATTTTTTATGTGCTTTTTGATAGCTTGCATTTCTTCCTTTGGGAAATACCATTCATACATCTTTTATTCATTTCTCTACTGGAGAAAGACCTTTGTTCTTATATGGTTATCTCAATTTTTGGAATTTTGGAATATTAGACTTTTATCAGAGAAATTTACTATAAAAATCTTCCTTAGGTAAAGTTCTTCTCTACTTCACTCTCCATTAATTTTGATTTTGAAAAAGTTAGACTACAAAAACACTAATTTAGGTTTACTTTAAGGAAAAACTTACTAATAATTACAACTTTTCAAAAAGAAGCAAGCCTCATAAACTTAAGGAGAGATTGAACAAGTTGTGGTACATAATTGTGTTGGAATATAGTTGTGCTATAAGTAATGACAAAGCAGCATGGTTTTAGAAAAACCTGGGAAGTCTTACGTGACTTGTTGTAAAAGAGGTGAGCAGAAGTTAGAAAAGTTGTATGTAGGGACAGCAGTATTAAAACAGTAATCTGCTGTGAAAGACCCAGCTACTCTGATCAAGACAGTGATCTAAAACAGTCCAAAGGTCCTATGACCCAAAAAAAAAAAAAAAGATCTCTGGAGAGAGAACTGAACTCTAGTGAAGATTGAGCATACTTTCACTGTGTGTTGTGTGTGTATTGGGGGGGGGGGGGGAGGGAAGGGGGACGAGGTGTTAACTTAGTTGATATGGAAATTTATTTTGCATGTCTATATATACATTTTTTCCTTGTCTTTTCATGTTGTGGAGAAGGTAAAGGAGAGAGATTTTGGAACTCAATTTTTTTTTTAAAAGAATGGAAAAAAAATTTAAGTTGGGAAATATTTAACAAAATAAAAAATTTTTAATTTAAAAAATAAAAATGAATATGCTACTTGGTGAGAGCTTTTAGAGTCTCCTTTATTGAAAATCTTTTTATTTTCTTTAAAATAAGTGTAGATATTGTAAAACACCTAAGAGTACCCTTGCCAAAAGAAACCCCAAAACTATATAAACAAAATTATGTTTAAAAAAAAAAAAACTTTTTTAGATAAATAAAACCAGATTAAGATAATTGGAGAAGAATTGTTTGTGGGTAGACATCTCCATATAATGACAATTTTACCAAAACCTGAACCAATTTATCTTTTCAAGGCCATGCCAATTAAATTACCAAAAAAAAAAAATTTAACTGAATTAGAAATACATGATACTTCATTTGAAAGTACAGAAAAGCAAAAGTTTAAAGGAACTAATAAAAAAATGTAAAGGAAGAAAGATTTAGTAGCAACAGATTTTAAATTATGTTTTAAGGCAGTAATAATCAAAACTATCAAATACTAAGAAAGTTAGATCAGCAAAATAGAGTAGACATACACTTTACAACAGGAAAATACACAAACTCTTTTGTTTGGCAAATTTAAAAACTTTAAGATTTGGGGATAAGACTTCATTATTTGTTAAAAACTGGAAAACAATATGGCAGAAACTGGGCATCGACCATCAGGATAATGTCACAATAAGAAAACTTGAAGAACATGGAACATGTGACTTAGAAGACTTAAGGATAGGTAAACACTTTATGAATAAAAACAAAGGTGTGAAAAAAGGATATCAGTTACATTAAATTTAAAAGGTTTTGTGCTAATAAAACATGTAAGCAAGATCAGAAGAAAAAGAATTTGAGGGATCTTTTGTAGACAGATTCTCAAAGGTCTTAAAAAGACAATAAGACTCATGAAATAATGAAGAATGAAGTAAGCATAAACAAGAGAACATTTATTTTGAGAACAAGTCTGAATGAATGAGTCACTTTGACTAGTATTAATGCCCATTACAACTTTCCTGTCCCTTTCTTTTCTAAACTCCAGCCTCACATTTTCAGCTGCTGCTAAATGTCTCAAAGTAGTTTAATATGCATTCAAACTTAGTGATTTAACAGCAGAACTTGAATATTTTCCTCTTGCTCCTCCATACTTCTGTTTCTTTCAGGCTACCATGACCTTTTCAGTATCCAAATGGATAGTCTATAAATTATTAATTTCTTGGCATCTCACATCTAATATATCCAGTAAGCTGCAAAAGACTTGTCCATTAAAACCCCCACAATATTTCGTGAATTCATTACATTCTTTTGTGTTCACACAAATCACCTGCCGATTACTGCTTTAGACTCTGGTTTTCCTGCTTCCTCCCAAATATATTTCTTCCTTCGCACAATTATCAAAATGATTTTTCTAGCCAAAAGTCTGATCATATCACTCCCTTAATCAAAACCTTTACTAGCTGGTAGCCTGGCATTTTTAGCCCAGTATAATCTTGTTCCTGCTATGCTTTGCAGTCTTATTACACAATACTTTCCTTCATGAATTTTGTTGTAATCAAACTTGACACTCCTTTCACCTAGGTATATGCATAACCCATACTTTGAAGCCTACAATATACTTTCTGCTCATACTTATCTCTCTGATCCTTGTGTCCCTTCAAGTCTCAGTGGAATCGCACCTCCTCCATGAAACATTTTCTAATCTTCCTGAATTTTTTGCCCTGAGTTATTATTCTAAGATATCTGCTTTTATACTGTATTCCTCCAGTAGAATGCAAACTCCTTTAAGTTCAGGAATTGTTAAGTTTTTGTTATTGCATCCTTAACACAATGCTGTGAAAATAAGTATCTGAAGAGTCATAGATTATGATAGTTAAATGAGTTTGCATCATATAGTTAAAATACTTTTCTTCAAACTTTATTATGAGGCTCATATAAGGAATTAAGAAATGGAAAACTCAAATTAAGTGGTTTGAAATGTTAAATTGAGATGAAAAGGATTTTTGTTTTATCTGTACATTTGTAGTTCAGGGTCAGGGATGCCTATATAATGTTTCTAAAACTTCAGCAAAGAAGAACTAATACTAGAAATATCTTTACAGAAAGAGATCATTGTGATATCTTGACAGTTTCCTTTACAATTTAAAGTAAACTTCATGACCTTATAGATGTGTTTAAAGATCACAACTTGTTTTTCTTGAACCTTCTCACTATTGACCCTTGTTCTTAAACTGAAACTTAGTTCTCTATAAATAGTTTCTTTTATAGGATTAACTGCTCAATATTTTTCTCTCAGATCTTCTGCTCTTACCAACATTATTTCTTTATATGTAGTAAATACTGGTAGATTTTTGAAAAAGTCAAGTCTAGTAGATGGTAAGGGAGGGTCACAAAATTTAACAGTACACATATCTCTGCTGTGTGCTCTGTTTTAGGCAGAGGAAATTATACTCGTGTATGAAGATGGGATGTTAAATAAGTAATTTTAGAGGTTAGAACCCTGCTTTGCCATGTGCTTATTACCAACTTAAGGCCAGCCTTACAGCATTAACTCATTGTATTTAATTGAAAGATATAATTAATTCTAATTAAAATTTGAGATATTTGTCCCTGTTGTGCATAGGTATCATTAGGTGGTGTTGACCTCACAGTTCGAGTCCTCACAACAGGATACTGGCCCACTCAGTCAGCCACACCAAAGTGCAACATCCCGCCAGCACCAAGACATGCTTTTGAAATATTTAGAAGGTAAATACTAAATTAGGCTTTGTGTTTCCAGTACCAATACTGCTTCACATTGAAGTAAGTTAGAGATTTAAGAAAGAATACAGGTTTAAATGCATTTTTTTTCTTTTGCATATGTAGTAAAAATCATTAAATTTCATCTAAAATGGGGAACCCAGGAACACCATGAAAGTAATTTCAAGAAGTATATTGCTGTGAATGAAAGATCTTGAAAAATATACCAACTATAAAATTCTTGATGGATCTTAAAACAATGGTGTTTGGAAAATTGGCACATTGATTTTATGCTGGTTTGTTTTTGAGAGTAATATATTATTAGTGTCTTCTATTTGATGCTTTTTTGAAAAGTCTTTTGCAGGAATACATGGAGGCAGAGGCATGGACTCAATAGTATTTCAACTACTTTTAAATTATAACACAATGGCTATTTTAAGAGTATTCAGTTGCTATGGTGGAATGTTACCTGAGTGACAGTGCCTCTGCTAAATGCCTCTTCGAAGGTTGGCTCCATTCTTCCCATATGTACTAGTGTGACTTAGAGCAAGTCAATTCTCTTTGGCCATTGATATTCTCAGCTACAAGATACAATTGGTTATTATCTTCCTATATTTTAAAATATATAAAGTATATGAATTGTTAAATTTTTTTTGTATGTGAATTGTTATTTTTTTGTAATGCTGTAGGTTTTATTTAGCCAAACACAGTGGTCGCCAACTGACACTCCAGCACCATATGGGTTCTGCAGATCTCAATGCCACCTTTTATGGACCAGTTAAAAAGGTAAGTGTTTGAATTTTTGTATATACCTATACTAAATAATCTAAAATTTAAAAATACTATCTTTGAAGTAAATTATTGTGGTTAGCTTTTATTTGGTCATATAGAATACAGATATACAAATTCTTAAGAGGGCTGGTAGGTAAGAACCTGGATTTTGATTGTTTTCTTACCTCATTTAACTTTTTTCATTTTACAAACAGGTTTTTTGCTATAAGTCTTGTCCTAAAGTCTAAGTGTTAACAATTACTAAGACTAAAAATTCTCATAGAAAGCTTAAGCTCATATAAGCATTAAAGTATATAAATTTTTTAATGTTAAGTTCACCAAAAGTGACTAGAATTCTTATGTTTTGGTAATCCTGAGATCTCATGGACTAGATAATTTTGCAAGTAGGCAAAAAAGTTGAAAGTAAATTAAGTGTGAAATTTTATAATTGGCTAGCATTTTAAAATTAGGAAAACAGTGAATCTTTTAATATTTAATTCAGAACAATGAGATTGTATTTTATTGTTTGCTATTCTCAATCTTTTGCTTGCTTTAAGTACCTCAAGAAAATTTATAAAAATAAAAATGTTAAAAGAATAAGCTGACTTAAAATAATAGTTCTAAGTTACTAATGGATAAAATTTTTCTGTCTTGATGTTTTTGTCAGCTGTGTATAATATAAAGGAGGCAGTTTGGTGTAATGAACAGAGAGCCAATCTGAGTCAGAAAGAAGTCCTGTTTCTGATGTACACTGAATTAGTGATCCCTGAGCAAGTCACTTAACCTCGGTACACTCAGTAGTTCTAAGGTGATGAAGGAAAGTACCAGTTTCCATGGGAGACTTCCCTCACCCAAGAATTTCCTATGCCAGCTAAATTATGAATCCAGTCATTATTTCCATAAAACAAGTTTAGAATTATCACAATTGTGCATAGATTGGAATGAAACTGCATTCATTTATTATCATTTTAATAATATATTCATATTATTTTAAAATCCATCACTTATATAAATTTTGAAGATGTGTTGAAATAAGCACTAATCCCCGAGATAAAATTGAAGTATACTTACCAATCAGGGATAAAATAACCAGGGGTTACAAAGATTCTTCAGATAAATCGACTCCTTTCAATGTTTGGAAGTTGGAATTGAATTACTAGTAGACTTTAAAAGAAAACTTTTAAATTATTTAATAACCAAAAATAAATAAATATACAGAATAAAACCTTATATAAATACTAAGCATTTAACAAATGTTTAATAATTTATGCTCCTTACTTGTTTTTAATAAATATCTAGTTCTACTTGTAATGCTTTTTCTTTCTGGATTACCTCATAATTCTTTCCACATTTCATTGTGTACTCCCTATATGTTATTTTTATGGAACCATCATATTTGATTACCATAACAACTATAATGTATTTAGCCAGTTTCCAAGTTTGTGACATAGAGATTGTCACCAATTTTTCCCATCAGAAAATGGAGTGTCAACCAACATTTTCACACAGATAAATGTTTTTTCCTTGTAAATTTTTTTTTTTTTGACAGAGATTGAATTTTTGCATTATACTCTGATTGTTGAAAGGTATGATCATTTTTGAGACTTACTACATATTGCTACATTGCTCTCTAAAATTTTTATATCAGTCTTCAAATCTGCCAATGGTAAATTCCTATTCCTACATACCCTAATATTTATATAATTAATTTTGCAGAAGTGGTTACCATATTATAACTTAGAGTTGTCTTGATTAGTATTTTTTAACAAATTTTGAAGATCTTTTAACTGACTCAAACTTTATTACCAGAAGTTGTTGAAATATTTAAGTTATAATGTTTAAACATTTCTTATTTATTAGCTTTTTGTTCATGATTTTTTTCTCCCATGTAACATAAGAATAAATTTATCAATCTTTTTCTAAAATTATTTTTGGAATGGTTTTGAAAAAATTGGTATATTTCCAAAATATATACAAAAATCTTATATTGTTAATCCTTCAAAGTCTTATAATATTAATCCTTAGTAAATTATTAAAACATAGACCTTCTCATCAACTGATTTTTTTTTCCCATTTAATTGTTTTAAAGTAATTTGTGTGTCATTTACATATCCAGTGTATTATTTCTTAATACTAAAATGCGTTTCTAAATCTTGATCCAGGCAAAGTGACAGAAGCTATGAAATTTTTATGAGAATAATAAAAGATAGTGTACACCAGAAGTAATTGAAGTTTAAATAGAAAAAAGAATTTTAAAATTAATTTTATTGTTCTATTTTTATTTTTAAAAATAGGAAGATGGATCAGAAGTTGGTGTTGGAGGTGCCCAAGTTACTGGCTCTAATACACGGAAGCACATATTGCAAGTCTCTACTTTCCAGATGACAATATTAATGCTCTTTAATAATAGAGAAAAATATACATTTGAGGTATGATTTACAACTCTGTGAGTTTTATTTAACTGGTATAATTTTAACTTGAAGATCACAAATTTCTGTGTCTTAATGTAATGCTACCTATCTCATTCCTGCTTTATGGAGCATAAAACTGTGTTTGAAAGTGTTTGAAACATTATTCTAATATTGTTTATTTGTGGAGTTGACTTTTATTGCAATTCTTTTTTCCAACTCACAGTTCCTTGCTAGAATACCCTATGAGAATGAAGATCCAGTGAGATATGTCTTTCATGGTGCTAAAATTGACTCACCCATTCTTCTGATTAGAGACTCCTTTAAGCCATTAAACATCATAACCCTGGTGATTGTCCTTCCTTTCTGTCCACAACATAGACTTTGACTTCTTCATGGGAATCATTGTACTTTTAAAATGCACTCTGTTCTTTCCATTCAATTTATTTTCAAACTAGAATTAATTGTTAGAATTTGGAATTGGTTTCCTAGATAGAAATATTGCTAATCCTCTCCATTATGCTTTTTTTTTTGCCATAAAGTCTTTTTCCTTTTTTCCTTTCCTAAAACAAACACACACACACACACACACACAACTTATTTCATGTTTACTGGATGTCATTTTTTCTTTTAAAAAAAGAAAAAGTGAAAATCTTTGAGGAAAGTTTTTTTTTTCCCTTCACAATATCTTAGCAGTTTCAATTTTTCTATTTGTTTGAACTATCTTTTATTCCTTTTGAAAAACTGTCATTAGTAAGTCTTTATGTATTATAAAATTTCTAAACCTGTCAATTCTTAAGACCCTGATGAAGGGCAGGGGCATTTATATTGTGTTTATTTTCTATGCAGCAGTTTCCATATTTAATAACATGGGTATTTGGTAGGTGTAAAGCTTGGAATTTGATTTTCTTCATTTAGATGCTTAGTTTTACTTACTATTATCCATTCTGGTGTAGTTCAGAATTTCCATTAGAACATTTCCTGCATCACTAGGACCTTATTTAAAAGACTATTTTTTGATCTTGGTGTGAACTTAGCAAGAAAATCAATTGACTTTTAATTTGAGTTAAGATATTTTTCTTGAGCAAGTGATCCAGTGTAAGCTAAACAATTTTAAATTGATAATTTTCTTTTAAAAATCTTAACTTTGATTTGAGGAACCATGGGAAAAAAACACAGCTATTTATCTTGTCTTGAGTCACAAGCGAGTTCCCTCAATAGTCACTAACTTATTTTATAAACATATTTTCAGAGTATTCTTAATTATGCAGGATTATTAATTAGCTATAGGACTTTGATAGACCAAGTTAATTGTGCTATGATCAATACTAGAATCATATTCTTGCATCAAAGTTTTTTTTAAAAGGTGTTATGCCACAGTGTACCAAAATTTTTACTTGTTTAAATTTGATTAGACAACTTAAATCCTCAAAAATGAAGGGCTTCAGTGATTATCTCCTCTAGACTAAATGACAAATTAGAAAATTTATGTTTATCATCTCCCGAAGTTGAAAAAAATCTGTTTCCCAACACTCCTTTTTCAATTGCCAGAAATTTATAAGCTTCAGCAATGGACATGAAGAAATAAAAATGAAAGAAATTGCTAAGAGGAAAAATATATAGTCATTGATGATGACCATGTCATTTAGAATTCGTCACTTCCCAATTATAAAAGAAATCAAGAATTTATATAAAAAGATATTCTAAAGCATTCTTGATCTTTGAAAAGTGATTCATCTCATCAGTCACATAAACAGTGAGCATGACCATTCCTGTTTATGTGTTCATACTGTGCAGTGCTGCTGAAGTGGTGGCAGGAGTTTAGCCCACTCTTCTGAGCTGCTCCCTTGCCTTTTCTTTAGGAATGATTTGTGTCTGATAATGATAAACTGGACCTTTGAAAAAGAACAGGCTTCCTAATACAGTGAAACAAGACTAAAGGTACCAACCTCATTTTTGTTAGATATTTGCTCCAGACACCAGTGATCATGAAAGTAGTATTTAGTGGCTAAAAAGCATACTGGAGTTTGAAGTAAACGAGTACAAAGATTTTTTTCCCTTTCACATTGCTTCTACAGAGTGAAGTTAGACCAATTAGAATGTGTATGAGAAAAAATAGATCATACATTTATTCTAATGACAGTTTTTTTTTTAGCATTACATAACTTAAACTGTCTCTCTCTGATTTTAACTTTTGCTTAGTGTTAATTACCAACCATGTTTAAACATTTTCATATTCTAAATATGTACTATAAATTGTATTAATTTGAATTTAATAATTTAAAATTTGTGATTTTTAGCTAGGCAATGGTTGTACCATTTTCAATTTTTTAAAAAGTATTTACTAAGGAAATTGATGCCATTAGTACATCTAGAGGAAATATTTTTATATGTCTGCAAAAGTTTTTTTAATTTAAGTATTTTGGAAATGTCTGGGAATGAGTGATGATAGTCACAATTCATTCTTCCTGAATGACCCCTACTTGCATATGTACTGCTGACCTAGTTATTTGAAAACTCCTGGAAACAATGAAAATGCTTTATTTTTGAGGGTTAAAAATTTATTTTAAAAATATTCTTTTATTCACATTGGTCCTTTTTTCCCAGTTGGTTGAAGTTTTATTATAGCGTAATATATGTAGAGATGGCACTTTTGTGAGTTTACTTTAATGTAATTTCCCTTGACTTCTTGGTCATTCTCTTTTCTGATAGCCTAATCTGTTTGGATCTTTCTTTAAAAAAAAAATCTAATTGTATTGATCTGATGAATTTTCAGGAAATTCAACAAGAGACTGATATCCCTGAAAGAGAACTTGTTAGGGCCCTGCAGTCCCTTGCATGTGGCAAACCAACACAACGTGTTCTCACAAAAGAGCCCAAGTCAAAGGAAATAGAAAATGGTCACATGTTTACGGTGAATGACCAGTTCACATCCAAACTGCACAGAGTCAAGATTCAAACAGGTATCTGTATTGGTGTTTACCTGTTGTTCCTTAAAAACATCATGCAATGCTGAAATCTTACATTAAGAATGGATTTTTAATACTGCTCACCTGAGCTTGAAGGGAAAAATGAGCATGCAGAAGAGTAAATTAAAAAGGACAAAATAGGAACATTTTCAGATATTCAGATGGGTAACAAAAATGCTTATTTTTCATGAATAAAAATCCATTAAAAGGCTGTTAAGAAATTGATGCTTGGATTTTTTTTTTTAATTCGCATAAACATAACATAAAATTTCATTATGTTGCTTGTAAATTGCAGTAATAAAAAGAACTTTCAAATGTCTCAAGTGGAGTTATTTCTTCCTGTTCCTTTAGAAAAGAATTTGTTTATACATATTTTTAAAAGTTCACCATAGAATATCAATCTCTACTAAGAGATTGGTGGTTTCTATTTACATGCAGGTATTTTAAAATTCCTTTCCATGTTGTTGTTCATTTGTTGCTGCTTTAAAAAAAATAAGACTTGTTCACAATTCACAACAACATAACGAATTAAAAAATAGTAATAAAAGTAATTACTTTATGTGTAAAATATATTTTTAACTAATTGGAAACGTTCTTTTCCTTCCTGAGTTTTCATTCTTTTGCCACATGAAATTTAAGTGAGTAAGCTTTAAGAAAAAATAGTCCCACATTCACAACACATATTGATTCATTGGACCTCATGAGATGTTACAGGCAATTTAGATGGAATAGGTGACTTTGGAAAGTCCCTTTCTACCACATGATTTAATGATATTATGGAAATAAAATGAATCTGCGATGAATCTTGTTGCCCTGACAAATTCTAGTATTAAACATGTCTAGAAACTACCCTTGAAATTACTTTTTTTTTCTTTTCCTTTTTAAAAGAGTGCCTGACTTAGAGAAAGGAAGGAAAAATAAGAGAGGGAACCTGAAACTAGATTTCTTGTCATTTTGTTGTGTCATATATAAAATGTGATCTTCAAAAAAATGACTGAATAGTATAGTGGGATATAACAAATAAGAATTAAATTGTATGTGATAATATTATGAATAGTTGTGATTATTTATAAATACAATAGTATTCAAATATTGGGACATTTCTTAAGAATGTCACTTAACTTACAGGAATGTTTTCAGTGAACATTCCTATATTCATTCTGTGTATATCTTGTAGATAACATTATTTTATTATATATAACTTGTTTTATTCTAAATAACTTATATAACATTTGCTTTATTACTCTTATAGTTGCTGCCAAACAAGGAGAATCAGACCCAGAAAGAAAAGAAACAAGGCAGAAAGTAGATGACGACAGAAAGCATGAGATAGAGGCTGCTATAGTACGGATAATGAAATCTAGAAAGAAGATGCAGCACAATGTGCTAGTAGCAGAGGTAAGATTAAAACATCCTAAATGAGCAGGAGAACCAGTAAGAATTACTTTTTTATATAAAATTTTAAAATATGGGTTGTCAACAAGTAAGAGTAAACTTTACAAATAGCCACTGATAGCCAAGACATTAAAATCTCTTCAATTTTAAAGGATAGACTTTTTTCATAGTGCAGACGCAGAGTGTTTCAAAAAAATAGATCTTTAACAATTCACATTTATTTGTAATAATAGCAAATATAACATTTAAGAGCTTAAAAAAATGTCTAAAAAACTTTGGTGAACCATTTTTCTCCCTCCAGATGGACATATTTACATGTTTCTGGTAAAATTTACACTAGAAAGCATAATATGGTAATGATGGCCTTACCATTTTTAATGCCTTTTCTAGGAAAAAATTTTTGTACTTATTTTGGAAGTCAAAGTTTGAGTACTTAATAAAGAAAAATTATAGCAGAATGAAAGACACTGCTTTCATGATGATGTTTGTGGTCTATCAGAGTAGCTTTTTTGCTTGACTTATTTTGTGTCATCTGCTTCAGAATGGTGAATGTTTTAACATCGCCTTAAAATCATTACATGTATTGAGATTCAGTTTCAGATTCATCAAATGATAATACTTGGCATTTGCATAATACTTTAAGGTTTGCATATCATATAATATTTATATATTAATCCATTTGAGCCTTCCAGATGTGATTCTGAATTTTCTTTTATCTGTACTGTACTATTAGTATCATCATTTGACTTTGCACTTTTGTCAAATAGCAGTTCAGTCATATAGGAATTTGAATTAATGATTGTAATATTGAAGGCCAGTCCCATAATTTAGATAAAAAATAGGCTTTGAATCCTTCATTTTCTTATTTTTTATTTGTTTCTTTTCACATTTGATTGTTTGGCTTTCATCTTGGAAAAGTGACAAAATGGAGAATTGTAGACCAAGATGGAGAAAAGATTTTCTAGCATTACTCACCTCATACATTCTAGTCTAAAATTATCCAATATTCTAATTATCACCAGTTTTCTGCTTCAACAAAGTGAAGCTCAGAGTGAGCTTTAGTGTTCAGGACATCATCAAATTGTATAGACTTTCAGTTTTCAAATGAAAACTTACAGAAATTATAATAATGATTTGAACTATATGTTTTAAGGTCAAGACCATACATAGACTTTCTTATTCAAAACAGATGAGGTTTGCACATTTATAGTACAACTTTTTCTGTGATGAATTTTCTATTAGACAATTAAGGGTTGGTCTTTTTTTCCCTCCTCCCTTTTTAGGTAACTCAACAGCTGAAGGCCCGATTCTTACCAAGTCCAGTTGTTATTAAAAAACGTATTGAAGGACTTATTGAGAGAGAATATTTGGCACGAACACCTGAGGATCGCAAAGTATACACTTACGTAGCATAAAATGCGTTCAGAAAATTGATTTATTCTTGGACTATACTCTTCGCATGAACTGGGAAGTTCTTTTAAATCATTAAATATTAAGACGACCATCTCTTCTATTAAATTGCAGTACGTGTACTAGACCATTCAGATCAAGCCTTTACTCCCTTTGAGAGTTTTCAACATCAATTGATTGAGCTTCAGGCTTTTCAACGTTATCCCTGTAGAGATCATCTTTACAGTTCCTTGGGAAAATGTGAATGTGCCGCGTTTTGTTTTCAATACTGTATGAAAACAGGAAAAAAAAATAAAACAAAAATTTAGAAAATACAGCTCATTAAAAAATAAAATTGTTGGAATTTCATTTTCCCAGGTCTTCAGTGTTGATGTAAATGTGTTTTTGTAGTGTTGCTTAGCACTTTGCGCATTGTATAAGTTGGGTAACAGAAAGATAAAAGAAATGAGAAATCCCAATTATATTTCCCTGCTTCCAACATTTCTTGAGTCATGTTTAATTTAAAGATTTGGTAAATAAACAAAAACCCAAGGATACAATTTTAGCATGTTTCACTACTCAAATTGCACTTAACTAATCTAACCTCACAACCATGAATCTTTGTTCTGTCTTAATTGGCTTTTTTCTTGTTTTAATTTTAATTTTTCCAAATTAAGTCCTTATGTTGATTAGGTTTTGTTCTGCATTATTTCTAGTGGTTTAAAAAAAAAAAAAGAAAATATTTTAGTATGTATAAATTGTATAATAATTTTTTTTTTGCTGTTGTACTCACTAATGATAGTGGATTGTACAGGGCGGTGTTTTTATTTCATTTATTGTAGACAAATTTAAAATAAATGGATTTAGTGTTCACATACCCACAAATTCAAATATGTCAGAGCACAAAGGTGGCAGTTGTTTATTTCGGCCCCTTTGAAAAGCACACCAGTCTACACTTTGTTATAAATGTCTTTTAGGGTTTTTTTTGCAACCATAAAGTTCCTCCACCGTAAATACTTTTGGAGAAAAAAGTGAAGCCTGTTGTGCACTATTAATTTACTGTTTTAAAATACAATCTAAAGATGCAATAAATATGGTTACTTTAATCTTTTAATGAAATCTTCAGTTCTTACAGCCAAATTTTATGTTTTGGAGTGTGATAAAGCAATATTTTTTTAAAGCTGGTGATTTGTGGACAGAATTTGTGTTCCACAGAACCAGTTTTACTTTTTTCAAAAATGTGCTTTGTACTGAAGTTGAACTTCAGTTTTCCTGTACTTCCAAACATTTGCAGATGTTTTGACCTAACATCTGCCAAGAACTATATTTTTCTTTATTTTAACATCAAAGTATTTTTATCTTTAATTTTATTTAATTTTGATTCTATTTTGTTTTCCTAAGGCAATGTTTCAAAATTGTAATTGGGACAAACCACTATAAGATGCCTGTTGGGTGGAAAAATAGATTGTTACTAACAAGTTTGAATTGAATAACTGACACTTGGTTGAATATAAGTACTATTGATACATTTATTAATGTGTGTCTCAGAAGATGGTTTCTGTTCAACTTTATAGTCAAGTTAAATTAATTGAATTTTAATCTGGATTAAAAATTCCACATAAATATTTTTTCCCATGCGTCTTGGGTAATAATTTTTCCTTCTAGATTGGCAAATGTGCTTATATTAGATTTTCCTCTTTTTTTGCAGCTTCTTCAGAATCTTACATTAATACCATTTCAACAGTTTTTTCTTTTTTCACGTTGAAATACAAGAGAGATTAAAAAAATAATAATAATCAGCATCATTCTCAGGTTTATCTTTTCTCATCCCTCTAAGGTTTGAATTGTGGAATCAGTTATAATATGAAAAGCCAGAAAGTTTACATGGCCAATTGTATGTAATTAGAATTTTAGTTAGGGGTCATTAAGCTTTCCTAAAAATTTTGGGGGTTTTTGTTTTGTTTTTGTAATTTTTCTGCCAGTATTAAGTTATCTAAGTTGAATTGTTTGGTGTATATGTGCTTTTATTCATAAAGCACAAAAGTTTTGTTTTGTTTTGTTTTTTTAAGTTGGGAGTGAAAAAGGGAAGATGGCTTTTAATAGAAGTGTCTTAAATATTCTAATGAAGTGCTTAGACATTTTTTCTTCAAAAAAATTCATGCCACTTGATATTAAAAATCAGCAAAATCAAAATTAGATTCATTTTTTATGTTGGAGTGGAAAGCAAATAGAAAATACAGTTGTTTCCTTCTCTGGCATATGTAGTTTTTTGTGCTTCTTAGTCAACATTTCAGAAACACCAGATGAATGAAACATTTTGACATAGATTATCAGAGAAAATTGCTTAGTTTTGTAGATGCTATTTGGTGCTGCATAAAAATTAACTATAGTATATAACTACCAGAATGTTGCCTGGAAAGGGTTTTAGCTCTTTTACAAAGTAAACTATCTAATTATATCTTAATTTGATATTGCTTTGTTCCTACAGATTCAGAGACTCTAGTCATTTTGTTTTTTCTTAATATTCTGGCTTTAAAAATTAAATATGTCCTTAGTATGCCATTCATTGGATAAATATGACTTTACATGAAGAATGCAAATAGATTGCATCAACAGTGTTTTTTAACGATAGAAGTTTACATACTCATGTTTTGTTTCATATTGTACCTTTACATTGTGCTTTGTGTCTTCTGAATTAACCTCTCGGATCAGAGAATTTAGATATGAGGGGCACTTAGGATTTCTTTAATCACTTCCCTACCTTGTTTTATGGATGAGAAAATTGAGATCACAACCATAAAGATTCTAAATTTTATGTAGTTAAAATTTATAGAACTCAGAAAAAGGATTTTCTATCTATACGGTGTGTATTTATTGCATTTAACATACTTCTAACAGTTCAAAGCTATCCTTAAACATAACAAATATCTGAAGTATTTTTAATACCTTATAATCAAAAGGTAACATTGACACAATACATTTTCACAAGTAATCTTAAAAGATTGCCGAGTTTTCTAAAACATACAAGACATGTATTCCAAATCAGAATTTTCATTTCAACCAGTGAAGTATTTATTGCTTGATAATACATGAATACAAATTATAAAACATTTGAAGTTAATCAAAAGATAGCTAAATTATTGCTACTATAGTCATAGAAATAATCTTGAATTATAACTATGATATTGACATAGGATGTTGGCTATGTTTTTAAGGAATATTTTTAGCTTTTTGTCTTCTCATTCACCTGAAGAAAAGTTATAGTAAGCTACATACTATGAAACTACTTAGCAAACGGATGCAGATGCATAAATATATCATCAGTCTGTTCTTATAATATTTTTCTTCATTGAATATTAATAATGATAGCATAGGTCATTTTTATTTTTCTTTGCATTCATTTAAAAGGACATTTTAATTCCTTTGTTTTCATCACAGAAAACTGGGTTGATAATTCTTCAGTAAGTACTATGAACTTTTAACTGCAAAAGTTATCACTTTAAATAGTAACAATTGACATTTTCTTTTTCTCAGATGAAACAGTATTTGAAAATGTGTGTTGCAAGAAATATTTTAACTACAATAGATATTTCTGACTTAATACATTTAGGCCCATCATAAATACTGATACAGATATTGACGCCAGCTGGGTTTCCAGCACTCCTTTTACTTGATAAAACATAATGTGAGTTTTGCTGAAAAATATTTTAGAAATGAATATTTTGTTCATGTAAACCTGCTATTACAAAATTATAATATCTTTTAGGATATATTCTTAGTTGGTAGAGGAAAAAGAATGTGATGTTAAGTATATGTTTAGAAGTATAAAGAGGGAAATTGCAAGTTTAATCTTTTTAACTATTCATCTGGATCTGAGTTTTTCCTAACTAAAACAGTTCCTTAATTAATTTTTTTTTTGTATTCTGTTAAAATTTAAAAAGGGGGGAAAATGATGTACAAAGAATAAACTGTATAAAATACTCATCTTTTCATTATCTTAGGGTATAATGAATGACAAAGTTATTGATGTTTTCACTAATATAAATGGAAATTCACATACAATAGATTTTGGTGGTGCCCAACATAATGCTTATACAGCTGGCTGAAGTAGAAAATTCAGACAGAATGAATTTTTTTTTTGCCTATATGACTCTAAATACTCTGATTCTCCCCTCCCTACCAATTGATTGTTTTGGTATTATTTGAATTCAGGGCTATGAAAGGTAAGATCTGTTTTTTCGTAATGTTTTAACTTATATCATGGAATTTCCTTTACAGATACTTTGATGAAAGTTTATATGAATTGGTTTTTGCTATCATTAGTGTCATGAAGAACTTGATGACTTGAATAAGGAACATGAAACTGGTTCAAAATCAACGGGAAAATTTGTGAGTGAAAGTCATTTCTATTTAATGACTCTTGAAAATAGACTATACATATAGTATGTGGTGTATATTCAAACTTTCCTTGTTCAAATTATACTTTAGAAATAGCAAAACTTGGCATGTGAACTTCATAGATAAAGGGGTAATTTTTTCTACATCTTGTTAATTATTTTACCATCCTTTAAAAGACATCTATGAATTTTCCTTTAACAAATAGCCCTTTGACAAGGTAACATATTTGTTCCAATGGTATTATTCAAAAATACTTAGTCTTATTTTCAGAGCTGTGAGTTAGAGCTATAGAAGAAAATTAGTCTCATAAATCAAATATTAGTTTTAATGAATTTTTTAAAAATTAGTGCCTATGTTAATCATTGAGTTTTAGAAGTTCAGCTTTTTGTTTGTCATTACACAATAAGTGTCCAAGGTGGAGTTTGAACCCTGATTCTTCAAAGATGATATTTTTTTCATTAAGTCAAGTCAACTGCCTGACAAAGCAAATCTTTGGTCTCTGAATCGGCTAGTTAGCTTTATACTCTTGTATGATTTGCCAATAGTCATTCCAGTTGTGGCCATGGAGGCTAGAAGGATGGATAAATGTAAATTCATCAAGGTACATGACCTGTTGATGAGTTAATGATTGGTCTTTTTGGACTATAAAAATTAGGAATATCAGCACTAGAAGACTATGATACTCATAGATGAAAAAATAATGGCAAACACGTACATCTTGACCAGTAAACATTGTCATTGCTAGAAGAACTATATGTTACAAACTATGGATGGTTAAAAACAAGATAGACTTAGCCATATGAAATATAAGATATTTTGGTTATTTGTCAGAATCCATAGAGCCAGTGACAAATGGCAGTGTGAATTTCACATTTCCCAGGGATTCTCTAAAGTGCTGCTTGTTTTTAGTCCTTCTCTGTCTTGAGCTTTCAATTTTTAGTGCTTGCTTTGTGTATAACATTGGGGTGGGCCTGATGTAGAAGCTAAGTAAGGTAACCTGTGCCATCAGGGAGCTTCATCTTTTGGATGTATCAGCTGAGATGTCTTTTTGGCTGAATTGAGCCCCTGACCTGGTCCTCTTATAGGCACAGTCAAGGCCATCTGTCCATCCCCAAGGTTCATCCCAATAAGCAGTGGTCTGGAATCAGGGTTAGAGTTTAGTCCCTGCTCTACAACAATGAACTGTTTTAAGTGTGAAAAAACCTTGCAGACGCCAATATTTTTTTCATTGTAAGTATGATTTTGCCTAAATGGTGTCCAATTTGTAAAATTTTACAAGACTACAAACCCCTTCCTATTCTGTTTGTTCAGAGTTGAGTGTACTTAATTTTTCTTATTCTTCTTCATCGTTGAGGAAAATGTAAAACATATTAAGGCATTTATGGAATTTTTTCTAAAATTAGTTTAATATTAAGAAAAATTATGATGTCTGGTTGCATTTTCAAGAAGAGTCAAGTATCACAGTAATGCTTCATAACTGTACTCCCCAGTTTGTTTTAATACACTGTTTCCTAACAAAGATGTTAAGTAGGAAAATTATTTGACTGGGAAAAGATTTATCTTTACTGATATAATTTTCCAACTTTAATGTAACCATTTACATTAGTTTTAATTTGTAAAACTTTTTTCTTGTGCTAGGCAGTTTTTTGATTTCAAAAACCAGGATACTAGTTTCATGTGTGCTGATAAACATAATAATAATAATACCTCCCATTTATAGAGCGCTATAAAATTTGCAAAGCACTTTACATACATTATCTCCTTTGACCCTCACAAGTAACCTTGTGAGAGGTAGGTGCTATTTTTGTCCCCATTTAACCAGTGAGGCACCACTATTATTCAAGTTTGTGCCCCAATCTCCCCTACAAGTCCAAAAATGTCTTAATGGTTTTTGATGGGAATTTTGTTCAATTGGTACTACACACTTCTAAGCCTCTTTAAATACAGGCTACTAAACCCTGATGTGACCATGCATTATGATACTGTGTTATACAGACGTGGGCTTTTTAGTTACTTCTCTTCTGCTATTGGTATACTCACTTTAGATTCTTACACCTTATCACTTGACATAGTCATTTCCATTCTACTATATCCTGGCAAACCAGATAACCAAAGCTGTCTGTTTTATTTTTGGTGGCTTTAAACAAGATTGTCAGCAATACAGTGCATGATTTTAATTCAGTGGCTTTGTGACGTTTTTTCAGGTTCTTGAAGATTCATTACTTCCTTCTAGACTATGGGTTGGGTTAATCTGAACTCTCAGTAACTGACATGCATTTATATAATTAAAGGTGATCTTGATCATTCTGCTTCTGAGCCTAAAAGACACCCTTTGGAATCTAGGTTTACTAGAAAAAAAAGCTCTGAAAGGAAGATTTCTGAAAAAAATTCAATTGAGAAAAGTACAAACTTTGACCTTGAATTTCCTCTTAGCGTTTACATGGACTGGTTTTAAAATTCTCCATTGCTCCAGTAGTGATCTCATCAATCTAGACATTACTTTCAATGGTACAGAGCCACAAACAATCTATACTTCCTGTACAACTCTCATTCCCATTAAATCTTCCAGTGGGACCTGCTAGATCTAGAAATGCTAGAAACCCTTTTTCTGGGTCTTTTAACTTTGCCTGGCTACTTGTGCAGCACTCACTGTCCAACTATTAACTCTTTTTATACTATGTCCTTTCCACCTTTTTTCCAGTCATCTGATAGATAACATCTTTTATTAATAATTAAAAGTATATATTGGGGCAAGTCTTCTTAGTAGTAGTTAGTGTGGCTGCACCAATAAAATCACATCACCAAAGTACCATGTTGGCATATATAGTAAACGCCCATTTGTCCAGAATGATTGAGGAATGGGGAGTTCTGGTTAATTGAGTATTCTGTTAACTGAGATTACCGTATATACCATGCATGGATATTATTAAATAAATTTCAAAGAAGTAGAATGCAGAAAAATATAATTAACACATAAAAAGTGCTGAACATCATTTAATGCACCATTGCTTCACAAGAAATTTCAGGACTTTGTGCTTTATATTCATTATAAGCATTACTTCTTATGGTACAGTACTGTAAGTGTAGGAGATTAGAATGAACCTGTACCATCTGGAAAACATATCATGGAAGGTTTTGTTTATTTGTAAATAAATTTCTGGTACCAGCTTGTATATTTGTCATTTGTCTCTTGCTTATTAAAAAAAAATTGAAATGTGGGGATAAAACCGCTGGTTGAATTCTCCAGGGGATTATATAAATAAAATATTTTTAAAACATTTTTAGCCTTGCAATTTAATTAGATGTTATTCAACCATCACTGCTAATAATAAACAATACTTTTTCCCTCCAGAAGCAAATTACCATTTTGTATTCAGAACTAAAGCTTTAGCAATTAGCCCATCAATCAGTTTGAGGAAGAGAATTTAAAAAAAAAAAAAACTAAGCCTCTCCTCTTCTTATAATTTGTTAGCTGACTTAATCTTTTCTCGGGTACAGTTTTTAAAAATTTCTGCTGGAAAAAAATTACAGGTATCTATTTAAAAGCTCAGATGCCAGCACTGTGTATTCCAGCTCCTTCATTTACAGATGCATCAATTGAAGCATAGGAAAGGAAAGTTCAGTGATGGGGTCAAAGATATTTGGCTCTTAGTGACAGAGACAGAAGAACCAGAATCCTTTGATAATACTTGTTTTAGATTCAACAAATCCAACTTTAACAATACTAAGGTCTTGTCACATACAAGCCATTTAAAATATCTTTATATAGATAAGCCACTGAGAATGTGAATGAGTACATTGGATAACAAGAGAAGCCAAAGAATGTGAGCGGTCTGACAATGAAGAGTCAGGGAAGTTTTTATCAAGAAGGTGGCAAATGAGTTTAACCTTATAGAAGAAATGAATCCAAACAAAATGAAATGGAATTCATTCAATAATTAGGACATAGCAGACAAGACAGAACAAAGAAGTGACAACTTCCAGTTTAGCTGAAGTGTCACATTCTTGAAAGTAGTGTATAAGACTGAAGGTTGGTGAAGGTCATTGACTTTGAACACAAGTAAGTAGGGCTGACCACACTATCCAAACATGCATGGAGGAGGAGCTTGACCCTTGCTTGGTACAAAACTTCAATTTATAAATAAAAGCTAAAGAGATGAGTAAACTTTTATAGCTCTATATGTGTATATATGTGTATAATAATAGTTTATAAATGCATATATTTTACATATTTACTATAGAGAGATAAAAAGGAAAGAGTGACTACCTAAAAACTAAAAAGCAGAGACTGAAAGGAAAAAAAAGGGGAGAGCGTTTCCACGAACTACAGGAATACCTAGAAGAAATAAAAGGAAACCAGGGATATAGTTCAGGATAGGACTGGAAAAATTATAAACTGCTTAAGAGAATAGTTAAACCTTAATCAGCATATTCCCTGAAAACTAGAATAGACTAAAGAAAAGTCTGTGAGAGAGATATCTGCTCTTAAAAACAAATGTTCTGCAAAAAACAAATCAGGGAAAGATCATTTATAAATCATGACACTTTTAAAACAAAAAGGAATCCTGAATATTGTGTTTCTGGAAATCAAATAACTGCTTACATTTAGTAGAAGTTGAGCATGAAGTATAGATTTTACCCATTGTTTCATTAAAGAAACTCCAAAAGAAAATGACCAAGGAATATGATAGCCTAAATCACAGTTCCTATATAAAAGAAAAAATAATACAGGTGTCCAGAAAGTAGTTGCAAATACCAATATCACATAAAACCTAGATAGCTTCTACTTAAATCAAAAATCTTGTATTCCAAAAGCCCGGAGTCCTATAACCAGGGATAACTTACCCTGAAAAGAGGAATATAATATTAGAGAAACAAAAATGGATTTTTAATGGAATAGGGGAATTCAGAGGATTTGTCATGAAAAGACCAAAACTGAATAGGAATTTTGAAATATAAACACATATCACAAAAAAAAGGTAAATTTATTTGAGCCATTGGAAGATTTGTGATGATGTATTAATATTCTAATAGGGGAGAAGAGATAAGTGTCTTCAAAGGACATAAAAAGAATTAAGAAAAGTAGCTTCAGGGTTTAGGAAGTGAAAGAGAAGGAAGGGTAAAAAAAATACACTAGTACAAAAGAAAGAAGAGAGTAGAATTGAACTCCCACAAAATGTAGGGCAAACAAACTGAGGAGAGCCAAGACTTGTGGAAACCAGTTGTCATTAATACCAACTTGCTGCAGAAATACATCAAACTAAACAAATGAATAGAAATGGGAGAACAGGTAATTGGAAAACAGAAGAGGGAAATGACAAGCAAAACAAATTTTCAGTGCCGACAAGGAAATTAAAAGACAAAGAAAACTAGAATCTAAAGGAGCATTCATCATTTGGAGAATAAATAAGTTATATGTAAATATAATGACATATTGTACTGTAGCAAGTTATAATCTTTAACATTTAGATAATGCTTTAAGATTTGCAAAATATTTTATTTGCAAAGCATTCATTTGATTCTCACAACAGTTCTAAGGTAGGTGTTGTTACTTTTATTTCCATTTTGTAGATTAGGAAACAAGTTAAATGACTTGCCCAAGAGAGAGCTAGAAAGTGTCTGGATTTGAAAGAGGCAGGATTTGAAATTATATTTTCTTGAATCCCAAACCCCACATATACACACACCACCTTTGACTACCTCCCTGTCTCATAAGAAATGATGACTTTAGAGAATCTTGAATCACATGAACTGATGCAGTGAGAATCTGGAGAACAATTTATACAATAACATCAACATTTTTTAAACATTAAAAAACCACCAAGCAGAGGATTTAGGCTGAATCATGTGACCCATCTTCTAATGGAAAAGTGATGAACTTGATAGAGAAACATATTTTTGATTATCACCACTGAGTGGATTTGTTTTGATTGCTTATATTTATTCATTTTTGTTACTTTAATTAAGGGGAGATATTGGGAAAGATCGTGAATAGTAGTCACAATGCCAAAAAAGATCATCAAAACTTTTTTTTTTAACACAGAAGAGAACACGAGGAAATTCAGAAGGAAGGAGAAGTAAGATAGTTTTGAAAGTAAGATAAACACACACATATATATAATTGTCCCTAAAAGTGTCATTTAAGCCATCATTTAACTTACCTAAGGTCTTTGTAGATTCTGATTCATCAAAAAATATTTGCTCTCTTTTCCTTCCCAGCTTCTTGTCATTTATAAATTTGAGAAATAAGCTATTAATCCGATACATTTTATCTTTTCCTCTTTTTTCCATTTTTTATTAGTGTTTTATTTTCAAAATATATACATGAATAATTTTCACTATTCCCCCTTATAAAATCTTGTGTTCTAATTTCCCCTGCTCCTTCATACCCCCTCCTCTAGGTGGCAAGTGACCCAATATATATTAAACATGTGCAATTCTTCTACACGTATTTCCACAAATATCTTGCTACACAAAAAAAATCAGATCAGAAAGGTGAAAAAATGAGAAAGAAAACAAAATGTAAGCAAACAACAAAAAGAGTGAAAATGCTACATTGTGATCCACACTCAGTTCCCACATTCCTCTCCCTGAGTGCAGATGGCTTTCTTCATTACAAGACCATTGGAACTGAATCATATCATTGTTGAGAAGAGTTACGTTCATCAGAAATGATCATTGTATAGTCATGTTGTTGCCATATATAACGATCTCCTGGTTCTGCTCATTTCACTTAGCATCAGTTCATATAAATCTCTCTGGCTTCTCTGAAATCATCCTACTTGGTGTTTATTATAGAACAATAATATTCCGTAACATTCATATGCTATAACTTATTTAGTCATTCTCCAACTGATAGGCATCAATTCGGTTTGTAGTACCTTGCCACTACAAAAAAGGCTGCTACATATTTGCACATGTGGGTCCCTTCCCCTCTTTTATAATCTCTTTAAGATATAAGCCCAGTAGAAACAGTATTGGATCAAAGGGTATGTACAGTCTGATAGTCCTTTGAGCAAATTTCCAAATTGCTCTCCAGAATGGTTGAATCAGTTCACATCTCCACCATCAATGTATTAGTGTCCCAGTTTTCCACATCCCCTCTTAACATTTGTCATCTTTTTCTGTCATCTTAGCTAATCTGAGAGGTATGTAGTAGTACCTCACAGTTGTCTTAATTTGCATTTCTCTAATCAATAATGACTTAGAGCATTTTTCACATGACTAAATTTGAAAATTATTTGTTCATATCCTTTGATCATTTATTAATTGGAGAATGGCTTGTATTATTATAAATTTGAGTTGGTTCTCTATATATTTTCGAGATGAGGCCTTTATCAGAACCCTTGAATGTAAAACAATTTTTCCCTGTTTACTGCTTCCTCTCTAATGTTGTCTGAATTGGTTTGGTTTATACAAAAACTTTTTAACTTAATATAATAAAAATTATCCATTTTGCATTCAATAATGTATTTGAGTTGTTCTTTGGCCACAAATTCTTTCCTTTTCCACAGATATATATCTCTTCCTTTTTTTTAACATGAGATAACATGAGAAACTTGCTTGCACATTTTACTAAAATTTCCCCTACCTTCACAGGAAAGAAAATGTTTTGAGAATGCAAAGGTGGCTTACAATATCTTCTTTAGTTCAACAACTAGCCCTTTAGTAAGTTACAAAGAGTTGAATTTAAGCTTATGTTGCTGGATTTACCTACCTTATTGAAAAAGTGTGTGTTCTGTATGTGTAGAGGAAACACATTTGCATGTCTCCAACTACAGGATCCACAACTGTAATGGATCTTAGATAACTATTTCAATCCTTAAATCTAAAAGGGAGTGGCTGTCATTACATATTTTAAGATTGCTACATAAATGTTTACATAGTACTAAGAAGTTGTAATTATTTCTTTGTGTCTGTGAGTATATTCTCCCTTCTCTTCCCCACCCCACCCCATTACAAGCTAAAATAATTTAATTTTTTTTTTTTTTAAGTTTTGAGTTCCAGATTCCACCCTTTCTTTCTTCCCATCCCCCTTCCCTAGATGGTAAGAAATCAAATATAGGTTGTACATGTGCAGTCATGCAAAACATTTTCATATTAGTCATTTTGTACAAGAAAGAAAGTGAAAAATGGCATACCTCATTCTGTATTCAAAGAAAAGCTATTCTTTGTAGGTTATTAGTATGCTTCATCATTTGCCCTTTATGATTATCTTGGATCATTGTATTATTGAAAATAGTTAAGTCATTCACAATTCTTTATTGAATAATCTTGCTGCTACTATGTACAACATTCTCTTGATTCTGTTTACTTCGCATCAGTTCTCATAAGTCTTTCCAAGATTTTCTCAAATCATCCTGCTTGTCATTTCTTATAGCATAATAATATTCCATTACAGTTGCCACAAATTATCACAGCTCATTTATCTATTTCCCAATTGATCCCTTTAATCTCCATTTCTTAACCAACCACCACCACAAGAGTTGCTATAAATATATTTGAACACATTTCTGATGAATATTATTTTAGTCAGATTCCTACCATTTCTTTTAAAGATACTTTGATTCTCTGATAATTTTCACAATAATGCTGATGGTCTAATTGGTAAGGATTTAGGGTTTTTATTCAAAGGAAATTTATGCAGGAATTGGGCCCAGAAATAAATATGGGAAATATAAATGAGCATAAAAATAGGTGATTACTCTTCTCTCTTTCCATTCAGTCTTCAGAGTGAGCTACCCCTTACTCAATAAATTCAAATGGTTCCCTATTGTCCACAGGATCAAATGTAAAAATCTCTGCCATTCAAAACACTTCATATTTTTCCTACACACTCACACACTTTCTAATCTTATACTTTATATACCCCTTGTTCTCATGCATTCTTCAATCAGTGATACCAAGTCTCCTTGAAGAAGAAATTTCCATCTTCTGTCCCTGGGCATTTTCATTGACTGTCATTCAAGCATGGAAAGCTTTCCTTTCTTGTATCAGTCTCCTGGTTACCTTGATTTCAAATCCCATGTCTAATATAGGAGGCCTTTCCCAGTTGAGAACAGCAGCTCCTTTCAGGCTTTTGTCTACCTTTTGAATAAGTAAATCATTTTAAAGGTCTCAGTTGCTCCACTTTTGTCAGTATAAAGCAGATGTTCAGATTCAAGTCCTGTTGCAACCATATTATGTCTTTGTGCCATATTTGTTTCCTTTTCCTCAATTCCTCAGCCCTGTTCTTGTCTTCTCTGAAACCTTGTTTCAATTCCATTTTATCTTGCTATGATATCCTCTTGAATGACCAAGAATGACTGTTAAGGTTGGCTGAGATTTATGTATAGACTACTTGTTTTTTTTTTTTTTTTAATTGTTACATATATTTAGTGGTCTAAAATCAGCCAGAATGGAAATATCTACCTTGTAAAATGCTTACTTTGGGATTTTTCTCTTTGAGCAACAGGCCATGTTTGCTGCCTGTTCTCCCTTTTGCTTTCTAAAGAAAGTATCTCAGTAGGGCAGGAATCCCAAAAGAATGTTTGTGCAGGAAAATTAGTTTGATATTGAGTATGCCCAATTTGAGATAGCCAAAAGACAGAAGAAAATGTAGGTTATCTCCTAATACTGAAAAGGCAGGCGTAGTCTTAGCATAAGGATCCTGACAGTTATAATGCTTAGAAGCAAAAAGGAGTTTTATGAATCAGTTAACTTATTAGTTTCACTTTGAGTGACATTTAAATTAGAGAAAAATACAAATTTAGTTATACACATATATGAATTTGTGATTTCATCAATGTGGATAGTCCCTCCAACAGTACATATCACAACTTCTTTTTATCTCCCATTTGAGTAAATCAGATCTACACATTAGGAATATCGTTTTTGGCAATTGAATGGAACATAAATTGGATTGGATGATAGAGACCTGAAGCAGGGAGACCAATTAAGAAATTAGAATTAGCGAACTCTTTGGAAAAATAGGGAAAGGAGTCCTACCAAGTACTTTTATGACAGAGATATGGTACTGATACCTAAACCAGGTAGGGTCAAAACAGAAAAGAAAATTATAGACCAATTTTTCTAATGAATATTGATGCAAAAATCTTAAAATATTAGCAAAGAGATTGTATCAAGTTATCACCAGGTTAATACACCATGACCAAGTAGAATTTATATCAGGAATGCAGGGCTGGCTAAATATTTTTTTAAAAAAACTATTAGCATAACTAACCCTATCAATGATCAAACTAACAGAAATCATGATTATCTCAATAGGTGCAGAAAAAAGCATTTGACAAAATTCAACATCCATAACTATTAAAAACACTAGAGAACATAGGAATAATGGAGTTTATGTAAAACTATCATAAAGCAGCAGTCCTCAAAACTATTTAGAACTGGCTAAGAGATAGAATAGTCAATCAGTGGAATAGGGTAGGTTCACAGTATACAATAATGACTGTAGTAATCTAGTGTTTGATAAACCCAAAGATCCCAGCTTCTAGGATAAAAACTTAGTATTTGACAAAAATTGCTGCAAAAATTGGAAAATAATATGGCAGAAACTAGGCACTGGCCAGCACCTAATGCCCTAAACCAAGATAAGGTCAAAATGGATTCATGATGTAGACATAAAGAATGATACTATAAGCAAATTAGGAGAACAAAGAATAGTCTACCTTTCACGCCGATGGAGAAGGAAGGAATTTTTAGCCAAAGAAGAACTAGGGTGCATTATAAGAATATAAGCCATTCTCCAATTAGTAAATGGTCAAAGGTTATGAACAAACAATTTTCAGATGAAGAAATTAAAACCATTTCTAGTGATAGGAAAAAATGCTTTAACTTTTTATTAGAGAAATGCAAATTAGACAACTCTGAGGTACTGTTACATCTCTCTCAGATGGGCTAGATGACAGATAACAAATCTTGGAGGGAATGTAGAAAACTGGGAAACTAATACATTGTTGGTGGAGTTGTGAATGCTATGCTCAAAAAGTTATCAAACAGTGTATACCATTTGATCCAGCAGTGTCTCTACTGGGCTTATACCCTAAAATCTTTAAGGAGGGAAAGGGACCCACATGTGCAAAAATGTCTGTGGCTTTTTGTAGTGGTAAGAAACTGGAAACTGAGTGGATGCCCATCAATTGGAGAATGGCTGAATAAGTTATAGTATGTGAATGTTATGGAATATTGTTGTTCTATAAGAAAGGATCAGTAGGATGATTTCAGAGAGGCCTGGAGAGACTTACATGAACTGCTGCTGAGTGAAGTAGAACCATGAGAACTTTTTTATAGAACAAGAAGAATATATGATGATCGAATCTGATTGGCGTGGTTCTTTTTTAAAAGCAAGTATTGATTCAAGCCAGTTCTAATGGACTTGTGATGGAGAGAGCCATCTGTACGCAGAGAGAGGACTGTGGGGACTGAGTGTGGATTCAGAGCTAGTATTTTCATCTTTTGTTGTTTGCTTGCTTTTTGTTTTCTTCTCATTTTTTTCCCTTTATGATCTGATTTTTCTTGTGCAGTATGATAATTGTGGAAATATGTTTAGAAGAATTGCACATGTTTAACGTATATTGGATTACTTACTGTCTAGGGGAGAGGATGAAGGGGGATAGAGGGAGAAAAAATGGGAAGACAAGATTTTTCAAGGGTGAATGTTGAAAACTTTACCTATTTTGAAAATTAAAAGGTAAAAAAAGTAATTAGTTAGAAAGTAATTAGAATAATCAAATGAGAGGCAATTTATTTCAATTTCATAAATAGATTTTCTCAGGATAATCTGGCTTAACTGAATCTCATATCAAGAACCTTGAGGTTCATTTTTTCTTAAACTGATTTTTGCTGTTTTGGTAGGCGATGCTGCACATAATTTTCCCTCCCCTTCTATTTTTTTTTTTTTTTTAGAACTCATATTCTAAATTGTGTTGCCCTGTCTCTACCATCTATTGCTGGCAAGAATGACTATATCTGCAAGATAAAGCAATTTCTAGCATTTTTAAAATTTTTGCAAGTTTGTGACAACTGTTTTGCATAGGAATCTTTAGGTCTTCACTCTCCCAAAAATCTCCCATCGGATTTGGGTTTTCCCTTAAATGGATAAGATTTCTATTTTAAAAATACTTTAAAACAACAAGAAAGTGACTCAAGTTTTAACCCATCCCAGCTCTCTATCCACAGTGCCACCTATTGCTAGAAGTACTCTCTGATTTTATCCCCTCTTTAAGTTGTTCATATTTTCTGATTTTTTTTTTGTTTCACATAAAAACTACAGTTGATCAGAACTTCTTTGTGATGCATCTCTATACATTAATTGTGTACCAAGGGGAACTACAATGGAGGGTACAAATTACTAACTTGGATTACACAGACAAAATTGGACCATTATTTAGAAGGCTGGGGGCACATTGATTATGAGAATTTTATGGTTTTAATTATTAATAATTTTGCCAAACTTCCCAAAATGTAGAACTAATATAGATTAGAACTCTTCTATCTTTGTCCTAGGCAAAAACAAGCAATTGTTGAAAAGGGAATGGCTTAGAGTTGAGCCTTTGCCTCCAGCTTCCATTCTGCTCCAAGTGGGCTACAGAGTGCTGGCCTTGGAGTCAGGAATTTGTTGAGTAACTTAAGTCCTTTTCAGTTCTTCATGACCCCACTTGAGGTTTTTTTGGTAAAGATACTGGAGTGGTCTCCATTTCCTTTTTCATCTCATTTTACCAATGAGGAAACTAAGGCAAACAGAATTAAATGACTTGCCTATAAGACTCTCAGGCCACATTTGAATTCAGGAAGATGTCTTCCTGACGCTAAGCCCAGTGTTCTATCCCCTCACCTAGCTGCCCCTGGCATCAGCAAGTCCGGAGTTCAAATCTAACCTCAAACAAATATTTCCTAGTTCTGTCACTCTGAGCAAGTCCTCTAACCCTGTTTGCCTCAGTTTCCTCATCTGTCAAATGAGCCAGAAAAGGAAATGACAAACCTCTCACTGTTTTTGCCAAGAAAACCTCAAATGGAATCACAAAGAATTGGATGACTTAAACAACCGAACAACCACAGAGTAGAGTAGTGCAAAAGACAAGGGTAGGTGTCACCTCCAAGGTTACGTAATGGGCAAGAAAAACCCAATCTGGAAAGAATCAGCCCTTGCCATTTACCCTGTGTGAAGAGTGAATTTTTTATATTCTTGAAGACGTTCTCTATTTTAATTGATTATTCTATTAATAAGACAGCAAAATCCTAAGGTTTATTCTTCTTAGGCTGCTAAACAACTGTTGTCACAAATTTTAATTGTAGTCGGGTTGGTCAGGGTTCCACTCCTGATTGCCTATAAACCTACTTGTCATCTTGGATACTTAAAATTTTATTGCTACGATTCTTGGTTTCCTTCTCTGTAAGTAATAGGTTTGTTCTTGATATTTTCTAGAGTCCTTTATAGCTTCAAACTTTGCTATATGAAAAGTAGCAACACTGATTGTAGAGCAGTGAGTAAAATGCCACTTCGTCCTATAGCAAAAACCATATAATGATACTAAGAATGATAGTTTTCTTTTTTATCAAATCTGAGTAACAAGAGACTGTTGAAGTGCACTTGAGATGCTTGAAGGCAGGAGATGACAAGTTAAATTCAGGGAACAAGCTCAAGGCAAGTCAACAAGCATTTATTAAGATTTATTATGTGCCAGGTATAATGCCAACCATATGTAACCCAAATCCCCAAAGCTCTTAGTACAGGACTTTCTCTTCACTGGTACAGAGCAATGTCCTTCACCTATGTGAGGGACAGCAGAACAGCCAAGAGCAGGGGAGAAGATTGTCAGGCTCTCTGAGCTTCTATATCTGCCATAACTTCAAGGATTTGGGCCTTCAGCTTCAAGAGAAAAGATGGAAGATGACAACTGCACTTCAGAATGTTGTAGAGAGACTTCAAGGAACTTCCCCTTGGCTGAGTTCTGGAACTTTCTCTCTCAGTTGGGCTATTATCCCAAAATGAGGGCCTCTTCACTCTGTATTGTCTGGTATGTATTCTTCTGTGTATACTTTTTTCAATTTCTGTTTTTTTATTGTCTTGAATCAAGTCTTGGATATAAAGGTTGGAGTCCTGCTTCTCTCAATGATGAATAATGATCTGAAGTTTAGCCTGATCCTGAAAATCATATCCCTTAGATAAATAATAGTTAACAGAGCAAATAGATATGGTTTTAATCCTGAGCTAGCTCCTACTTTCTCAGGAAAGCCAGGTGGCCAAACAGGCCTAACTTCCTGCTTTCTCTCCTGGAAGGAAGTAAAGCCTCCCTTGAAAAAGGTGGGAGGTGGGATGAGAGAAAAGTCCAAAGATGTCCATTATTCCTTCCTGGAGCCATAAAATGACACCACCATGCTACTTTTGGGCAACAGCCTGACTACATAACAGTTTCAATCCTCAAGAAGAAGACAGCACATAAAAAGAAACTGGAAAATGGGGAGTAGATGGGGAAAGGAAAGAAAATGAGAGAATTGTGGCAAAGTCTTGAATGTCAAGGACGGAATCAGAAGAAGAATCAAGAATGGTCTAATTTCTGCCCTTCATAGCCCCCTGCTTTGGAAACCCAGAATTTAGACTATAGATTCTATACAATATTAGCCAAATAAATTTATTTGAACTGCTCTGCCAAGGTATTCCAAAGGACCTATGGGAATGCAATCTGATTCTAAGCTGCATATGGTGTAAAGTTGTGTCCAAATGAGTGTAAGGGATTATAAAAATGTTATACAAAATCTGAAGAGGAAGAAATCATTGGGGGCTGTTATGAGTTCAAATGTTGGAATTCTTCTCAGAACACAGCCGGTTTAGCTTAGAGCCCTCCGAATGTCTCCAAATCCAAAGGTTCTGTCCTTCAGCCTCTGCCTCTGCTTTCTTCAGCCTCCAACCAACACAGAGATGGAATGTCTCTCTTGTCTCCTTCTGGGGAGCCCAGCCACCAACTACAGTGGTGTGAGATGAAGATGAATCTGGTTGTCCACTGAACTCTCCACTCGTAGCTTTATCCTCTGAAAACTCTTCGTCTGCCACCAGCCAGCCAAGAGGAAAAATGTATTCTGGAATGGCTGTCTCGCCTTATATGTGAATCTTCTGAGAGAATGGGATTATGGGTTTTCTCCCATAGTGCTCTCTGGCCCAAAGAGCTTTAAGGGAGGTGTGAACTCCCTTGAAATTAGAAAGTTTATTTTGTGAAGCTGGCATACTTGTGAACTCCAATGAGTAAAGGTGTGGACACAAGCCTTGTATTAATTAGTTCTACTTAGTACCTTGTTTCAGGTTCTGGCCAAAATCTTCTTGTAAGATTAGATCAACTCTAATTAGTTAGCAGTAAGGATTCCAACAGGGGGCAGTAGTTATATCATCTGAGATGGACCTTTAGTAAGCTATACATTGAAGGATGAAATTAGTAATATTTACTTTATATTATAATATGCGTATTATATGTGACAATTAAAATTTAACAAAAATTAAAAAGTAGAAATAGATAAGTTAATTGGTTATTTGTTATCCATCATTCTGGAACATGACCTTAAAATGACATCACTAGGTTGGAGTCATACTAATGTAGGGACTGTTACTGATAAGTGTTAGAATACTTACAAAGTGTTAAGTCACTTATCTAATTTAGCATAATACTTAGCAAGTTCTCTAGCTCATTAATGTATTTAAGTACTCACTGGAGTTCACACTTTTGGGAGATTCACAAGTTCAGTGGAGGAGATTCACAAGTCAGGAACCCACAATCCCACTCTCTGGGAGGAGGAGTCAACCTTTGAGTTCACACCTCTAAAAGAGCATATAAAAGGACAAGCCTCAGTCAGGAATCAGTGGAACTGGAGATTCAGAGAGAGCTGGAGGCTGAAGTTGGCAGAGGCAAAGGATAATCAACAAGAGCTCTTGAAACCAAGGAAAGCTTAAGGGGCTATTTTAAAAGAGACAATAAAGGACTGTATTTTATACAGCTGGCTGCATTTGGGGTGATTATTCAACTGAACTGAAACTAAGGCTGCCTCCAGAAGCTCCCCAAGAAACCTGCTCCCAAAGAACGATCATATTTTAGAAAAGAAGAACACTACAGATAAGGACCAAGAGCTAGGAATGTTCTACCACAGATGGGTCACAAATAGTCCATAAGCTGAGATGAGTATAAACAGAATGATATTCAGGAATAGTTAGATGATTCTACATAGAGGTAGTAATAAGGTTAGAAAATGCTAGATTTTTAGCTTTTATTTGCATGCCAAGAAGTTTGGACTTTATCCTGTAGGCAGAGGGAAGCCACTGAAAAGTTGTTTACCAGGTAAGTGATATGACTGAAGGAAGTTAATACCATAATTTTTATAGTGCTTTACACAGTTTATAAAAGGATTTTCCCCCACAGGATTATCATTTAATTACTACAACCATTTTGTAAAATAAGGGATTTTATGGATGAAGAAACAGAAGTCCTGAATTCTCAGTTATTAAACTTCAGCAATCTTCACACAACATGCAGATTTCTCAATTTGGAGCATTTTAGCAGAGGGAGGAAGGCTAAGTGGAAAAATTAAAACCGTGATGGTTTTATAAAGATAAAGGAGAGAAAAAAAAAGAACATGGAAAATGGGGAAGCAATCTAGGTGACAGTCTATTTTCTCATCTATAGAGATATTTGCCGTAAAGCAAAGAAGAAATGGCTAGATTTGAACATAGAATACCGTCTTCAAAACCTGGCTTTGTGGTCTCTATCTTTTTCAGTCTCTTCACATCTGTAAAATGGGAATAAAATTTGAACCACCCATCTCTTGGGATTGTTATCCTTACTCTGCCAGATACTATTACCCAGCATTACTTTTGCCGCCTCTGAAATCACAGAATTGATGGGGACTCGTGGTAACCAGTGCAATGGGTGAGCTCATACTAATTAAACGCACTAACCCCGAAGCTTCAAAGCTCGGCAGGGTCAGTGGAGTGGACAGCTCAGGTACCTGAGCAGACAGCCTATAGCTCCTTCTAGGGCTGTAGAGAAAGGGAGGTGATTTTGACCCATAAAGACGGGTGGGGTGGGGAGCCAGGAAGAGATCAGCATCCAATGGCTGCCCGGCCCTCCCTGGCTCTGGCAGGTGAGAGAGCCGCTGTCCAGTCGCTGGCCGAAGTCTGGGCGGCGCTGTTCGGAGAGGGAGGAGCTTCGGGAGCGGTGGGTGAGAACAGCAGAGCCCGGGGGCCAGACTGAGAGCGGCTGCTGCTGCAGGGTGAGTGGTCAGAGGTCCGGGGCTCCGCTACCTGCGCCCTGCCTGTCCTGTGCCCTTTGGGGGCTAAGATCCGTGCGTAAGCGTGAGTACAACTGGCAAGGGGCTCGTTTTCCTGACCCCGGGCGCAGAGCCGAGTTCCCAAGCTGGCCCTGAGCCCCGCAAGCCCCCAGACTGCCAAGCCCCGGCGCATCCGAAGCCTTGGTCCCTTCGGAGCTCTGCGCAAGGCTAAGCCCGCCGGATGCCTGCTTAGCGGCAGCTCCGACCGGGCCGAGAAGTTCGGGCTTCGGTCCCGGCTCTGCGCTGGCCCAGCATGATCTTGGAAAGTTGGTACCAACTGCAGCCGAGCGAGATGCTGCGTGTCCAAGGCTGCTTCCCAGCAGGCTCGGGGTGCGTGGCCAGCAGCCAGAGGGGCTTTGCCTCCGCACTAGGGAGGGCGCCTTGCCTTGCCTTCCCAAACGCGCGTGGGGACGCGCCCTTCTTTGCAGGTAGAGCTCGTTGGGGCTTTCTTCCAAAAGTCTATCCTCCCCCGCAAAAGCACACCACCTACATCAGTTAGCATAAGCGGTAGAGACTTCGTTCCTCTACCAGGGGTCCTCAAATTTTTTAAATAGGGGGCCAGTTCACTGTCCCTCAGACTGTTGGAGGGCCGGACTATGCTAAAAACAAAAACTTTGTTTTGTGGGCCTTTAAATAAAGAAACTTCATAGCCCTGGGTGAGGGGGATAAACGTCCTCAGCTGCCGCATTCCTGGTTACCACGATGAGAAACTTTTTGTGGCTTACCACTTGGTTACTCGCAGCTTCCTCCCGAGATATTGTGAGTTTATCTAGTCAGTAAAGGGCAAAGACCAGAATCTTGTTTATCTTTAACCCAAATAAAGGCACCAGAATCACTATGAGGACTGACAACCCTACTTTTTATTCATTTCCATTCTCTGAGTATTTAAGAAATTTGCCCTTTCATATAGGGAAAAAAAAAAAAAAAAGACCACTATTTTTCTGCTACTGCATTTCCAAGGGGGGGTTCCATTGTTTTTTATGTGTTGGCTATCAGTCCTTGAGTATGAGGTCAAGTATATGATTCTTGTCCCAAAAGAAAAAGAATTAAAGTATAGGCTCCAGTAGCTTCAGATTTTAAGATTAACAGAAACGAAATCAGTTTCAAAGGACGTGAGAAGTCATGAGCTGACCAATCATGGCTTCAGAAGACTAATGATAAGAAACTTGGCAGAAAGGTGATGGACTAGAGATACAAAAAGAGCTACCGCATGTTTACATAGGACCAGTTGACTGCCCTTGTTTATTATAAGGGAGAACTAGTGTAACTGAGCACTATTAAAAATAAAAAACCAGAATGTTAGTAGGGTAACCTACAGTACTTGAACAATTTGGCAAATTCCAAAGTTAGACAAGGGAAGAAATTTTAAGAAAACAACAATGTAAATCATAGAAGCTAATAATTTTGAATAAAAACAAATATCCAATACTTTTTTTTAAAAGGCTACATTTTGGTGCTCTGTAATTGTTACATTTTAACCTACTGAAGAGAATGCATGGAAAATGGTTTTAAAGTTATATTTATTTACTCTTTCTTTGGAAAATTATTTTTTCTGAGGCAAGGGCCAGAAAAAGATAGCCTAAAAATTCCCTTCAGTATTGTCATGGGAGAAGTGAAAATATGGAGGGGGGGAAAGTATGATATTCTGAATCCGTACACTGATTAATAAGAAAGAGTTGGAGTAAATAGATTTAGTAGCAAGGAAATGTCTGTCAGAATATGATCATGTTCTAAACAAAATACAAGAAAAACTCCTGATGGAGTTCCTAATACAGACATTTAAAATTGCAGATTAGATCTAGAATATGGAAGTAATCTTGGCAATTATTGGGCCAATGGAAGAATTTGGAAGCCTCTTTTAATAGCAAAACAGTTGAAAGACTAGCCAAATATGCAAGTGTTTATGATACCTAACGTTCATATAAGACTGAGCAAGATCCCCATGTGTGATCACACATTTCTCTCTCGCAAATTCATCTGACACAAATTTCACTAGTGCCATGGCACAGATTATGGACTTTAGAAACTGATTACTATAGAGGTGAAGTGATTTATTTGGGAGGTCATGCAGCTATATTTATATCAGCTATAATAGCAAAGCCAGGATTCAAATCACAAGTCTATACATGATAACTCCCACCTTTTCTACTTAACTGTGCTAATAATGTCTTGTTGTCAAGCCCATTTTATCATTATTTGCTTCTGATTTTGCCTTGCTATTATTAACTGTGACTGAGCATAGAACTTTATATTATTATAGTCCCAATAGAAAATGAAATATTAACTTTCACCTTTCAGTCCAAGCAAGAAATGAAACAAATCTAAATATGTGCATGCATAAGAGTCATTGCTACAATACTGTGGTTTTCCTTCACTGTGAAGTCACTTTCTAAATGAATCTACTTTATAAAAGATTCTTTTCAGCATGGAAATAACTAAAACTGTTGCTCTGACTTTTACCTAGTTCAGGTGAATGGTGCCACAATGAAATGCAGTGTATAAACTCCAGTGATAAAAACATACATGGGACTGAACAAGCTATAGTGATTGTTGGGTAACACACAGAAGAGCCTAATAAAAAAAGTTAGTAGGAAATGTACTGTAATGACTGAACTTAAGTGGAATGTATGTGCATAGATTTGATACAGGAGAGGCTCAAGCTGAATTCTGAACAAGGGAGAAGGAAAAGAAGAGAAATTAATGTTCTAGATGACATACACAACTAAAAGATGGGAGAACTTAGGATCATAGATGTAGAACTGAAAGGCACCTTAGAAGTCATCTAGTCCAAAAAAAAGAGTCCCCCTTTGGACTCTAGCTCCTCAGCTCCCAGCATTTCAGCCTCTCTTTCGGAATACCTAGGGCCTTTTAACCCTGGTTTCTATAGCATTAGTATCTATCTGCCAATTATCTCCTCTCCCACCTTTGTTTTTTTATAATTAAAAAGTTAATTTAAAAAAAAAATCCAATAACTTTAATAATCTAGTGTTTGACAAATCCAAAGACTCCAGTTTTGGGGATAAGAACTCACTATTTAACAAAAAGTGCTGGGAAAACTGGAAATTAGTATGGCAGAAACTAGGCATTGACCCACACTTAACACTGTATACCAAGATAAGGTCAAAATGGGTTCATGAGCTAGGCATAAAGAATGAGATTATAAATAAATTGGAAGAGCATAAGATAGTTTACCTCTCAGACCTGTGGAAGAGGAAGGAATTTATGACCAAAGAAGAACTAGAGATCATTATTGATCACAAAATAGAAAAATTTGATTATATCAAATTGAAAAGTTTTTGTACAAACAAAACTAATGCAGACAAGATTAGAAGGGAAGCAATAAAGTGGGAAAACATTTTTACACTTAAAAGTTCTGATAAAGGCCTCATTTCCAAAATATATAGAGAACTGACTCTAATTTATAAGAAATCAAGCCATTCTCCAATTGATAAATGGTCAAAGGATATGAACAGACAATTCTCAGACGAAGAAATTGAAACTATTTCTAGCCATATGAAAAGAAGCTCCAAGTCATTATTAATCAGAGAAATGCAAATTAGGACAACTCTGAGATACCATTACACACCTGTCAGATTGGCTAGAATGACAGGAAAAGATAATGTGGAATGTTGGAGGGGATGTGGGAAAACAGGGACACTGATACATTGTTGGTGGAATTGTGAACACATTCAGCCATTCTGGAGAGCAATTTGGAACTATGCTCCAAAAGTTATCAGACTGTGCATACCCTTTGATTCAGCAGTGTTACTACTGGGCTTATATCCCAAAGAAATCTTAAAGAAGAGAAAGGGATCTGTATGTGTAAGAATGTTTGTGGCAGCCTTGTTTGTAGTGGCCAGAAACTGGAAACTGAGTGGATGCCCATCAATTGGAGAATGGATGAATAAATTATGGTATATGAATGTTATGGAATATTATTGTTCTGTAAGAAATGACCAGCAGAATGATTTCAGAAAGGCCTGGAGAGACTTACATGAACTGATACTGAGTAAGATGAGCAGGACCAGGGATCATTATATACTTCAACAACAATAATATATGATGATCAATTCTGATGGACTTGACCATCTTCAGCAATGAGATGAACCAAATCAGTTCCAATAGAGCAATTGAACCAGTTACACCCAGAGAAAGAACTCTGGGAGATGACTATGAACCATTACATAGAATTCCCAATCCCTATATTTTTGTCCACCTGCATTTTTAATTTCCTTCACAGGCTAATAGTACACTATTTCAAAGTCCAATTCTTTTTGTACAGCAGAATAACTGTTTGGACATGTATACTTATTTTGTATTTCATTTACATTTTAACATATTTAACATGTATTAGTCAACCTGCCATCTGGGGAGAGGGGAGGGGAGAAGGAGAAAAATTGGAACAAAAGGTTTGGCAATTGTCAGTGCTGTAAAATAAACCATGCGTAAAACTTGTAAATAAAAAACTATTTAAAAAAAAGTCATCTAATCCAACTACCTCATTTATTGACAGATAAGAAAACTGAAGTATGGAGTGGTTAAGTGAACAGTTGGTCTTATGAGAGAGATTAAGTTCAAGTCACATAGTAGACATTTGAATATTGTATTTTGAATGAACACAAGTAGATATAAGTGCTGAGAAATGAGAAATGCTAGCTGCTGAATTTAAGTAGACAATTGTAAAAAGATCTTAAAGTACATAGCAAATAGACAAGAAAAGAATTGGATTAATGGAAGATAAATTCAAAATATCTTATTTTCCAATAAAAATATTTCTTTCCAGTTTATAAATAACTTCAAACTTCTATATTAATGGTATGAAGAACAAGGAAGAAATATTATTTTTCTTTTGATTTAAGGTCATAGAATCATAGAATTAAGTAGGAGTATTCAGAGGCTATCCTCTTTCCAATAAAGGAATTTACCTGTAAAATATTCCTAGTTTAAGTGGCTAGCCAACCTTAATTTAAATAACTTTATTGGGAGACCTAATTTAAAACCTTCATTGGGAGCTTACCTCAGAAGGTAGTCCATTCCTTTAAAACTAAAAACAGTAATAGCAACACTAATTGAGCCAAAATATGCTTCCCTAAAATTTTCTACTTTCCTCATCCTCTTTCTGCTCTCTGGAAATTCTCAAAATAAGTTTTTTCCCTCATGACGTCCTTTAGATATTTAAAAAGTACTTAGATGTTCCTTGTTCCTTCTTCTCAGGCCAAATATTTCTAGATCCTTTTGTTTGACATTCCATATATGACATCCATTACCTGCCTGCTTCCTTCCTTGTATAGGATCCAGTTACATGGTGCCTCTTAAAATGGAGGGCTCATAATGGAGCATAGTATTCCAAATATGAGCTGTCTAGTAAATCTGGACCAGTTTACTCTATGTACTTTACTGGAGAGGGTCGGAACTCTGCAGAAGTATACTTGAAACAAGGTGTTAACTCAGTGGAATTGATGAGATAATGGTTCTCTAGCTCACTATATCTGGTATGATATAATGATATAATCACTTCAGTTTGATACAATTGTTCTAGTTTGATATAATGATATAATCACTCTAGATTGGCTTATACTCAGGATACTGTAATGATATAATTATAATGGGTATTTAAGGGCTTAGAGAACTAGGGACAAAGTTAGACTCAGATTGAGACTGGTTGAGACTGGCAGACTAGCAGACTGCTGGAGGAGACTGGTTCAGACTGAGACTGGGTCAGACTATGAAAGACAGACTGTGAAGGAAACAATAAAGACTTTGGACTCTATTCTTCTCCATCCTTGTGGTAACTATCCTGCTGAGACTAAGGTGCCCAAACATTACACTTCATTTTTATTAAAGAAGCCTAAAATGACATTTTCTTATGTTTTGGCAACTATGTTTGGAAAGAAGGAAAGGGAAGGGAAGGGAAGGGGAAGAGGAAGGAAAGATTCTATGTCTCATATTGAAACAAGCTGCTAAAAATTTAAATATTTTCCATGTGAACTCCTGTTGAGGCCAAGTGAATATCCTCCCTCTCCTATTTTTGCTATTCAATTTTTGAACCTAAGCAAGGACTCAGCATTTATGACTAAAATTTTTCTTGTTAGTTTTGATTCATTATCCTACCCTATCCAAGTAATTTTTGGATCCCAATTCTGTCACCTGATATATTGACATCCCTGCCAGCTTCATTTATAATTTTTCTTTTTGGAATATTGTTCATTATTGCTAGGGGAAAATTGAAGATAAAGGATTTTAGGAAATCATATTTCATGGTGTTGATGTGAGCTGTGACTATTTCAGTAATCCTGTAGTTATGATCCTTATGCTTTTAAAAATAATTAGCTTGTGATGGTAATGAAACCCTGACAAAGCACTGACATGTTGATGCATTTATGAGATTTTCTAATTGGTAGTTATTTTGCTCAGCATAAGGGGAAAAAAACTAATAAAAAAATTGAGGGTTTAAATTTAAATTTTTCTTTTGAAAACTTACTTATGCAGGCCTATATCTTATAAAATTTAGTCACATGTTACACCCCTGGTTATCCCTACTGATTTCTCTCCGTGTTTCTGTTTCAGTATCACTTCTTGTTTTTCAGCTTTGATTTAATTGGTGAACTCTTTCCTTCTAAAGCCCTGTGTGTACATAAAATCATGTATATATAACATAGCCCCTATTTCTGGCTTCTGAGGTCAAACAGAACAAGTGTAACCTTTATCTGCAATTTAAAATCTTATCAAGTTGTTGGGAAGAAGTGAGACATTAAATGACTTGCTTACAGTCACATAGCTAGCAAGCATTGGAAGCAGAATTAGAACATTAATCTTCCTGACTCTAAGGTTACCTCACTATTCACTAAATATCCTTATTTCCTTCAGTGGGTCCTTATACTGTATGATCTTGAAATCCTTCATCAAAATTACTTCCTTCTTCTGGGTTCTTTCCAACTTATCAACAAATTTTCTTTCTAAAATGGGGTCACAGAACTGCACTTCAAACTCCAGATATTATTTGAGGTGTGTTTTGAGAGCAAATATGCCAATTGTTTAAAGAACTGTGAATGGAGCCTACAACAGAGAGCTTGTTTTGGACTTTAGGCAAAATTTCAGAATATATACTGAGTAGATAATTGCAAAATAAATAGACACTTAACCTGTAATCACAAGATCTAACTTGACTATCAACAAGCTAGATTAATGACAATTTTTTTAAAATAACTTTTTATTAACAGAACCCATGCCAGGGTAATTTTTTACAGCATTATCCCTTGCACTCACTTCTGTTCCGATTTTTCCCCTCCCTCCCTCCACCCCTTCCCCCAGATGGCAAGCAGTCCTATACATGTTAAATAGGTTACAGTATATCCTAGATACAATATATGTGTGCAGAACCGAACAGTTCTCTGGTTGCACAGGGAGAATTGGATTCAGAATTGGATATATAACCCAGGAAGAAAAACAAAAATGCAAGCAGTTTATATTCATTTCCCAGTGTTCTTTTTTTGGGTGTAGCTGCTTCTGTCCATCTTTGATCAATTGAAACTGAATTAGCTCTCTTTATCGAAGAGATCTACTTCCATCATAATACATCCTCATACAGTATTGTTGTTGAGGTATATAATGATCTCCTGGTTCTGCTCATTTCACTTAGCATCAGTTCATGTAAGTCTCGCCAGTCTTCTCTGTATTCATCCTGCTGGTCATTCCTTACAGAACAATAATATTCCATAACATTCATATACCACAGTTTACTCAACCATTCTCCAACTGGTGGGCATCCATCCATTTTCCAGCTTCTAGCCACTACAAACAGGGCTGCCACAAACATTTTGGCACATACAGGTCCCTTTCCCTTCTTTAGTATCTCTTTGGTGTATAAGCCCAGAAGTAACACTGCTGGATCAAAGGGTATGCACAGTTTGATAACTTTTTGAGCCTAGTTCCAAATTGCTCTCCAGAATGGCTGGATATGTTCACAATTCCATCAACAATGTATCAGTAATGACAAAATTTTTGTCAAAGGTTCAGTTTACTATATTATGGGGATATTTGACACCTTTCCACCCCAACTAATGTAACTAACAAAATGCTGTACATCTTTACCCCATTGATTTTTTTTTTTTGGTTTAGAATATCTTTTTGATTAAATGATAGAATCAATTAAATATTTAAAAATGTAAATTATATGTATATAATTCATAGACACATATATTAAATTAAACAAACTAGGTACAAATTAAATAAAAGTAGATGATAACACAGAAAATGTCTTGTGGTTGCCTGAACAGAATAAGGCACTTTTTATGGGGTTTAGACAAAACATCAAACTAATGTGGAATCTGGCATTCCAATAGGCATTCCAATACTCTATCAATTCTACTAGTGAAGAAACTCTAGTCTTCTCTCATTTGGAGAGAAGAGGATGTGAAATCTCAGTCTTTCCCAGTCACCCTCATCAGAGAATGGACTTGTGAACTTCAAAAGGTCAGATTTAGACTCCCTTTTATACCAGTAGCAATGAACTCTGAATAGTAATGGCTAATCACAGCAACTTCATTGGGAACTGAGCATGTATTAGACTCAATTAAGAAACAGTTTCAGAATACCACCAAGGCATCAATTCTTGGAATTCAACAAAGAGTTACACAACCAAGGGGAACTTCATAAAGATTTCACAAGGGAGAAATGGGTCTTTATCCAAGAAGGAGCTGTGAGTTATTCTTTTGTCACACATAATTTCTAATCTTGAGCCCGTTTACTCATGAACTTTGTACTTTTTTTTTTTTTTTTTTTTTTTTTTTAGGAAAGAAAGTCTCAGACTTTTAGGGGGTGTTTTGTAACACTATTCTTACTATATCACTTTAGTAAATATCCCTTTGTAAAAACTAAGTAATTTTGACTAACTGATAATCAAGGGGAAGTATACTTGATGGGGATCATTAGTGATAGTATTAGAAAACTACCCCCAATTTTTCAGGGTTGCCCCTAGAACTATAGAGAAAGAAATAATCTAATTCTATGATTCAAATTACCAGTGAAAGTTGGAGAAAGCAGCCCAGAGAGAGCACTATACCTAGATCTTAGCAAAACATTTTACAATATCTCCCAAGTATTCATGCATAAGGCAAATATGGGAAAGAAGGTGATGCATTGGGTTGGATTCAGAATTAGCTGAATGCCAACATCCAGTAAAAGGTTACTAATTATTTGATCTGAGGAAGTATCTTTAATGGAGTTACTCTTTAATGGAGTAAGTATTCAGTCCTCTGCTATTTAACATTTTTAATCTTTAACTTAGATAATGACATAATTAAAAATTATTAAACATGCAGGTGACACAAAGATGGGAGTCATGACTAACAAATTGAATAAAAGAATCAGAATCTGTCACAATTCTGACAGTCTAGAATAGTGGGCTGGATTTAACAAAATGTAATTGAGTGAGTACAAATACGAAGTACTGAATTTTGTTTCAAGAAATCAATTTTAAATATACTACATAAAAAAGCATGATTAAACAAAAATTTGTCTCAAAAAATCTGAGGATTTTAGTGGTCTGAAAGCTTATGATATCTGATATGATAGACAAAAAAAGCCAGGCATAGGCAAGTAAGAGAGGCAAAAACTACTACATTGGAAGTTAGAGTCTTATTTTATTCTGCTATGGTCAGAGTCTATCTAAATAATGTATTCAGTTCTAGGGATCATATTGAAAAAAAGACAACACAGATGAACTGGCTATTGTTTTTTGTTTGTTTGTTTGTTTGTTTAATTTAAATTTTATTTTATTTAATAATAACTTTGTATTGACAGAATCCATGCCAGGGTAATTTTTTACAACATTATCCCTTGCACTCGATTATGTTTCGTTTTTTCCCCTCCCTCCCTCCACCTCCCCCCCCCAAGATGGCAAGCAATCCTATATATGTTAAATATGTTGCAGTATATCCTAGATACAATACATATTTGCAGAACTGAACATGAACTGACTATTGTTGAGAGAAAGGAAATCAGAATAAAGAATGGCTTGGATATCAATCTATGTGAGAATATGGGTCCCCAGTGCCACGATAGCTGTCTTCAAATATTTGAAGGTCTGTCAAATAGAAGAGGAAAGAGATTTTTATTCTCAGCTCAGGGGGGAAGAAGTGAAAGAAATGGTTGCTGGCATGATGTGAGGAAGAGCTTCTTAATAATTAAGCTGAGAGGGGTCACTTCAGGAAGCAATGGATTCTCCCTTCCTAAAGGCCTTTAAGCAAAGGCTGGATGACCATTTGTTAGATACTGTTTGGGAATTTGTGTTCCGTTAAAATTTGAATGAGATGTTAACAAGTATATAGCAAGGATTTTTGTCAATAAAACAACTTCCAGAACATGTATACACTTACTTTGATCATAGGCTTCAGCAAAAGTTATGGTATGGAACCACCATAATTGACATTCAACATTATCATCCTGAGATCCTAACAGATCTGTCTGAGATAATATGACTCAAAGCTGGAAGGGACCTTTGAGATCATCTAATCAAAGAATATATCTGGTATTTGTTTTATTGCTAGTGGCATCTTTCTATTAAATATAGGTTGCACTATTGAAACATACTTTTAAAAATTTTTATTGTTATTGATTTTTTGGTCTTTTTTTGCAACATGGTTAATATGGAAATGTTTTGCATGACTACATGTATATAATCTATATCAAATTGCTTGCCTTCTCAAGGTGGGAGAATTTGGAATTTAAAATTTTAAAAATGAATGTTAAAAATTTTTGCTTTTATGTAGTTGAGAAAAAATTAAATATAAATAAATATAGGCTACATGCAGTCCCTTTAAAAATTCTCCTCCGAGATTCTTCTTGCAAAAAAAAGTTTTCTAACAATAGACTAAAAGTTCTGCTTTGCTGCTGTAATCATGGAGAACTTTATTACCATTTCATCTGACTGTGCAAGAGGAAACAAGTCATTACTGTAGGAATGATCCTCATCAACTGTGAAACACAGTTCTTCCGTAAAGGAAAGCACTGGACAAGAGAGGATGTGAACTTTTGTGTCATTATTTTTTTAGTAAATGGAAATGTTTGACAATCAACATGCTTTTGTGAACCACTCATTTGCAATGAATTTTTTGTTCACTAAATTTCCCATTACTTTTTTTTTTTACTCTTATAAATAGAGGAATTGGATGCATTAGCTGCAGAAGTAGATTCATTGGGATAACTTTTATCAGTAGGAAAAAAATTGATTCTGAAAAAGGGATCTGTGTCTACCTTGTAAAGTAGGTTTACTGATGTCTTTTGTTTTTAAGCTAGTCATTTCCTACTTTCACCCTGCTTCAAATTGTACTCTTCCATGTACCAAAGAAAACAACTAAGCAAGAAATCCAAATCAGAGATAGTCTGATAATGTACACAATGTTCTGTACTAGTAGTTCCTCATTTGTTTATCATTAGGAGGAGGTTTTACTCAGTACTGTGTTACAGGTTTTTCATTGATTTTTCCATTATTTAGAGTTTGACTAATAAACTTTGAATGATATGTTCATTAATACTATTCTAGTGTATATAATATATACTATTGTAATATATGTATATATATAAACTATTCTAGAATATAGATATGTACACATTCATATGTATATATATACATAAACACATAAATGTATATATGTATACATATCATATATATGTGGTTTTCTTAGTTCCTCTGATTTTAGTCTGTATCAGTTCTTTCTGATCTTTCCCTTTTCCTTGAAATTCCATATTTTCATCATTTATTTCTTACCATATAATAATAGCATATTACATTTACATACCATCATTTTTCAACCATTCCCGAATCCATGGGCATCCACTTTATTTCTAGGTCTTTTCTACCACAGTGTATGTTGCTATTGATATTTTGGCATATGTCAGTCCCTTTTTCTGTCTTTACCTTGCATAGGGTATATGCCTATTAGTGAGACCACAGGGTCAAAGAAAAGTGTTTCTTGAGTAATTCCAAATTGAAATCCACTTCTCAGCTTACCCAAGAGTAGATCAATGTGCCTGTCTTCCCCATTACCATTTTAACAATAATTATTACTATCTTTTTTCATCTTTGTTATTTTCCATGATATAAAGTGGACTTTCAAAGTTGTTTGAGCTTTCATTTCTCTATTATTGATCTGGAGCATGTTTTCATGGGGTCATTTAGGATTTACAGTTTTTTGGAAAACTATTCTTCATATCTTTTAACCACTATGATTTTTGAGACATTGACATCTCTATTATAAATTTGTGTCAATTCTCTGAATATTTTGGATATTATGTTTTTAATCATGATATTTGATATGAATATTTTCTAGTACTGTTTTTCTTCTGATTCTATCTTCATTGATTTTATGTGTGCAAAAGCTTTTACATTTTTTGTTCTCAACTTTATTTAATGACTTTATCTCTCCCTTATTTGGTTAAAAATTCTTTCCCCCATCTTAGTCTTTTTTGAAAGGCACTTATCAGTCTCCTCTAACTTTTTTTTTCTTTTGTGGTGTGATTTCTTTATATTTAGCTTGTTGTCCATTTTGATTTTACTGTACTTTGGAGTGTAAGATGTTCTAATTTTGATTTCAGAAAAATTCCCTTCGAGTTTTACCTCAAATTTTGTAATTAAAAAAAAAATTCTTCTCCTAGTAACTAACACTGAGCCCTATCCTTATTGGCTTGGCATTAAACATATAATTTAATAATAATGACTCACATTTATATAGCACATTAAGGTTTGCAAAGAACTTCATATATATATATACATATAGACACATGTGTCTATATGTATGTTTATGTTTATATGTGTGTATACATATATATCATTTGGTCCTCAACAACCCTCTGAAGTAAGTACTATTTTCTCCATTTTACAGATAAGGAAAATGAGGCTGTAAAAGGTTAACTGGCTGTTTATAATCCCACAGTTAGTGTCTGATGAAAGATTCAAATTCTGGTCTTCCTGACTCCAAGTTAAGTACTTTTATCCATCATATTATGTAACTATCACCAATTCAGAGTAGTATCAGCATTTTTATCATATTGGCATGATCTGACCTTAAGCAGTGAAGATTTCTCTAATTATTTGTCTCCTCAATTTATTTCAGGCATTCAAAGTCCTTCATGATTAATCAATCAATTAACATTTATTAGATAATTACTATGTGCTAGGCACCGTGCTAAGTGTTGTGGATACAAAAAGAGGCAAAAGACAGTCGCTACACTCAGAGTGGTTTCAGTCTAATAGGGGAGACGGCATACAAATAAATTCATACAAATAAACTACATAACAAGTTAAATAGTTAAATATTAACAGTTGTGAGAGGCAATATAAAGTTAAATTTCCACAGAATAGTTAAAATTCAATTTCTCAGAAACCTTGAGCAGACAATACTGAAAAGCTAAGTTTCCACAGAATGTTATAAGCCTCAAGGTAATATAAGATAATAAGTATCTCTGGCCATTGAGTTTTCAGGAGAAGAGACTGACTTGCCTCCAAACTTTAGACAAAGATGTCTAGGGTAGAAACTGGTATAAACTGACTAGGTTCAAGGACCTGGAAAAGGCTTTTTCTTTAGTGTGCTGAGACTTAATAAGCCTCATCCATATAAGCTGACACACCCCACATAGAATTAGAACGTCATTAACAGAACTTGGGATGTGTGACAAGGGAGGGGAACATATTTAGGAGCAGCATGTAAGAAATGAAGTACCCCTAAGGGGAACTAACCGATCTATTCTTTGGGAGGAAGAAACGACAAGCAACTAACAGACACATAATGGTGTCTGCTTCTGTACCTGGTGCTGGCTCTTCCCATTAAAAGGGTGGAGCCTGCTTCTGGCCAGAAATGTCCAATTCCTCTGAACTTTCTCTCTCAATAAAATTTCTTTGTTACCTGACTTTTGGAGTCAGCTTGTTTCTAATAGAGAGAAGGTTGGACATTGGAGAAAGCTGCCTGTAGAAGGTGGGATCTTACTTGAGACCTCTCCTATCTTTTCAGTATTCTCACACCTTATTTTTATATTTGATCCAGAAATACAGATCTCCTTGATGATCCATAAACAAGCCACTTCAGCATTCAGCTTCAGACATTTTCTCTGGCTATTTCCCATCCCTGGAATGCTTTCTCTCCTCAGCTCTACCTCTTAGATTCCCTGGCTTTAAGTTCCAACTAAAATCATATCTTTTACAAGTTGTGAGCTCCCTGAGGGCAGGAATAGACAGTCTTTTCATTCTTTTTGTTTCCCTAGTGCTTAGCTCAGTGCCTGGTACATAGAATATGCTTAAAATATGTTTATTGATTCTTTGTTTATATAAAACCTTGTTTATATCTTGGCAAGTTAACTTCTAGATAACATTTATTTGGTAGTTTTTGAATATATATTTCTTATTGTTTTTTCTCTAGTTTTTGAAAGTAATATGTTACTTTTTAATTCAAGCTTATAAATTTCATTGTATGATAAATGGCACATAGATAGATACACATACACGCACTGACACAACTTTGCCTACACAACACATGTTATAATTGAAGATCTTTCTGCTCTGGACATGAATTACCTTATGGATGTCATCTGTTCTTTTCCCCCCTCTACTCACTGCTTGACTTTTTTTTTAATCATTATTTAACATTATTTTCTTTTAACTGAGTTTTAAATTCTCTTCCTCCCTTCTACCTTTCCCCAACCTACTGCGATGGCAAGCAAAATTATATCAATTATATATGTGAAATCACACAAAACATTTTTCCATATTAGCCATATTCCCCTCCCCGCTAAATGACAAAAAATAAACAAAGTGAAAAAATTATGCTTCAATTTGTACTCAAAATTCATTAGTTCTCTCTCTGGAGTTGGAGATCATTTTTTCATCAAATCCTTTGGAATTGTCTTGGATTACTGTATTGATCAGAGTAGTAAAACCTTTTCACACTTAGACATCATTACAACATTGCTCTAAGTGTTCACAATTATCTCCTAATTCTTCGCACTTCATTTTGCATAGTTCATATAGGTCTTGTCATATTTGTTGTTGTTTTTTCTAAAACCATCCCCTCATCATTTCTTATAGCACAATATCACTCCATAATTATATACAGCAACTTCTTCAGTCAAATGATAACAATTTCCTCAGTTTTCAATTTTTTGCCACCACAAAAAGAATTGCTATAAATATTTTTTGTATGGGTAGTTCTTTTCCCATTTTCTTTTATCCCTTTGGAGTAGACACCTCATAATGATATTACTGGGCTAAAGGATGTGCACAGTTTTAATGTTTTTTGAGTATATTTCCTAATTTCCCCCTGTATTTTGGTAGTAAGGGGTGATAAGATGACCCAGGTTCAATATTCATTACTTAAGACAGTGTTCATGAGAGCTTAAGGTTCTTGAATGACTTTAATTCTTTCCATTCTGTATTCTGTCCCTAGCAATGGGATCATCTTGAGAGCCAGGACAATTTTAGTATTGTGTTTGTGTTTATAGTAAAATTGGAAAAGAGAAAGGGAAATTGGAGAGAAAAAGAAGAGAAGAGTAAGTTCATAGATTTATAGATGAAAGGGACCTTAGAAGACCTACTATTTTATAGTTGAGAAAACTGAGGCACAAAAAATTTAACTGACTTACCCAGATCATAAAGGCAGTAAGTTTCTGAAGCAAGTTTTAAATTCAAATTTTCCAAGTTCAAGTTCAGAGTCCATACCATGCTGTCCACCAAAAATCAATTATTTGAGCAGACATCAAACCTGGGCCAAATGCTTGAAGGACATCAATGCTTATTACTCTTCCACCAACACAGATAAGGGAAAGAAGTTCCATAAGAAGATAGAGTAAGGAAGAAACACATAGACATGCACATCATTATAGCAAAAAGAGCTCTAGATGATGAATTATAAGATTTGAGTCCAAATTCAGGCTCTCCCCCAAATTAGCCACATAGCATTGGGCAAGTCACACACTCTCGGCTTCGGTTATATAATCTGAAAAATGAAATGGATAGTGTAGATAATGTTCATGGTCCCTACCAGTGTTAAGGATCTAAAGTGTGACTAGTAAAATCCCATGGATAAAGCAATATAGAACCTTCATTTAAAAAGAGGAAAGTGTTTGTAAAGCCAAAAGTTTGTCAATGGAAGCTATTAGAGAAGTTGCTTGTGGATCCTGCTGTGTACTAGCAGACTCAAAGAAAGAGCATTACTGCCACTGGAGCCAAGGGGTTGGGGGCTAACAATTAATTAGGAAGACAGATGAAACTTCTGGAGCTAGTCTTGATCAAAGCAAAGTATGTAGTAGAACAACTTGAGCCAGCAACAAGCCGTGCTTGGTTACCAAGCTCACTTTCAGATCCATCCAGGAGTTTTTTTGTCTATATCCAGGAACCAAGTGTAGAAATTAATCCCTGTACAATATGACTTTCAGGGCAATACTTGCTATACCTATTAAACTCTGAAAACTAGTTGTTCATGTTGTTATGGCATGAATGGTGGTTGCATTTCTGTATGGTTTTCTGGATGAGGAATTCAGGAGTGCAAACAATCATCCTAGATTGTCAAGTATTAATCAAAAGGAAACGTATTGCCCAGAAATCATACGTAAAAGGATTTTTCTTTCTCAAGGACCACAGCTGAAGGGAAAGATACTAGATAGCTGGCCTGGGAGAGAATTGGGGTTGGGGCTCTGTGACCCATCATGTGGAATTAAGAAGAAAAAAATAGACAAATATGCTAAATCAGATAAAACATTAATTCTGAGCCTAAACTGGACACCTAGAAATTGCATACCATCATATTATAGTTTACACACCATTTACACACCAAAATTCCTTACAATGTAGTAAAGTAGATTGTGTGGTTGAAATGGCCTGCCGAGAACATTGTTATTTGGTTTTTGTTTTGTTTTGAGATTGGGTCTTCTTATCTTACCTAAGCAGAAAGTTCAGTAGACATTTATGATCCAGACACCACCAGTGATTGATTGAGAAGCTTTGTCCTATTCTGTTTCTACTCTGGGTTGCTTCACTCTCCTTAAGTAGGCTGGTTTTCACTGCTTCTGGGGGCTCTCCATAGTGGAACCGAGCATGATGTGGTCACCCAGTTGGCTTTAGCTCTTTGCTATTCACAGGTCTTAGCCTCCTCAGTAGCAAAAAGTAATGGCTATGCCACAATATCGGGCAAATAATGTGACATGGATGCCTTATTATGGAGAAGGGTATGTAAAAATAATGGATAACACTAACATTGACAATGAAAAAGGACAGTCCAGTTAATCACTGGGGTAGGATGTCTAAGTGACTAGAGGTGAATTTGGGGAACTTAGTATTTAATTGGGCTTTGGAATGGATTTTATAACATATGTTAAGAACAACTTATAAATACATACACATAAACAAACACAAACATACACACACATCTATCAGTTCTAATTCTATATGATATAAATATAGGAGCTATTTCCTTTCAGTTGAGAGTTGTGTATATGTGTATGTATATGTGTGTGTGTGTATGTCTGTGTCTGTGTATGTGAGAGAGGGCTTTCTCTCCCTCCAGTTACTCTTTTGGTAGCTGAAGCATGGCTCATGATTTGCAAATTTACCCAAGAATTTATAAAATTATTTTAAAAGAATTTTGGCTCCTACATAATCCCTGTTCTAAAAGTTATATCAGAGGTAAAATATCTAAAAAGGTACTAAATCCAAGCTGTAGGGAATGTTATAATGCAATATTGTGAATGCATGATTCTGCTCCTACTTGTTGATCAAAACCTTGAATCTAAGAGCAGTTCCTAGATTGTATTGCCAGAAAATGATCTTCTCTGCCTTATCAGATTGATGAATCAAATAATTTAAATATATTAAGTTGCTATTTCTCCTGGTTTTCTACCCCTAGAAGACCAATCTTTCTTGAACTTAAACATCTATCACTTTGCTACATTTGTAGTTTATTCTTGAAAGCCTTCATTTAATGTTAAAGATTTCTAGGTGAAGAAAAAGTATAAAAATCAATTATTTAGTCATCATGGTCATAACTCAAAAAATGATTAGAGTTAACTGGCACATTCAAGCTATATGTATACATGTTTGGAAAGCTTTAAATCAATGAGTTGATCTTTGAGCCAAATGTGTATGTATGTATGTGTGTGTGTGTGTGTGTGTGTGTGTATAGGCAAAAAACCTTTTCTCCTCAAATTATTGTTTCTCTATAATTGTAACAAAATAAGTTTATAGATTTCAACTAGGTAATACACATATAGGGCAGTTAGGTAACACATTGGATGATGTACCTAGCCTAAAGTCAGAAAGACTCATCTTTCTAAGTTCAAATTTGGCATCTGACACTTAACAAGCTATGTGACCCTAGGCAAAGTCACCTAACCCTGTTTGCCTCAATTTCCTTATCTGTAAAAGGATTTTGAGAAGGTAATAGTAAACTGCTCCAGTGTCTTTGGTAAAATAACCCCAAAAGGGGTTAACGTGACTGAAATGACTGTACCACAACAAAACAAATAATAAAAAATGCACATTCAAACAAACCAGCAGCAAATCAGAAACAAAAAAGTCTTAATATCAAAATACATTCCATGAGGGTGAAGTAAAGATAGCAGTGGTTTGAGAGTCAGATAACCTGGGTTTCAATTCTGATTTTGCTCTTTCTTAGCTTTGTAACCTTAACCTCTCTGGATTAGTGTTCTTATCTATAAAATAGTGAGGCATGGAAATGGGGGGAGTGGACCAGGCATAAGATTTAGCAATTTCAAGATTTCCAGCTCCAGTAGCAATTAGATATTGGAGTCAGAGAATCTGCATTCAAATCCCAGTTCTGCCACAAATTGACTTCTTCCTTACCTGTAAAATGAGAATTGGCTTAGGTGAAGTGGTCTCCAACATCTCTTCCAACTCTGTATCTGTAATCCAAATCCTATGGTTCAGACGGAGAGAAGGAAAGAGATGGAAAAATGCTCAGTGCTTCTAAAATAACAAGCTTTTCTTTTCATTCTGGTGATATTTAGTCAAACAGATCCTGAACTTCTTGGTATGCTTAGTGAATATTATTCAAAATAAATCAAAAAACCCTAACTTAGCTTACCCTTCAGGAAATTTGTTATATTGGGAGCTAAAGCTCTTTAAAGTACATTGCAAATGATTTTTCTGGGGATATTTGATAATTTTAGGAAACTAACAAAGAGATGTGCATGCGTGTGCACACATACACACACACAGCCAGAAATAAGAAGAGAGGACTGACTATTTTTCTCCAACCAAGATTCCTTTTCCTGCTATCCATAGCAGAGTGTTTATTTTTATTTTTTTTTACTTTTTTTTTTAATTTTTTATTTAATAATTACTTTATATTACTTTATATTGACACTCGTTTCTGTTCCGATTTTTCCCCTCCCTCCCTCCACCCCCTCCCCTAGATGGCAAGCAGTCCTTTATATGTTGGATATGTTGCAGTATATCCTAGATACAATATATGTTTGCAGAACCGAACAGTTCTCTTGTTGCATAGGGAGAATTGGATTCAGAAGGTATAAATAAGCCGGGAAGAAAAACAAAAATGCAGATAGTTCACATTCGTTTCCCAGTGTTCTTTCTTTGGGTGTAGCTGTTTTTGTCCGTCATTTATCAATTGAAACTCAGGTCTCTTTGTCAAAGAAATCCACTTCCATCAAAATATGTCCTCATACAACATCGTTGTCGAAGTGTATAATGATCTCCTGGTTCTGCTCATTTCACTTAGCATCAGTTCATGTAAGTCTCGCCAGTCCTCTCTGTATTCATCCTGCTGGTCATTTCTTACAGAACAATAATATTCCATAACATTCATATACCACAATTTACCCAGCCATTCTCCAATTGATGGGCATCCATTCATTTTCCAGTTTCTGGCCACTACAAACAGGGCTGCTACAAACATTTTGGCACATACAGGTCCCTTTCCCTTCTTTAGTATCTCTTTGGGATATAAGCCCAATAGAAACACCATAGCAGAGTGTTTAAAATGTATTAACCAAACTGAAATATCTCATGTAAGCCCACATTATTCACAGGAAGTTGTATGAAAAACACACAAAACTGTTCAATCAAAAAAACAAGGATTTAATGGATGTCCACCAAATGTCCGGTGCTTATGCAAATAAACATAAAATGTAGTCCTTGTTCTTGGGGAGTATATGATCTAGTTGGAGGATCAAACTATATAGAATAATTGATGAGCAAGACAATATAATAACAAGAAGCAGCATGGTAGCATGGAAAGGATGTTATAGTTAAAGACTGGATTTGAATCCTAGCTCTACAAATTACTACCCAGGTGTCCCTTAATTATTGTGGAGCTCTAAATAAAATGGGAATGTAGTAGATAGTGTCTAAAGTCCCAGTTCTAAAATTCTATGATCCTGTACAAATGCCAAAAGTATGATGTTCAGGGTATAACTGCTTTGGGAATTTAGAGAAGGGGAAAATCAGGAAAGTCTAGATTAACAGGGAAAAAGGTTTTTGAAAAAGGTGAGAATTGCTTTTCATTCTGGTGATATTTAGTCAAACAGATCCTGAACTTCTTGGTATGCTTAGTGAATATTATTCAAAATAAATCAAAAAACCCTAACTTAGCTTACCCTTCAGGAAATTTGTTATATTGGGAGCTAAAGCTCTTTAAAGTACATTGCAAATGATTTTTCTGGGGATATTTGATAATTTTAGGAAACTAACAAAGAGATGTGCATGCGTGTGCACACATACACACACACAGCCAGAAATAAGAAGAGAGGACTGACTATTTTTCTCCAACCAAGATTCCTTTTCCTGCTATCCATAGCAGAGTGTTTATTTTTATTTTTTTTTTACTTTTTTTTTTAATTTTTTATTTAATAATTACTTTATATTACTTTATATTGACACTCGTTTCTGTTCCGATTTTTCCCCTCCCTCCCTCCACCCCCTCCCCTAGATGGCAAGCAGTCCTTTATATGTTGGATATGTTGCAGTATATCCTAGATACAATATATGTTTGCAGAACCGAACAGTTCTCTTGTTGCATAGGGAGAATTGGATTCAGAAGGTATAAATAAGCCGGGAAGAAAAACAAAAATGCAGATAGTTCACATTCGTTTCCCAGTGTTCTTTCTTTGGGTGTAGCTGTTTTTGTCCGTCATTTATCAATTGAAACTCAGGTCTCTTTGTCAAAGAAATCCACTTCCATCAAAATATGTCCTCATACAACATCGTTGTCGAAGTGTATAATGATCTCCTGGTTCTGCTCATTTCACTTAGCATCAGTTCATGTAAGTCTCGCCAGTCCTCTCTGTATTCATCCTGCTGGTCATTTCTTACAGAACAATAATATTCCATAACATTCATATACCACAATTTACCCAGCCATTCTCCAATTGATGGGCATCCATTCATTTTCCAGTTTCTGGCCACTACAAACAGGGCTGCTACAAACATTTTGGCACATACAGGTCCCTTTCCCTTCTTTAGTATCTCTTTGGGATATAAGCCCAATAGAAACACCATAGCAGAGTGTTTAAAATGTATTAACCAAACTGAAATATCTCATGTAAGCCCACATTATTCACAGGAAGTTGTATGAAAAACACACAAAACTGTTCAATCAAAAAAACAAGGATTTAATGGATGTCCACCAAATGTCCGGTGCTTATGCAAATAAACATAAAATGTAGTCCTTGTTCTTGGGGAGTATATGATCTAGTTGGAGGATCAAACTATATAGAATAATTGATGAGCAAGACAATATAATAACAAGAAGCAGCATGGTAGCATGGAAAGGATGTTATAGTTAAAGACTGGATTTGAATCCTAGCTCTACAAATTACTACCCAGGTGTCCCTTAATTATTGTGGAGCTCTAAATAAAATGGGAATGTAGTAGATAGTGTCTAAAGTCCCAGTTCTAAAATTCTATGATCCTGTACAAATGCCAAAAGTATGATGTTCAGGGTATAACTGCTTTGGGAATTTAGAGAAGGGGAAAATCAGGAAAGTCTAGATTAACAGGGTAAAAGGTTTTTGAAAAAGGTGAGAATTGCTTTGTACCTGGAGGAATAGGGAGGATTTGGATAGATGTCAAGTACTCTAGATAATAGAGACCAATATGGACAAACCCATACTACGTTTTGTTTTGTTTTTCTCATGCTATCCTTAATTTCTCCCTTATATTCACCCTAATATTTATTGTCAGATCTTATCATATTTATTTGCACAACACCTCTCATATATAAATCTTCTTCTCTTCTTTCAACAACCCCTACCCTCCCATAAGCCCTAGTCACCCCTTGCCAGAAATGTTGCAATAGACTGTTAGAGAAAATATCTGGTTTCTTTCAACTGGCGCTTTGTCTTCTGTGACCAGATATTGTATTATTTCCTACACTGTAGTATTAAAGTTTTTCTGATTTGTTATCTTCTTCTGAATGACTTATGATTCTTCAGTTGTCTCTAAGGATCCTTTCTTCAAGATAAATATATTTTACGTGAACAGAGATCATATGTTGTTTTAATATGATTTCTTTTTGCTTCTCTTCTTCTAGACTGTCCTTTATTTCTGTATATTTGTATTTCCAATTAGTTGTAAAATACTTTGTTTCTCTTAGTATTTTACAGTCTCTTACAGTCTCTTTTGTTTCTCTAGAGAGACTCACTGTCATGGGGTCAAGTTTTTTTATTCTGCCATATATTTGTGCTCTGAAAGTCATAAAGTTTGTTTCCATGATTCTTATTTCTCTCTTGAATCATTTGAGACTATTTTGCTATAGTCCCATGGTTTCTGAGAATCCAGAGCCCTGTGGCTCATCTAATTGATTCATTTTTTTGGTGCAAAGCAATACTTTTTTTTCAGAAATGTCTATCTTCTTTTAGATATTTTGGAGGCCATCTTTCTGCAATTAATATCTTCAATGTTGATTATCTGTTTGTGGTCAAGGTTTTTAACTGAGTTTTCTTTTTCCTGAGATATTTGATAGTCTTTTTTTTGGGGGGGGGGCTCACATTCTAATGTAACCAATCAATTCTAATTCCTTCCCCTTTGATGGTGAATCTCCAGGACTGGACCTCAAAACTATCTGAGCCTCCTTCCTTTCCTTCAGGCTTTGTACAGTAGTGCTTTTCCCATTGATGTTCAGCCCCAGTTCCCTTCATTCTTCAATTCTCTGGTTAATGACTACTATAGTAGAGCCACGTTTCCACTTTACTATTCCTTAGCCAGAGTGGGATTGGGTGGATTGGAAGAATTGAGTTCTGCTCTTTATTGTCACAGAATGGTGGTGTGAAGGCCGGGCCAAGGTGTGCTTTCTGAAACTACAGCAGTGACAAGAAAATTGATCTCTCAGCTCTAGTTTGTGGGTCCTATTGTATTACCCTGCTAAAGCCTGGGGACAGGTGAGGGAGGGGCTGCTGAGTGAGTCTTTTAGGGATTAGAGATTAGGTTGTTACCTCATTAAGACTTTTTGGTCTCTTGGCTGGCAGAGACAATTGTGATTACTTTCTCCAGTCCCTTTTGCACTCATCTGCCAAAGTGAGTTTCCCAAAGCACAAGTATGATTGTTACTCCTCCTTCTCTCCAATTCCAGTCATTTAATTCCAGTAGTTCTTGATTTCTTCAGGGAATCCAATAAGAAATCCTCTTCTTGCCATTTAGAGCCCTTTACAACTTAGTAAAGCCCTTACTTAGTAGAGCTCTTAGTCCCTTGCCATCTTGGCAGTCTTCTTATACATAACACTCCAGCATCTTGGTTTATTTGTACTGAAAATCCCAAATGAATGTAAATATCCTACTCCATCAGTTCTCCACTTCTTGACTTCTCTGGCTTCCTTTATGACTCAATTCAAATTCCAACTTCTTCAGGAAGTATGTTTCTCTCCCTTATCCCCGTATCCCCATCACCAGTTTTTGCCTTCCAGCTCTCTCTCTCCCTTTTCCTTTCCCTTTTTCTTCTCTTTCTTTCTCTCTCCCCGCCTCCTCTCTCTCTCTCTCTCTCTCTCTCTCTCTCTCTCTCTCTCTCTCTCTCTCTCTCTGTCTCTTTCTCTCCCTCCTTCTTCCCTTCCCCCTCTCTCTCCTCCCTCTTTTTCTCCCCCTTCTCTCTGTCCCCATATATACATGTTATTTATATATTTAGATAATATGTGTTTGTGTGTATATGTATGTTTATATTGATATGCATGTAAACATGTGTGTATTTATCCTCAGTACATCGTTGTTTGTACATCATTTCCCCTAAGTAGAATATGAACTCCTTAAATTCAGGAGAGTTTTTACTTTTTTTTCTTTCTTTCTTTCTTTTTTTTTTTTTTTTTTTGGGTATTCCCCAGTGCTTAGCAAAATTCCTAGCACATAGCAAGCCCTTCCTTAACAAAAGTTTACTGATTGACTGACATGTTCAACTTTTGAAATTACAGTCCTGTTATAACATAACATATAACATAATAGCATTCCTAAAAATTATCACACTATTCAAAGTCATACAGAAACCATAGGGCTTGTGGGGAAAATAGGGTTGAGGCACAATTCCAGTCATAGACATTTCTTTTATTTCTACAACATTGTCTTGGATGTGGATTCATTTATATTTGTTGCTTGAGAGATCACGTGGTCACTTGTTTCTTTCAAAATTTTATTATTTCAAGCTTTTCCTCAATACTTTGTTTTCTTTTTGCATGCACTGCTTGACATTTTTGAACTAGGATGCTTAGATATATTTGGGATGTTGAATGAGTGGTGGTGGTGTTGTTTTGCCGAGGCAATTGGGGTTAAGTGACTTGCCCAGGGTCACATAGCTAGGAAGTTTTAAGTATCTGAGATCAGATTTGAACTCAGGTCCTCCTGACTTCAGGGCTGGTGCTCTACCCGCTGCACCATCTAGCTGGCCCCAAGTGTTGTTGTTTTTTAATAGAGAAGTTCACAAATTTAAAAAAAAATAGTAAAAAAACAAACAAACAACAACAACAACAAAAAAAACCTTGTAAGATAATACACACGTTTTGCTCAGGTAGCTGGTAGATGTGTAAGTTGTATGCATGTATATTTTGTGTATTGCTGTGTGGCTCAGTTCAGTTGGGTATAACTGTAATTCAATTGGTATTTCACAAGGATGAAACTACATAAACAAATGCAAAATTCACATTAGGTTCAACTGTCCCCTAATATGTCAATTGCACTGGAACAAATTCCCACTTACAAAACAAATGCCATAGCAGAACTGTTTCGGTGAGTATATGGCTCGTATGTAATTGCTACTTATTGCTTTTGGCTGCTTATGTTATTTGGTTGTCTAGTGCAGACTGTACTAGGGAATGCTATTAACTATAAGAGAAAATATCCTAATTAAATGCTCACTATATTCATGGAGTGATCTCTATGATTCCTTTTCCCCCTCATAATTCAGTATTGCTTACAGGGATTTTTGTATTAAAAGTCTCTAAGGAAGTCCTACTCCGATGCCTCATCATGCTTCGAGAGTCAGTCAGAATATAAGCTCTAGAAGGTCCTTCCAAAGCCAAAAATTTTTGAGTATAGGTTTGGTGATTGACTGCATAGCTTTTGGCCAAAGGGGATCTATCCTTAATCTTGGAGGGCTAGACCCCAAGGGAGCAGACTTTTCACTCTCTGGCTCTGGCTCTACCACCCAGAGTAACTCCTGGGAAACATAGAAAGGAAAACTTCATATATGATTCATGTTTAGGTATTTCCTATCTGGAGACAATATGGTCTTTCTAGAAAAGATACTCAGAGTACAATATGGATATCAGTTAAAAGAAAACAATTTATTTCTTTTCCCATAGAAACTCCATAAAATGCAAATACAAAAAATTAAAAAAAAAAAAAAACCTTTCAGATGGTGCATTATACTCCTCAGAAGATATTTGTGGGGGGCGGGGGAGAAGGGGGAAGACTACTGAATAGTTACCTCTTATTTCTCTCAGAATTGAGTTATCTACACAATTCATAAGGTCTAAGCAGAAAAAAGGAGCCAAAGACTCAGGCTCCATAGGCAAACATTTCTCCCCTTGTTACATGCTTGTACCACAAACTCTCATTCCTTTTTTTCTTTTGAGAGATTGCAAAGGAGAGAAAGAATATGGAAAGAAAGAGAGGTCCAAAATGGAAGAACCGAACTCTTTCTTCTCAGTTCTTCTCCTATACTACAGAGAGAAGCAGGATATCATTCTCTAGGGTCAGTCAGTTCCAGTCACTGGGGACCAGTCAAAGATGGTCAATCCATTATCCTAGAATGACACATGTCCCTCCATAAAGCACTAATTCATGTGTCCAGCTCTGTGGATAGTACCTTAGCAAGAACATTAGGGATTTCCCTAATTATTTCTGCTATAGTCTGAAGATCATCAGAAATGGGTCATCCCCAACCTGGTCACAGAAACAATGCAGTTTTTAGCCACAGAAATGTAATTTGTTATTTTGTTATACAGGTTTATTTTACTTTATTTTTAAAAGCTTCACTGATACCTTCTGTTTTTTTAATAGTTGTTTTTTTATATACCATCTACTGTCATTGAATATTTCCTTGTGGCAAAGAAAACAATTAAGCACACTTTATTGATACTGCAGTCACATCTATGGACATAAGCAATACCTAGTTACCACAATAGTCTTCCACCTCTCCACAGACAGGAGGGAATGTTTCCTCATCTAATCCTCTAGATCAAGACCTTCATTGCCAGAGTTCAGAGACTGGTCATCTTCTAGCGGTTTTTTTCTTTTTTACATGACTATAGATTACATATATTATTCTCCTGGTTCTGCATACTTCACTACATTAATTTGCACAGATATTGCCATGCTTCTCTAAATTCCCCATACTTGTCCTTTTTTATGGTAGAATTATTATTCCATTAATTTACAAAGCACAATTTGCTCAGTTCTCCAATCAATGGGAACCTACTTTGCTTCTACATTCTTGCTTACCATAAAACAGAGGCTATCGCTACTGTTGAAAGACATTTGTTAAGTCATAAAGTAGTTATGATTTGTGTGTTATCAGTTAGGGAAAGACCTTGCAGAAAAAGACTGGGCATCTTCAATTGGAGCAGTGTTCTCAAATATTGTAGTAGTCTGTCTTATTGACACAATATCTAATTGGTATTCTCAACACTACATTAGAATCTTGGTATATTTTAGTATTTACTGCAGTCTAGAATTTGAAGCAGTTTTGTCTTGGATATTTTCCAAAGGAATGTCATTATTCATGTACAAACCCCACACACATACACCTCAATTTAAAGCAATCTCAGATGGATCCATGACCTAGATCATATTATATTTAATCTCCAGCATATTAGGTATGTTATGTAACATTGCAGAGAGAGTTGTTACTATTTTGATCTATTTCCTAAATTTTAGATTGGGGAGGAAGATGAAGGACGTGGTTTGGTTTAAATTTCTAGAGTTTCTAGTGGAAAATTTCTGCTTTTGATTAGTTACCTGTGAGCTGGTCCCATAGTGCCTGAAAAAGTTGGGACAGGATTAAAGGAGGCAAAAAAGGTGTGCCAAAAGACCTGGAAAATCAAGTCTGTCTAGACCAAAAAGAATATTTCAGAACTCTGTAAATTCCACCACCTTGCTCACAGCTGCCCATCCCGAGAGAGTTCAGCAGATTAATAAAAGTTTGGAAGGGAAAATAACATTCAAGTTGATTTTTTAAAAACCTGAAATCCAGTGAAAAACAGTAATTAAAATAGAATTCTGAGAGAAGCGTACTTTTGCTTCATTATGATATGAACTATTACTCAATGATTATTTTTTTGCCTCTTCTAGCTGAGCTTAAATATTAGGTTTCAGAATAAGACTGACAGAGAAAAGGCATCTCTAAGGAAATTACCACAGAATTTGGATTGTGGTCAGATAGGATCAGTCGATAGCAAATGACAATGTATCCCGGAGATTGTGTGTATGTTTTTTACATCATTCCTATCAAACGAAGCAAAACAAGAGATCTCTGCCACTTGGAAGTTTCTAAGCTGACCCTCCACAGTGATTTCAATTGGTGAGCTCTGGTTACCACCCAGCAATAAAGCTTGGCATAAAGAGTCTTAAAAGCCAAGCATCTAGAAGCATTGAATTTCTGCAGTACTGTATTTCCTGTTGTTCTGGAGCTCACATTGCCAGCAAAGATATAAATCAGGGCTTCTATGTGTCATGGTTTCCTTTGAAGGAGTGTCTGGGTTCTTAACTAATTACTAGGCAAATGGAACAATTACTTTCAAAAGCAGATCTGTAAAATGTTAAACCTGTTAGTACTGTGATTAGAACATTAGAATTCTTTTAAAGTAGTTTTGTTAGGGTAAACCTGAGAAAACACTAGTGAGATGAGTACCAACAATAGAATTAGTAGACCAAAAAGGAGGAATGCTAATTGCTAGGTCATGGTGCTAATTTTTTTTAAACACACCTTGAGTTCATTTGGAAATATACCATTAGTATCAACATCATGGGTTTGGTCCACTTTCATTCTTAAAGACCAGGGAGTTTTGCATGGGAAAGAAAAATGTTTCCACCACTCCAGATAATAACATGTCCCTGACGACAACTCTAAAAAATTCAAGTTTCATTTAGAAAGTCCAATACAAACTTGTCACCGTTATTGGAAAAAACAGCTCACTGTTCAAGTCCTACTCATGCTTGGTAATTAGCATTGCCCTGCTCATTGATGATGGAGAGTATATCCGAGTAGTTTGAAGTGAACAGTCACATTAGCCTATGGAAAACTGAATAGACACTTCATGATTTAATTCGATCATTTTACTAAATGGGAGTGTTTGCTCATGCAGATTCTTGGGGAGAACACACAGAAGACATCATCTCAACATATACAAAAAGAAAGGAGCACAATAGTGTCTAAGATATTTGGAACAAAGCTTATTTTTCCAAATTTTCAACATACTACATGTCCTGAGGATGGAGCCTGCCCATTTTTAATAGTTCTTGAGACATAATAAGAACCCAATAAATATTAACTGATGAAATCAAAGGAAGATCAAGCCTGCCCTTTTAATACTCTCAAAGGTACTAATTTGAATTACGCCACACATCTATTTTTCTAAGTATCCCCCTATAATTTCTATACTGGCCAGAATAAAAAAAATTTTAGCTGACTTAAGAGTAGTTTGTTCTCATAGGGTTAAAGAGGGACTTTAGAGGCCATTTACTCCAATAAATGGGAAACTGAGGCCCAAAGAGATTAATTCTATTGTTCAAGATCACAGAGGTTAGTCAGTGGCAAAGGCAGGATTTGATCCGAAGTCCTGAGATTAAATTCAGTAACACTTTTAACCATACTGCAGTCTTGCAAAAAGTGCATCATACTTATTCTCAGCTAGATTTCAAATAGGTACTAAAATTAGGAAGGCTATATTACTCTGAATTCTCCTGAAATTAAAACTTAAGTGTTTTCTAAGAGGAAAAATAGTAACACTAAATTATCAACCAATAAATAAATAATTAGGCACTTACCATGTGCCAGTAATTGTGCTAAGCTCTGGGAGATATAAAGCAGCAAAAGACAGTCCCTGACACCAAGATGCTTATAATTGAATTGAGGAGACAGCATGCAAACAAATATGATAATTTATGCCTGTTTTTAAAACATTTCACTTGAAGTAAATTATTACAGAAAAGGAAAGCATTTCCTGCATTATGAAGGCCATTTTTTTCTTTGCACATCTTTTGATCAAGTCATTCTCCGTGTCATAGAGAAGATTCTGAATTCTTGAAAGGTAGCACAAGCCCCTGCAGATCTTCCTGGGCTGGAAAGGCATCCAATTCAAAGCTTCTGATGAAATTGTCTGCCCTCAGAAGTCATGTCTCAGTGATTTAGGAGAGTCTCATTGCCAGATGGCTGGTTACCACATGGTGCCTATTTGAGCTGCAACAATTCATGAAACTATTCAAGTGGGAACTGATCTCCTGAGGTCTCAAACAACTGATGGCAGTATATTATCCCAGAGAAAACGTTGGCTTTGAAGGCCAAGATTTGAGATTGGGCTCAAATTTTGTCTCTGCTACTTACTACATATCTCATCCAAAATTTTTGTTCCTCCAGTTCCTACATAATAAATTCTTAATAAAGTTTTGGGGCTGCTAGGTGGCATAGTAGATAGGGCACTGGGCTTGAAATCAGGAAGAGTCATCTTCACAAGTTCAAATCTGACCTAAGATACTAGCTGCATGGCCTTTTTGCAAGTTACTTAACTCTGTTTTCCTCAGTTTCTCATCTGTAAAATGAGCTGGAGAAGGATATGCCAAGTCACTTTAGTTTCTTTCCAAAGAAAACCCCAAAATGGGGTCACGAAGATTTTGACATGATTGAAGCAACTCAAGAACGAAAAAGTCTTTTTTTTTTTTTTTTTTTTTTGGTATTGTATTGTATGACATACTGAGACCTTATTCTTTCCCTCTGGTTACTTATTTAAGTTCCATCTCTGTTGGGTGGTCTGTGAGTAGAATAAAACAGTAATTACTCTAGTTTTATTAGTTGCTCTCTTAGGAGGCAGCAGCCACAATGAGCAAGACATTTCTCAACTTTATGAAAAGGCCTGGATTTATCCATCACCAGCAGTCTCAATTTGAGGCTGGTAAAAAATTCAACCCTTCAAAAAAGTCATTTGTGGTCACCTGTGCTTTATGTGGGAACTTCTAAGGTACTTCGGGCCATTTCAATTGGAATCTTTCTAAAACATCAGTCAGGCAAACAACCCATCTGAGTAACCAATGGAGTTTTTTTCCTGCACCTAACCTGAATTTCCCACTTGGGATTCATGACCACCAAAAGCTCTTATACTTGAGCACATTGTAAGAGTTTGATGAGCACTGACTAGCTGCCTGAAACTTTCCAAAGAAGGAAGAAAAAAGCCTTTCTTGGATCAGGAGATTCTATCAGATATAAATATAGACTTCTTTATTATTCATTTACTTGACTGTAACTATCTCCCTTTACTCAATCCCTGAATTTCTCTAAATCAGTCAACAAATCCTTGAGATCAGAATAGAAATCTGAATGAGGGATTCTTTGCCTTTGCTAAGTTTATTTTTGATTTAGTAGATGTATCATAGATATTCGAAGCTAGTGTCCTTTGTATAGCAATGAAAGAAATTTGCCATTTGTTTACAGTCAGCTAAAACAGATGTGATTACTATAAGAGAGCTGGAAAGCTGTCAAGTCTGGGTTGTTATTCTCCTTCTCTTAGAAATGTTAATCATATTTAATACATATATGAAGGATATTCAGACTATTTCTATCCTGTCCTATCTTGCTGATGTTTTTTCCTTGTTAATGATTTTGGGAGGTAGTGTTTGATGCCCTTTCCACTTCTGGAAACAATTAACAGAAGTAATGGTTAGGGGGACCAGAAGGCAAGCAGTTTAGACTTGTAACGTTTAACCTGGAATTTGCTGAGCATGTAACTCAATATCCCTGTATTGTTGTGTTTTCCCCCTCTCCCAACCATAAACTGCTCACCTTTGAATGAGAACTAATGAACATGAGCCATGTCAACATTTTTAAAAAATAGTGTCCATTGGAAAAATTGAATTTTTTTGTATCAAAAAACCAAATATTCTGGTGCTAAAGAAAATATATTTGAGACATATAAGTAATGCCGGCCCTATAAGAGATGTTTTAAATTAAACATAGCATAGGTAATACATTCTGCATACACAGTACAATCAATATGCACATATATTCTGTGTGTGATAATAATAATAGCTAACATTTATAAAGTACTAAATATGTATCAGAGGCTATGCAAAGTACTTTACAATTATTATCTAATTTGATCCTGGGGATTAATTGAAGTGCTTGGCTATGTGTGTGCCAGGCACTGAGAATATAAAGATAAAACAGGAACTACTTTTGCCCTAAAGGACTGTCCAGGATTGGACTATCTATACAAATGTACTTATATTTGTTTTTTGTTTTTTTTTAATTTTATTTTATAATAACTTTTTGTTGACAGAACCATGCCAGGGTAATTTTTTTATAACATTATCCCTTGCACTCGGTTCTGTTCCGATTTTTCCCCTCCCTCCCTCCACTCCTTCCCCTAGATGGCAAGCAGTCCTATATATGTTAAATATGTTGCAGTATATCCTAGATACAATATATGTTTGCAGAACCGAACAGTTCTCTTGTTGCACAGGGAGAATTGGATTCAGAAGGTAAAAATAACCTGGGAAGAAAAACAAAAACGCAAATTGTTTACATTTATTTCCCAGTGTTCTTTCTTTGGGTGTAAATGTACTTATATTTGAAATAGATACAAGGCAATTTGGAATATGAGGAAAGGTCTCATAGAGAAGGTGGCATTTAAAGTGAATTCTAAGGGAAATTGGAGACTCTAGGTAGTTGAGAAGAGAAGGAAATCCTTTCCAGGCACCAGGCTCTGAGTTCAGGTTTGGACAGTCTATGCAAAAGTATAGGGACTGATCAGATCAGCTATCTTATATAGATAGACTCTTGATACAGCTCATGAGCTTATTAATTTTCCTAGGAAAATACCAGTTATTAGGACTCAATAGCACATTTAGAAACCTCGTAAATGATCGGAAGGCATTTCAGCGTGATGAATGGTTTGTAGCCCTAGCTAAGCTATTTATTCTCTGTGATCTAGATGGGTAAGTCAGTAACAAAGGATTTCAGAGTTGGAAGGGATGTCAGTGGCCATCTATTCTAATTTGTTCTAATTTGGAAGGCTCTTTCTGGGTCATACTGGAAGAGTGGTTATCTCCAGTGAGAGAGGGGGAGCCAACTACTGTACTCTTGAGGCAATCAATTCCACTCGACAATCTGGACCTCAGTTTGCTCATCTGTGAAATGAAAGATACTAGAAATAGAGCTAGAAAAGAATTTAAAGTTCCCTAGTCCAACTCTGGCACTCAATAGCCCATCTTATAAATTAAGCAACTGGGGCCTAGAGGAGCTATCAAGGGATACAGAGGGAGTGAGGGGCAGAACCAGGATCTGAAGCTGAATAGGGTCAGATCTCCAGCAAGTTCCTGTGCCCCAGGATCCACCTGTATGCACTCTGGGACTCTTGAGTTTACCATATGGAGCCAGGATTCAGACCCACCATTCAATTATTCCGCTAGCATCTAAATGTCGTGCTGCCACATTGGTATCCTCCTTGCCAAGTCAAGTCCACAATCATTTATCGAGCACTTGTTATATGGCAGACACTGTGCTAATACTGGGAATATCTTTAGAAGAAAGAAAAATTCCTGCCCTCAAGGAGATAACATTGCAAGGAGGGAAGACAGCCCATAAAAGAGCACTGAAAAGTCGACTGGAGAAGAGAGAAATCTCGAGTCAGAAGCAGAGTGAGAAGAGTGAACAGACACAGAGGTGGTGTCCAAATGAATCTATGGGTGGAGCTCACCAAGCAGAGGACTGGCACGGGGAGTAGAGCGATATTCCAATCCAGAAGGCCCAGAGGCCCTGGCATCTGCTCACAAAAATACCCATTTCCTTCTCTAGCAGGAAAAACAGTAATTAAATCACTAACAAAACCCTCTTCCTAGGGCCGGCCAGCTGTCCCCAAGGTTATCTACCTCTTTAGAACATACGCGCCTCGAGGGCATGGGCCGGTTCCCTGGCCAATGTCAGTCCCCTTCCCCTTCCTGTCCTCCCCTGCTCCACACACCAGGGCTTAACACGGCGCGGTGCCAGCTACAGTGGTTTCCATCCCGTTCCTGCCTAGTGTTTCAGAAATGGAAATGGAGCGTAGATGGGTGATTTCGGGGACGGGACCGTGGTTTTTCTCATCTATCTGCCTTGGCCGGGCGTTAGCTCTGAGCGTTCGCACCAGCTGGGCTATGGCTCCAAAAGGAGAAATGGGACTCGCCGAGGCCGGCTGGGGACCACAGCCCAGCGGGGCTTGGCCAAGCCGGGAGCTCTTTCCGAGCCGGGATGCGTTCAGGCTTGCTGCTTTCCATCTCTGGAGGATTTGTCAGCGTGGATGCCCCGCAGCTTTGGATGATTTGAAGTTTGGCTTAGTAAGGCTTGCCGCATGTCACGTGGCTCGTTTATAAACAAGGTGCTAATTAAAGCCAGCCTTTAGAAGCTAGATATTATTTCCCCCCTCCCGCTCTCCCCCCAACCCCTCCCGGTTGTGTGATGATGGATGGAGAAGATGATGTAGTCTCTACGTATAGTCTAATTGTAGTTTTTCGATAAAGGCTTGTTAACGTCTTAATTCTAGTCTCTTGTTAAAAGAGCATATTAAAATGGCTCCTTTAATTGCTTGGTATTTTTTTACATTTTTAAATCACAAAATCTTTGAATTGCCTGTGACTCCAGAAGCCAGAACTAACCCACCCCACACTCATTCAATTTGATGCTTCCTTATTTACATGCATTCTATGAATATTGATTCTTAAAATGAATCCTTATTTACATGCGTTCTATGAATATTGATTCTTAAAATGAATCCTTATTCACATGCTTCCATACTCACATACATTCATATACATCCTATGAATATTGAGCCTTAAAATGAAAATATGTAAAGAAGGGAATAAGAAGAATAACCTCATGTCATTTCTTTACAAAAGGAAATGTGTAGGCAGGCCATTTTGAAAAATCTGACAGTTTCACTTTGTCCTTTGTGAAATTAACCATGAAGGGACAGTTAAGTGGCCAAATGGAAAGAGCACCAATCTTGAAGTCAGGAGAATCTTAATTCAAATTTGGTTTCAGACACTTAACACTTCATAGCTGTGTGACCCTAGGCAAGAAACTTAACTCCAAATGTTTCAGAAGAAAGAAAGAAAGAAAGAAAGAAAGAAAGAAAGAAAGAAAGAAAGAAGAAAGAAGAAAGAAAGAAAGAAAGAAAGAAAGAAAGAAAGAAAGAAAGAAAGAAAGAAAGAAAGAAAGAAAGAAAGAAAGAAGGAAGGAAGGAAGGAAGAAGGAAGGAAGGAAGAAGGAAGGAAGGAAGGAAGGAAGGAAGGAAGGAAGGAAGGAAGGAAGGAAGGAAGAAAGAAAGAAAGAAGAAAGAAAGAAAGAAAGAAAGAAAGAAAGAAAGAAAGAAAGAAAGAAAGAAAGAAAGAAAGAAAGAAAGAAAGAAAGAAAGAAAGAAAGAAAGAAAGAAAGAAAGAAAGAAAGAAAGAAAGAAAGAAAGAAGGAAGGAAGGAAGGAAAGAGAGGTTAACCATCAGGAAATAACGACTATAAATAGTTATGTTTTGAACAAACCTTTTGCAAATTAGCTATAATCAGTATTCTTTTAAAAAACTTTCAATAAACCTTTTTTTTATTAATATTGATTATACCTAAGATTTTGGGTTAAAAATACAAACTATCCCTTTTTCTTCCCACCCCCAAAAGGATAATTAAAACAGAGCTTTCTGAAAATTTTCAACTAAAATAGTTAATTTTACAGATTACATACAATGAGCAGCCATACTCCCAAAGGACCTATCATGAATGTCTTTCCATTTTTCTCAGGAGAGAGGTTGAGGACTACAGATCAGCTGCCATCTTTGACTTATACTGCTACATCTGAGGGTGGGAGTGAGGTAGGCAAAAGTGGGGAGAGTGACAGTATTGAAAACAGACTAATTAAAACAAATTTTAAAACTCCAATATAACAAAAAGATGAATTTTGCATAGTATTGCATCAAAAAAGAAATCTAGAAATGCTCAGTGACTGAAGGTGGTGATTGTTATTGTTGCTTTGTTTTTTAAAGTCCCTGGTTATGTTTCTACCTTGCAGAAATGTTCCAGAACGAGGCATGCATTTTTTCATTCTGTTGAATGACATTTTTGCTCTCCTTCTACACTGAAGGAAAATTCTTGGGTTGCATAACATTTTCCAAAGGAAAAAAAAGGCTTATAGAATTGTGCATGGGTAGTTTGAGGGGGACCTTGAATGCAATGCTCTTGAAAATGACGTTCATTTGTAGTATTAAAAATTCTAACTAGAGGCGATCACTATCATCCCAAGAAGAAATGCCATCTTGGGTGATCGGTTTTAGGGAAAGGTTGGTATTATGGTGACTATTGTCACAGAGTCAGTTACCTTGAAAGCAGAATGATTTCAAGGAAGGAAAATCATGTTACCTCATGAACAAACTGAAGATTTTGTGAGAAAGAGAACTTGATTAACATTAAAAAGTCAAGGGGAAACACTGTGGCCTTTGTTCACACCTATAACTACTGAGTGTATCAGCTGTCATGTGGTTACTTATATTCTTTGTCCTGGGGGGGAAAAGGGAAACAGATGGCCGTTTTATAGGGCTGAGATAGTATTGTTTTTGGTAGGGAATGTGGTTTCCCCTTGGGGAGCACGGGGAGAGGTTTTCCATGTTTAGCAACAACTTGGAAAAAGATCTCACCCTACTTCCTCTTTCCCCCTTCAGTCCCAGGAGGAATCTAGGCAGGGTGGAATTGTCTGTGACCCAGATGTTTTCATGCTGCCCCTGCTTCCCTAACCAGCCACAGAACCAGATGACGTGAGGGCGTGCACCTGTGGGAGGCATTGATCAGGCAGGAAAGACCGGGAGGGCCAAGGATGGAATAGGGAGGGGCCCCAAACAGTGGAGGGAGGAACTCCCCCAGCCTAAAGGCAGCCAGCTGAGTTGATCTCGAGTTGGGGAATCAAGACCTTTCCCTAAAGCCAAGTCTTTTTCCCTTGGTATACAGCTATAAGTCATGAAGAATCTTAACACTGTTGAATCTTAATTTTGGAAGGGAGTTCAGATTTAGACAGGTTTCTTCCAGAACAAAATCAGGTGCTACATTTGGTTACCACTGTCATAAATGGTGGCAAGTAATATGGATGAATAGAATACTGGCCTGGAAGTCAAGAAAATCTAGTGTGGATCCCATCTTTGATACTTACCAGTTGAGTGAACAAAATCACCTAACTGAATTATTCTTCAAGCAAAACTCTCTAGGATTTATCTAATAAATTGTAGACAGATTATGTGGACTCTGGAAGAAATACAGAGAGTTCCCACACTTGGAATCCTTTACCTAATCAAAACATAAATCCTGCATGTATTAAGATTTTTTCAAGATTCATTCAACTTAATATATTTATTCCAAGTTCATATTCGTGTTAGTAATTGAAAGCATTTAGCACATTAGTAGGATCAGCCCAGATAAAATATATTTAATGTAGTTGGAAACAAGGATTTAGATATTGTTCTTTTTCTTTTTTTTTTTTTTTTCTAGTCAGCTTGGGGAGCTGGAGTCAGCAAGATTTGAATTCTAATACAGCTTCCCATACTTGCTGGCTCTGCCACCCTAAGGAAAGTTACTTGACTACTGTCTGCCTCAATTCTTTCATCTGTAAAATAGAGATAATGTCTGTCAGGGTTGAGGTAAGGATAAAATGAGATCATATTTGTAAGATGCTTTGCAGAACCTTAAAGTACTATATAAATGCTAGCTATCATTAACTCCTTTGTTTTTATTTGTTTTGTTTATGGTTTTTGTTTTGCTTATGGTCGTTTCCAATATCACTCTCTCCTCCCCGTCTAAGAAACCATCTCTTTTAACAAAGATTAAGAAAGAGAAAAAAAGTTCAGTAAAAACTATATACTATATTCCTTGTATTTGATAGTATAAGCAATTCTTCATAGTCCCCCACCTCTGCAAATAAGGGAAAGAAGTACATCTTCTCACTTAGATGGGATTTTATAAATAAGATAAAACAAAGAGGAAAGGTCAGTGGACTAGGAAATCAAGAGATTGCATTCTAGGCCCTGCCACCAATATGTGCTCTAAGAGCCATTACAGAATCTCCTAGGGTTCAGTTTCTTTATCTACAAAATGAAGGTGATGGGATGATTGTTGCAGAAGGCTCTTGAAAGCTCTGAAAGGATATAATTCTGTGCCTTCAATAAGTCAACAATTATATATATATATATGTATACATATATTACATGTAATTCATATTTTAATGGGGAGACAATAGGAAAAAAAGGGACATACAAGATGTATATAGTGTAAATGGACAGTAATTTCAGAGGGTAAGTATGAGCAATATCCATAGATTCCTGTGTTCCTCGGTTTCTCTATAAAAGAGTAGTCAGAACAATGAACAGCTCCTGGACAAGATTGCTGTTGTTGTCCTGTGTAAAAGGTCTCTTCTTGCAGGATTCTAGGGTGATGGCCTCAGATTTCTGAAATCTATTTAAAAAAGTACTTGAGTATTCATTGACCATAATCAGCTTAATGAATGAGATTCAAATAGCAAGGAAGGTTTCAGAGAAACGAACTGGTACACACTCTATAAAACCACAAATTTTGATTGTGACTGGAAGATAAAAGAAGATACTATTCAGCTAATTCTGACAAATAAATCAAATGTGTCTGGCTAAGCAGGAAATGCCTTGACAAATATTTGGGCATAGGCTAAAGTGCCTCACAAACAGGGTCTAGAAGGGAGTCCTTTTAGGGGAGGTCTATTTATTTTGTAGATGACAAGGAGTTTGGGGCCTAGAAATTGAATGTTGCATTCAAGAAAGCAACAGTAGTAGTATAGACTGATCCAGGAGGCTTCTCAAGGTTTCCTGACAATTCTCCTTATTGGTTGCTTTCTGGGAGTTTTGAACACTACCTGTCAACAGCTCCTTCACTTTGTCTGGATGGTGTCTGCCAACTGGCTTTTATCTAGGAACTGACTTCTGACAGAAATCTAGAGAGCTTTTCAATGTTTGATACAAAGGAATGAAAGAGTCCTACAGAAAACAATCCAGAAGGTGTGAAGTAAGAGAAAAGAGAAGTTTTCTATTCTATCTTTCTTTTAGGAAATATATGTGTGTATATATCAGAATTGATGAACAGTTAAAAACATCCAAAGCCTTATCATTCCATTATATGAAATAATGGGGGGCAGCTAGGTGGCACAGTGTATATAGCATGTTGGACCTGTGTAATGACCACGCTAACACCCAGGACACCCTAGAATCAGCCGGAGTCTGAATAAGCAAAAGTCCATCTTTATTCTTGGTCTTTAGGAGTAGAAGCGAAGGGGATGGAAGAGAATCTCTGCAAGCGTCTTCTCCTTTGTCTACCGCCAAGAGTGTGTCCCTGGCTAGCTTTACTCCACCCCCTAGTCCCTCCTACAATCCTCTATACACTAATCATTGAGCCAATACGGATAGTGGAAAGGACCATTTTCCAAGCATATGCCCATAGAGTATTGTCCAATCAGTAGTTAGCCTCAAGTGCTCCCCAGTCCTGACCTCAGTGCATCCCAGTAGTTTCAGCCCTCTACAAGCCGGGAATCAGGGAAATCTGAGTTCAAATTTGACCTCAGACACTTACTAGCTATGTGACCCCAGGAAAGCCACTTAAGCCTGTTTGCCTCGGTTTCCTCATCTATAAAATGAGCTGGAGAAGGAAATTGTAAGGAGTATGAAAAGTTAGGTTTCCACAGATATAGTACAACCAGTCATCTTGTGAAACTGAACAGCAAAGTTCCAAGGTCTAAACTTGGTCCAAACCAGCTGGGTCAGTGACAGGGCCCTAAGTAGGACTGTAACTCTGATTGTAAATTGGATCAATCTGAAACTTCAAGAGAAGGATAAAGAACCAACTAACTTTTATATAAAACTTGCTCTCACTTCTGTTTTCGGTGTGTCTCACTTGTGGGCATGCCCACTTCTCATGAAAATCACTGAATAAAGAATTCTTCTCTCACTCTAAAAGTTGGTTGTAACTCTGCTTCTGGATTAGTTTGCAACTGGGGAAGTAGTAGGCCATAGCAACTCAACCAAGAGTTACTCCCCAACCCTGCTGAGTTCCACTAGGTCTTTTGATAACAAAATGGCAAATTATCCCAGTATCTGCCAAGAAAACCCCAAAATGGATTCAAGAAGGGTCAGACTTGACTGAAACCATTAAACAACAACAAATTAGTCTACTCTGTATTTCTGTATTTGTTCTCAAGTTGAATGCTGCCTTCCACTGTCTTTGCTGCTACTAATAGAGTATAACAAACAAGTAACAGTAACAGAGTAACAGCTCTTATTATGGGAACAGGGGTGTGTTGGAGCTGAACTGTCCTACAAATCAGGGCTTAATTTGTTGTTTTGATTGTCTGCAGTTAAGAAAGTGTAAATAATGCAGACTAAATGTAAGAGTATATGCAAAGGTCCCACTTTCCATCTGATTGTTAAACATTAATTAGCATATGCTGTATGAAAAACTATTTTGTCTGTGCTGTAAAAATGAGTACAGTTATGGGGAAAAATGGGAACAGATTGAGTCAGAGACAGGGACACAGAGAGTTGGAGACACAGAGGTCAATATTTGGAGGACTAAGAATGTCTGTGCTGTAAATCTTAAATCTTAAAAGTTATTATCAACTGAAATGCCTCGCGATGTGTAGGCACTAAAAAGTAATGAAACTTGAAAGAAGTAATTTCCATGGTTTGGATGTTTGTTTTTAAATGACACTATATTTTTTGTTGGTTTCTTCAAGCTTATATTTTTAAATAATCATTATGCCTATTGTATTCTTGGTTCTGTTTATTTAATTTTGTATCAGTTCATAGAAATCTTCCATGCTTCACTGAATTCTTCATATTCATTATTTTTGATAGTGAGATAATATTTCTTTACATTTACATAGCACAATTTGTCTAGTCTTTCCCAATCGGTGGGCATCTGCTTTGTCGTCAATTATTATTATTATTATTGTCATTATTCTTATTATTATTTACTACCATAGAACTTTACAAAAGAATTTCCTAAAAGGCTACTTCCAGTAATATTCCTTACTGGATTTCAGATCTTTCTATTTTACTCCTATAATTGTTCCAAAGTACATTTAAAGAAGAATCCATTTTATAAACATTTGGTTTACATACAGTTTTTCAAGATACTCCAACTGCTTGAACAAAATAGGCACAAGTAGCCGATGATTTAAAAAAACAAAGCAAACAAAATTGTTGTTTGAACAAGCTCCATTGGGGAATCCAGAATTAAAAAGTCTCTTATTCAGACTTGTCCTTGTGGGAATCAATAAATAAGGGAAAGCTTTTGTTACACATAGTTTTTCAACTGAAAGTTTCTTGGGATTTTTTTTCCCTTTAAATATACTAACAGCATCAAATAGAAAATTCAGGTCAGGTCTCATGTTGCCAGCTGAAACTCCTATCTTTTCTTTTCCAAGGAGTCAAAAGAATGAAAGGGGGTATGTTTCCTCAGGCTTCTTCCTATGCTGAGTGTACTCTGAATTGAAGTGAGTAATTTTTCAATATGTATTAAGATCCTTTACCCAAAAAAACTATTTTTCAGGTACAGAAGCATAAAGTCTCTAAAATCAAAAACATAAAACTTTTGGGGAAAATTTAAAGCTCTCAATCATTCTCTGGGTCCCTCAGTAATGACTGTAAATAGGATGTATACAGTAGGAATGTATTCACAGTAAAAAATTGATGTTCCTAAATGAAAATTGATTCTTATCTGTTGGTCTTTCTTGTTATGACTGTTCTCTATTAGACTTACTTGTTAGTTTCCTTTTCAGTTAATCAATGGTTCCCAAGTTGGTGTTTGTCCTCAAAATTACATCCAGTCAGGTCCAGCTGAAGATCTTGTGTGTTGTTTCATTAAGCCTAATACAGTGAGCTATTTCACACTTAAGTTGAATAACACTTATGCTGATCTTGCTTTTGTCTAATGAGATTCCTTGCCAAGCCTTGGGGAGCTGCCAATCTGGTGCCTCCAATAGACTCCTAGAAAGAACCAGGCTGGTGGATATCTGCTCTGATTTCTTGGTGGGCTGAACTTTGTGGAGAGAGAAACATGATCTCCCATGTTACTTCCCTGATTTCAAAAGATTGGGGGGTAGGTGTTTTGACATTTGGTTTAACAGCAGTTGCTTCCCTTTTCTCTCTTAGAGGCAGCCTGAGAATGGAGGAGAGACAGAATCCATTGGCCATGACTGTCCATCTCCTGGCCAGCTCTGGACATGCCTTGAATTTGCAGCAAACCCTTGACCGCCTCTTGGGATGGGTTTGCCCAGAAGTCCATCTTTTTTTGGTTTCAGAGAGAGTGACTCCAGTGAGATACTATGAAAAATACCAATCCAAGCGATCTGCATTCCCAGGGATTTCTGTTTTGTTCTTTCTACCTGCAGACTGTAGGGAAGAGAGGTTCTTTTACCTCTATGACTTCTTCCGGCAACCACCTTGGCAGTCTCATCCCACACAGAATGCGGGTGGAAGGTTGTGCCCATATATACTTACCAAGCAAGATTTCTACAGTTTGGATCCTCACATGCCTGTGTGGGGGGTGAGACAGATGCATTATGGCAGCGAGATCCTTCAGGTCACCTTGTATTGTAGCTTTGATAACTATGAAGATGCAGTCAGACTTTATGAAATGATCTTACAGAAGGAAGCCACCACACAGAAGAGCAACTGCTCCTACTTTGTTTTGTATTCAAAGAAAAACTTTTCAATCCAGCTCTCCTTGAAACAACTCCCCTTAGGGATGTCTGTGGAACCCAGAGAATCTTCAGTGTTACAATTCAAAGTTCAAGAAATTGGCCAGTTAGTACCACTTCTGCCAAATCCCTGCATTCCCATCAGCAGCACCAGATGGCAAACTCAGGACTATGATGGAAACAAAATTCTCCTACAGGTATGTTCTTAGGTTCCCTCTCTCCCCAGACATAAACACATGATTACATGTAAAAGAAATGATTCTTTCTCTCTTGTAGTAATAATTAACTATTGGACCAGAACCAAGGTTTTCTCCTTTTCTATTTGCTCATCCAGAAATCAACCAATGAGAGAAATCTTTTTCAAAGATTTACCCAGGCTAAGGTCTAATCAGTCAACAGAAATTCTAAGTTTGGACTTATGGAAGGATTCCTGTTCATTGAGTTATTTAGACAGATCTGGGAAAATGTTGATCCTCTCTTTTCTCAGACAGGTGATACAGAAATTAATGTCTCTTTGACTAAGAGTGATTCAAGCCACTTATACCAAGACCCTCACTGAAATATAGCTCAACCTCTCATTATAATATTCATTCTTTCATTGACTGTTAACTAATCAGAATTGATTGCCATCCTCAAGAATACCTAGGCTTATAAACTGTGAGTCCAAAGGATTTTTGACTGTCTTTTTTATTAATAAACCTGTTAGCCTTATTAATAAAATGACTAATTCATTCAGAAACTGTCTCTTGAACTTTTTAAACTCCACATATGAAATCATAGACCATTAGATTTTCAGGTGAAGACACTAAGCCTTAGAGAAATTGAATTTAGTATGAAAACCCAGGACTTTAAATTCAGTTCTTAGGATCATATATTTATAGATTAAAATGATCTTTGATTTCATCTAGTCCAACCATCTTCATTTTACAGATACAGATATCAAGTTCCATAGAGTCATGAGATGATAGATGTATAGTGGGAAGGCACTCCAGAGGCTATGTAGTCTAATATTTTTGTTTTCAGATAAGAAGATGAGACCTAGATAGATAAAGTCAGTCCTGTAGGTAGGACTTGCCAGAGCTGGGTTAGAAATCCAAATCCTTGCATTTGATATATACTGTTCTTTCTGTACAGCATATATCCTCCCTGTCTACAATATTCTTTCCACTATGTTGCTGATTCACATGTATATGTATATCCATTTTTTTCAGCTAAGTGCATTCACCAAACTGAACCAGTTTGAGGAAGTTAAGGCAATGACATATTTAGGAATGCTAATACTGAAGATATGGGAGATTAACTAGTTAGTTAAGTTCTGAATCTGAGTAACTCTCTTGCTTTATCACAAATTAAATCAGCTGATTAAATGAACTTCAACAAAATAGTTTTTTTAGAAAAGAAGGTCTTTCTGAGTAACATTTATTTGTTTATTCATTCCTTTGTCTACCTAACATCTTAAGTAGCTATTATGTCAAGAAAATGACACTACACACTGGAGAAAATACAAAATAAGAGATGTTCCCTGTTCTCAAGGAACTAGTTTTGAGGGGATATCACTCTAACAGAAATAGATATATCAAAACTAAACAAATAAGCACACAAGAAAAGGGATATAAAATTCTATGATGTCTGAATGAAGAAATCTCATATCCACCTTGAAAGATTAGAGAAAACCTCATGGTAAAGGCAGATAGTACTAGAAGTGAGTTTTTACTAACTAGTACTGTTAATCATGACTACAATAAAACTGTATATGTGTAGGTATAAAGATGTATATGATGTCCATAGGAATTTAGTTTAATCACTATTTATTGAGCATCTGTGGGATGAAAAATACTGTATTAGATATGAGGGAAATAAAGAGAAAAAACAAAACAGGCCCTCTTAACAAAGGGTTCATGTTCTATTGGGACATAGAGTGTTGTCTGTGGATTTGGAGCTGGAAAGCGGCTTAGCCCACCATGCTTCATTTTACAGATGAGGTAACTGAGGCCCAGAGAAGTAAAAGGATTTGTTTAAGATCACAAAACCAGTCAGTATCTGAGATGAGATTTCTGGTTCCAAATCCAGAGCATTATCCACCACACCACACTGTCTCTCATGTACAAAGATAAATAGATTATCTAATTCAACTCAATTAAATTCAATAAAACATTTGTTAAACACCTATGTGTTAGGCACTGTGCTAAGTGCTGAGGATATAAAAAGAGATAAAAGGAGAGACAACATGCAAAAATAAATGGATACTAAGCAAGCTATATACTGGATAAATACGACATGATTGATAGAGAAAAAGCACTGGGATTGGGGAAGTTTCCTGTAGAAGACAGAATTTTAGTTGGAACTAAAAAGGAAGCCAGGGAAGTCAGTAAACAGAGTGAAAGAAAGGGAACAATCCAGTTATAATAGATAACTAGAGAGAATGTCCAGAACCAAGAAATGGAATGTCTCTTTTATGGAACAGCCAGGAGGCCAGAGTCACTGGATCAAAGACTGTGTATTAGGGAGAAGATGTAAAGGTAGGAGGGGGCTAGATAAAAGGCTTTGAATGCCAAACAGAACATTTTGTATTTGTTCCTAGAAACAATAGGAAGCTATTTCCTTCATTAAATAATTTGTTGAATATTGATTTAAAGAGAGAGAATATTAACATCTGGAGGAATCAGGAAAGATTTCCTGTAAGAGGTAGCTGAGTCTTGAAGACTCTACAAGTTGGCAGGGAGAGATAGCATGCTAGATATGGGATGCTTTTGGAAATGCAGAGTGTGTGGACATAGAAAGTCATATAGGGGAAGTGAGTAGACCAGTGGGATTACATGATAAAGAACATAAAAGGAACAATGTAAAAAGAAAGATGGAGGAGTGGTTTAGAGGCAGATTTATGGAAGGCTGGCAATGCCAGGTCGAGAAGTAAATATTTTATTCCAGCCATAAAAGGGAGCCAGAGGCTTTTGTGAGCAGGGGAGTGATAAAAGTGCTTACTTATATTATGTACATGTGGTTATCTTTGTTAGAATATAACTTCCTTGAGGGCAAAAAGTGTTTTGTGCTCGTTTTGTGCCCTAGTGCCTAGCATGGGAGCAACACAGTGCAAGCACTTGATAAATGATTGTTTGCTTAATCCATAATGTAGTAGGAAATATATTTTAGATGGCTCACCTAAAGCACAATTCCTTATTTTACTTTTAGGTCACAGCTTTGATGTTTTATTTTGGAAAGCTGGGCCAAAGTGTAGGCATGCAGAGTAACCTTTATAGAGGGGGAAAGAGCCTAAAAATCTGCAGAGTAGACAGCATACCCTAAACTGTCTGGAATGAGCCTGGGTAGTGGGGGGAAGAGGAAGAAGGAATCAAATGGAGGAATGAGGCTAACGGGCACACAGTAAATCCCATCAGAAATAACGATATTATAGTTCTCTTTTTAGCCTTTTCTTCCATTATATTGCATTAGAACCTTTGAGTGTTTCACCAGTTTCTTTTTGTTCCTAGATACTGAGATGTTTGAAAAGTGGATTCCTTGTGAGAAAAGGGCAAGCCAAGAAATATAGATAATTGATATAACAGATAATCAACCTCAAAATAATGTATAATTGGTTATTTTTATCCTTGGTTCTCCCTTTATATGGATACCTTTCACTTATATATGAGGCATCCTAGTGCTTTGAATATAGGCTGTTCCATTATCAATAAATCAATATTTCTCAGGCATCTGCCATATGTTAGTAATGTACTAGGGACTAGATATATAGCCTCAGCTCTGATGGAGCTTATATTTTGTGGATGGGATGGGGGAAAATCTTTATAGACACACACACACATACACACACGTGCGCGCGCGCTCTCTCTCTCTCTCTCTTAAAATATATACAAAATAAAGACAAGGTAATTTTAGGGTGAAGGATCTTGGGTTGGGAGGATCAGGAAATGTTTCATATTAGATGAACATTAAACTGAGTTGGAAAGAAACTAAAGTAAAATCTAACTAAAATTAGATTTTTTGAAAGAAAAAGTATAGATATTTATTGAGAAATAACATTTTATAGGCTGATATAAAAACTCAATTTTTACAGAAGCCAGGACTGGGGATTTTTTTTTGGCAGGGAAAGGGAGTATTGACCCTTTGAACAAATATATTTCACCATCCATTTATATATTGGTGTTGTAGTTTTATTCAAGCAGTGGCAGATGCAGAAGAGGCAAGTATGGAATCCATCAGGCAGCAAACATTTGTTAAGTGCTTGTTACAGTTTAAAACTAAATCCTTAAATCTAAGTTTACATCCAGCCTCAGATACTTACCAGCTGTGTGATTCAAATAATGTAACCGTGTCACTTAATCATGTTGGCCTCAGTTTCCCCATCTGTAAAATGAACTGGAGGAGGAAATGGCAAACCACTCTAGTTTCTTTGCCAAGAAAACTTCAAATGTGATCACCCACAAGTCAGATTCAACTGGAATGGCAGAACAAATGCATCAGGCACTGGGCTAAGTGCTGGAGAGAATGAGAAAATATAGAAATATGATCTAAACATCTGCACCTGGCACCTGCACTAAGGATATATGTGTGATTATCTCCTCAATAAATCAAAATAAAGGCAACTGACTTAATCAGTACATGGATAGGGCAGACCAGGACTGGATCACTGATCTAAGATTAGAAACTTGGCAAGTTGGTCAGTTAAGAGAGATCAGAGTGACTAGTGAAGTAGTTCCAAACTCAGCACTAGTTATTCATCTCAACTGCTGCCTGTGGAGAAGGTGCTTAATAAATACTTGTTAAACTAAACTGGATAGATTCATCAATGAATATTGTTGAGCTCTCAGTAGCTTTCCTCCTTCAAAAAAGAAGACTCTCTATGATATCCAATCATTTATCTTTGTATCAGTGACTGAGTTTGTATCAGTGATTTACAACCTTCAAAAGAATTGGAAGATTGGATGAGACATCTGTATGCTGTTCAATTATAGCAGGTTAGCTTCCAGAGTGATAGGTCCATGTTTATGCAAGGGTGGTTTTTTTTTTTCCAATTGTTTATTTAAGAATCTTCTTCCTATGGATTCCTTTGACAAAGAGATCTTCAGTTTCAATTGATCAATAATGGACAGAAGCAGCTACACCCAAAGAAAGAACACTGGGAAATATTTCTACCTTCTGAATCCAATTCTCCCTGTGCAACAAGAGAACTGTTCGGTTCTGCACACATATATTGTATCTATACTGTGACATATTTAACATGTAAAGGACTGCTTGCCATCTGGGGAAGAGGGTGGAGGAAAGGAGGGGAAAAATCATAACAGAAGTGAGTACAAGGGATAATGCTGTAAAAAATTACCCTGGCATGGGTTCTGTCAATAAAAAGTTATTTTTAAAAAAAAAATCGTCTTCCTTCATGATCAAACCTCCTTAGATGGTGAGTCCTCCTGACTTGTCAAACTCTTTGCTCATCATCTACTCTCTTTTATTTGATTGTTAGCAAGAAAACTTTAATAAACATATATAAGATAAATTGGTAAGTTCTGTATATAAATACCAGGAAGAGCAGATGAACCAAACCAAGTATGCATAGAAGAAAATCATGGTGGAGGCAATCTAATTTTAAAAGCAAAAAAAGTATCAATTGAAAAAATACCCTTGCATAAATCCAGATGGGATCACAAAAAGTCAGACACAGTTGGAAAATAACTATAGGACAACAACAAAGACAAAACAATTTCAGGAGGGAGAGAGCACTATCACCAGGAAAAAAGATGGAAGGCCTCAGGTAGGATGAGGTGCCCAATCTGGTGTTTGAAGAAGTAAAGAAGGCACTTCATCTATAGTAATGGGGTAAGGGGAGATAGGGAACCACTTATTCAAAGGGAGCAGAGACAGAATAAGATTGTAAATTTGTGGTGCTTTCTTTTTTATTTACATGGGACTGGAAAGAAACTTAGAAGCCACTGGCATTTAAGCATTGGCCATGGAATCGGAGGATCTGGGTTTGAAATACTTATTACCCATGTGACACTGGGCCAATCACTTAAATTCTCCAAGACTTATTTTCCTCATGTATGATAGGAGGCTATCTGGTTCAGTCTTCTCTTCCAACATGATTCATAAAGCAATGTGTATTAAAAATAAATACATTTTTTAAAAAGCTGATTGTTGAATTGAAATAGAGCTTAAGCATCACCAGAGCAGATCCTAATCACACTCTTAAATATGAAGTTCTAGGCTACTGTTACCACATCCTCTTTCTGTCAATAATAATTTTAAAATTTTCTCTCAATGATATTTTTGCTTTTCTTTGTTAACAGGTCCAAACAAACCCAGCACCTGACAAAAACAAGGGTGACCTTTCCTCTAAACTCAGCCACACAAGGGTGGATACCCCTTGCCAAAACTCCATCCAAACCCCAACCTCTGCCAAAAGGACAACAGAATTAAGAAGTAGGAGAAGCCAAACTGGGAGGTCAGAGCACAATCCCCCAGGGCCTCCTGACCTGGGAGGGGACACTTTGCCATATGAAAGCTCCAGTAGGACCTCCTGGATATGTACTTATTCATCCCATTCTAGCAGCTCATCAGCACCTTCTCAAAGGGTTAGACTTTCTCCACATCTTGAATCAGCAACCAGAATCAAAACACTCCTCCTAGGAAATAGTTTTCAGAAGCCAGATACAGAGACTAATGTTGATACAGGGTTCCCAGTAATAAATTCAGAACAGAAACAATCTTTGAGAACATTTCCAAGGGATTTGCAAAGCAGCCTGACTGCATCATGGATGCCAAACTCTTTGGTAGCTCAAAGAAATAAGCCCTCTGAGGAGACAATCCACCCCTTGCCATTTGCTGGCCAGAGAGACAGTGGTATAGGGCAGATAACCTCTGCATTTCACTCGCCACAAATATCCCATGGAAACGATGAAGAAGAATTCTTTATATGATGGGAAACAAATGCCAGTTTCAGATACGGAATCAAATCCATTGTTTGGGAGACTGAGCATGACCCCAAAACTAGCCAGCTTCTCCTGCATAACTGGGGGCATCTGGGTATCCCTCATGCCTACACCTAGACCTAGGCTTGAATCTAAAAAAAAAAGTTAAACTTGTTTGTTTCAAAGAAGCAAGAGATTGGTTTGGATATTTAGCTTCCATTGTAAGAGATCATAACCAAAAGCACAAGGAAAAAGAATAGACATCATTTTCCCCCAGGATGTGTACACATGGTGTTTAGTGAATTTCAGGGCAGTTGTGTTGAGAGCTTATGAGCAGAATACATTATGCAACTCATTAGTGTTTTCAATTTTGCTTTAATATTCACTGGAGCTGCCTAGCTTCTACCTGAATCACATTAAATATTTATCCTTTACCACTTGCCAATCTTATAATTCTATTGGTTTCTATATACTTCTGATACCGTTTGGGCATTCTGGATCTATTTGTATATTTGATCCATTAAAGTATGTAGTGCACTGAAAACTTCAAACTTCTTTCCTCCCTTCCTCAATTTAATAATCAGATCATGATAAACTTATAAAATTATTTAGTATGTCCAATGGTAATGTTTACTTATTTTTTTCATTGTGTCCAACTCTTTGTGACCCTCTTGGGTCATTTTTTGCAGAAATACTGAAGTTTGCCATTTCTTTCTCTGGCTCCTTTTACAGATGAGGAATTGGGGCAAACAGGGTTAAGTGACTTGCCCAGGTTCATATAGCTACTTAGTGCTGAGGCTGGGTCTGAACTTAGCAAAGATGAGTAAATAAGCTTTTGTAGGTTTTAGAAATCAGGATTCAAGAAGATTTTGTCTCAGCATATATCCATCAGTCAAGCTGGATTTTATAGGGAATTTTCTACCAAAGAAAAATTCTAGGTGTGACATGGAAACTGTGAATGAAGTCAGATGCTATACAGCCAAAAAGACATTGTTCATAGAAGAAAATTAGAATGGCAAAGATAATTATTTTTTAAAAATAATAACCTTTTATTTTCAAAATATATGCAAAGATATTTTTTCTTTAAAGGATATTTTTCCTTAGTACACAAACTGGAGGAAGTATGACATAATCAAAAGAGCAGCCTGAGAATCAGGAAACCAGAGTTGAAATCTCTGGCTCTGCCACTGACTAGTTGGAAGGTCAAAGATAATCTATTCCAGCATCAATTTCCTCAATCCTAAATTAAGATGGTTAGACTAATTGATAATCAAGGCTTCTTCTATGATCTTTTCATTCAAAGCCCAATTCTACTCTACGCAATTGAGTAGATCTTCCTTGTCACTTCTATTAAGTCAAATCAAATATTAAATCAACTGGCTTTAAAAACCCTTCATAAACTGGCCCAGCAGCTAGATGGTACCAGACCTGGATAGCTGAGTTCAAATCCCACCTCAGACTCTTATTAGTTGTGTGACCTTGGACAAGACACTTAACCCTGTTTGCCTCAGTATCCTCATTTGTAAAATTATCTGGAGAAAGAAATTACAAACTACTCCAATATCTTTGTCAAGAAAACTCCAAAATGGGACAAGAGTTGGATATTACTGAACCAACTGAATTGTAACAAACTGGCCTTTTCTTACTTGTTCAGTCTTTTTATGTTTTTCTTCCCTTTTATTTTCTTTTACATTCAGCTACTCTAGCCTCCTTACTGTTCTTCACACAAAACACCCCGCTTCCCGACTCCATACTTCACCACCGGATCTCTTCCATGCCCAATCTTTCGTCCTTCTTCATCTCCACCTCCTATCTTCTCTGACATTTTTTAACATTCAAATCAACTTAAGCATTCTTCAAGAAACTTTTCTGTCCCACTTCCCACCTCAGCCCTCTACCCCCACCTCCAGTGCTGGTGCTTTCCTTGTATGATTACCTATATTTTATCCTGTACATATTTTACACGTCCATACATATAAAATGTTTACATGTTGTTCCTTTCATTAGAATATGAGCTCCTTAAAGGCAGGAACTGGTCTTTGTCTTCCTTTATTTTATTTGTCTTCCAGCATGTAGCACAATGATTGGCATGTTATAAGCATTTAATAAATGTGCGTTGACTTGCTTGTTTAGTTGACTCTTGGTTTATGAAAACCTTTTGGGCCAGAATTTTACCTGAGATTTTGAAAAATGGAAAGAATTTTGCTTCATTCATATTTCCTTAGAAAAAATTAAAATTATCAAATGATTTCTTAACTAAAATTGCTAATCTACCATTAAAAACTTAGCAGGATGAAGCTTAGATATTCCAAAGGGAAAAAAAAAAACCAATCTTTTCATTAACGTGGTACTTTAATAAAACCATAAATGAAAAACTGAGAATTTTCAACAAGTTCATTAAAATACTAATTTATCAGCAACTAAATGTATCACATATAAAAGTAAATGTCGAAAACATTTTTAAAAAAAGAATGCACCAAGAGAATAAAATTTTAAAAGAACCGTTTTATTCTTATTGATATCTATCACATAGATATCAATAAGAATAAAACGGTTCTTTTAAAATTTTATTCTCTTGGTGCATTCTTTTTTTAAAAAATGTTTTTAACACTTACTTTTATAATATTTTAATTTTCATTCTTTTCTTCCTCCATTCCTGCTCTCTCCCCTCCCCAAGACAACACTCAATCTGACATAAGTTATATATGTACAGTCACATTAAACATATTTCCTCGTTAATCATGTTTGGGTATTAGAATCAGAACAAAAGGAAAAAACCATAAGAAAATTTTAAAAAGCAAAAGGTGAAAATAGTATGCCTTAATCTGCATTGAGACTTCACAATTCTTTCCTTAGATATGGATAGTATTTTCCATCATGAGTCTTTTGGAATTGTCTTAGATTACTGTATTGCTGAAAAGAACAAAGTCTATCAAAATTGATCATCTTCATAATGCTGTTGTTACTGTGTATGGTTTTCTCCTTGTTCTTTCTACTCATTTCACTCAGCATCAGTTCATATAAATCTTTCCTAGTTTTTCTGAAATTCTCCTGTTCATCATTTCTTGTAGAGCAATAGCATTCCATTGTGTTCATTTACTGCAATTTATTCAGTCATCCCCCAATATTCAATTTTTTGCCACCACAAAGAGTGAAGCAGTTCTCTCAAAAGCAAACTAAATAAATTCAATATCAGAAAAGGAAAGAGGGGACCAATATGGTCTATATTACAGTTATTTCTGTATAAATTCACTCTATTCTGTCCCTATATTAAAAATTACCTCCTTTTTCAAAATAAAGAAAACAAACAAAAACACTTGCTACAGAGAGCCATTAGATAATATATCTTACTAGGGTATTCTAGTTTGTAGGTCAGCGTGCAAAGAATAGGAAGAAAAATTTCATTCTGTTTTTTGGAACCATCATTACCTACTATTTGTTTTAAATCCATGTAATACACAAAGTACATAGAGGTTAACAGCTCACTTAATACAATTTTATGTAAATAAAATTATTGGTTGCCCACAAGATATAAAACTATCAGAATCAAGGACAGAGGAAATGTACAAAGCAAACACGGTGCTCAGAATTTTGTAACCTATTACAATCAGTGATTCCATAACACCCCCAGGTGGCTATTGTCAGGGACCAACTAAATTTTAGCTTTTGCAATGTTTTCTGTCTTATCTACAAAGTTATTGTGATCTCTTCTTACCATGTATACAAAAATATCATTTTCATTCTTAAGATATTATGGCTACAAATGCTGTACTTCCTCCCTCTAAGAAATGCAAATACATAAACATTCCTTAATATAGAATATATATGTGTCAATGTACACTTAAATATAATTTTTAAAATAACATTTTACATTGCCTAATTTTCCTTCTATATTCCTCCCCTCTGTCCCTTCCCAGAAAATCTCCTATAACTAAGAATATTTTCAAAAGACAAGATGAAGAGAAAAAAATCAGCAAAACTAATAAATATATTTTAAAAAACCCAAAATATGAGCAATGTTTTCTATCTATGGACCTCCTACTAGTGTACAAGAAGGAGGGAGAAGTGTCTTCTTCTATCCCTTCCTTGGAGTAGCTAGCTTATCTTTTGTATCTGTGGAACATTTCTTTTTAACTATTTTTATATTCTTATATTTATTGTATATATGTTTTTTTCCCTACTTGTTTCACTTGTATAAGTTCATAGAAATCTTTCCACACTTCTCCATATTTATCTTACTTGTCACTTCCTATAACATTATCATTACTACTTTGTTTTCATATATCATAGTTGTTCAATTGTCTCTGACTCTGTGACTTCATTTCTTGGCAAAAATTCTGTAATGGTTTGCCATTTCCTTCTCCAGTTAATTTTCCAGATGAAGAACAGAGATAAACATGGTCAAGTGACTTGCGCAGGGTCACACAGCTTATAAGTGCCTGTGGCTGACTTTGACTCAGAAAGATGTCTTCCTGACTTCAGGCCCAGGACTCTATACACTGGATCCCAGATAGTTTGTTAACAAGTCCCCAATTGATGGGTGTCTCCTTTTTTTCTAGGTTTTTTCTACCACAAAAAGTACTACTATGAATATTTTGTCATATATAAAGTATTTCTTTTATCAATGACTTCCTTGGGAGATAGGCCAAATTTCTGGCTCAAACTTCTATGAACAAACATAAAGACCTAGTGATGGTCTTTGTATGTTGAAAATTTATTCTCCTTCCTTTTTGGAATACGAGCTAACATTTCACATGTTGAGATTCTTCCCAAGGAAGGGAGAGGGGACAAAAGCACCTCCATTAAGACCTTTGGTATCTCTCTTGAGAGAATAATCAAAAGCTATTCTTTTGACATCTGCCATATAATTGGCAGTACACCGCTGGTTCACTGGTACTACTGATATTCTAAGTATACCTCACTTTTTGCTTTTACCCTTAAACTTAGCTAAGAAACTATCCCTCTTTGTGCCCTGTAATAGATAAAGTGTCTTCTAAGTCCACATGACCCTATCCCACTGTAGACATGAAGTTTTGTCTACCTTGAATAAATTCAAGAAAAATCCACTTTTGTACTCTAACCAACTCCCTCCTCCCCCCAAGAAGAGCTCCAGGAATTACACTTAAATGATCTTAAAGCTCAAGAATCAGGGGTAGATATTAATATCTTAAGATCTGAAAATAGTGGATATCACTTCACTTTGTGAACTTCATCTATTAAATGATGGTCCCCTAAGTCCTTTTCTGCTCTAAATTTCCTTGTATTCAATGATCTTAATCACAGCATCAGAAACATAGTAATCCATTCACATATTAGAAATCGTTTGTTTAGTCTACAGAAGACACATGCGCTCATTGATTCTATTGAGGCCCTGAATAAGATGACAGGTCTGCAGGTTTTAGAGACTAAACATTTGATTCAAACGAAAAGCACAGACCTTAGATTTAGTTCTATTTTTACTTTTTCCAAGATTTAGATTTCAATAGAAGTTTAGAATAAATTTGTAGACTCTTTGTGTGGTAGGAGAAATATTCTCTACTTCCCTCCCTTACTTCTGCCCTCAGGCAAGTTAGTCTAGGTTTTCTTTAAATAGCTTTGAGATCTTCCTTAAATCTTGGAAGGCTCAGGGAATTAAAAGTTCAAACTGCTGACATCATTTCTGCATTATCCAAGAATATCCCAGATGGGCTCACAGAGAGCTAGATGATGACCGAACAACAACAAATTACATATATTTAGAAGAGAGATGGTTGTATGTGGTGAAGAATTGTGGGGAGATCATAGGTAGAATAAAAATGAACATGGGGTATATGTGTGAGAAAAACACATATTTCTGTGGCCACCACATTTTTTCTTCAGTACACTGAACACTAAATGGTGAATAAAGTATAGTGATGCTGATATATTGTATACAAGTGATTTGCATATCTAGCACTATCCCTAGAGGAGGAAGGGGGTAAATATTATTCAACCAAATTATAATAATTATTATTTTATATAGGTCAAATTTTTCTTTCAAAGGAATTTAATTCTGGCTTTATAATATATGGAAAATAGTAGATAGCAGTGTATATTATGGAGTTTTTTATTGAATGTTCAATATTAGAAATCTTGCTTTTGACTGAGTCATTTCTCCCAAGATTTTTATCATATTAAAATTTCCTCATATCAAAATGGTATAATAAATTTTAATTGGAAATTGTGAGTTGGAATCCTACTTACTATGTGATTTTGAGGAAATCACTTCTCTGTGGATTTCAGTTTCCCCATCTATAAAATGAAGAACATTGAACTGATGATCTCTAAGGTTTGTTTCAGTTGTAAATCTTATGATCTTATAACCTCATATTTTTTTAAAATATATATGAGATGGTAAGATGCCAAGGTAATTCACTGTATCTCAGGCCATCACCAGTCATCCTGACTTTTTTCCTACCAGTGGACTTTTGATAACTCTGGAAGCAGAGTGTGGCTACTCACTCCAATTCACTTGCAAGTTAAGACATCACTTTAAATATAAATTATTGTTTATATATTATATATACACATAGGTACTATATATATATATGTATGTATGTATATATGTATGTATATATGTATATTTCCTCTAGTATAGCCCTCAAATCTTCAACCTCTCTTGAGGTTAAAGAGTAATGATCCTTTAAAGTTGTGACACAAAAAAACCCAAGATAAATATAAAATATTTTATTTAACAAAGAATGGAATACTAAAAATTGAATGAATTACATCTAATAAAAGTGTAATTAACACTCAGCTAGGAATTGGTTACCATGACAGTTGTAAATTCAGTCTAGAACACTTCCTGGGGAGCCCCATTAACATGGTCATTTCCCCTGAGATCCTTCACAACAACAGGATAATCAAATTACAACTGTAATTCCCCCAAACAGCTTTGCAACTATATGTTTGAATCTATATGAATCCATTCATATATGCTTTTTAATCACTCAGTCATCAAAAAAACTTTGTGCTCTAACTGTGTGCTCCATACTGACTAGCACTTTTAATACTGGAACAATCCTGCAATATTTATCAAAGGAATTGTAATTAATTATTGCAGCTTTCTTTGAAGAGCTTTATTCTAAGTATTTAGATGAATCTGGAATTTCTATGTCAGGGCTCCTTTTCAATTTTTTTGCCTCTCACATTACTTAAGCAGGATTTTAAAGGGACCTGTAGCACACACACAGAAGTTCCCTTTTACAAATTTCAGAAACATAGGTGGCTTTCTGTAGAGGTTACTATGTAAATAAATATAACATGAAAACCAAAAGGAAAAGAGTTAACTTGGGGGTATATCTACAAAAATACGTAATTAAGTTCTTTCATCTGTTCTTATGACATTAGTATGGGCCAAATTATATCTTCAATTATCTCCCTGCAAACTTGGCCAAATTGGAAACAACTGAATGCAGGATTTGACTTTGAGACTTGCAGTTTGCAAATGAAAATGAGAAAATCTGATGTGCCAAATGAAGTCTGTTTTATAAGATCTGTTAATTACAATCATAATTTAGAGGGGTGGGGAAAGGGTATGATGTTTTATTTACACTGTTGTGTCTCATGGGTAGCTTTTTTGAATACCAAAACATGTCATTGCAGAGACTCAAGACAAACAGAGAGAATATTATTCTGCCTTTGTGTCACCTACAAATTTGAAGAACATGTGATTTATGACTTTTCCAAATCTGAGAAAAAAAATATTGTGCCAAGGACAGACTTCTAGACCTTTGGGGTCTGATTATTAATTTAATACTAAATGCACCTACCTCTACTATTACCTAATGTCTACATTTCTGTGGACAGTAGAGTCCACAAAAAAAGCATGGAAAACTTTTCCTTGTGTTTTGACAAAATCTAGATAAACTATATTTTCGCCATCAAATAATAAGTGTAAAGCACTTTGCAAAACTTCAAATTTATTTATTTTTTTTTGATGAGGCAATTGGGGTTGTGACTTGTCCGGGGGCACACAGTTAGGCAGTGTTGTGTCTTGAGACCAGATTTGAACTCAGGGCCTCCTGATTTCAGGGCTGGTGCTCTCTCCACTGCACCATCAAGCTGCCCCAATGAGATAATAATTGTAAAGTGTTAAAACACAATGCCTGGCACACATAACAAGCACTACATAAATGTTGTTGTTGTTAAAATGCTATATAAATGTCACTCATTTTCAATTCCCTGATCTACAATCTAGGAATTGTTTTTTAAAAAAGAGACAGTAGATTAATCTGCCATGAATGCGCAGTGAGTATAACCAGGTATTGTCCTAGATAACAATGATATCCCATTGATGAGAACTTTGTTCAGCCATTGATAATGTCTCTATACAATTTGTAAAGTCTGCATTTTCCCTGTGAGAAGACAATGTCATTCTGGAATGAACAGTGTTTCCTTGATGAAGCACAAGTTACTTGCCTTGCCCTATACTGCCACTCTGATCTCTTATTTAGAAAGATTCACGACCATATCATATACCTGGGCTATGACTCGGGACTTTTCCTGTAAGAAGAGTCCTGACACACAGAAGCATGCTTAGAGAACCAGGGAGAAAGCCTAATCAGAGGAAGAAGTCAGAGTCACATAGACTAAAATACCCTGGAAACAAGTTGGTATAGTTTTGTGCCTGGTTCAAGGAAAGATTCTTTAGTGCCCAGAATTTAGTGCCAGAAGGACATTTATGTCCTTCATGTAATTCTGGGCACTAAAGAATCAACATTAGATGCAAAGGACCAAGTGTAAGAATTCCTGAACCAAAGGGAGGAATACTTGGTTCACATCAACTTCAGGGGTCAGTTGAAGCCAGAGCTGAGGAGTAATAAAATATAGTAATAGGAATCTTGACCTTAGCCTTCATTTAGATTCTGTTTTTTCCAAACACAAGGTTGGGAGAGATACATAATAAATTAGATTCACAGAGCCAAGATCCCCCAAAATCCTGATATAGTAGAATTTGGGGTTCAGTGTAAATTTAATAAGGATAAATTTAGTCTTACACTTGTGAGTTTTGTGGATTATGCAGGATAGAAGAATTCCCTAATGAGCTTTCCATTACCATGAGAGTCCCAGGATAACTTTGTAAATTAGGAGGACTATATAAATCCCTAGGAATGTGGGCTCATCAAGAAGTGAATTGATCACATGAGCAAATTCTATTGAGTATTTTGTTGTTGTCCGGAGTGAGGGTAGGCTTCTCATCCATAAATATTGTCCTTTAGGAGGAAGGGATTACTAGTGAGGTCAGTAGTTTGACTCTATAGTCACCCAAATTCTTTCTCTTTCTGGTGAGGGGAATACCTAAAGAAATACTAAAAGTACAAGGACTATGGGACACATAAAATATACAACATCAACATCGTCCTATTGCTTTATAGAGGCTGAAATAAGTCCTTTTTTAAAAAAATGTATTTTATATCTTATTAGCTCTCTAGCATGGGAGGTGAGGACAATTTAATTTTTTTGTTTGTTTCTAGAGACATCTATAGATCATGAGTTAAAATCTACTATTCCCAGGAGAAAATCTTAGCTGGAATCAAAACATGTCAAATTCTGATATTTCCACAGAAAACCGCATGACCAAAGAGAAATTATTTTTGTTAAAACCTTCATTTGTGGCCTACTTCAATTATGCCTGTTTTTGACAAAGCCATTCTGACTTTTGTTAATCACTTCCTTTTTAATGTTTTCCTTAAACATATATTCTAGAATTTTGCCAGAGGTTCAGGCCAATTGGTGTCCTTTGAAGACTACTCTCATCTCTTTTATGAAAATCCATATATTCGCCTTTATCAAGTCCTATAGCATTTCTCCCATTCCACACAGTTTTTCAAAGACTATTGATCAGTCTTCAAAAATTGCCTTCATCAGTGCTTTTAACACTCTGGGAGTTTGTCTGAATGCATCAAGGAGAGCTAGATACTTGCTCATTAATTTTCCTATTTCTATTGGATTTCACTGACCTAGTCACCATTGAGATTTTGTCTTTTCCAGATACAAGGTGGAGAGAGCCTAATAATAAATTAAATTACAGAGCCAAGATCCCAAAAAATCCTGATATAGTAGAATTTGGGATGCAATGTAAATTTAAAAAGGATAAATCTAAAGTCTTACACTTGTTTTCAGAAAAGCTATTCTCTCTATGCATATACATACATACATATGTATATATTGATATATTTCTAGATATGTAAAATGTTTCTAGGTAATAATGTATATACAAATATTAGAACCTCTTGCCTTGAAGCAGGTCATCAAATGATCACTTAAAATAATAATTTTTTTAAAAAAATTCTCTTAAGTATATTTGTCAGTGAAGACCTGAAATACTAAATGAACAACAAATCTTTATAGTGATACTATATTGCAAATAATCAAAATAAAAGTTTCAGTGGGATTGAAATGATAGTAGGGAATGACTCTGAAGTATGCCTGAGCTATAGATAATCCATTGGCATTTGTTGACAAAGTTGCTAGCTGGAATGCACACAGCATGACTAAATTTTTTAAATTCTAATAGACTTGTGATGGAAAGTGCCATCTGCATCCAGAAAGAGAACTATGGAAACTAAATGTAAATCAAAGCATAGTATTTTTTACCTTTTTGTTGTTAGTGTTTATTTGTTTAGTTTTTTTCTTTTTATTGTATTTTTTCCCTTTTAGATCTGATTTTTCTTTCCCAGAATGAAAAATATGGAAATATATTTAGAAGAACTGCACTGGTTTAACCTATATCAAATTGCTTGCTATCTTGGAGAGTGAGAAGAGGGGAGGGAAGGCGAAAAATTTGCAACACAAGGTTTTGCAAAGGTGGATGTTGAAAACTATCTTTGCATATATTTGGAAAAATAAAATACTATTAAAAATAAATAAAACATATCTCAAAGTTTACCAAAAAAAGATTGATGCCTTTTGTTCTTATCTAGATATCTGATGATATCTACTATGAAATGCAGGATAAAAGAGTTTGGGAAAGATAAATTTCTACAAAAAGATTTTGTCATATGACTTAAAAATTCAATACCAATGGTATTCCAGTTTCATTTCTGTTTGATAATCAAAAAACACATTTTTCTCTATATTCTAGATTCCAGATAAAGAAATGGAGACTGAAAGTGATGAATGATTCTTCCCAGGATCTTCTGCAGTCTAGAGTTAGAAGCACAAGATAACTTCTCTGCCTTTCTTCACCTTGCCAGCCTAAATACACAAAACTGGTCCATCTTTATCAAACAACACATGAGGCATGAATTGGGAGGATCATTTGTCCTCCTTCTGCCTTGAGAGGGAAAGGATAGAAAACAGTTTTCCTTTAGTCAGATGTTGTTGCTGTTGAGTTGTTTTCACAGGTTTCTGACTTATTGTGACCTCATTTGGGGTTTTCTTGGCAAAGTTCCTAAGTGGTTTGCCATTTCCCTCTCTTTCTCATTTTATTGATGAAGAAATTGAGGTAAACAGAGTAAGAGATTTGCTCAGGGTCACCCAGCTATTTACCTCAAGATTAAAATCAGAATTGAATTCAGAAAGATTAGCCTTCTTGGCTCCATGCCTGGAGTTCTCTCCATTGCACCATCTCCCTGTCCCTTAATCAGATATTAGCATGATATATATTTTTTAAAATTTTTATTAAAGCCTTTTATTTACAAAGCATATGCATGAGTAATTTTCCCAACATTGACCCTTGAATAACTTTCATTATGAATTTTCCCTTCCTTCCCCCCCCATCCCCTCCCCTAGTTGGCAGGTAGTCCAATACATGTTAAATATGTTGAAATACATGATGCATTGAATAAAAGCTGACCCAGGAGTAAGGAAGATTCAACTTCAAGTCTTGTCTTTGAATACAGGCTGTATGACCATAAGCAAGTCACTTAATGTCTCAGTATAATTCTCTAGAATACAAAATGCAGAATAGGTGAGATCAATTATGTTCCAGGTTCTGATTGAAGTTTACTCATTGGGAATTCCCCATTCCAGTGACATCACAGGTCCAATCGAGGGGGACAAAATGGAGGAGGATCCATAAAAAGATTGAAGACTAAATTATTTTTGTGGGGAAAGAAGTGAAATAAAAGAACAGATATGGGATAAAAAACACCCACCTGTCTATACCATTGTTTTCAGGAGTTACTGGTGGTGAACTATCTTATGTTAAGCAAGCAAGTAGCTTAGCCTTGTTCTGAATTTCAATGAAGTAGCTGCCAAGAAGAGACATGTAGAATCTTTAGCATCTTGGAGATGGTGTCTGAGGAAACTTTGGGCTCAATGCCTAGAAATTTTGGCTTCAGGCCCAGATATAAGGTAAGCAACCTTATTTGAAGAATCTTTAAAAGACAGAAAATGGGAATGATGCCCTACTAGATATATGCAAGTTAGATAGATTTTTGTTTTTATTTTTGAGAACAAAACATCATCTTCACATTTACTGTGGGCAGTAAATATGCTTTTCCATAGTCATGCAGATTATCAAGAGATGGAGAGCCAGTTTGTCAATGAGCTCAGCAGAAGGAATACAGCAGGTAGAAAACAGTTTTGAAAACAGAGACAGGAGAGAAGAATTCAGTTAATGTTAACTAGCATCATTTATATTTATATTGTGTATTGATTCACTTATTGTTTTAAAAAAATCATCAAGGGGAAAAAAGGGTGATAGTGAGTCATTTATCAGGACAAAATTATCCATTAACTCTTTTGCTGATTTTCTTTCCTATTGGCTCATAGCTTTAAAGTAGTATAGGATTTCAGAAGCTGTAGAATCCAACTTTGTCATTTGACAGATTTAAACCTTAGCCAAATAGTCTTGTTAAATAAGCATATCTCCTACTGATTTGTCATTGGGCCAAATTTGTTGGCTGCCAAAGACATCTAAATTTACCAATTACAAATAAATACTTGACACTTTATTTCAGTCCATGGAAGGATTGCTAAATGGTTCTAATAAACAGAGTGTTTGGGGATAATGTTTTCTTTTTGTTTGTTTTGTTTTTGTCCTGCCCAATCATCATCATCTCAGCTAGTGGTACTCCTTACTTACATAATCAAACAAGTGACAGAAAGGTAAGATGATTAAAGTTTTTTTTAAAGACAATTTAGCATTACATTGGCTTTAAAGAATAGCAACACATATTAATGAAAATGGGCAATGGGCAGCTAGGTGGTACAGTAGATAGAATGTCTGTTTTTGGAGTGAGGAAGAGGCTTCTTCCTGAGTTAAAATCTGGTTTCAGACACTTACTAGTTGTGTGACTCTGAACAAGTCACTTAACCTCATTTGCTTCAGTTGTTCATCTGTCAAATAGGCTGGAGAAGGAAATGGCAAACCACTCTAGTCTTTTCCTCCCAAAAAACCCAAATGGCATCACAAACAGTCTAACATGACTGAAATGGTTCAACAATAACAATAATTCTAAAACACTGACAAAGAAGTGAAGAAGAGCAGAATTATATAAATTAGTATCATTATAACTGAAAAGGTCATTTGATCACTTTGTGTTACATTTTCCTTATTTGTAAAATTAAGATAATAATAATGATGATGATAAGAGAAAGAGAGAGAGAGAGAGAGAGAGAAAGAGAGAAAAAGAGAGAGAAAGAAAGAGAGAGAGAGAGAGAGAGAGAGAGAGAGAGAGAGAGTGCTGTTGCTCAGTGTATCCATAGAAGACTAGATTTGGAATTATAGTATTACAGAATTATGACTAGAAGGGACCTTAGAGCTCAACTAGTCCAACCCTCCCTCATTGTGAGAAATGAGGAAACTGAGGTCTGGAGAGGTTGGATGACTTGCCTAGAATCACAGAAGTAATAAATAGCAAAACCAGGAGTGAAGTAAGTACTGGGAAAAGTTGAGTCAAACAAGGGTCAGAATTTAGCACAAGAAGGGGCAGCCCATTATACTTCAAAGAAATACTAAAGAAGGGAAAAGAACCTGTATGTGCCAAAATGTTTGTGGCAGCCCTGTTTGTAGTGGCCAGAAACTGGAAACTGAGTGGATGTCCATCAGTTGGAGAATGGTTGGGTAAATTGTGGTATATGAATGTTATGGAATATTATTGTTCTGTAAGAAATGACCAGCAGAATGATTTCAGAGAGGCTTGGAGAGACTAACATGAACTGATGCTGAGTGAAATGAGCAGAACCAGGAGATCATTATATACTTCAACAATGATACTGTATGAGGATGTATGCTGATGGAAGTGGATTTCTTCGACAAAGAGAAGATCTATAATCAGCTCCAAATGATCAATGATGGACAGAAGCAGCTACACCCAGAGACAGAACACTGGGAAATAAATGTAAACTATTTACATTTTTGTTTTTCTTCCCGGGTTATTTTTACCTTCTGAATTCAATTCTCCCTGGGCAACAAGAGAACTGTTCGGTTCTGCAAACATATATTGTATCTAGGATATACTGTGACATATTTAACATGTATAGGACTGCTTGCCACCTGGGGGAGGGGATGGAGGAAGGGAGGGGAAAAGTCAGAACAGAAGTGAGTGCAAGGGATAATGTTGTAAAAAATTATCCAGGCATATGTTCTGTCAACAAAAAGTTATAATTATTTTTTTTAAAGGGGGTAGCCTAATTCTGGGTGGAGAGACAATAATGTCTGTGAAAGGATCTGTTTCCTGCATACTCTTCTACCTTCTACTTTTTCTCTTCCTTAGTAAATTAGGCAAACTATCTACAATGCTCTTACTCTGCTACTTTGTTAGAAAAGAAGAATTTAGCCCAGCATGATCTTGTCTTAAAGAAGCCATGTTGGTTCTCTATGATCATCTTTTTAGTAATATTTTCTCAAATTTGGCAGAAATCAAAATCAAGCTCATCAGACTACACTTTGAAGATTCTGCTCTCTTCATTTAAAAAAAAAATCACTCCTGTACCTTGCTTCCAGTTCCCCATGATAAAGGACCATGGTTCTATAGTTCTCTCTAGAACCCCCTTTTCTTCTCCTTGTACATCTTCACTTGGTAATCTGATCAGCTCCCATTGCTAGCTCTCTAGACTGAGGATTCTCTCTTCTCCTCTGACCTCTGCGCTAAACTCCAATATCACATTTCCAACCACCTTTCAGATATCTCAAATGGAATGTTCAGGGGACATCTTAAAACTCAACATGTCCATAATGGAACTTATGTCTTCCTCACTAAATCCTTTCCCCATATCCTCTCACTGTAGAAGGTGTGGGACCTTTTTGAGCCTCTCATCTCCCAAAGGCCAAAAACCTAGATTAGCCAATAAGAGAAGATGATTTGAGCCCTTCTGGACTGACAAACCGACAATCCTCTTTGGTCCTCTCTGAATGAACCTCAAATTCTACTGCTGTTTCAGGAACCATAGGACAGCATTAAGCTTGCGTATCATTGAGAGTCAGGAGTACATCCATGTTTTGTGGCTTTATAAATACCCCTCACGCAACCCTTTCATGAGTTCAGTTCTACCTGAAGATCTGTAGGCATGCTCTCTGGCTTGAGAGGAAAAAATCCCCCGAATTTAAGCTGTTTGTCTTTCTCAACCCCCAAACTAAGAAAAGGTTGACAAAGGAAGTGTCATTCTTTTAGTATTTCAGGATTAAAACTGGGATGTCATTCTTAACTGCTCACTATCCCTCACCCCCATATGTAATCTTTTGCCAATCAATTCCACTTTTGCATTTCCTCTCAAATAAGCCCCTACTTTCCTCTGATAAGATCATAGTTCTAGTGTTCTTCATCTCAAGCCTGGATAATTGCAGTAGTTTACTGATGGGGGTCCCTGCCTCAGGTCTCTCCCCACCCTAATCTATTCTCCATGGGGCCACCCAAATGATTTTTCTAAAGCACAATTCTAATCATGGCACCTCCCTACTTAATATTAATAGTAATAATTGTAGTTCAGTTATTCAGTTGTATCCAACTTCATGCCCCAAATGGGTTTTTTTTTTGGAAAAGTTATTGAAGTGGTTTACCATTTCCTTCTCCATCTTATTTGATGGATGAGGAACTGAGGCAAACAAGGCTAAGTGATTTGCTCAGAATCATGTAGGTAGGAAACATCTGGGGCCAAATTTAAATTCAACAAGTTGAGTGTTCGTATGTACCATGTAACTATCCCCAACAATATATAATAATAATCATCATTAACATTTGCATAGCACTAGCTTCTAGGATCAAATACAAAATCCTTTGTTTGGTATTCAAAGCCCTTCATAAAACTAACCCCTCCTATTCGTCCAGGATTCTTATACCTTATTCTCCACCATGTTCTTCTTTGATCCAAGGACACTGGCTTCTTTGTTTTTCCATGAACAAAACACTCCATCTTTCTGCTTACAGTACTTTCTCTGGTTGTCCTTCATGTCTGAAATGCTCTTCTCCTGATTTCAGTCTAATACCTTTTTTGCTCTCCTTCAAGTCCTGTCAAAAATTCCATCTTCTACAGGAATCATTTCCCAGTCTTTATTTATCCTAGTGCTTTCTTTCTATTAGTCATTTCTTATTTATCTGGTATATAGCTTGCTTTTAATATATTTGTTTTTACTTATTGTCTCCTTTATTAGATTTTAAACTATTTGAGGACAGGGACAGTTTTTTGCTCCTTTTTGTGCTCCTTTTACTAGCATGATGGCTGGCACATTAGATGCTTTAAAAATGTAAATTGACTTGACTAAGAAAGATCATTGAAAGTGGTTCAGCAGTCATACCTGCCAGATTTTTTTTTTTGGTACAGTAGTTAGGATGTAGTTCATCTGATTCAATGACTTAAATTCATCATGGAAAGCTAAGTGCTTTTTGTTCTCTCTATATATCACATTTCAACTGGATTTTTGGTTCCATACTTTCTAGTTCGAATATTATTCTCATTGGCAAAGGAAACAGAAGCACAACAGTAATGACAGCTGTGAAATCATCTGGTTCAATGATATCCTGAGCATCCACTCAAATGAGGTATAAAACAGAAGTCAGCTACTCACTGGAGAGGTTCACAGGTGTTAGAAAAATGTTTTGCACAGTCTGATGGATTCTCTACTGCTGATGAGCTCTTCCAAATGGCCCCATTAATAGATGACATATTATTCAATGTACTTTTCCAGAAACATTATAAAGTCTCCTCTGTGAAATCCATCTAATTCCTTATATCGACCTAAAAGAGCACCAGATTTTAAGAGGATCATACAGATCAGTCCTCATTGGAGCTAATCATAAAGTATTCCATACAATGGTTTGCATTTGTGCTGTATGTTTCAATTAGTTCAAAACCAATGACCTTTTTCATATGACAGCAAATGGTGAAAATTCTGACATATATAAACATTTCATTGGGTTCATAATTCATCCTAATTGATCTATGTAAGATTCTGTGACATATCCCACATTTAACCTTAAAACCTGTCAGTAACCTCACCCATATTTTGAATATCTACATGCTGGTTATTTGGAGAATCTAGTAGCACATTAACTTTTATCATAAAAATTTAGGGTGTGAGAAATGGATTTTCATTTGCTGACATATTGAATTTTAAAGCAAAAATCAGTCTTTTTTTTTTTTATCAGTCGTAGACTAATTCTAGGCACAGGGCACATACTACACAGATCTCCTGTTGGTCCAGTTAACAGTATAACATTATTACCAATGAAGTATATTTATATCTTAGCACTATGCTATATGCTTTATTATTATTATTATCTCATTCGATCCCCACAACAACCCTGGGTGCTATTATTATTCCCATTTTACAGATGAGAAAACTGAGGGAAACAAAGGGTAAGTGACTTGTCCAGAGTGTATATTTGAACTTAGATCTTCCTTCTTTTCCAGATCTATTACAATATGCCATCTAGATGCCTAAGGCAACCATAGGTAATATATATATATTACCAGACTATTTTTAAGGTGGAATTCAGCAAATGTTCATTCAATTAGTCCATTTACATATAAATTCCTCTCCCCTCCCTTTTTAATAAACTAGAAAATAAAACAAGCATTTCCATAACAGAATATAAATAGGAGTGCACATGAAAATGAAAAAAATCTATCATGTACAACTTGCTTTACCTTTTAAATATATAGTAAAATTATCAGGTAAATGTCTTTTTTTTCCCTTTCCCAACCCCAGCCTTAGAGATTGACACAAATATTCATATATATGTATATGTACATATATAAAGCCATACTATACATACTGCTATTCATCAGTTCTTTCTTTGGATACCAATAGCATCTTCCATCATATATCTTTAATACATAATTTTAGTATTTATAATAGTCACAATGACTTAATTACTCACAGTTATGCTTAACAATATAGCTGATGTTATATACAACATTCTCTTGGTTCTGCTCCTTTCAGTTTTTATTATTTTGTGCAAGGCTTTCCATGTTTTTCTGAAAATATTCTGATCATCATTATTTAAAGCATAATAGTATTCCATCATGATGTCCTGTTGATGGATATTCCCATGATTTTCAATCCTTTGCTATCTTGAAGAGAGCTATAAATGTTTTAGAACATATAAGTTATTTTTCTTTTCCCCTAATCAACCTGGGAAATAGAGATAATATAATATAATAGAAAGGGTATTGGCAGCTTAATAACTCTTTGGGTATAATTCCAAATTACACTCCAAAATAGTTGGTTTAGTTCACAGGTACACCACCAATGATCTAGTGTCCCAATTTTTCCACATTCCCTACAACATTTGTTACTTTAAACTTCTATCATTTAAACCACTTTGGTAACACAAAATAATATCTCAGACTTGTTTTAATCAATAAAGACATACCATTTTGTCATATGTCTATAAATTGTTTTGATTTCTTTGTTAGAAAAATGCCTGTACATATCATTTGATCATTTATCAGTTGGGGAATGACTCGTATTCATATTGATTTGATAAAATTATTTAGATATTTAAGATATGAGATCTTTATCTGAAAAACTGTCTATAATCTCCTTCCTCCATTTTTTGCTTTTCTCTCATCTTAGATACATAGGTTTACTTGTCCAAAACCTTTTTAATTTAATGTAACTGAAATTATCCACTTTACAATGAACACTGCTCTCTACCTCTGGTTTATTCATTAATTTTTCAATTAACTAATTTCTTACAAGTGTTATATTCCATGTTCTTCAAAATTTCCTATAATATCTCCTTCTATGTCTGGGTCATGTATCCATTTTGACCTCATCTTGGAAAATGGCACAAGTTATCTGTCTATGCCCATTTTCTGCTAGATTACTTTCCAGATTTTCCAACAATTTTTTACCAAATAAAGAATCCTAATCTCCAAATCTTAAGTCTTTACACTGATCAAATGCAAAGTTATTATATTTGCTTGCTGCTCTAAATTGTATTTCTACTCTATACTACTGATCTAGCTTTCTATTTTTTAGCCAGTACCAGATGGTTTTGATAATTACTGTCTTATAATATAGTTTGAGATTTGGTATGGCTAAATCTCCTTTCTTTACATTTTTTCATTAGTTCCTTTGATATTCTTGATCTCTTTGTTCTTCCAAATAAATTTTATTATATTTTCTACCTCAGTAAAATGATTTTTGAAGATTTAATTTGTATACCATTGAATAAATGGATTAATTTAGAAAAGATTATTTTGTTTTCTACACTTTGCCTACCTATTAACAACAAATATTTCTCCAATTATTTAAATCTGATTTTATTTGTATAATTTTAAAGTTGTTCATATAATTCCTGGGTTTGTTTTGGCAGTTTACTTCGAGATATTTTATACTGCTTAGAATTATTTTAAATCAGTTATATATCACTACTTCTTATTACAGGATTTTGTTAGTGATCTACAGGAATACTGGTGATTTATATGGGTTCAGTTTATATTCCACTACTTTGCTAAAAATGGTTGTTTCAATTAATTTCTTAGTTGAGTCTTTAGGATTTATTTGATTTCTTTAGGATCATCATAGCAGCTGCAAAAAGAGACATCTTTATTATCTCATTACCCATTATGATTCTTTCTATTTCTATTCTCTTACTGCTATTGCTAGGATTTCCAATACAATATTACATAATATTGTTGGCAATGGTCATATTTATTTCTACTTGATCCTACTGGAAAGGTTTCTAGTAATCTCCTAATCTCCATTATAAATAATGCTTGTTAATGATTTTAAATAAATACTTACCAATTTTTTTTCTTGCTGAGGCAATTGAGGTTAAGTGATTTACTCAGGGTCACACAGCTAGGAAGTGTTAAGTGTCTGAGATCAGATGTGAACTCAGGTCCTCCTGACTTCAGGACTGGTGCTCTATCCACTGTACCAATTAACTGCCCCACGTCTTATGAATTTAAGGAAAAATCTATTACTACCTATATTTTCAAGTATTTTTAAAAATACAGATGAATGTTGTACTTTATCAAAAGTTTTTTTCTGTATTGATATAATCATTATTTTAAAAACTTTTATTATTATTATTATTTTTAATAATTATAATGTTTTATTGATAGAGCCCATGCCTGGGTAATTTTTTACATCATTATCCCTTGTACTCACTTCTGTTCCAACTTTTCCCCTCCCTCCTTCCACTCCCTCCCCCAGATGGAAAGAGTCCTATCGATGTTAAATATGTCACAGAATATCCTAGATACAATATATGTGTGCAGAACTGGACAGTTCTCTTGTTGCACAGGGAGAATTGGATTCAGAAGGTAAAAATAACCCGGGAAGAAAAATCAAAATGCAAACAGTTTACATTCATTTCTCAGTGTTCTTTCTTTGGGTGTAGCTGCTTCTGTCCATCATTAATCAATTGAAACTGAGTTAGATCTCTTTGTTAAAGAAATCCACTTCCATCAGAATACATTCTCATACAATATCATTGTTGAAATATATAATGATCTCCTGGTTCTGCTCATTTCGCTTAGCATCAGTTCATGTAAGTCTCTCCAAGACTCTCTGTATTCATCCTGCTGGTCATTTCTTACAGAACAATAATATTCCATAACATTCATATACCACAATTTACCCAGCCATTCTCCAATTGATGGGCATCCATTAATTTTCAGTTTCTAGCCACTACAAACAGGGCTGCCACAAACATTTTGGCCCATACAGGTCCCTTTCCCTTCTTTAGGATCTCTTTGGGGTATAAGCCCATAGTAGCACTGCTGGATCAAAGGATATGCACAGTTTGATAACTTTTGGGGCATAATTCCAGATTGTTCTCCAGAATGGTTGGATTTGTTCACAACTCCACCAACAATGCATCAGTGTCCCCAAAACTTTTATTATTGATATAGTCAATTAAATTAATAGTTATGTTTATGCTAAATCATTCCCTCCCCTCCACTTCTGGCATAATTGGTTACACATATAATTTTTATAATATATTGTTATAATCACCTAGATAGAATTTTATTTAGGATTTGTGCATCCATATTCATTAGTGAAATTGGTCTATTTCTCTGTTTTTAGTCTTCCTGGTTTAGGTATTAATATCATATCTGTTTCATGAAAGGAGTTTGGTTCTTTGCCTATTATTCCAGATAATTTATTTAATATTGGAATTATTCACTTATAAATCCAACTGGTTTTACTGTTTTGTTGTGTTGTTGTTGTTGTTGTTGTTTTTTTTTTTAGGAAGCTCATTTATGTACTATTCATTTTCTTTTTTCTGAAATAGGTTTATTTATATATTCTGTGTCTTTGCTTATCTACACAGTGTATAAAGTCTGGGCTAGCTTCCTGGAGGCCTCAGGATCAGCCAGAGTCAGGATAAGCAAAAGCCTTTGGTCTTTAGGGGGAGAAGTGAAGGAGATGAATTAAAATGCCAGGAGTTTTGCCAAGGATCCCTCCTTGATTCTAGGGTCCAGATTCTCCACACTTTTGTCCTCCTCGTCCTGATGCCAAGTGAAGTTCTCCAATAGGTAATTAGCCTTAAGTACTTGGCTGTCTGATTCAAGCACACCTTTTAAGAGTTTCAGATCTTTACAAGGCAGTTTATGTTTTTATAAATTTTCCTTCATTTCATTTAAATTGATAACTTATTGGCATCTAATTGGGCAAAAATGTCTCAAAATTATTTTGATTTCATCTTTTCTTTTTTTCCCATTTTTCAATAACTAGTGATTTGATTTTCTACTCTTTTTAAAAAAATCGTATTAACCAATGGTTTATCTATTTTTCCATGATAAAACAACTTCTAGTTTTATTTATTAATTTGATTGTTTTCTTTCACTCATTTTATTAATATCATTAATAAAATAAATTTAAAATATTAATTTTTAGGATTTTCTATTTCATATTTAAAAGGTGATATTTAATTTATTAGTTTTCCAGTTTTTAAATTGTATACCAGTTTATTGGTCTCCTCTTTCTTTTATTGCTATTTATTATTTATGCTATTTCCCATAGGTTTTTATATGCTGTTTCATTAGTGCTACTCTCTTTAAAGAAATTCTTCTTTCTATGATTTTTCTTTAACTCACTCATTCTTTTTTTTTTATTATAGCTTTTTATTTACAAGATATATGTATAGGTAATTTTTCAGCATTGACAGTTGCAAATCCTTTTGTTCCAACTTTTTCCCTTCTTCCTCCCACCCCTTCCTCCAGATGGCAGGTTGACCAATACATGTTAAATATGTTAAGGTATAAGTTAAATACAATATATGTATACATGTCTATACAGTTATTTTGCTGTATAAAAAGAGTCAGACTTTGAAATAGTATACAATTAGACTGTGAAGGAAATCAAAAATGTAGGTAGACAAAAATAGAGGGATTGGGAATTCTATGTAGTGGTTCATAGTCATTTCCCAGAGTTCTTTCCCTGGGTGTAGCTGGTTCAGTTCATTACTGCTCTATTGGAACTGATTTGGTTCATCTCATTGTTGAAGAGGACCACATCCATCAGAATTGATCATGATATAGTATAACTCACTCATTCTTTAAGATTAGTTATTTCATTTCCAATTAGTTTATAATTTATGTTTTCATGGTTCCCTATTAAATATAATTTTATTGCACTGTGATCTAAAAAACACTTTAAATATTTAAATATTTTGTCTTAATACATGGTCAATTTTTGTAAAGTTATCATAAGCTACTGAGGAAAAAGGATTATTCCTTTTTATTCTCAACCAATTCTCTCTAGATAGCTCTCATATCTAGCTTATCTAAAATTCTTTTCACTTCTTTGACTTATTTATTTATTTTTTGTTAGATTTATCTAATTCTGAGAGGGGATGATTAAAGTCCCCCATGTTTATACTACTGTCTATTTTCACCTATAATTCATTTAACTTTACATTTAAAATTTTAGATACTATAGCTTTTGATGCATTGCCTATGGTACCTTTTATGTCAGTATCCTCATGCCAAGATCATCCCTCTCTTTCCACTCCTTTCATTTTAATATTAAGAACTAGCTTGTTTTTAGAGCTGAGTTATGCTCTAAGTTTGGCATAACAACAATATTTTGTGTTCACTCTCTAGATGAATTCATCTAATCACAGAATTGGCTCAGACCAACCCCAGGTGGTCCATGAGGACTGATAAATACTTGTAGGAATCATGTTCCAGTCATAAAACCTTGCTATGAATAGATTTTTTTTTTTGTCATGAGGCAAACTTGCCTCACTGTTGGTGTTATACCTCACTGCTGTGGCCATACCTCAACTACTTATTTCTTTGTCTAGTCATAACTACATGTGTAAAGGCTTAATCTTGCTCCCTTAAGTTGGGTTTGTAGATTTCCAGTGGAATAAGGAATGCTTTTTCATTAAAACTGTTATCTTTTTAGTTTTATTTTATTTTTCAGAATTTGACCGTTGATGTATAACTTTTGTGAATTCTTTGGTGGTTTCTGAGTTAACAGTAGTTGTAAAACCTCTGTGGCATTTTGGTCATTTATTTTTGGAGCTTGACAATCATACTATATTTTCCTTTTATCCTCTTTTAATTAAATCTCCTTTAGCCTTAACTGTGTCTGAAATCATGATTGCTACTCATACCTTTTTTTTTTAAACATTAACTGAAGCATAATAAATTTTACTCCAATCCTTTATTTTTAGCTCTGTGTATATCTCTCATTTTGTAATGTATTTCTTGTAAACAACATATTGGAAGATTCTGATTTTTAATTCATTCGGCTATACATTTTTGTTTAACGGATTTGTCTCATTCATATTCAAAATTATAATTGCCATTTCTGTATTTCCCTCCAACCTAATTTCCCCCACTTGTCTTTCTCACTCTTTTCCCTCTATCCTCCCTCGTGCATCTAGTTTACTTCTAACCATTACCTTCCTTATCCATACTCTTTTAAAGATGCCACCTTTCCTTATCCTCTCACCCATCCTCCTAAATCTTAATCTATATACCTTTCTAAAATACTTTCCTTATCCTGCCCCCTCGTTTTTTATTTCCTTATATTTTTGGAAAGCTTTTATATTTCCATATCCCCTTTTTAGCTCAGATTTGATAAGAGTAAAGTTCCAGCACTGACAGCCTTCCAACTCTGTTTCTTCTGTATCAGTTCTTCTTTTCCTGCCTCATTTGTATAAAATAATTACTTCTTTTTACCTATTCCTACTCAATTTTGTTTTTTTGACTTTTAGACTTAGTTTTATGACTTACAATTCAGGGGTGCTCAAACTTTTTAAATAGGGGGCCAGTTCTCTGTCCCTCAGACTGTGGGAAGGCCGGACTAGGGTAAAAACAAAAACTTTGTTTTGTGGGCCTTTAAATAAAGAACCTTCATAACCCTGAGTGAGAGGGATAAACGTCCTCAGTTACTGCATCTGACCCACAGGCCATAGTTTGAGGACCCAGCTCAGCCCCAACATTTCTTTCTAAATACCCAAGTAATAACTTAAAATCTTAAGAAAATTGTTAACATTTTCACATTTAAGAAGTAAACAGTATACTCTTATTGAGTACCTTATAATTAGGCTTTAATATTTACCTTTAATTTTTTCTTGGATTTCATGTCAAATTTTCCACTGAATTCTGGTCTTCTTTGTCACAAATATCTGAAAGTCAGTTCATTAAATGGAGGTTTTTGTTTTTTTTTTTTCATTCGGGATTATACACAACTTTCTTGGGTAAGTTATTTTTTGTCTCAACCCAAGTTCTTTTGCTCTTTGAAATTTAATGTTCCAAGATTTATAGTCTTTTAATGTAGAACCTGCTAACTCTTGGGTAATCCTGATTGTAGCTGCATAGTATTTAAATTGCTTTTTTCTTAATGTTTGTAATTTTTTCTCCTTAACCTGGGTACTTTAAAACTTGGCTATGATATTCCTAAAAGTTTTCATCTTGGGATTTCTTTCAGGTGGGAATTCATGAATTTTTTCTATTTCTACTTTACCTTCTTCCAGAACTTCAGGGCAATTTCTCTTAATTTTCCTTTAATAATTTCTATAATATTGTATCAAGATTCTTTTTCAATTGTAACTTTCAGGTAGTCCAACAGTTCTTATATTGTCTCTCCTAGAGCTGTTCTCCAGATCAGTTGTTTTTCTAATGAGATGTTTCATTTTTTTTTCTTTTCTTTTTTTGTTCTTTTGATTTTATTCTTGGTGTCTTAACATCATTCCCTTCTCCTTGAAGAATTCTAGATTTTAAGGAGCTATTTACCCCTCCTTCCAGATCTTGAATCTTTTTTCCAATTGATTGACTCTCTTTTCATATCTTCTTGATATTCTTAGATTGCTTTTATTTAAAACAATTTTTCTCAATCTCTGTGTGCTAGCTCTTTCTTAACCCCAACTGAGGACCACCTCTGGTCATCACAGCTGCATAACTGTGACTGGTGTCCCAAGATATCAGAGACTTTAGTCTACCCCTAAGCAGTCATTGGACCTCCACACTCTCCTTGAGGCGAAAATTCCTGAGGCTAAATCTGCTTGAGACCCACCTGTATCCACTGCTTATTTTTTTGTTGATTCATTTGTTCTTTCATCAATCCAAACCTCTGCTTCTGGAGTATGAAAGATTCATTTGAGTCTGTCATGAGGTCCTGTCCAGTTGTCTTAAGAAGAAAACTGCTTTAACCTAACTTTTCGTTATTTTTGCCACTCTATATTCACTTTGAAGTGATATTCTGTCTTGTTCATAGTGAAAAATAGTGCAAATTTCTGACCTATTATGCCATCTTTCCAGAATGTCACTACTACATGGAAAAGGCTTGAGCCATATTGGAAAAACTGTATATAATAAAACACTACCATGACTATTAAAATAATATCATTTCAGTTCTGAGGCATTAACTGGTAAAATTCCAAATTGCAATTTCAAAATCAAACAATAGACAAGTAATACACTAGCTCCACCTTGTGACCAAGAGTGACAACACTTTTGCTTCACCAAAACTGTTTTCTCTATTATGAACTCCTAGTGTCAAACCTATATATCGTAGATGCTTCAAAAATGTTTATTAACTTGGTTCATGATTCATGATTACTTTTATGAAATATTAAATAGTCTAGGAATTGTAAGATTTGTAATTTAAAAAAAATTTTAAACATTTTACAAAACGCTTTATATTGTACATAATCTTATTTGATTTATGTGGTCTTAATGAGGAAATAAAGTCCAAGAAGCAGGTAGGAAAATCATTTTCAAAAATAACATTTAGATTTTCAAAATACTTTTTTTGTCTTATCTCCTTTGGATTTACAAATTTCCTGTAAGACAGATTCCACTGCAGTTATCCCTATTTTACAGATGAGAAAAACGAAGCTCAAAAATGTTTCACGATAGGTCAGTAGTTGTCCACCTATTAAGTTTCAGAGATTTGACACCCAAATTAGTATCTTTATTGGGGTGTGCACCTCTGGCTCACAATGGCCTCCCGCTATGAATCTGAGGACAACCTGACTTTTAAGAAAAACTTGGCTTTCTTTTCTCTGGCTCATCATATTCCTACTTTAGAGTAGAACTCTAATAACAATTTCCAAATCAAAACTTATAAATATTTCATGCTTAAGGTTTCTCCCCCACCAAAAAAAATTCACATCCTGCTAATGAAAAAACAAATAAGTTATTAGCTATTTATTTCTTCCACAGTAGCACTTGAAACATAGGGCTCACACATTCACGTTAACAAATAGTTAAAAAAAAAAACAAAACCTATTCTATATATTATAATTTCCCTGAGAGGTAGAAGCACTTTGGGATATTTCATTTTTACTTTAGCCCTATACTATCCCTATCTATTCCCAAGGTATAGTTCTACAGGCTAACCAAGCATAGCAGCTACCCCTGTCACTTTCAGAGTGATCTTTACCAGTGGATACCTCTTCCACAACAGGGTATAGTTTAAGGAAGTACATTCAAGTATGCAGCTTGTATTGATTCAGAAACCCAGGAACTCTTGAGCTCATGTGATTAGATACGTCCATTTCTTGGGATCATTGTTTGTTAAATGATGACTTATGATGAGGAAAGAAACAATAAACAGGAGAAATAAGCAGAGACTTGAGGCCCAGTCATGGGATTACCAAAATAATCACATGTTTTCGTTGCATTGTGCTTGAGCTGAGAGCTGTCAGTGCTATTAGTGGGAGTGGAATGGTGGAGAACCTTGTCATTGTCTCAGCCCCCACATATATACACCAATTCACTGAAGCTGAGAGATTTGACAGAAGGGATTCCCTTAGTGTATAGAGATTTCTTTCTCAATCTTTTTGTAGTCTAATAAGTTGACAAGTCTTTCTGATTCTATGGCCCATGGCAAAATAACTGGCTACAAATACCAAGAGAATAAGCAGGAGGTGTCATGTTGTACATGCCCTTGTCAAGAGATTAGAGCACCTGTTTCACAAAAAAAAAAAAAAAAAGTCAATCAATATAATATACAACACCCATGTTACTTTGAGAAGGAGAGAGTAAGAGAGTGTCTAGCTATTGTTGGAGAATTCGTATTATGTTGTCCAGAGAAACTACATCCCAGAGTATAAAAGACACTGGAGAGAATGATTGCTAAACTACATTCAGTAATAGTTAAAGGACCATGGAGGATAGTAGGAGGAAGGATAAATGCTCCTTTTTCTTATGGAAAAGAACAAAATAAGTTAATTATAGATCAATGAACTTGACTTCACTTTTTGGCAAAATTCTGGAACATATGTTTCAAGAGATGGTTACTGCATGTCTTTAAAAGGCAGTAGTAATCATAGAGTGAAGACCAATTCATGCTAGGGATGGAATTTCTAAAATGGAAAATATACAGATGCAAAGGGATGGGCCAAAAATGAAACTGGAGGGCAGATAATAAAGACAGAAAATAGGAAAAAATCTGCCAAAATTTTCATAGCAAACTTGTAAGAATTAAAATTGTCCAACATACCATAAAAGAGACTGAGACAGAGTTCTAAGCCAATTGCACTTTATTAAGGATCCATGGTTCGCTTTAATGAAGTGGATCTCAAATTTTCCTTATGATCTGAGAGACCACCTTCTTCCAGGACCTTATTTTTATAGGATTTCCAAATATGCAAAAGAGGCATGGTGAAATACAGAATCTCTCAGGTTGATAAACCTTCTCTTGAGGGCCAAATAACATATCAGTGGTTGAGGAGAAATCACAGTGTGCAAAGCATGGGACAATTCCACTAAGTGGTCATAAGATGTCCACTTGCTCATGTTAAACAAGAGAGATGTCCAGAGGTACAAAAATAAATTGGAACACTTTCTATTACATCAGAGCATTCCACACATGCTGTGTTTGGACATGGAATTTGAGCAAAATAGGAAGGAGATAATCTTTGTCACCATTCTTGTGACTGCCCAAGTAAACCTCATAACTTAGTAAACAAGTGGTGAATATCGCATTAAAATGCACATTAATTAAATTAATTCAAATGTATAAACCTATCCATCTCTATATGCTTTATGTAATAAATAATTGTAAGTTTTAGATTGTAAGAACTAAAATGTTCACAAATGGGGCTAGGGTTAGACAAGAAAGTTAGTAGGTACTCTGGGAGCAAGACAGCAATCCCAGACAGGGTCTGGAAAGGTGTGTTCAATATAAATAGTTCCCAAAAAAATCTCAAAGTAAGAATGGAAGCTTTTAAAATGGATACAAGTATAAATAAATATTATATATAACACTATCACACACTTAATAGACTGCAGTATAACGTAGACATAATTTTTTTATTCACTGGGAGACCAAAAAATCTGCGACTCACTTTAAAGTATTTCAATAATTCCTGAATCTACAATATCTCTGAGATATACCTGTATACATAATAAATCCAAAGTAATGAAGTAGGAAGTGGTGATGAGCTAGCAGCTGGGGAAACAAAAAAAGCTTCATTTAGGAAATGGCTTTTGAACAGAGTTTTGAAAGAAATTGGAGATTCTTAAAAAATAGAAATGAAGAAGATATGCATCCTAATAATTATTAGACTAGCTCATGAAAAAGCACAGAGACAAATTTTGTATCAGGTGAGAAACAGCAAAATGGCCTATTTGGTTGCACAGTATATTGCTGAAAGAGAATAATGTCAAAGGCTAGAAAGGAAGGCTAGAACAACATTGTAAAGGACTTTAAATAATGAACAGGCAAATTTATATGTGATCCTCAAAGTAACAGGGAGCTATCTTAATTTCTTAAACAGGAACATAACAGTTAGATGTGCTTCAAGATATTTTGGCAAGTCGGTAAGGTGCAAATTGAGGAGGAGAGAGACGAGGTAGGGAAGGCAATTAGGAAGTCATTGAAGTAGTACAAGAATACTGTACTAAGAACCTGAACTAGGATGGTAGCTGACTGAAAGGAAGGAAAAGAAGGGAATTTAAGATATTTTGTGGCAGTGGAATTGGCAAGACCCAGCAGGTAACATGGCACTTTTTAGGTACTTAATAAATTTTTGTTGAATTGAATTAAATTGGATTATTTTACCAGGTAGCAATAATTCTCCTTCAGAGTCTCCTTTGGAAACTGTAATAAGAAATGAAAACCTGAAAAATGGATCTCATTTTGGAAATGTTAGAATCACTTTATAACCTACCTCTTATGAAGTGACTAGAATAGAGAGATAAACCTGGAATCAGGAAAACCTGAGTTCAAATCCAGCCTCACATACTTACTAGCTTTAACCTCTTTTTGCCTCATTTCTCTCAACTATAAAATGGGGATAAGAATAGCACCTACCTCCCTAAGATTGTTGTGAGAATCAAATGAGATACAGTGCTTAGCATTTAAGAAATGCTCATTTCATTCATCAATTCTCATTCCGGATTGTTATAGTTAAGAGTCATAGGAAAAAACGAGTCAAGAAGTATCTCAAAGAGAGTCAGCTAGATGGCACAATGAATAGAGTATCAGCTCTGAAGTCAGGAGGACCTGAGTTCAAATGTGACTTCTACACTTAACACTTTCTAGCTGTGTGACCTTAGGCAAATCATTTAGTCCCAATTGCCTCAAAAAAAAAAAAAATCTCAAAGAAAAAGCAAATCCTATTTATATATGATCCATACATGTAAGTCATTTAATAACATTTTACTGTTCTGTTCTCTCCTCAATCTTACTACCCATCCCATCAGCAACAAATGTGCAAAACCCAAGAAAAAAGATTTTCTCTATCTTAGATGTATCTCCTGTGGAAGAACCAGTAATCTCAGACAATGAGAATGATTGGATGGTTTAGGTTTCCTCCAGATTAAGGGAATATCTATTTTGTTGAAATTATAAATCCAAAAATTTGAACAGATTTTTGTTGAAATTAAAAATGTGTTGAAATAATCATAATAAGAACTAAGTGATAAGCTTTTAGGGATCACATGTAGGCAGGACTTGGTTATGGAAATGTATTTTCACCCAAATCTGGTCTGGGAGCTTCTAGTCATGAGTCTAGTGGCTGGAGAACATACTTGAATCTATCCCTGACATTTGGCACCTACATGCCACATATTTGAAAGGTTCCTCCACCTGGAACTCTGGAAACTTAAAAATGATTGCCAAAAAATCCTTGTATCCATTTTAAAAGCTTCCATTCTTACTTTGAGATTTTTTTGGGAACTATTTATATTGAACACACCTTTCCAGACCCTGTCTGGGATTGCTGTCTTGCTCCCAGAGTACCTACTAACTTTCTTGTCTAACCCTAGCCCCATTTGTGAACATTTTAGTTCTTACAATCTAAAACTTACAATTTCTATAACTGCCTTTTAGGTTAATATGATATCTTGTATTGTTCCTCATCATTTTGTACCTCTGTGTGTATGTGTGTGTGTGGTGATTTTAAAAATGTCTTACAGCATCTAAAAACTCATTGGGAATCATGTTTTATTTGTTACAAGAGTCTAAACTTCTAAACTGTTCTTTTAAGGACGCTTAAAATAAGCTTATAGTTGATAGCAAAAACAACTTAGCTGTGGGATCACAGTTCATTATTATTTAACCATGGCACCAGAAAAAGAAAAATAACTATCTGATAGAGGGATCGTATGATTCAGAGACTGAGAGCTAGAACCTATAGGGAGAAAACTATCTTATCCCCTCCACATAATCAACAATACCTTTTTGTATGCATCCTTGTTACTGAATTTGTTATCATCCCATCTTTGTACCTTTGAACAAAGAGCTGTCCCCTTTCCTTAGAATGTTCTCCTTCCTCATCTCTGTCTCTGAAAATTTCTGACTTCTCTCAAAATTCAAGTCACATACTACTTTCTTGAGAATGCCTCTGCTGGATTGGCTAAGATGACAGGAAAAAATAATGATGAATGTTGGAGGGGATGCGGGAAAACTGGGACACTAATGCATTGTTGGTGGAGTTGTGAACGAATCCAACCATTCTGGAGAGCAATCTGGAATTATGCCCAAAAAAATTATCAAAATGTGCATATCCTTTGATCCAGCAGTGTTTCTATTGGGCTTATATCCAAAGAAATACTAAAGAAGGGAAAGGGACCTGTATGTGCCAAAATGTTTGTAGCAGCCCTGTTTGTAGTGGCTAGAAACTGGAAAATGAATGGATGCCCATCAATTGGAGAATGGCTGGGTAAATTGTGGTATATGAATGTTATGGAATATTATTGTTCTGTAAGAAATGACCAGCAGGATGAATACAGAGAGGCTTGGAGAGACCTACATGAACTGATGCTAAGTGAAATGAGCAGAACCAGGAGATCATTATACACTTCGACAACGATATTGTATGAGGACATATTTTGATGGAAGTGGATTTCTTTGACAAAGAGACCTGAGTTTCAATTGATAAATGACGGACAAAAGCAGCTACACCCAAAGAAAGAACACTGGGAAACGAATGTGAACTATCTGCATTTTTGTTTCTCTTCCCGGATTATTTATACCTTCTGAATCCAATTCTCCCTACGCAACAAGAGAACTGTTCGGTTCTGCAAACATATATTGTATCTAGGATATACTGCAACATATCCAACATATAAAGGACTGCTTGCCATCTAGGGGAGGGGGTGGAGGGAGGGAGGGGAAAAAAAATCGGAACAGAAATGAGTGTAAATATAATGTAATTATTAAATAAAAAAATTTATAAAAAAAAAAAAAAAAAAAAAAAAAAAAGAGAATGCCTCTGCTGGTCCCTTTAGCTACTAGTACCTTTCCACTGACGTTATCTCAACATCTATTCTGAACCTATTTTATGGATTAATTTATGTACATGTTTTCTCCTCTATTAGAATGTAACCTTGAGACAAGGAAAAGTGTTTGCCTTTTTTTTTTTTTTTTTTTGGTATCACTGGTACTTGGCACAATGTCTGTCATATATAGTAAGTACTTAATAATTGCTTTATTAATAATTGCTAATGATTGATTAACTGTACCCAGAACTCCCATATAATGGGGTCACTTAAAGCCAATCATTTCATTTTTCCAGATTAGACTCAGTTTCTATGTGAGATTTGGAGGAAAAGTCTTTTTAGGACTTTAATTGCTATCTTTGATTACCTCCTAGTTACTTTGAAGGCACTTTTTCTCAATTTAAAAAATTTAATTCAATATGTATTTATTAAAAGCATTGTACAGCATATTCCAGGTAAAGGTGATAGGGCCTGGTCATCTTTTTGAAACCCGTGATTTCTTTAGTATAATTCCCAGGACAGCCATTGGTCTCTAACTCCCAGTCTTTGGTCATATAGAGATCGTTTAAAAACATGGAATTTTGTATCATAATGCTTTTGGCTGTTTGGTGAAACCTAGAGAACACTTCATAGAATAATGTATTTAAATGCATAAAATTACATATATAGGTTTGCAAACAGAAGAAATTCTATTGAAATACAGTTATCATTAAGAGAAAAAAAAACAAGTTCACAGACTCCAAATTAAGCAGCTGATTTACAAATTTTATAGATGAGAAAACTGAGACCCAAAAAAGAGAAATGACTTAAAATATCAGAAATCTAGACTGAAAGGGAAGATTAGAACCACCTAATCCTTCCCTTCCCATTTTGTAAACAAATAAATTAAGGGCCAGGTTGGATTCAGTAATTTACCTAAGATAACAAAGGGGATGATGGATTTTGCCTCCATGACTTAGCCAACATTCTTTCTGCCTCTTCTCTAAGGTTAAGTAGTTGGTAAGTGGGAGAGCAAGAATGAGACTTCCAAGGCAATACTCATCTTTACCTTTCCAGGGCTGACCATTGGTAATTAAGGGTTGGAGCCATAGAGGTAACTTGGAATGTGGTAAGAAGCAAGCTTACAAACACAGGGAAAATAACCTATAATTAGGGCTCCATGTATCTTTGACATTCTAAGGTTTACAAAGTGTTTTAGGGACATGGTCTCTTTAGATCTTTACAGCAAACCTTGGATATAGGTGCTTTACTTGTTATCTCCTAATTTCAAGTTTCCCACTCCAGTCTACATATTCAACTACTAATGTGATCTTAAATTCAAGTGAGATTCTATCACCATCAGCACTCACTTCTCCATTTAATAAACTCCAGTGTCTTACCATTGTCTTCAGGACCAAATATAAAGTTCCTTGGCTTTTAAAGACCTTCCTAAGGAAGAACTGGCTCTGGCTTCAAGTTCTGTCTCAGATACAGTTCTAACTAGAGGCCTTGAGCAAGAGACTTTACTCTTTGAGGACTGGCGAGACTTACATGAACTGATGCTATGTGAAATGAGCAGAACCAGGAGATCATTATACACTTCGACAACGATATTGTATGAGGACATATTTTGATGGAAGTGGATTTCTTTGACAAAGAGACCTGAGTTTCAATTGATAAATGACGGACAAAAGCAGCTACACCCAAAGAAAGAACACTGGGAAACGAATGTGAACTATCTGCATTTTTGTTTTTCTTCCCGGGTTATTTATACCTTCTGAATCCAATTCTCCCTATGCAACAAGAGAACTGTTCGGTTCTGCAAACATATATTGTATCTAGGATATACTGCAACATATCCAACATATAAAGGACTGCTTGCCATCTAGGGGAGGGGGTGGAGGGAGGGAGGGAAAAAAAATTGGAACAGAAACGAGTGTCAATATAATGTAATTATTAAATAAAAATTTAAAAAAAAGAGAGAGACTTTACTCTTTGAGATCTTAGCTTCTTCATTTTTAAAAAATTTTTTAAAATCTATGAGAGTCCCTCCAGTTCTACATCTAAACCCTAAGTGAAATGCTAAAAATATCAGTATACAAATATCTGCTGCTGTTAATATACAAATCATTTATACCCATAATTCCATTTGCTCTTCCCAACACAGATTTGTCTATTTTTCAGATGAAGAAACCAAAGCCTATAGATTCATCATCAATGTAGGGGAAGCCAACCTCAGAAGTCATCCAATCCAACAACCTTCTTTTTACAAATGAGGGGACTAAGACTTGCAGAATTTGTGTGACTTGCCCACTCTCCCCCAACTAGTAATACATAGCAATGGTAAATGGCAGAACCCTCACGGAGACCCCCTCTTTGGTCTCCAGGTCCAGCATTCTTTCTTCTATCCCATTTTTTCCCAAACTAGAAGAGAATATGAAATTGGTAAATTGAGGCTGAGATGTATTTCTCATTTTGCTGGAGCAGTATCTCCACTTGGGTTCTGTCCCTTCCCCTTCTACTTCCCTTGACTCCAAGGAGTTGAGTCCTAGAGAACCCAGAAATCATAACTCACATATTACCCAGGGGAGGCCTTCTAGTCCCTTTCTGCCCAGCTAGTCAAAAGTCACATGAACTAGGAGTGAGGAACATAAATAGGGCCAGGCAGTCTGGGATGTCTCAGAAGAGACAGACTCAGGACCCTAGTGAGAGTTAAATTCTCATAGAAGCACAGGGGATTCTTTACTGAAGTAACCATGCTCCTAGTGGCTCCCAGAGCTGCTACTGCTGGTGTCTCTGCTCTTTGGTACCTATCAGGGACTGCTCAGGAATTTGTACCATGGCACCTTTCCTCAAACAAAAGATCATAATGACCAGCGATGGCTTTGGCAAAAGCTGGATCATTTTGATCTGGAGTCTAAGAAATTCTGTAGATAAGCAATAGAAATTAGAAAAAAAAAAAAAAAAAGGTCAAAGTTGGGGGTATGAGATCAACTGGCCAGGTATCCCACAGAATTGCTTTGGGGACAAAAGAACTACTGTATCAGAGAGTAGGAAGATGTAAAGAGTTGAAACTCTGAAAAAGGGGTGCTTGAATCAGACAACTGAGCACTTAAGGCTAATTACCTATTCTATATGAGACAATGACTATTAGCATATATTTTGGATAAATGGCTCTTCTCACTGTTTGGTGCTTACTGAATATTTGGTGTTAGGATAATCATAAGACAAGGATTAGAGGGCGGAGGGACAGAAACCAGAGTCACTTTTGTGGCAGGATGAGGAAGAGAGAAGTTGGTGACTTTGTTCTCAAGAATCCAGGATACACCTTTGGCGAGCTTCATGGCAGTTTGCCTGCTTCTTTCACTTCTCCCCCTAAAGACCAAGGACTTTTACTTATCCTGACTCTGGCTGACCCCAAAGCCCTCCAGGGAGCTAGCCCAGACTTCACAGGAAAGGACCAAAGGAGGCACCAAGTCCTATCTTCTTATTTTAGAAGAGGAGAAACTTGCCAACCCTCAAGGGAAGTAATAAGTGTCAAAAGCAGACATGCTGATTTCTAAGTTGAACCCACTTTTCACTGACCTATGATGCCCTCTTGAGGCCGATGGAAGGGATCCTGTGAGGCTGCTAAAAGACGGGGAAGGTAAGAGTCCATCATTGGGCTCTTACTTTTATGGTGTGGAGGTCTTGGGGTTTCTTTTGTTGGTACCAGCTGGAAAAATTTTTGGTACCTCCTGGTCACTCTGGGGGCAGTTTTTCTCAACTCACTTTAATTTAGATCTCTGTGCATTTTTAAAAGATGTTTCCATAATGTGTTCCAGGTGAGGTGTTAGGTACTGGGGTTTTCTTTTCAATCTGGAATTGCTTTGGTATAAGAGATTCTCAGGAAGGAAATACTCAATTTTACTATTGTTTTGTAATGTATAGTTTTAGAGAATTGCTTGTTGCACCGATTGGTTAAATCAATGCATCAATGAGCATTCTGTAAGGATCTTCTATGTACTAAGCACCCTGCTGGGCACTCTGGAAACAAATGGAGATACAATAACAGAACTGGCACTGGCACAGTCCTCAAGCACATTGAATTCTATCTGGACAGAAGATGTGTAAATATAGATAGATTTATTCAGCCATTCATTTGCTGGAACTTACTCTAAAGGAGCAAGTGGATCGTTAAATTTTGTTATTCTCTGCACTTTGGAAATCAGCAGTTCCTACAAATCAGGACTTCATTTATTATGTTCTTAATTGACTAGTCTTAAGAAAGTATTAATGATGCATGTAAAATTAAATGTGCTACATAGAGTTTACCACCTCATCCCACCCCAAAACCTGGTTGTTCAACATTTACCAGAACTCACTATATTGCTTGAGGTCCTATTGACCTCAGAGAGAAAGCTCAGGGAAAAAAGTCATTAAGAGAGTAGAGGTCTGGAGAGAAAGACAAAATAATTTGGTAAGATGAAGCACAGCTGGGAGGGTTAGGACCTTCCTCTTCTAGACCATAACTAAGGAAGGAAATTAAGGATGCTAAGGGTGAAAGTGAGGCAGAAATGTATTCTGAGTATTTGGGGATAGCCTGTACAAGGCAGGGAGAAGGAGATTAAGAACAAGAAGGCTAGCTAGCTAAAAGTACTGAAAACATTAAAAGGAGTAATGCACAATGAACCTAGAAATGTAGAGAGTATGTAGAAAAGTAGCAGAGTCAGTAACTTTCTTGGGATCATACAGATCATTTAGTATGTGTCAGAGACAGAACATGAACTTAGGTTTTCCTGATTCCCTGTGAGGGGATGGGAGTGGGTGAAAGTAAGAAAGGGAGGGCAGGAGAGAAACAGAAAGGGAGGCAGACAGAAAGACACAGAGATACACTGAGAAACAGAAAGACAGAGAGAGAATACGCATATAATAAATAATATTTATGTGATTCTTTATCAACTTGGAAGACTTTTACATGCATAAATTCATTCAAGTCTCCTCGCAACCTGTGAGGTAGGGATGACTGGCATCACTATTCCTATTTTGAGTGATAAGGAATCTGAGGTTTGGAAAGACTAAGTGTCTCACCCATTTTGTTACATTGTAAGTATCAAAGGCAGATTTCATGCCCAAGGCTTCCTATTCCAACCCGACACCCTATCTACATTGTTTCTTGAGGTAAAGCTTCCAAAGTAATGTGAATGTTCAGCTATTATATGGTGTATGCGTATGGACAAAGAGGGGAAAGTAATATTTATACCCTGACATGTAACATCAGTTTAGACCTAAGGCAATCCAATTAATCCTTTGAGCTTGTTGGTTCATGAAAAATCATGGTAATAGAGGGCAGAATAAACTTTGGGAAAATCATTTTGGCAGCTGTGTTCTGAGAGGAGAGTTCAGTTTTACCCCTGTGAGCCTTAATTTGCTGGTTTGCTGGTATTCTATATCTATAGCTGAGGGCCAGCAGAGAGAGAGAGAGAGAGAGAGAGAGAGAGAGAGAGAGAGAGAGAGAGAGAGAGAGAGACAGAGACAGAGACAGAGAGACAGAGACAAGAGACAAGTAGAGGGAGAAACAGAGAGACAGAGAGAGAGAAGGAGGGAGAGAGAGATAATTGAAATATAGATAACATTTGTCTATTGGGTATATTAAAAGATATATAAATGTGTATAACTATATGTATAGATTTCTATATATCTCTATGGTACATATATATGTATATACAGTACAAATGTACTGCCAATATATATTTATTGATAGAGAAGGGAAAAGTTCAAAAGTTGCCTAAGTCCTAGCTAGAAAAATGGACATCCACTATAAAAATGAATAGTTGAAAGATTATGCCATACCCTGTTAATTGCTTAGATATTTTGTCATCTAAGATGACTTTAAGCAAAACATACGATCTCTTTGGGCCCAAGTCTATTTTCTCTGTAAAATGAGGTGTTAGAGAAGATGGTTTCCAAGATATTTTTCTATTCTAAATCCTATGATCTTTTCTGAAATTGACTTTTCCTTGCAAATCAGCTTAAAATGTAACTGATATGGAAATCTGCCAGTGTGAGAGGGAAGTGATTTTACTTCCCAATAGTTGATGAATAGGATAGAATCAAGCACTATCTTCCCCTGAAATGCTTCATAGAACCTAAAGGAGGAGGAACAATCTGGTTCTAGTTTCTTTAAGAATCCCAGGTTCTGAGATGCAAGTCTTAGAAGTCATCTAATCTAGGGATAATTAAACTTTTTTGTGTGTCATGCACATACCGCCCCATAATGTTTTTCAATGCAAAAAATCAAATACAGACAATTACAAAGGAAGTCAATTATATTGGGATGCAATTATTAATACATTTAAAAATTCATATATCCCAAATTAAAACTTTCATTCTATCCATATTTTACCAAAATATTTCTCTATGACCTATCTGAAGACCCTCCTTTTAAAGGTCCTTTTGAAGACCCACCTATGAGTAGTTCTAATTGTTGGAAGTTTTTCTTAATATGTAGCCAAACTTTTCTTTTCTATGGTTTCCAAAAAATGTTCCTAAGTGTCTTCTGAGGTCAAGAAAATTACAACTTATTCCAATTCTATAAAAACTGAGCTCCTCTTATGACCTAGGTGAAAAGGAAACAGATAGAAATAAACCATGGCTTTTCTCAAGGAATAGAATTGGGAGAAAAAAAGGAAATAAACTTTTATTAAAGACTTGCTATGTGCCAGGCACTGGACTAAGCACTTTACAAATCTCATTTCATTTTATCTTTATACTAACATCATTAACCTCTTTTATAGTTGGGAAACTGAGGTTATGTGACTTGCCCAGTATCTCAAAGTTAATAGTTATATGAGCTAGATTTGAATTCAGATATTCCTGTTTTAGCCACTGGACCACCCAGCTACCTCCCAGATTCATTCTTTTTTTCACATGATAGTGCTTCATATTTCTTTAAAACTCATTTCAAGCTGATCTTCTACCTGCAGTATTTCCTGATTGATTTCTATTTCTCTGTAAATATGTGTGAAAACATATCTCTTGATAGAATATAAATCCTTTGAGAGCAATGTTTTACTTTTGTCTTTGTATTCTGAGCACTTGCACAGTGTCTGGAATATAGATGATGCCGATAAGATTTGTCTTTTCATTGCATCTCTCTTAAATATTCTCTAAACTAAACACCCCAACCAAACCTACATTGACATTGGTCTCATCCTTTCACTATCTCAGTGACCCACTTGGACAATGCTGTAAGTTGTCTATCCCCTTCTTAAAATGAGCTTGTCTGAAAGCTGAGCAGAGTAGGCTAAATGAAGTGTAATGAGAGCAGCAGAGCATAAAAGACCTATTCTTTCGGGATGGACGATGAGTCTCCATTAATACATCATTCTATTACATTAGTTTTCTTGGCTCACTTTTGATTTGCAGTCCAGGTAGATTCCCAGATCACAATAACTATGTTTATTCTTCTTGTGAGAAATCCCTCGATACATTTATTTTATTCTTCATTTCTTAGGAGTTAACTGGGTTTCATTTCCCTATTGTTCTGGTATATTTTTGTAAAGCAGAAAGGCTATGCTCAAGGTCTTGGGGCTAGAATATGGTGTGATGTCCCTACTATAAAAAAGATCTTACATCACTTTCATTCTACAAACATTGGGATTTAGGCAGGGAAAAGAACTTAGAGGTCACCTAATCTATGTCATTTATTTTTACAGATGGAGAGCCCAGAGAGCCAAGAGACCCAGTGATTCTGTGACTATCTCCAGTAACCCAAATACACTGTTTGTTCACATGTTGGCTTCCTTATTAGAATGTAAGCTTCTTGTGGACAGGGACTGGTTTAATTTTTACCTTTCTTTGTATTTTCAGTGCTTAGCACAGAGTCTGGTTTATTAGGTACTTAACAACTTCTTGTTACCTCAATAGGACTGGTCACTATCACAACAGTTTATATGTCATAGATATTAAATGTTTATTAAATGAATTTTGAGACTGCTAGGTGACACAGTGACTAGAGTTGACCTTGAAGTCAGGAAGATCCAGGTTGGAAGATTGAAAAAGCCTACTTCAGGTATTTTTTTACTAGCCATGTGGACTCTGAATAAGCCTCTTACCCTTTCCTAGACTTAGTTTTCTCATCTGTAAAATAGGGATAATGATAGCTCCTACTTCCCAAAGTTATTGTAAGAATTTAATGAGACAAATTGTAAAATGCTTTTTAAAGTATGAGAACACTACATAAATGCTAGGTATTAAATAAAATTCCTTCTTGTCTAAGATAGATGTAGTATCTTATATTAAATTATGATTCAAGGTTGATCCTTTTTTGGAAGGCAAGACCACTGCCTACATTATTTTTAGCATGTGCTTAGGTCAGCATGGTTTAGTGGAAGAAACACTGGGATGGGATTCTCCTCTAATATTTTATAGTAGTTGAAGTAAGAATAAGCCTATGAGCCTCAGTTTCCTCAACTGTCAGTATTTCAATGTATCTGTGAACTCATTGGCAATCTCTCCATAAACACAAATAACTACATACCCATGACTTTTCCTATAGATTTTTCTCCATATCCTTACAGCACTCTTCATAGAGCAACATGCTAGAGGGTAAAGGAAAATAATATTCTCTTTTTTGGGGAGTTTTCTAAACTTTAAAGTGCCAAATAAGTTGCAATTACTATCATCATCATCATCATCACCACTACCATCAACATCATCCTTAAGTGAGTTTGTTGTTGTTATTTGAATTGGTGCCAGAAAATCTATTAACCAAAACATTGTAATTATCAGAAATTAAATGCATACACAATCAATTTTTACTGGTATATCAAAAGCCACTGTTATTTCTACCAGAATATTGTCACAGAGCCTTTTTTGTAGTGGAAAGAAACTAGAAACTGAATGGATGCCCATCAGTTGGAGAATGGCTGAATAAGTTATGGTATATGAATGTTATGGAATATTATTGTTCTTTAAGAAATGATCACCAGGATGATTTCAGAGAAGCCTGGAGAGACTTACATGAACTGATGCTAAATGAAATGAGCAGAATCACATCATTATACACAGCAACAAGAAGACTATATGATGATCAATTCTGATGGATGTGGCTCTTTTCAGTAATGAGGTTCCAATGATCTTGTGATGAAGATCACACCCAGAAAAAGGACTATGGGAACTGAGTGTAGATCACAACTCTTTTTGTTATTGTTTGCATTTTATCTTCTTTCTCGTTTTTTCCTTTTTGATTTGATTTTTCTTGTGCAGCAAGAGAATTATATAAATATGTATGCATATATTGGATTTAACATATATTTTTACCATGTTTAACATATATTGATTACTTGCAATCTAAGGGAGAGGTGGGGGAAAGGGTACAAAAATTGGAACACAAGATTTTGCAAGGGTTAAAGTTGAAAAATTATCCATGCATATGTTTTGAAAATAAAAAAAACTTTAATACAAAAAAAGAATATTGCACAAATTCACGTAGACTTCAAAACTGCTCATCCTGACATTTGGATGACAAAGCTAAAAGATACTATCGCTCTGTAATTAAAGCTAAACAAAAGAATCTTTCAACTAGAGCAAACAATGATCTTAATTCTCTTGTAATTTCTCTTCAGAGTTTTTTTGTTTTATCAATGACAGATTCTATAGATGAGGTGGCCCAATTTTCTTAGAACTTGAAGAAGAATTTGATATTCCTGCATCACTAATAATTGCTTGTCAATATATGTTAAAAAGAATGGCAACTTATACATTTTGCTGCAGCATAGATATTATGGTAAAAGCCAATGAACCAAGTAAGCTGCCATTACTATTCCTACTATCACTGCTTCTCTGCTTTCCTCTTCTCAACTTTTTTTTTCCTTTTACTCTTCTTATATAATTACAACAACTAAACTAAATTTAAGCTACCTCAATATTGACAATTCAAAATTATTGAATGTAATTATTAAGTAGCTACTATATGCCAGACTCTATAATAAATGCTGGGGATACAATAAGAAAAGAACATTCCATAGGCTCAAGGAGTTTACAATCTATTGAGGGGAAGACAATACAAAGAAGGAGATTTAAGAAGTACAAAGCACCATATCCCACTGGATGGGTAGGATGGGCATAATAATGGTGGAGTCAAAATAAAATGGTGCAGTTGGTGGGAAATAAAGTGTTTGTACTAAATCTGAGCACACTATGAGGAAAACTTAGAAAGGAGTTTTTTGCTCAGCCCTCCTTTCCTCCAACCAGAGGGGTAAAGACAGCTTAGAGTATTAATGAGATGTTTTCTAGTACCTTTCACCAGTTTTATCTCCCCTCCATAAATATTTTTGATTGTATTTGATCCTAGAAATATGGTGCTCTGTAAGTAACTTCAGGATTATGCTTCTGTCCAAGAAAGTGGTATAGTTTTAAAACCACCACTACAGGCATTTATATAACATTTAAGGTAAGCTATATGTTAACTCATTTGATTCTCCCAAATAGCCCTGTGCAAGACAGCACTGCCAGCACTTGTGGCAAGTTTCTTTGTCATATCTCCTTCACTCCAACCCAACTGGTCTAGATTCCATTCTTCAACCATTATCCTTACCTTTCTCTCTAACCATACCAGTCTGTATCTACTGCCTGAGCCACTGCCTAAATATAACTCTTCCCCAATTTTCACTTCTCCCTCTTAGAATCCTTCATATTCTCCAAATTAAGCTCCTACATGAGGACTTTTGTGATCCTTGATTCTGAGAGTAGGATAGTCTACCCTTTCTCCCCCCACCAAACACAATTACCTGCTATTGACTATGTATCTATTTTGCATTTAATTGTGTATGCCATATGTAATGGCATACAGGACTTCCCATCCATTCTCCACTCACAGAGAATGTGAGCTCCTTGAGATCCAGAATTTTTTTTGGTTTTGTTCACATGCCTGGTGCCTAGCATGTAGCAGAAACTAAATAGATATTTGTTGTTTAACACTGAAAGAGTGATGTTCTTGTTGCTTTCTCAGATTCTTCTTTATTTTCCTTTTGAATAATTTCAGTAATACTTTATTCTCTGAACAGAATGTTGTTGAAATAATCTTTGTACTGTTGATTTCTTTGTTTATGCATTATTTTCCACTAGAATTTTCCTCTGCAATTTCTAATAATCATTTCAATGTTTAACAGGAATGACAGCTGAGCATTGACAGAATAAAAAAAATTTTGCCTCCAATTGAGCTGATATCAAGCATCATACTAGTTGCTCTTGTTTGTGCTTTAATTTGCAGGGATATTTCAATAGACAACCTTCGCTTCCTCAGTAGCAGGCAAGCCTTGAAAGATGCTGTTTGCTTTTGGAAATTTTTTATAAAGGAATTAAGACTTTTTTTAGAAACAAATGGATTGTTGGGGGGGTGGCTTTTATGCAGGATCCTTTGCTGTCTGATTGAGGGTGAAAAACCTCAGGATGTTTCACTCAGCAATAGCTTACAGTGCATCCATCAACATAAAAGATTTTTTTTTTATGATAACTATTTAGAAAGTAGTTAATAAAATTACAACTACAACTCTAAGGTTGTACAATTCTATGAGGAGACTGAAATTGTTGTGAGATTCCTCTGGCAGCTAAGGCCCTAATTTTTTTTTCTTAATAGCTTTTCATTTTTTCAAATATATAAAAAATAATTTTCAACATTCACCTTTGCAAAATTTTTCTTCCTCCCTCCATCCATTCCTTCCCACAGACAACAAGCAATCCAATATAAGTTAAACATGTGTAATTATTCTAAATCTATTTCTACATTTGTCTTGCTATGCAAGAAGAATCAGATCAAAAGGTGAAAGAAAAAAATACAAAAAAAAAAAGCAAAAAAACAACAAAGTGAAAATATTATGCTTTAATCCGCATTTCGTCTCCATAGTTCTCTCTCTCTGGATGCAGATAGATCTTTCCCTCACAAGTCTATTGGAATTAAGGCCCTAAATTTTAATCTGATGCAGACAGCCATCTAAATCTGTTGGGTGGGATCTATGAGTTAAAGGTGGTCATAAAATCTAGGGTGCTAAATTTTTGCAGGAAGTCTAAGTTTTTTTCAAAATTTCTGAGTCACTTTCTAATATGTCTGTAAGCTAACGACCCAACACTGTCAAAGTAATCATGTTTTCTCAAGTCTTTTAAAGTTTTCAAAGTTTCTTTTCTATTTTCAATTCTTTAATTTCCCTACGTTAAAAAAAAGAGAGACACAAAAAAGGATTATGTTCAGTATGTGGATTAATGCAACTGGCAATTCTTTTCATATACTAGAATACCTGGAAGTTATCCACAATACTTGGTTTAGATATGGTCATTTTGATTTGTAGATGCAATGTGAAATACTTCATATGTTCTAATGTGTATCCTTAGCATAAAGAATACCATGTTAATATTTCAAGTAATTTTAGGTAAGTAGCTTATTTGTGAGAATGATTGAGAGATCAGGAAAAGAACTTCAGTACTAAAAGAAAATGTTACTAGGATGGGCGACTCTATTAACTTTGCTTAAATTACTCACTTTGTAGATTGTTGCCCATCAAGGCCATTTGTATGGGTAGCATAAGTGACTGTTCCCATAAGGTCCTTTGCTAAACCTCATCCATTCAAAAGTATCCCTCTCACTGGCCTGTGTGCCCCCCTCAAATTCCCATCCTTTGGGTCTGTCCTTTAGATTAAAACCACTGTTTGCAGAAGCATGTTTATTAATATCCATAGAAGAAAGTACACCATATTAGCCTTTTAACTTTGTAGATTTGGATTACTCTAGTGGTTTTTTATTTATTTCTAAAATTTATTTTGATATCTTTTTTTCTGTCGTATTTATTTCATCCTCATTTTTATCTTTTGTGACAACCTCTGTCCTTTGGTTAAGAATTCTCCCCCAAGCCACAGCTGTGAAAGGCATCTGATTTTGGATCTTTTCTAATTTTTTTAATGGCATGATTTCTAATAGTAAAGTCACATATCTATTTTTATCTTATTGAAGCATATGGTAGAGCTTACCAAATGTTGGGAAGCAGGCAGAAGCTCTTAAGAATTCTAATAAAGGAGACTACAAGGATGATATAATTAATAGAATTGTAATAGAAATATGAGTTTTGAAGGTGAACAGCAATTTCTGGAAGCAGATCTTACAGTAATCATTATTTCTCTGTGAAAGAGGTGTGATTATGGGGAAGAAGAAAATAAAGCTAAGAAAACCTAAGTGACATGCCCGGAGTCCCACTGTTAATATGTATCTGAAGGAAGAATTTAAACACAAATATTACTGACTTCAAGAGCAGTTTGTAGATGAGGAGAATGAAATCTTGATACATTGTTTGTGGTCCTACCATCTGAACTCAAGTTTCCTGAATCCAACTCGTGTAGGATTGCAAGGCCTTGATTGCCAGATGTCATGTTTAAAAAGTCTTTTGACTTGTTATCCTCTAAGTGGCTGTGAGCCACCCATAGCTTTTCTCCTTATTCTCACTGTCCCTAGAGGCTGGATAGTTGAGGGCTGGTCACTACCTCCTCCTCTGTAAAACACTTGCAGGACTTACCTCCCACAAAGGATGGCTCAGAGCACCAATGAAAAATGTCTATAAGGTCCTTTGCAAACTTTAAAGAGATAAAAGGTCACATGTCATTATCTGGTAATAATAACTATTACCATTTATGTAGTACTTTAAGATGAGGAACAGTGTTTAAAGGATCAATCTTGGCTTAAAAAAAGATTAGGGATCAAACTATATTTCTGTGTGACCATGAGGAGGTAACTTGGTCTCTTGGTGTTCAAGCAGCTCTCTGAGAGTCTGATAGTAGATATTTTTCAGAAAATAAAAACTTAAAACAGGCATTAATCAGAAAATTCTTTCATTTGTGTCATTCCCTTTGGAATGATAAGAATAAATGAAATACTGAGATAAGAATCACTTAGATTTTAATGGAAATAGTAATCAATAGTACTCGTTAAAGTTTTCATTTCAGAGGGTCAATTATTTCTTTAAAGAAATGACATACTTGCTATTGATGGGATATGAAATTCTTCTTTCTCCTTCATGTAGAATCACCACATTTGATGGAAAAACTTAAATTTCTTGTTGATAAATTTCAATTATATCTTACTCTCTATGAGATTTCTTGACAAAAATACTATATTGGTTTGCCATTTTCTTCTTTAGCTCATTTTTATAGATGAGGAAACTGAGACAAACAGGATTAAATGATGTTCCCAGGGTCACACAGCTAGTAAATGTCTGAGACCACACTTGATCTCATGTTTTCCTTATTTCAAGCCTGGCATTCTATCTACTGTTCTGCCCACCTGTCCATAACTTAAGTGTTAGATAGGTGATGATAACACAGTTATGGCTAATTCTTCAAATTTGGGCCATAGATACATTTCTTAATCTGACCTATGAAGAATCAGGCTCTCATCCAGCCTTCTCTTTAGCAATTTCTCTGTCTGAAGAAGGGCAGTATGTTAGGGGAGAAATATTGGGTATTAGCTTTTTGTAAAACCCACAAGTACTTGACTTTCCCTAGAAAATTCCCTTCCATCTGATACTCTGTAGTTACTTTGGATGTGTTAATTTACATATTGTCTTTCCAATTATAGTTGTAAGCTTTGAGGGCTTTTACTTTTGCCTTTGCAATCCAATACTTAGTACAATATCTGGAACATAGTGCCAAATAAAAACTTGCTGATTGATTAATGCTTTGGGAAAACATTATTTTGTGTGTGTGTGTGTGTGTATGTGTACATGTGATTTGCATTTTGCATGTTTTATGGACTAATTAGATTATACATCAAATTATGACATCCTTGAGGGCAGGGACTTTCTTTCAAAGACTTTGTCTTTCTTCCTGTTCCTAACACTTAGCACAGTGCCTGACAAGAATGCCTATTGACTGACTGACTGGTTCTATTCATGTATATATTGCAATAAAATAGAAAGTAAAACTCCAGCTCAATGTTATGACAAGAAATTCCAAATTGCAGCAAGAAAAAGAAAAATGAAAAGATCAATTAAAGAACTATAAGATGTTAGTGGAAGATTGGGAAATGATACTGGTGCTAAAAGTAGGAAACAAATGAGAACTCACAGTTCTTTGGGAATCTTGAATGTGAAAAAGATATTGATGGTAAACAAAGTTCCTAACATGAGATCCAAAGAAAAAGTATGAATGATAACAACTATGTGTGACATTTTGAGAAATAGTCACCATTTTCAGCCTGGCTTCAATACTTATTATATGTATAATTATGTATAAATAATATATAACATAAATCTGTAATATTTAAATATAGCATATAATATAAATAAATATAATATAATAACAAATATATATAAGATAATAATGTATGAATAAAAAATAAATGAATACTCAATTTAGAAAAATTATCAAACTTTTATTTCTTAGATTTCATGAGAGCTGACAAGCTCCACACCTTGGAGGCAGGAGGACCTGATTTCAAATTTGACCTCAGATACTTAGCACTACCTAACTGTGTAATCCTGGGCAAGTCACTTAATCTCGACTGCCTCATTAAAAAAAAAAACAAAAAAAAAAAACCAACCACCCCAAACCAAATTCAACTAACAAATATATTTCCAATCCTGAAAACCACTGGATTAGAACTGAACTAGTCTAGGGATGAGGGCATATCTGCCAATAAATGATCTTCTAAATCCTACAATCCTTTTTTTCTTATATATCTTTTAGGAGAAAAATAGAATGATAGACACACAGAAATTACTGCCAAATATGTCACAGAGAATTCATAGTCCATTAAAGTTTATTTTCCTGGAATCCTTTTCTTCAAAAACTCCCCAACAATGGTTTTAAATGCTTTAGAATGGTTGTTTCAGAATAAAAACTTGACCTGAATTAAAATATATGCTACTCTGTTCCCTATTACTAAAAGTTCAATACCAGTGATTTCTCACGTAACTTTTGTAATAGCAATTATATATAGATATGGAAAATAATTCAAGTTTAGTCTTCTGAGGGCTAATTTTAAGTACAGTTGAACTTTTAAAAATCTCTGAGATTTAAGCACTTTTTAATGACTATTTGAATAAAAGGAGTGTTCTACATTTATCATCACAGACCATGCAAAGGTTTTGAAATAAAAAATAAAGAAGAAAGTTTCATTTAAAAAACTTGGTAAAACTCACTGGGTGAGTGGGGGAATAGCAGGTCCTTGGAGAGAATGGGAAGGTCAGATTTCCTGAGAATTTATAAGACAAAGTTGGATAACCATAAGGATTGATGTGTTCTTACAAATCAGCCTGACCTATAGGCAGCTCTTATCTTACTCATTTGCCCATAAGGTCAGGATGGCAAACTGCTTGAGAGAATGGTACAGTTCAAGGTTAGTTTCCATTGAAGGTCAGATCTTTGGTGTGACCACAGTGGGCAAGCTATAGATGTAAAGTGGTATATCAAGAACATTCCACCTAAATTTCCCATTGGCTATCAGTCTAGTTTTCCTTCTTCCTACATGTTGTTATATCTCACAGATCAAGGTGGACCTATGGCTGAGAGAAAACATCTTAGTCTGTTATAAAATCTTGCTAGAATCCCAAACTGAACTGTAAAAAAAGGCAAAGTTTCTTCAAGAAATAGAGCATCTTAATGTCAGATGTGTAAGAAAGAGTTATATTTATTTTTAAAACACTTTATGAGTATAAAAATTAGTTCTGAAGAATTTTTAAGTCATAGTCCCTTTGGGAATCTGATGAAACCAATGAATTCCTTCTCAGAATAAGATTTGTAAGTATAACAAATAAAATTTATAGCACTACAAATGAAACCGATTATATTGAAAAAAAAATTATATAAGTTCCAAGTTCTCTGCTCTTCAATGGAGCGTCCTAGATAATTTTTAAAAGCATTTTGATTAGATTTTCTAGATACCATGCAAATTCAAACTAGCTTTTTCTACAAATCTAAACCTTATGTAACCATCTAAACACTTTCCTTCTCCTGGATTAACCCAAGCCCTTCTCTCTTCTCCCAGTATTTGCCTCACAATCTTATATAGAAGTTTGACGTTCTGAAAAAATAGAAAATGTTTGATCTCCTAGAGAATTGACACTAACAAACAAATATCCAATTCAATGCTAAAATGCCAAGTAAATCCCACTCTTTTATTAAAGCAGATGGACCTTGGATCCACATAGCATTCCAGCCTCATATATACCAAAATGTTGAGTTACTGAATTGAAAGAGGTGAATTGGTATGATTTTAGTTTTTCACAGGTTAAAAAAAGGGTCTAAATGTTGGCTTTAAGGCCAATTGACAAGAATTTGACCGTTGACTTTATCTCTTCACTAAACTGACTCCATGTATAGATGTCTCATAGATTTTACTTGTTCTTCTGCTTTAATCTTTGCCTTGTAGAATCCCTTGCTTATTGTAAGATTCAGATCAAGGGTCAATGCCAGCCAGAGACTTTTCCTGAGAAAAGAGCTATTTAACAAGCTCTTAATAGTGCTTTCCCTTATGAGGATGCCTTCCATCTATTTTCTATGTATTAATGTTTCTATATTCTCTTTCTAATTGAAATATAGTAATTTATTCCTTGAGGTCAAGAACTATTTTTGCATTTTCTTTTGATGACTAGAGTTTACCACAGTGCCTGATACATAGTAACTACTTAATAAATGTTGGTTGATTGACTGATTAAGGTGAAATATGGTCACTAATTTCAGGCAATAAAAGTAATATTCAAATCTGCTATTTACATAATAGTTGAGCCACTTATTTTCTGTTTTTGTTTTGCTTTGCTTATTTTTAGGTTCAAAAGAATAATAATTTTGACCAAAAGATGACAAAATCTGATATCACTCTGAACAATTTCTGCTGAGTAATGACTGTTGAGTCACTTGGGACACCATCTGAGAGATGTGTGTATTTTATTAGTAAGACTCACAAGTCTTGGGAGCCTTGGGAGACAATTGCATCAATATAAACCATGGAGACAGCTTAGTGATGCTGAGGGAACCTGAATGGAATGGAGAATCTGCAACAGGAAGTAAGGCATGCTTTAATAAATTTCTGAAGAATCAGAAATTATCTTATTTCATTGGATTACAGAATCAGACTGAAAGCTAAATGGCCCTTCAATTCCACCAAAATCGCCACTCCCCTTATTTACAAATGAAGGAACTGAAGTACAGAGAAATTAGGTAACTTGAAGTCATAGAGCTAAGTATCTGAGGCAGGATTAAAAAGCAGGCCTTGAAGAATCAAACTAAACTCCATCAGCAGTGTAGTAATATTTCAAATTTCCTACATCCCTTCTAACATCCTCTAAGGTAGATAATCAAAGCACGTTATAATTATGTAGATATACATATATGAAAATACACACAAATAGAAATATACCACATACATATAGTTTATATGGATACTTTTGAGACTAGGAAGAGCTACATAAAATTTCTATATGGTAAAATATAAGTACAAGAAAACAGTCATAGACTAATAGCATTTTCTAGCCAGAAGGAACTTCAGAAATCATCTGAAATAGTCCTTCATGTTAGAGAGGAAAACTAATATCTAGAGAAGATGAACATTTCCTCCTACTTGGTCCGGCCAATGTTAAGTGTCATTGGTTTTATCTAGGCACAAAGGGATTTAGCGGAGATAGAATGTGAGAATGCAAAATTAACGTGATATTTTTATTATCAAACTAGATGAGACATTTTCCTCATATCTATAACCCATAATTCATTCATAATTCTGCCATAGCCATTTCCATGTTGGATGGATTATTATAAATCATAATTTTTACTAAAATATTCCTGACATCTCCAAGAACCTAAAATCTGTTATCTGACCCTAAATGGGATGCAAAGCAAAATGTTAGCTTCATTTTAGAGAAATAAAAGAATGAAATATAAACAGGACCAATAACTTGCCTAAACAGAATATTATTGTGGGGATAAGGAAGAACTGAGACAGAGAAATGAGGGTCTCTTTCCTGTAGGAAAGGTACTGGCAATGCTTTCCTCAATACTTGTTTTAGGAGTTTTAGAAAATGATTTTCTGGATTTAGAAAATCTTTTAATTCTTTCTATCTTAGATTTTTGGCGATGTTAATTGTTCAAGAGTCAGGGAGGCTACAAGAGAAGTATTTGTAGACTTGAGTGAAAGAGCATGCGTTAGCAAAGAAAAGCATATCTATATTATCCAAATAAGAGGCTGATTCCAATTGTCAAAGTAACTTTGAGTCTGTGGTAAGAGGCAGATAACTTCAGCATATTTGATGTTTGAATTAAAGTCAAATGCATAAAAACTACATGCTAAAAATAGTTGGAGTTATAATAATGTTTTTCTTGAATAGCCAGAACTCATCTGGCCCTTTTAAGGAAGTTATTTTTCAGACAATAAAATAATTTAAAATATTCACTCTGCATCTCTTTCCCTATCTTTTTTTGCAGCTATTTTATCAATCAATGTAAAAAAGTTTTTTGACTTGGAATTTGACTTTGATTCATTGCTTGAATCTGTTAAGAATATCAACAAATGCTACTACAAGCTCTTAATCAAGATTGGCAAACGAATCCTATTTCCTAATGATGATCTTAATCCTTGATCCATGTACTAAGCATTAATTCCAGAATGAAAAGAAATTTACTAGGGATGTCTATTCAAAGTAATTACTATTTAATTCCTTTTAGAGGATATAGGATCAAAATGAAAAGCATGGGTAGCAGGGTTTTAGAGGATGAGTTCTTAAACTCTTGGATTGTCTTATGGAATCTATTCCTCCAAAATTCATAAAATAAAGTGTTACAAAGAAAGAAAATTAGATCAAATGCACACATCTAAATGTATATGCATCTGTATGAGTATATGTTTGTGTGATATGTAGGAGGGATGTACACATTTATTTTTTAAAGGGTTCATTGAACAGCCAGATTAAGAACCTCTGTCTTAGAATCAGTATGCTATAAAGCAGTGTTTGCCAAACTTTTGACCTATATGTACCCCTTCTATAATTTTTGTAACCCTGAGTACTCCTCGTCAAAAAAATTGGATGTATTTTAATAACAATCACAATATATTTATTTTTTTCTTTTTTTGGTACATACACAAAATAATAATAAACAAAAAATAAAATTATTCATAATAAAATATAAATCCATGCCAGAAGGTTTTTCGCATGAGGAAGAAGAGCAATTGTTGGAATTGGTTTCAGATGGATTCTTGAAAAATTAACATACTTTAACATAACTCTGATTATAAATGCAACATGTGTATCCTCTTTTAACAGAAAAAGTTCTGAAACATATCTTGCCTTTTCCAACGTCATATTTATGTGAAGTTGCTTTTTCAGCATTAGTAGACATTGTCGAAAAAAGGAACAGACTATTGGATGTGGAGCCGCATCTCAGCACAAACAATTTCATCCTTCTATATAAAAATAATCAAAATCAGTGGGACTTACTAAAGCACATAACAAACCTTTCCTATAAGAAAAATCGCACAAAAACTAAAAATACACAGGCGCCTGGAGAAGCCACTATTAACAAAGTAAGTTGTTTCTGTAATGAAGTGCGGTATATTTACGCCATGTCACACCAGACCATCTCATGCCTCACAAGATTATCTTGACTTGACTCATGAGAACATAGAATTAGGTGCAGCTAAGCATGGTGCAGTGCATATCCCCACCAAATTCCGGTGCAATGTGTACCCCCACCAAACTCTTCCCGTTTGTACCACATTTTGGGAAACACTGATATAAAGGATAGAACACAGCACTTGGGGGTCAGAAAGATCTGGGTTAAAATCAGACCTGGCTTATCAATATGACAGCAAGTTAACTAAACAATATCAGCCCCACTTTACTCATCTGTAAAATGGGACTAATAATGATAGATTTCCTCAGAAGTTTGTTGTGAAGACTAAATGGTCTTCACCAAATGGGATAATATATGCAAAGCACTTTACAAAAAGTACTTACATAAATATCTGCTGTTTAGAGAAGAGATAGGTGAGCAAGCAATACTGATTTATCAGATTTCACCCTCTTCAGAAAATAGATCAATCATCCATTTTGCATCTAAAACAGAATGATGAAAAATGATAGCACAATAAAATGGAGAGAACATTCCTGAACCAACTATTTGACTGACTGTTACACTCAGTGGTTTTCCTTTAAGCATTTTAAATGGCTCCTATTAATCAAATGAGAAGAACCAAACAGATCCTGTTATGAATCCTGGTATTCATCAAAACTTAAGTGGCTATTTTTCTAAGCAGGCATAAATGTTGTAAAATTAAAATGTCTAATTTATGCCCTGTACCCTCACAATTCTTAGTGACTTTATATTGGAGCCCATGATCTTCCTTTATGATCTACTGACCCCAAAATGTACTTTTTTGGCTTGAGATTTAACAATGAGTTTTTAAGATGGGCAAGTGATTTATTTTTATCCTTGTTAAAATTCTCCTGTGTTCTCCTTGTAAAAATAAAACTTTGCCACTTATTACATTGATGTGATATTTCTAAAAGTCATTACCATGTTTTGTGAGCTGAGTGCACTGAATATTTCTGACTTGATGAAAAACTAGACTCAGAAACATACCATATTAGCAGATTTTTTTCCCCAAATTTCTTAAATAATAAGAAACTATTTCCAAGGAGAAAGAGTTTTAACAATATCATAAAAGTACTGCCTGTTGAACATGGAGAGATTAAAATATTTCTCAAAACATAAGAATCTGATTCCTCAAAGCATAAAAATTTGATTTGTGACAAATCATAAGGCTGGTTCAGAAGACTTATATAAGAAGGTTATTCTATTATTTATATATTCTGGTAGTCTGGGGTATTGGCTGTAAATTCAGATTATATGTGGTATTTTGAGGGCAAATTTAAACCCCGTTTTTTGAAAAGACATTCTTATTTGTAGCTTTATGACAACCCAAACTTTCAAAACTTATTTTTCTCATAGGAATTCTCTTATATTATTCTGTTATGAAAAAGAACTTACAATAATAGTTAATCAGTTGCAAAAAGCAATTGATTATATTGGAATTTCTTCACTGGGAATTACCAACAACTATAAAATCAAAGGTCTGATAAAATAAATGTGCAAAGCCTTGTGCTGGGGTGGGGGGTAAGGATCAGAGAGGGATAAGGACTAGATTACCATCTTAGCCTGGTTGCAGGGTGAGGGTCACCTAGTTGTTATATGTCAGAGGCAGGTCTTGACCATTGTCTTCCTCCTCGATGGCTTACTCTCTATCCTTCATGTCATGCTGCCTCAGTTTCAATAGTAGGTTTATAATAGATAAGTGAAGAAAATAAAAATAAAAGAGAGAAAATCTTTTTTTGTCCTTGTTGAGTTTTGTTCATTCTTCCTTCACCCCTGTTTTGGTGCCAAGTTTGTGTCATTGTTGTTCAGCTGTTTTAATCATGTCTGACTGTTTATGATGCTATGTGGGATTTTCTTGGCAAAGATAGTGAAGTGGTTTACCATTTCTTTCTCCAGGTCACTTTATAGATGAGGAAACTGAGGCAGGGTCACACAGCTAGTAAGTGTCTTGGGCCAGATCAGAATTCAACAAGATGAATCTTCCTAACTTCAGACCTGGCACTCTGATCACTGTGCCACCTAACTGCCATGTGTCATATTAGTAATGGATGATTCAAGGCATTGATCCATAGGTGTTATAAGTGATCAGTTGCTCCCAGTGTAGTATAGATACCAGTCCCCAAACCTCTTATCACTATAACATCTAATGAGTTATCAACATGATTTATCAACTTGCAACTTCTTTTAAAATAAACAATGAAAGATTCAGATTCAGAATAATTCTCCTTGCCTAATTGAATACTGGATCAGCAGCAGGAGAAAATTTTGGTAAAATTCTCAGCCCTGATTGAGTACTAGGATTACCTAGACACAATCTGTCTAACTGTCATATTTTATGGCTGTGTGGTTTTGAATTTTAAGAAATGTATTACTAACTTGTTATTTTATTTAATAATTTAATAATAATAAATTTATTACTTGTAGTGAAGATACAAGCATCCCTAATTAGATCTTCTAATAAAGAATTCTTGTTTTCTGCTTTTCTTAATGAAAATCAAATCACTACTTTACTAGGAATAAATTCCCAATATCAAGGGGGAAAGGAATAGAGTCCAAGTTGGCAATAATTTTGTTCCTTCTGGCTCAGGGAGTATGAGTTCAAGGACAAGAATATGTAGAGATTCATCTTTTTATTCATTATAATACTATTCTGAATAATAATATCAAATCTAGAAGTTTCCCCAAGAAGTGCTGAACTAACAATTTGTACTTCTTTAATATTTTATAGATCTCAACTAGTTTCCAATATAAAATATTATTTCATCAATTCCTCCTTAGGGATTAATTACATTAGCATATCATACTACTGATTGGAGAAGAGACTTCAAAAGATGTATAAATGTGCGTCATATTCCCAAATCAGCTATTTTTAATTTTTAAAGAATAAATAAATGTCAATTTTTAAAAGATTCTCTAGTCTTGTTGATCTCCCTACCAGTTCAGATCCTTTTCTATCTTTTGGTATCTATTTCTAACTTAATAACTTCCAGCTCAGAATTTTATAGTGACAGGACATTTTTTTCAGAACTGAGTTCTTTTTATCTTAATAACTTACAACACTAGAAAACCACAGAAATATTCATTGTAATTACTCTCTTCCATTTAGAATTATGAAGAAAGGATGTCCAAAGAGTAGGAATGGAAAATTTTCATAGGAGTCTTTTGAAGATTGAGCCAGAAGGATTATAAACCTTCTGATTTTACAGATGGGGACACTAAGGCTTAATAAACTAAATGAACTACTCAGGTCATAAGGAACGGAGCCAGAGTTATAAATTCCATGACTAAATTCAGCGTTCTTTCCCTTATGCCATAATGAATTCCACAAAGGAGTTAGAAACCTTTTAAATATTGTTTAGACACTCTAATCAAAAAAGCCAGCTGTATTTTTGAAAGTTAAATGTGGCCTCCTCAATAAACAAAATTAAGAAGGGGATTATATAGCTTTTGATGTCCTCCTATTTTCCCTTTTAGCATCTCTTTCCCTTTCTTAGTCCTCTTAGTCCTATTTACCACATAAGGACTTGCTTTCAGCTAATCCATAGGCCACAATTTCCTATTATATTAGTTGAAAAAATCTAATTCCTTATCCCCTTGAATGGTATTTGCATATTAAAAAAAAAAAAAAAACTAAAGATCTAAAAGTCCCCAAGATAGGGTGGAAGGGAATTTTAGACACCTCAAGATAAGTTTCTCTGTTACCTTCAAGTCACTTCAGTTAATAAACACTCTTTCTTTAAGTATCTACTTTGTGTTGGCTACTCTTAAGTAGTTATATTCCATTATATTTGCTTAAGTGCTGCAAAAAAAAAAAGTGTGATATAATTACTAAGTATTTGTATGCATTTCTCCCGCCTCCTAATCCATACCACAAATTTTTGTTGACTTTTTGAAACTGGTCGGGTCATTCCTTACTTTAAAATATTAACCCTGTTACTGAGTAAACATGTGACTTAAAAACTTGCCCTATATATTATACCTATAGATTAAGGAAGGAAGGTGGGAAACAAGTACCTACCATGTGCCAGGCACTGTGCTAAGCACTTGCCAAATATTATCTAATTTCATCCCAATGACAATCCTCTGAAGTAGGTGCTTTTATTATTTTAATTTACATTTGGGGAAAGTAAGATAGGAAGATATTAAATTACTTGTCCAGGATCATACAGTTAATAAGTGTCTGAGGCAGAATTTGAACTCAGTTCTTCCTGACTCCAGTCCAGCAATCTATGTGCTGTGGCATTTGCTACTCAAGAAAATTAAAAACCATGTTCACTAAAGGTATGAGTTAAGCATCCTCCCTACCATTTTTCAGTGGTTTGAATATCTGGCTAGCTCATTTGGATTTAACATTAATTAGCTAATAATAATACTGACAGTTGTAAAACTTTCATTTTCAGATAGTTCCCAGTGAGAAATCAAGTGAAAACCAAGAAAAGGATCCTCAGAATCTCATAGTTGCACAATTTATCCTCAAAACTCTGCTCAGTTGGCTACCTCAGTGGAGGCACAGAAATGACAGATGGATTGACCTCTAAAGACTGACCTCTGATTTCCTTGCCTGAAGTTGAAGCACAGATAGAAAAGCTTGACCTGGAGAATCATATTCCTATATGAAATTTTAAAACCATGAAACTGTGGAAATGAGCTTTATTCCCTCCCTTCTTCCCCCCACAATCTTCTCTTCCCTATCTCCCAAAAGATGAATAAAACTATTCTAGTTTGTTCTTCTTAACTATTTTGGAAGGATGAGGTGCTCTTCAAAGTTTCAGGTGCCCTGTCAGATTGGCTAGGATGACAGGAAAAGATAATGCAGGACGCTGGAGGGGATGTGGGAAAACTGTGACACTGATACACTGTTGCTGGAATTGTGAATACATCCAGCCATTCTAGAGAGCAATTTGGAGCTATGCTCAAAAAGTTATCAAACTGTGCGTACCCTTTGATCCAGCAGTGCTACGACTGGGCTTATACTCAGTCCAGGAAGGGAAAGGGACCCACATGTCCAAAAATGTTTGTGGCAGCCCTCTTTGTAGTGGCCAGAAACTGGAAACTGAATGGGTGCCCATCAATTGGAGAATGGCTGAATAAATTGTGGTATATGAATATTATGGAATATTATTGTTCTGTAAGAAATGACCAGCAGGAGGATTTCAGAAAGGCCTAGAGAGACTGACATGAACTGATGCTGAGTGAAATGAGCAGGACCAGGAGATCATTATACACTTCAACAACAATACTATATGATGATCAATTCTGATGGACGTGACTCTCTTCAACAACGAGATGGACCAAATCAGTTTCATTTGTTCAATAATGAATAGAACCACCTACACCCAGCAAAAGAACTCTGGGAAATGAGTGTGAACCGCTACATAGCATTTCCAATCCCTCTGTTTTTGTCCACCTGCATTTTTTATTTCCTTCACAGGCTAATTGTACATTATTTCAAAGTCCGATTCTTCTTGTGCAGCAAAATAACTGTATGGATATGTACACATATATTGTATTTAACATACATTTTAACATTAAAAAAACTTTCAGATGCCATATGTATGTTGAAACTCCTTACTCTTTGCCTTTGGCTCATAAATCCTGTGGAGTCACAAGAATTCCAGGATTCTCTGAGGGAAATCAGAACCAGCCTACATCCTCTCCTTTCATCCCCCCTCTTCCACTCACACTCTCTCCTTTTATTTAACTTTTGTCCACTGTATATAAGAAGCCTCCAGAGTAGCCCTGATCCTATGTTAAGCAAAGCCTGGGAAACGCTTTGGTACCACAAAAAGAATTTAGCATATGTTGCTGCAAGTTCAAATGCAGTAGATTCAAATTTTCATGTAGCCCCAAAATCACTCTCTAGCTCTAAAACCAAATTTCTTAATATAACATGAAGATTGTTAAGTGCAAGCACTTTTTGATCCCTGCATTTCAGATATTCCATACTTCTGTTCTGAAGTCCTGTTGTTCTAATCACATTTATTTGATTTGGTGGATTGGGAGTCAATCACTTAAAATGAGGTCATGTTAAATACAAGATCCAATCAATCAATTCATCTAGAGCATTTATTAATCTACCACATAGAGAGCATTATACTATGCTCTGGGGGTATAGATAGGAGGTTTGGGGATCCTTTTGGAGAATTCCAATTAGAAATACGAATTTTACTTAAATATTTTTATATTTTTATTTCTGATAACTACTCATAAGTTTTCAAATTATCACCTGGACTATAGTAGTATTCTAGTCATAATAATATCCAGAAGGAGGGGATGATAAATCTTTAGAGGCTTTAAGCATTGCTTGTCATCATATGCCTGGATTTGTATGACTGAAGTAAAAGAAACTAGTAAATCAACCCCAAGTTGGAGCTTAGCAACCCTTCTGCATTTCAAACAGCCTAATATACTCAATTTTTGCACTTATTTCTAATGATGACTTTGTGAGGAGATAACCTGGAAATGTCAGTTTCTGCATCTTGAATGAATCATCAGGAAGATTTAAATGAGGATATTTGTTGCCTTTGAAGTAACATAAAAATATTTACTCACTCAAAACTGTCTCAGTGCAAATAGTAGCAGAGGATTTCCAAACAGTAGTTTCAGGAATCAGCTTTCACATCTATTGGAATAACATGTTTGCTCTAAATGGTGCCCATTTAGCTAGATATGCAGAAACTTTTCAAATTTACTTTCAATTTTTTTTACCATAAACTTGTATCTAAATATTTGTCTGTGACTGAGCCTTAAGGACTTCTGAGGTTCTACATACTAACATAAAATTAATTTTTAAAGGCCATGTCTGTGACTGGTTTTTCTACATAAATAAATACAATGATTTTTTCCTCTATGTACTTGTGCTAGTTAAAATATGTTTTATAAACCATATCTAAAATTAAATGAAAAATATCATTAAATGTTACTTCAATAATTGTGGTTTTCCTGGCATGAAGACACAGTGATGAAGTATTTCTTCTGAAAATATATTCCATGATACCTTATAAGATGTGCCTTGATATAGATTGACCCAATATAGGATTTGATATTTCAATGTTGCAAGATTTTATAATTCGGGGAAAACACTGAGCAAGTGTTATCTTACAACTTGTGTTTACATGAACTTGTGTTTATCACCCTTTTCCTGATCCTCTTCCATCCTGACCAGGACATTGGCCTTGGCTTCTAGCCTAGTATAACAAGGTCTGAGCTAAAAATAACAAAGTGGCACCTGGATATCTGTGGCTTTCTTCCTCTACAGTTACCATGCCAAAGGCAGAAAGAAAGTCCTGGTGTCAGCACTTCTGACTACCCTGTAGGGCTTTTTTTTTCAATGTGGGGGAAAAACAACACAATTTGGAGGCATCAGAGAGGCAATAGACTGACCAAAATTTACTTTCTCCATGGACCACTCTCCTTCTACTTTACCTTATCTGTAGTCAGGCCTAATGGACCCTAAGTTGGGCATTCTAAATTCTTACCTGTATTCAAAAGAGGATGTAAGTAAATAATCTATGAAAAAAGATTTTTTTTAGAACTTCAAAATTAGGGGGGAAAAGTCACCAAAATGGGAAATCCCCATCTCATATTAATGCCATATGATACTATCTCAGAGTACCAATTTTGAGTTTTTTTCAAGTTCAGCATCATTATTTTGAACCTTCATATGTGTTGTTTATATTGCCATATAGTTTAACCTTTACATACATGAAAGACTTATTTTATTTTCCAGGGTGATTTTTTAAATTATAATTTTTTTGGAAGTCCCTCTCTGATTCATGCAGTTAATAACAAAAAATAGGATTGTTCTATATACATTCCAAGTATAGAATATACATGTCCCGTATGCTAAGGAGTTGCCATGTGTGCTTTCAGCCTATTCCAATAGGTATGGAGGCATGTTGGGGACTTTGGCAAACATCTATGGCATTAAGCCCTTATCATACAAAGAATTCTGCTACATTCTATGACATACATAAAAATAAGTCAGAGATGGTCTTTGTTTTCATATCATTTACATACAGTCTAGGTGGTAATAAGACCCAAATACAAATAATCATCATATCAAATAATAAGGAGGAACGAGAGGTAGAAGCCAAGGCATGATGTGGTCTGAAAAAGAAAGGATACTTCTTCCTTTAGGGAGTGTGGGAGACAAGGCACAGGGAGGGACTGGCAATGAAGAGAGGTAGAGAAAGGTGCCAGGATAAAGCCTGTGGAGAAGAACATATTCGAGTTGCAACTTAAAGTACGAGTAAAATTTCAACAGCTGGAGAATGACCTGAGGGACCTTGGAAAGAAATAAACAAGTTTTTAGTCTGGCAAAGCCATTAAGGGGTTGTCTTCCCTATTATCCTTATTCCTAAATTTGCTACACAATTGGTGAATATAAAATATTACTACCAGTTGAGACTCTAAACTTAATAGTTGAGGCAAAATTCAAAAATATCCTATTTATTCAGGACATGTAGCCAAGCTTCATGGTAATTTTCATTGTCAAATTACTTTTTTCTTGCCCCAAGCCCACATTACCTCTCTAAACTGCAGGTTATACTTGTGCTTCTGCTCATATAAATACAACATGAGGAAGAAATTACCATTTATCATTTTCTTCAAAAGGAGAAACTTCTCATTTTTACTTTACCAAAACTGTTTAACTCATCTGAGTCTATATTTCTAATTAGATTTTAAAAGGGGGAGAGGGTATCCAAGTAGTTTCTTAACTTTATCTAAAAAGTTTACTTTTTAGTTTTACTTAATTTAGGTTTTACAGATCAAATATCAAAAATTTGGAAATAAGGGTATATATTCACAAAGATTTTAAACTGAACACCAAGTCATAAGGAAAAATATTGTTAATAAAAACATTTTCTGAACTTTTACAATGGTTGTCTCCCTAATTTGGTCCAAGAAGAAAACTGACAGATAATATTTTGGTGATTATGTAACACTGTAATTTCTCATTTCCACCCCACAGCAATCCTTCAAGTTATTTACTATAAAGGTTGTTTTTTTTTTTTTTTAATCATTTTACAAATGAGGAAATCGAGGTTCAGGAAGGCTCTTACTGTCTCACATTGTTATTGTTTGTTCTTTTTTCTCAAAGAAGATCATGACATCAGGAAAGTGATGCCAGTATTTGCAAATGAATTGAATTTAAGAAAGGGAGGACTGTGCAAAGTCACCAGACTCATTTTTTCCTCCAGAGCCATCTGGGACCAGCAGAAAGATATAGATCAGGATGACTAGAGACATCCTGGATGCAATGGAGACTTGGTCTTTTTAAACTAAGATCTTTTCCAGGTCTCAATTTGACTGAGACAACAATCTTTAGTGATTAAGGTTGGATAAGAAACATATCCATAATTACACAGCTAGCAAGTGCTGGAAAATGGTAGAATAAGATGCAATTCCTAATTCTTTCTTCATATGGCATGTCGCTAATACTTTTCACTATCCTGAATGCCCTCATGAACATTTATCAGTGTTCTTAAAATGGGATATTCCAAACTGAACACAGTTCCCCAGTTTGATTTCATTTGAGGGCACAGAATGCAAGCCCAGGATCATCTTCTTTTTCTGGGAAGTTATTATGCTTTTCTCAGCACAACCTAAGATTATGTTATCTGTTTTTTTAGTTATATTTGCACACTGTTTATTCATTGAATTTTCAGATAATAAACACTTTACCCTCATCTTTTTTTCAGATGACTTAGCATGCCTTATCTCATTTGTATATATGAAATCTATCTATTTAATCTGTATTTAATGTTTTATATCCCTATTAAATTAAGTCCAACTAGATTCCATTCACTGTTCTAGAGTATTGAGATCTTTTTTTTTCTCTTCCTGACTATATGATACAGAATGCAGTATGGTACAGCACAAACAGCACTGCCTCTGGCTCCCAAGGATCTGGATTTAGTTAAATCTCTTTTCTCATCTTTGCTGACATTCTAGTTTTTCATATACTTTTCCTATCATTTCACCTTGTGTAATAAGTTTTTCTGAATGAACTTCAGACTGATAGAGTTGAGTTCAGAGGACTTGGGTTCCAGTCCTTGCCGTTTACTCCATTAAACAAGACCCTTAATGTGTCCAGTTTTCAATCTCTGCATCTATAAAACTGAGGGATTGATTGATTGATTGATTTGCAAAATAATCCCTAATGTGTCCTGATATCTGTAAACTAATGATCCTCTGATCTGTGATGCTGTGATCTTCAGGATGGTTTTTTGCTTCAGGATGGTTTATTACTTAATCTAAGTAATGTGAGGAAAGGTGACCAAGGATTCCATGAAATGTTACTGGCTTTGGTTGCATTAGGGAACCCAGTTTTCCAATTCCTTTACTTGCTCCTCCAAGAGATGCTATGAGATATCTTTGACGTAACTGTGACTTCTCTTTTCTAGCATTATTTATAACCAGAATGTCAGTATTGATAAGGTTCAGTTCCCTTAGGGGTTTGATTGGTTGGTTGCTGGATTACAGGTTCACATTTAAAGTACAAACAGTTAAATGAATATGACAGATAATAGTAAAATCTGTTCTTAGAACTCTATTGCCCTTTCCACTTCTCTAATCTTGATGAAAGAGAGACTTATGGGTCTTGAGAGTCACTTAATTTTTCTTTGTTTCTTGGATTATTGGGGTCAAAGGAATCATATGAATTTAGGTGTTTAGATAAGCTTGCTCTCAGACTCCACAGGGTCCCATGATTTTAAATGGCAAGGAGAAAGTTGATCCAGGAAAGATGGATAACTCAGGAATGAAACTGTGAAGACACAAAATGAATTCTGGCATTGGAAAAATTGAGTTTTCTAAAGGTAGTGATATGGATGCACAGTGAACTAATCAGTCAAATGTGATTTTTTAAAAAGATTTTTATATAAGATGGAAGAAAAGACAGGTTATGGAAGATGAATATAAAAGAATGACAGGGTCCTTTAAGAAGATTCTGCAGTGTTAATGCTTAGAATGAATTGAAGACTCCCCAGAAAAGAAAGAACAAAGATCTGGAAATCTCATCATTTAACCTATTCCTCTCCCTCCCCTTATTTAGTTTTTTTGGGGGGGAGGATAAGAAGTATTTGCAGATTATAGTCCACTGATCTGGATTTCTTTTCCTGGCAAAATTTTAGACTATATATTTTTAAAGTGATGGCTTAATAGTAACTCAGAAAATAAATCAATGACTAGAGAGAGAACATAGATTCATCTGGAATAGACAATACCATTTACTTGTTGACATGGGTATTAGACTTAAAATCAGAAAAAAACATAATCTACTATTTATATAGGTCTTATTTTTTAAAGATTTGACAAGTTTTATCTTGATTTCACAAACTTATCCCAAGAAATACCTAAACATTAGTCACAATGTAAATCTCTCTCAAAGCTAAGCAAAACCTTCTTATAATGATTATAAGTGGTTTACATGTCACTTTGCACTTTTTTTAGTTACAATTTTTAACTGAAGGGAAGGACTTTGTGCTTTAATTTATACATCAATATCAACAGTACCCACTGAATTTTACTTGAATTCTTTTTTTCTTTTAGTGATGTCTTCATCTGGATCCTTGAAGTCATTGTTTGGTTCAGCTTTCTTTATTATCACTGAATACAATTATATATCTCAAATTACACATCTCAAATTATATATATATATATATATATATATATATATAATATATATATATATATATATATATCCAGAAAACAAAGTGGGGAATGGATATATATACTATCCTTATAAGAAACCATTAAACAAAAGGGAGAATGGATATCTATCTATCTATCTATATATATAAAAATAGTTTATTTTTAAAATTTTAATAGCTTTTTATTTACAAATTATATGCATGGGTAATTTTACAGCATTGACTATTGCCAAACCTTTTGTTTCAATTTTTCCCCTCCTTCCCCCCATCCCCTCCCCTAGATGGCAGGATGACCAATACATGTTAAATCTATTAGAGTATAAATTAAATACAAAATAAGTATACATGTCTAAACCATTATTTTGCTGTACAAAAAGAATCAGACTCCAAAATATTGTACAGTTAGTCTGTGAAGGAAATCAGAAATGCAAGCAGGCAAAAATTATATATTGTTTATAGCTCAGTTTCTTTATCATTTAAAACATTTATTTTGATAAAAATGATATAAAATTGTTACTAACTAAAACAGACATATTATGGAAAATATATTGCTAGCAAAAAGAATGAGACCTAGCTTTTTTTTCCCACTTAATTCTAAGCATCATCCTTCTACACTATAAGATCTCAGACAATTCATTATTTGTCACTCAACTTTTTTGTCTGTAAAATCAGAATAAAAAGAAAACTATTTATACCTAAATGGAAATGTTCAAAATTAATTGAGAACATTTGTGATACATATTGCTTATCAGAGTTGGCCCTTTCTCTTGTAGTATGGATACATTTTTTGAGACTTCATCATTGTATTACCTTAGTACATTCTATTTAAAATGCAAATAATAAAGATTTTTGAATTGTTGAAAGATGTTAACATAAACAGCTCAGTGAGTACTTAAGTTTTTCACACCATCCAATGTCTTGGTTCCTCCCTCCTAAACCTACTCCATTCTTTCAGAGAACAAGAAATGTGATATCACTTATATTTATGAAATCACTCAAAACATATTTCCATATTAGACATATTGGGAAAAAAGGCAAAAAAAGTGAAAAAAAAATATCTTCAATATGCATTTATACTCTTTTTTTTTTTCACTCTGAAGATGGCTAGCATTTTTTTGTCACAAGCCCTTCAACACTGTTTTGGATAATTGTATTGCTCAGAATAGCTAACAATTTGTTGCTACTGCTTCACAGTGTTCTCCTGCTCACTTTACTTTGTACCAGTTCATATTAGTCTTCCCATGTTTTTCTTAAAACATCCTGCTTGTCAATCTGGAATTATGCCCAAAAAATTATCAAATTGTGCATACCCTTTGATCCAGCAGTGTTTCTACTGGGCTTATATCCCAAAGAAATACTAAAGAAGGGAAAGGGACCTGTATGTGCCATAATGTTTGTAGCAGCCCTATTTGTAGTGGCTAGAAACTGGAAAATGAATGGATGCCCATCAATTGGAGAATGGCTGGGTAAATTGTGGTATGTGAATGTTATGGAATATTATTGTTCTGTAAGAAATGACCAGCAGGATGATTTCAAAAAGGCCTAGGGAGACTTACATGAACTGATGCTAAGTGAAATGAGCAGAACCAGGAGATCATTATACACTTCGACAACGATATTGTATGAGGACATATTTTGATGGAAGTGGATTTCTTTGACAAAGAGACCTAACTGAGTTTCAATTGATAAATGATGGACAAAAGCAGCTACACCCAAAGAAAGAACACTGGGAAACGAATGTGAACTATCTGCATTTTTGTTTTTCTTCCCGGGTTATTTATACCTTCTGAATCCAATTCTCCTTATGCAACAAGAGAACTGTTCGGTTCTGCAAACATATATTGTATCTAGGATATACTGCAACATATCCAACATATAAAGGACTGCTTGCCATCTAGGGGAGGGGGTGGAGGGAGGGAGGGGAAAAAAATTGGAACAGAAACGAGTGCAAAGGATAATGTTGTAAAAAAAAAAAAAAATTACCCTGGCATGGATTCTGTCAATATAAAATAATTATTAAATAAAAATTAAAAAAAAAACATCCTGCTTGTCATTTCTTATGTATTTATATATACACATCCATACATTTATGCATGTATATGTATATATACATATATGTATCATACATATAAATATACATATATGCACTATACATAAATTATATATACATGTATATAAATATACTCACTATATATGTATGCCTTATACATACATGTATATATAAATATGCATACATAAATGTATGGGTGTGTATGCCAAAGAAAATACTGAAAAAAGGGGGCGTTTGGATTTGGTAATTAAGAAGGCATTGGTGCTTGTATGGATCAGAAAGCCAAATTATAAGGGATTGAAAAGAATGGGTATAGGGGTAATTTTTTAAAGTTGTATGATTGTGAAATGAATTAGAAAGATATAACATTATTTGGATGGAATAAAATGAATCAAGGGCAAGCTTTTTTATGACTGAAGAATACTGAAAAGGATTTTAGACTGAAATGAGTAAACCAATGTAGCCAGGGATAAGGTATTTGTTACTGGGATAAGGTCCTAGAAGAGATAGTAAAATGGAGTTAGGATCTCAAGATAAATTAGCTTTGAGTGAAGATACCTGAAAACTGAGAAGAAAAAGGAAGATAGAAGAATGAATAGGTATTGATGCTGAGAATTCTCAATTAAAACCCCAGATTTTTTTTTTTTGGTAGTACTTCTTTTTCTTACTTCCCCTGATTACAATCTACATTATTTTAAATTACATTTTTATTAGTGATTTGGACCGTTTTGCCATGTACTTGTGGATAGCTTTCGTTTTTTTTCTTGGGGAAATAGCTATTCATATCCTTTGATCACTTCCTATTGGGGAATAGTCCTTGTTCTTTATATAGTTGACTTTCATCAGAGAAATTTACTGCAAAGGTTTTTCTTGGATAACATTTTCTTCTAATTCAAACTGCATTAATTTTGCTTTTGAAAAACTATTCAAATTGATGTAATCAAAACTGTCCACTTTACCTGTAATGTTTATTTCTAATTCTTTTTTAAAATTCTCCCACTACCCATACTTGTGAAAGGTACCCATTTTCTTTTTTTATCTAATTTGCTTAAGATGTAACTATACACACACACACACACACACACACACACACACACACACACAAATATGTATCCATTTGGAGTTTGTGATATGAGATGTTATATTAGATTCATTAATTTCTTCAAGGCTACTTTCCTCTTTAAAATGTTTTCCAGGAACAGAGTAGATGCCCATCAACTGGAGAATGGTTGAATAAATTGTGGTATATGAATATTATGGAATATTATTATTCTGTAAGAAATGACCAGCAGGATGATTTCAAAAAGGCCTGGGGAGACTTACATGAAATGATGCTGAGTGAAATGAGCAGGACCAGAAGATCATTATATACTTCAACAACAATATTATATGATGATCAATTCTGATGGACGTGTCCCTCTTCAACAATGAGATGAACCAAATCAGTTCCAATAGAGCAGTAATGAATTGAACCAGGTACACCCAGCAAAAGAACTCTGGGAGATGATTATAAACCACTACATAGAATTCCCAATCCTTCTATTTTCGTCTGTCTGCATTTTTGATTTCCTTCACAGGTTAATTATACACTATTTCAAAGACTAATTCTTTTTTGTACAGCAAAATAATTGTATGGACATGTATACATATATTGTATTTAACTTACATATTACCATGTGTTGGTCAATCTGCCATCTGGGGGAGGGGGTGGGGAAAAGAAGGGGGGAAATTGGAACAAAAGATTTTGCAAAACTACCCATGCATATATCTTGTAAATAAAAAGCTATAATAAAAAGAATGTTTTCCAGGACAGAATGTTGCAGTAAATTGAATAAGATGAAATTTAATAGCAATAAATCTAAGGTCTTTTTTATGTCCAAAAAAGTAACTTCAAATGCAAAATGGAAAAGTTCATCTGGAAAAAGGAAGAGTTTTAATGGACTAAATCACACTAAAGTGTGAGTGTGACAAAAAAGCCAAGAAAGTTAAAGGAATCTTAGGCTGAATCACAAGAAGTATTAGCATCATAGAATAAGAAGGTGATATAGTCCTGCTGTACTTAACCTGGAGAGATCATTATGGAGTATGTTTTTGAGCACAGCATTTTAGGAATGCTACTCCAAGTGAATGATAACCTGTGTTATATCGCACTTTGAGGTTATAATATATAAGGATCACTTGAAGGAACTAAGCAACTGAATATATCTTAGAGAACAGAAAACTCAGGGGAATCGTTTCCTCATGTTTTTGAAATTTAGACCAATAAAAAAGTTCTGCTCCATTCCAAAGGACAATTAAAAACAGTGGTTAAAAACTACAGAAAGACTAATTTAGTTTTGATCTAAAGAAAAACTTGCTAAAAATTAGAACAGTTTAAAAATGAATGGTACTCGTCAATTGGAGAATGCCTGAAATGTGGTATATTTCTCTTCTGCTATAAGTAATAACAAACAATTATTTTCGAAAAAAACTGGGAAGTCTTATACGACTTGTTGCAAAAGGAAGTTAGCAGGATCCAGAAAGCATTGTAAATAGTAACAAGAGTATCGTAATGATGATAAACTGTGAAAGACATAGATAATCTAATCAAGACAGTGATCTAAGTCAACTCCAAAGACTCATAATGAAAAAATGACTTCCAACCCTTTGATCCAACAGTGTTTCTATTGGGCTTATACCCCAAAGAGATACTAAAAAAGGGAAGGGGACCTGTATGTGCCAAAATGTTTGTAGCAGCCCTGTTTGTAGTGGCTAGAAACTGGAAAATGAATGGATGCCCATCAATTGGAGAATGGCTGGGTAAATTGTGGTATATGAATGTTATGGAATATTATTGCTCTGTAAGGAATGACCAGCAGGATGAATACAGAGAGGCTTGGAGAGACCTACATGGACTGATGCTAAGTGAGATGAGCAGAACCAGGAGATCATTATACACTTCGACAACGATATTGTATGAGGATGTATTCTGATGGAAGTGGATTTCTCTGACAAAGAGACTTAACTGAGTTTCATTGGAGAAATGATGGACAGAAACAGCTACACCCAAAGAAGGAATACTGGGAAATGAATGTGAACTATTTGCATTTTTGATTTTCTTCCCGAGTTATTTTTACCTTCTGAATCCAATTCTCCCTGTGCAGCGGGAGAACTGTTCGGTTCTGCAAATATGTATTGTATCTAGGATATACTGCAACATGTTTAGCATATATAGGACTGCTTGCCATCCTGGGGGGGGAGGAGGGAGGGAGGGGGAAAAAACGAAACATAAGTGATTGCAAGATAATGTCGTGTAGAAATTATCCTGGCATGGATTCTGTCAATGCGAAGTTATTATTAAATAAAATAAAATTTATTATAAAAAAAAAAAAAAAAAAAAAAAAAAAAAAAAAGAAAAAATGACTTCCAGAGAGAAAAGTTATGACTTCTGAGTGCAGACTGAAGAAACCCCCTTTTTTTTAAAACCTCATTTTTCTTGTCTGTGTATGTGTGTTTTCTTTTGCCACATGATTAACATGAAATATTTTGCCCAACTTCACAGGTATAATCTATATCATTTTGCTTGTTTTCTCAAAGTGAGGGAAGGCAAGAGAATGGGAGATTTGGGAACTCAATTTTTAAAAAAATGAATGTTAAAAAATTTAAATGTTATTGGGAAATATTAAATAAAATAAATTAAAAGTTTTTTTTAAAAAAAGGAATGTACCATCTGGGGAAGTTGTTAGGTTCTACTTTCTTGAAAATCTTCCAAACACAGTTATTAACTACTTTTCAGTTATGACATAAAAGAATTATTTTCATTTCCAACTAGGAAACTCTGAAATTCTCAAATTTCCAACAATTCCCCTGTCCCTATCTTTCCTAAATTCCAGTCCCACATGTTCAGCAATTGATAAATGTCCCAGAGTAGTTTCATATGCATCTCAAACTCAGTGATTTTACAGCAGAACTTTAATATTTTCCTCTTGTTCCTCCATACTTCTATTTCTTTCAGAGTACCACAATTTTCCCAGTAACCCAAGTGGATAGCCCAGAAATTATTAATTTATTGGCATCTCACCCAGTAAGCTGCAAAAGACTTGTCCATAAAAATTCCCACCATATCTTATGAATCCATTAATTCTGCTTTCCCTGCTTCCAGATATTCCCCCATTCTATTTCATCCTTCACACAATCATCAAAATAATCTTCCTAGATAAAAGTCTGATCACATCACTCCTTTAATCAAAACCTTCACTAGCTGGTAGCCTGGCATTTTTAGCCCAGTATAATCTGGTTCCTGCTATTCTTTGCAGTCTTATTACACAATACTTCCCTTCATGAAATTTGTTCTAATCAAACTTGATTCTCATCTCTCACCTAGGTATATGCATAACCCATACTTTGAAGCTCACAATACACTTTCTGTTCATCTTTATCTCCCTAAATTCTTTTGTTTCTTCAAGTCTCAGTGGAATTGCCACCTCCTCTATGAAACCTCCTGTTTTTTTGCCCTGAGTTATTCTTCTAAGATATTTGCTTTTATTAATATCTGCAGCATTCCTCTAGAAGAATGTAAACTCCTTTGAGCTCAGGAATTGTTATATTTTTGTTATTTTATGCTCAACACAATGCTGTGAAAATAAAAATCTGAAAAGTCAGATTATGACAGTTAAGTTTGAATCATATAACTAAAACACTTTTCTTTTCACTTTATTATGAGGCTTGTACAAAATATGAAGAAATGGAAAACTCGATTTAGTGGGTTGAAATGTTGAATTGAGATTAAAAGGATTTTTATTCTATTTGTATATTGGTAGTTCAGGTTCAGGAGGTGCTCATGATGTTTCTAAAACTTCAGCAAAGAATAACATTAGAAGTATCTTTAAAGAAAGAGATCATTGTGATACCTTGACAGTTTTCTTTAAAGTCTTAAGTAAAACTTCATGGCTTCATTCTTTTTTATTATTATTACAGCTTTTTATTTTCAAAACATATGCATAGATAATTTTTGAACATTGACCCTTGCAAAACCTTGTATCCCAAATTTTTCCCTCTCTTCCCCCAACCTCTTCCCCTAGATGGCAAGTAATCCAATACAGGTTAAAAATGTTAAATCCAATATATGTATACCTATTTATACAATTTGCTGCACAAGAAAAATCAGATCAAAAAGGGAAAAATGAGAAAACAAAATGGCAGCAAACAACAAAAAGAGTGAAAATGCTATGTTGTGATCCCCATTTAGTTCCCACAATCCTCTCTTTGGGTGTAAATGGTTCTCTTCATCCCAAAATTACTGGAACTGGCCTCATCATCTCACTGTTGAAAAAAGCCACATCCGTCAGAATTGATCTTCATATAATCTTGTTGTTGCCATCATTGATCCTCATTCTTAAACTGAAACTTTTATCTCTATAAAACTTGTAGAATTATTTGACTGCTTATTTTCTTCTAAAATTCTACTGTTTTTACCAACATTATCTCTTTAAATATAGCAAATACTGCTAGATTTTTTAAAAGGTCAAGTCATTAGACAAAGTAGGGGAAGATCACAGAATTTAACAATAGACATAATGCTGCTGCTATTGTTAGGCAGAGAAAATTGTACTTGTATATGAAGATTAGATGTTAAGTAATCTTAGAGGTTAGAACCTTATTTTGCCATGTGCTTGCATAAATTGGTAACTGTCACTCTATTATTTCATTGGAAGACATAATAAATTTTAACTTAAATGTGAGGGATTTTTCCCTGCCACTCCACCTCACTGCCACTCCTCTATTGCTTATGGGTATCATTAGATGGTGTTGACCTCACAGTTCCAGTTCTCACAACAGAATACTGGCCCATTCAATCAGTCAGCCATACCAAAGTGCATCATTCTTCTAGCACCACAACATGCTTTTGAAATATTTAGAAAGTAAATACTATATGCCAAAATGTTTGTGGCAGCCCTTTTTGTAGTGGCTAGAAACTGGACAATGAATGGATGCCCATCAATTGGAGAATGGTTGGGTAAATTGTGGTATATGAACGTTATGGAATATTATTGTTCTGTAAGAAATGAGCAGCAGGATGAATACAGAGAGGCTTGGAAAGACTTACATAAACTGATGCTGAGGGAAATGAGCAGAACCAGGAGATCATTATACACTTCAACAACAATACTGTATGAGGATGTATTTTGATGGAAGTGGATTTCTTTGACAAGAGAACTATATGGTTCTGCAAAGATATATTGTATCTAGAATATATTATAACATATTTAGCATGTATAAGACTGCCTGCCATCTAGGGGAAGGGGTGGAGGGAGGGAAGGGAAAAATCGGAACAGAAGTGAGTACAAGGGATAATGTTATAAAAAATTACCAGGCCTAGGTTCTGTCAATTAAGAAAAAAAAAAAAAAAGAAAGTACTGCTTCACATTGAAATAAGTTTAAGCTGAGTAAGTACTAAGATCTTTAACTTTGATCAAAAATGATAGAACTCAATGAGTAAGATTGGGGAACTAAGTAGTTTAAAGTAGGATATTAGCTGTTTTGGTTGTTATAAGTGAATGTTTAAGTCCAAAGTTCTTGATGGAACTCTTAAAGAACTGGGTGAAATAATGGTATTCAGAAAGTTCATTTTATGCAAGTTTCTTTTTGAGAGTTTTTTTTTTTTTATTAGTATCCTCTATTTAATGCTTTTTTAAAAGTCTTAGCAGGAATACATGGAGGCAGAGGTATGGACTCAATAGTATTTCATCTACTACTAAACTATAATTTAAGAACTGCTTTAAGAGTTTTCAATTATAATGGTGGAATATGACCTGACCTATAATAGAGTCTGAAAGAGAACAGGAGTAACTCTTGGGAAATGGCTAACATCCTATTCTTCCATATGCTCTAGTGTGAACTTGGAGCAAGACAATAATCTGACCTTTGGTTTCTTCAACTACAAAATAAAGGGATTAAATTGAATGAACTCTATAGCTATTCCTAGCTCTGAAGGACTACCATTTACATTCTCTTTTTAAGTCCCTTTCTTTGTCTCTCCTTGGCCACATGTTTGTCTGCGGTTGTCATCCTGTCTATATTTTAAAATACGTAAATTATATAAATTGTTGTTACTTTTGTGTTATGCTGTAGGTTTTCATTTAGTCAAACACAGTGGCTGCTAACTGATTCCAAAACCATATGGATTCTGCAGATCTCAATGTCATTTTTTATGGACCAGCAAAAAAGGTAAATAATTGAGCACTTATATATACTTATACTAACTAATTGAAATATAATCTTTGTAGCTGTCATTTGGTTATATAGACAACAGATGCAAGTCATGCAAATTCTTAAGGGGATTGGAAGATAGAAACTCAGATTTTGATTGTTCTCTTTCCTCAATTAACTTTTTCATTTTAAAAACACATTATTTGCTATTGGTCTGCACTAAGGTCATTAAGACTAACAATTATCATAGAAAGCTTAATTTCTTTTTAATCATATGGGCATTCAAGTACATAAATTTTTAAAACGTTAAATTTACCAAGGGTGATGTTAGAATTCTTGGATTCTGTTAACCCTGAATCCTCATGAACTAGATAACTTCATAAGTAAATAAACAAGTTGAAAGTTTGTAAAATATAAAATTATATAATAGGCTAACATTCTTAAATTACAAAAACTGAGTGAACCTATTTTTAATTCAAAATTATAAGACTAAGTATGTATTTTATTATCTACTTTTCTCAGTTTGCAGCTTGCTTTAAGCTACACTTCAAGAAAGTTTATAAAAATAAAAAGCTAAAAGAATAAACTCATTAATTCTTAAAATAAAGTTCAAATTACTTTGGAGAAAATTTTTTCTATCTTTGTATTTTTTTCAACTAGTATGTAATGTAAGAGAAGCATTGTGGTATAATGAACAGATAGTCAGTTTCAGAGCCAGAAAGACAAGTAATGACGTCCTACTTCTAATATACACTGAATTAAGTTGCCATATTTTCCAGAAACACTGGACCAAAAGCATGCAGGAGGACCCTGAATGTGTCAAGGACAACTCTCTCCTTCCCTTCCCTCAGTTGACATAATTTGTTCGTTGCACCCTAAGCTGGATTTCCTATCCTTAGGAGACAACACAGATGACAATCTGCCAAGCTAGGAAAAAATCTTGTGCAGCTGGGGTGCTTTGCAGATGAGTGGACTCTCCTATCTTCATATCTTCATAGCCAATTCCAAAGGAAAAAGAAAGTAGATTTTTCCATTCCCTTCCTCATCCCCCTCACAAGAGCTTACTGCACCTTTCCTCTCCCCTCCCATGCCATGCCATGCCATGCCCCTTCCTGTTTTCTCTGCCTCCTTTTTTTTTAAGTACTATCATAAATAGCTAAACTTTTATAAGAACTGTGAATTTTTTGAGTTCCACATGCATATTCATTTCTGTTGGATAAATTTTCATATTTATCTTGTGATGCTGTGACTGCTTGTTGACAATAGCAGGGACCAATACTACATCCCATTTATTTTTTCCAATTACAAGTAAAAAAATTTAACATTAATTTTAAAAAAACATTTTGAGTTCCAAACTATTTCCTTCCCTCTCTCCATCACACCCTAAGACAGTTAGCAATTTAATTTAGGATATATATGTGCAATTATGTAAAATTTTTCCATATTAGTCATTTTGTGAAAAAAGAAACAGACCTTCCCCCCAAAAAAACTACTAAAAAAAGTGATATGAATTAAGACTCAGTTCTAAAATAACAACTTTTTAAAATCCCTCAATTATATGAATTTTGAAGTTCCTTTGAAATAAATAATATTCCCTAAAACAAACTGAAATATGATTGCAATTCAGGGGCCTCTTTTTATAAATTGTTTCCCTTCAGTGTTTGGAAAATGGAAATGAGTTACTAATATTTTATTCTTTTTAAAATTTGATATATTTTTAATTTTTTTTAAAAAAAATTTGTTTAATTAAAAAAAACTATTATTTAATCACCAAAAACAAATAAATGTAGAAAATAAGGAATAAAACCTTATATAAACCATTAACATTTAACAAATGTTTAATGATACTTATGTGCTTCCTTTCCTATTTTTAATAAACATATAGCTCTACTTATGTTGATTTTTCCCTCTGGATTACTTCAGGTAAGTTCTCATACCTTGTTGTGTACTTCCTATGCATTGTTTCTATGGAACCCTCACATTCCATTATGGTAATAAGTATAATTTTTTTTTCAGCCAGTTTCTAGTGTTATGACATAACCGTTATTTCTAATTTTTGCCATCACAAATGAAGAGTCTAATCAATGTTTTGATATGGATAGATGTTTTTTCCTTATAATTTTTTGGGGGTATTGAATTTTGGCAATGTAATCTCTTTGTTGAAAGGTATAGTCATTTTTGAGGCTAAGTACATATTGCTATACTGTTCTCCAAAATATTTGTGTAAGTCTTCAGTTCTGCTAACAGTGAATTCCTATTCTACTATATCCCTAATATTTTGGCTACATTCTGTAAAAATACCTATAAGATTATAATTTACAATTTTCCTGATTTGTACTTCTGAATAAATTTTTAAGATGTTACTTTTAACTGACCCAAATGAAAAGAAACTGATTAATATTCAAGTTGTAATATTCATATCCTTTCTTAAGTATTTCTCATTTATTAGGTTTTTATGGATTTTTTATTCCCATGTAACATATGAATAAATTCAATGATCTTTTCTAAAATGACTTATGTGAAAATTTTTTTTAAAAAGTCTATTTCTGAAATATACAAGTAAAACTTTCTTTTATGGTTTTGCCTTTTTCCCAAAAAAAACTTTTATTTAGATTATGCATGTATATTCATTTTTAAATATATGTCCATATGGAATCGTGTTGGGAGAGAAAAGTCAGAACAAAAAAGGGAAAAACTATGGGAATGAAAAAAAAAAAAAAACCAGAAGGAAAAAAAAGGTGAAAACAGTATGTTGGGATCAGCAATCTCCATAGTTCTCTTTCTGGATTTGGGTAGCATTTTCCATCCAAAGTTTACCAGAATCGCCTTGATTCACCAAATTATTGAGAAGAGCTAAGTCTATCACACACTTTTGCTGTAATTATGTACAATATTCTTCTGGTTCTGTTCACTTCACTCAGCATCAGTTCATGTAAATCTTTCCAGGCTTTTTTGAAATCAGCCTAATCATCATTTCTGATAGAACAATTCCATTACTTTGATCTCTCATTCGTTATTCAGGCATTCCCCAATTTATGGGCATCCACTCATTTTCCAATTCTTTGCCATTACAAAGAGTTGCTACAAACATTTTTGCAAATGTAGGACTTTTCCCCTTTTTTATGACCTCTGGGATACAGATGCTATACTGTAGTGGCACTGTTGAATCAAAAGATATGCAGTTTTATAGCCCTTTGGGCATAGTTCCAAATTGCTTTCCAGAATAGATTGATCAGTTCACAACTCCACCAACAATTATGCCTTAGTTCTTAAGCCACGGACTTTTTGTTACATAAGACATTTTTTCCATTTCATTGTTTTAAAGTAATTTCAGTGTCAGCTACTTACCCAAAATAATGAAACTTCTTTTTTGTAAGTAATGCTCAGAACTTTTTTTATGTCAGAGGTAAAATTACAATAGTTGTGAAATGGGTGGCTCTCCTTATGAGAATAAAAGATCTCAAACTATAGAATCAAATTAAACAGCAATTTAAAATAGAAAACGGAACTTTTAAAATAAATTTATTATCATTTTTAAAAAAGGAAGATAATCAGAAGTTTGTGTTGGAGAGATCCAAGTAACTGGTTCTAATATAGGAAAGCATTATATTACAAGCCTCTACTTTCCAGATAACAACGTTAATGTTCTTTAATAATAGAGGAAAAAATACACATGCAAGATTTGAGTTTTAACTGACATAATTTTTATTTTGTTAAATGGCGATCTTGGGGTCTTATATGATACTATTTCATTCTAGTTTTATGGAGATTTGTATAAAACCGCTTTTGAAACATATCTTAGCATTATTTATTTGTGGAGTTGGCTTCTTTTACAATTCTTTTTTCCAACTTAGTTCCTAGCTAGAGGACCTTATGAAAATGAGGATTCAGTAAGATATATCTTTCATGGTGCTAAAACAACTCACATCATTCTTATGATTAGACAATGTTTTAAACCATTAGATATCATACCCCTAGTGATTTACCTTTCTAAGCGACCAAAACAACCTTTGGTCTCTTAATGGAAATCCTTGGACTCTGGGAAAATTGCTAACCTATCTTCTCTATTATACTTTCTTTTTTTTTTTTTTTTTTTTTTTTTTTTAAGTTTTGCTGAGGCAATTGGGGTTAAGTGACTTGCCCAGGGTCACACAGCTAGGACATGTCAAATGTCTGAGGTCACATTTGAACTCAGGTCCTCCTGAGTCCTAGTGCTCTATCCACTGCGCCAATACTTTCTTTAACAATAGTCTTGGTGCCCTTATCTTTCTCCCCTCCATTTTCCCCACACATCTTCTTTCCACCCAATCTTACACCTTCTTTTTCCATGCTTGTAGGAAATTATTGAGCAATTTTTTCTATCCTTTACAGTATCTAAGATTTACTGCTTAATAAAGTGATTTAAAATTATATTTTATTCCTTTTGAAAAACTATCAGTAGTAACAGTTTTCATATAGTATTTGTAATTTCTAATACCTGTCAAACTTTATGAAGGACAACAGTGAAGTATCCATACTGTGTAACATAGGTATTTGGTAAAGTGTCACTTTTAGAATTTGGGTTCAGATTGTTTAAATATATTCACTATTATCCATTTCGGGGAAGTTCAGATTTTCTACTTCAGTATTTCCTGAAATCCTTAGGATCCTATTTAAGAAACTACATTTTGAAAAACAATTGCCTTTCAATTTGAGTTAAGATAGTTTTCTTGAGGAAGGGAGTCAATGTTAAGTATAACAATTCAAATGTTTTTTCCCCTTTAGAATAGAAACAATTGCAAATCGACATTTTTCTTGTAAAAATCTTGAGTGAAGAATCATTAAAAACAAACAAACAAACAAAAATAACTTTATTTGGTGTCTTGAAGTAATTGTGTTTTCAGAATTATAAAGAATATTGAGGGAACAGCTATAAATTAGAAGCATATTTTATACAAACAATTCTTTCCTAGGAAATATACTTTAGTTGACACAGGTAGCACTCCCAAGTATCCAGGTATTCTAAGGTTCCCTAAAAATCAAACTGAAGGTCCTTCCAAGGTCCTTAAAATATCTATTGTAGCAATGTGTCCGACACCCGCTATCGGTCACAGAAATTCGACATCCACAAAGAAAGTAGTCTAGGATAAACTTTAATCCTGTTCCTGTTTCCTCTGGCAAGTCAATATCTAAAATAAGTTTCTTTTTTTTAATTGAGGATATTGCAGCAGGACAAATTTCCTCGTTATGTTTATAAAAGCATGTTCTTTGCCTGCTTTTATTTTTTAGAGTACATCTGGGTGCGCACACTCTTAACAAGAGACTACTAACAACCTCGTCACTTGCAGGTGCAGGAAAACTTTTTTTCACGGTTCATTAAAAAAAAAAAAAAAAAAAAAAACAGCAGTGCATGGGTGTCACGCGGGCTTTTCAAAGCCACGTCGCTTCTCCGGCTTTCTTTTCCAAACTCTCGCATGCTCCCCAGCGCTCTCCCTTTCTTGCCCTGCCTCCCCAGCCCTCCAGAAGAGGGCCGCGGTTCTCCACGAGACCTAGCCCAGACACTCGGGGCGTCCCTACAGGTACAGACACGGATTTGTGTAAAACCTCCCGTACATACTTCTCTGGAGCTCTTTCTCCTCGAGGGAGGACATCCTCCTGCACAACGCCAAGGTCCTTCCAGGTTTTCCTTCAAGCCACCAGCTCGCCTCTCCTCAGGCCGCCTCCGACTTGGCCGGGCTCCTCCCTTTGCCCCGAGGGGCGGAGCGGACATCTCGGAAATCCGGGAGCCTTAGAAGCGGACGTCAAGGCCGGCAGCTAGCTCCGCCTCCCGCTCTCCCAGCTAGGGTCTGATTGGTGGCCCTGCCGGTCAGTCGATCTCCGCGGCTTTCCACTCTCCTCTCTACTTTGGGGAGACCTCAGATTCGGGGGATCCTTTTCCCGCTTCGGTGCCGGTTTTGAAAGCAAAAACCTGTGTAGGAGTTGCTCACGGTGTAAAGGACGGTCGCGGCAGAGTCTGGCTCGTGCACGAGTTGTTGCCTCCTCCGCTGCCCCTTCGGGCTTTCTGTTGCTGTTTTTTCCCCTTTAGAATAGAAACAATTCCAAATTGCTCTCCAGAATGGTTGGATGTATTCACAATTCCAACAACAATGTATTAGTGTGGGGGGATCTTAAACAGAGAAAAATTTGGCCTAAAAGATCTCAAAATAAAACAAACAAACAAAAAAAAAACCTTAAATTAAAACAGCACTGCAAGATGCTGCTAAAATTTACTGGAGGGAAATCAAAATTAGATACTAACCTTTTAAATAACCCCCTCCTTTTCACTCCTCTAGAGACACAGGATCCCTCCTTTATACACTCATGCAGTCTTTATCAGGAGGCCTATGAATCCCTTCAGAATCACCTCCTTATCAAAGGCAGGACCTTATATCTGACAATATTTCTTCAACTCTATTCCTCTCGTCTCCTGGACTAGATCCTGAGACTTCCCTATCCCTACTGCTCAATCCCTCTGATACAAGGAGTGAGACCCCTTTTTCTCCTCCTCAGGATCCTGATTCAGGCACCCCTTCTAACCTCTGCCCCCTGAGAGAAGCAGCAGACTCTCAGAGAGAGACACTCAGGGTAAAGTGCCTTTTTTAATGCCAAATCTCTCCCAGACTAAGGAAAAACCTGGCCATTACTGAGGACTCCACCAAGTTTATTGAGGGGTTTAAGGCCAATGCCCTCCAATTCGATCTTTCCTGGGAGATGTTAATATTAGACAATCTGCACCAGATATATGGAGGAAGCTGCAGAAGCCAGCTTTGGGCCCTCAAACTTATCCAATTCAGTTGTTAGAAACAGCTTTTGGAGACTTTGATAACAGGGACCAAACTGGAGGAGAGGAGGAAGACCACAGAGTTAAAGCGAGAAATGAAGAACAGTCCCAAATTTTAGTTGCTGCCATATCTGGGAACCATAGGAGTTCCTGCTTCAGTGTCATGGACAGGGTAATCCGCCCAAAACTGTCCTAGAAACTCCCAAGTCCTTATCCTGAGTGCCACCAGGAAGGGCACTGGAGGAGAGACTGCCTCCGGGGACAAGCTGCTCCCCATCCAATGCCCTGCTCTCCAGCAGGATTTTGGGGTTTGGTCAAGCTCCTCCTCACTCCACCAGAATAGCCAAACTCTGGGTATCTTTGGATATGGCAGGTAAGATCATTGAATTTCTTTTTGCTACAGGACCCCTCTTTCTGCCTCGTATTAAAACACTCTCGTCTCAGCCACCCTTCCCTCTATAGGATAATGGGATTAGAAGGGAAACTTAATTGTTTTGAGATTTTCCCTCTGCCTTGCCAGTTTGGTGACCTGTTATTTAAATACTCTTTTCTTATTATTCCCTCCTATCCTGCTCCCTTATTGGGGTGTGATTATTAAATCCATTAAAGAATTTTTTAAAAAATGAGCCATTAGGTAAAATTGGGGACCCAATTTTCTCTTCGTAGACCTCTAGATGACCTTTTTATGCTACTTTCAAAACCCTCCCATATTCCCTCTGAAATCTGGGAGAAAACAGATTCTCTGTCTGAGACCAAGAAATCCCTGGGGGAGCCACCCATGCCATCCCAGCCTTAGTCAGGCTTTGGGACCCTAGTGTATTCCCCCATAAATGCCAATACCCAATGAAGGCAGAGGCTAGGGAGGAATTGCAACCTCTGATTAAGATATTTCTTAAGCACAAATTTTTAGCATTGGCTAAAGATTTAGGGGATTTGGAGCTGCTTAACAGCAGATCAGGACTGAGAATTCTTTTGCAAAAACCTGTGACCCCATCACTGTTAGGGTATCTCACACCTCAACAGAACTGAAGGTATTGAAAGAGGTAAATGGATGTGATTTTAGTTTTTCTTAAATTAAAAACTGACAAGTTTTTCAAGTGACAAGAATTTCAGTGCTGAATTAATCTCTTCATTAAGTTGACCTCATGTATGGATTTCTCATAGATTTTACTTGTTTCTCATCTGCTTTAACTTTTGCTTGTAGAATCTCTGGCTTCCTTTAAGACTCAGATCAAGGGTCAATGCCTACAAGAGGCCTTTCTCAGGTAACAAACTACTACATATTCTCTCTAAGTAAAATATAAGCTCTTGGAGGTCAGGAACTGTTTTTCCATTTTCTTTTGATGACAAGAGATTACCATAGTATCTGATACATCATAACTACTTAATAGATGCTTGTTGGTTGATTTACTGCATTGAAATATGGATAGTAATTTCAGGCAATAAAAATTATATTCAAACCCTACTATTTAGATTACAGTTAAATTATTCCTTACCTGTTTTTTCATTTTGTTTTATTTTTAGAACCAAATTATGATTTTGACAAAAATGTGACAAAATCTGAACTCACTTTTAATTATTTCTGTCAATTAATGACTGATGAATCACTTGGGGTACCACATGAGAGATATGTGCATTTTTAAATAAAAATCTTGAACTTGAGGATAATTACACAGCAGTGCTGAAGAACCCTGAATGGGATGAAGAAGCTGCAAAAGGATGTAAGGCATGTTTTAATTCCTTTAAGTGCTCTAATAATTTTTAGAAGAATCTAAACTTATTTTATAGATTACAGAATCATAGAACTGATTTCAATCCACCAAATTCTCTTCTCCCCTTATTTTCATATGAGGGAACTGAAGTACAGAGAAATTAAGTGACTTGCCCATGGTAATTAAGCTAAGTGTCTGCGGCAGGATTCAAACCAGACTTTCCTGAATCTACATTCATCAGTCTATTAACTATGCCAAAATAAGCTAAGATGCCATTTCCTATGTGGCATTGTTACTTATTTTTGTTTATTTTGCTTCTTTTAACATTCTGAATCCATAAGTCATCATTAGTGTAATCGCACTCTACTTGACTTCATTACAAAGGGTAGTTATCAGTATTTGGATAATATCTAACAATGTGCTGACTCTTGTGCACCTATCAACCCTGGATCTTACGATTTTCTATATCCAGAGCCCTTGTAAAGTACCAAAACACATCTTGGCCAGTAGATGGTCAGTCAGTTGTCCTACATTCTCAAAAAGAACCAAAATGATATTGCTGTGGAGAGACCAAGGTACAGTGTGTCCAACTGCCTGATCTACAAACTCAGAAGGTTCTACCATGGTTGGGTGTAAAGAGCCACAGACAGAACTCTCAGTGAGGTATAAAACCCTTCAGCCCAGAGGAAACCTGCTGACAATATCTGGTTCAGCTTTCATCTCCCCTTGAGGCATCTCACCTTTTCTGAGAAGTGGGGGGAGGGAGGGAGGGGAGCAGGACCACCTGTGTTCTACTTGAAGCAAGGGATACTCCCAGTAAAGAGGAATTTACATATCAATGGCAGGGTGCTTATAGTTAGCACTTGCTCAGTGTGCTGTAGTGATGTAATTGTACTTAGTTATTTAGGGGCTGAGAGGACTTGAAATAAATGGACTCCATCTTTGACCATCCTCGTGGGTCTCCTGCCTCCTTCACTCCTCCACTAAGACCAAGGACTTGCTCTGGTCCCGAGGTCCTCCAGAGAGCTAGTCTGGATAGTATATTTTGGCATCCCAGTATGGGGACTCTGGAAACCATAGTACATTTTGGGCACCCCAATTTGGGGGCTCTAGAAAGCACACTCCAGTTGGGTATGAATAGTCCATATAAACATTTTGAAGGGAGATGTCTCAGGTGTGTACATCTCATGTTTCTTTTTAGTTACAGTAATTCTCCTTTGCTCATATAGCTCAGGGTCTTCTTTGATGTGGTCACACCATGCCAGTGTCTCTTATGTTTCACAATTGATTTCAGAGTTCTTCAGAGAGACTCTGAGAATATCTTTGTGTCACTTCTGACCTCTCCCAAGGTATGAAAAGGAACTTTTCTATTGAAGCCCCCAGATAGTATTTTATGCTTTAGATTCCCTGTAACACAGTGCTGGTATTTTGTAACATAGGTGGTGGTATATAAGTGGGTAAGTTTGAGTATAACAAAAACATACTGCAAAGTAATATAGAACTGCAGCTTTAGATAGGAGAATACAAGTCCTCACATAACAAGATTCTTGATTTGAAACTAGAAGGGACATTAAGGGATATTTAGTTCAATCTTTTCATTTTACATATGGAGAAACTGAGATCCAGAAAGGTTACCTTGTATTAGTTTGTACTGTATCAGATATAAATTAACTTACATCAAGGTAATTCAAATTAGGGTTAATGAAGATAAAGTGGAATTTCATAGAAATGGCTTTTGTGAAGCTTGTAGTTATTTTTAAGTAGAAATCAGTGTAGAGAAATGGGAAGAATGGCCAATTAGTTCATTTAGAATCATGAACTTAAAAAAAAAAAAAAAAGCATTTCTTTAGTATTTTATTTTTCCCAATTACTTGTAAAAACAATTTTTTAACATTTATTTTTACAGTTTTGAGTTCCAAATTTCTTGTTGTCCCCCTCCTCATTGAGAAAGCAAGCTATTATAAAGGAAAACATAGGCAAAGAGCAAGAAAAATAAAGTTAAAAAAATATAGGTTTTGATCTATATTCAGACTCCATTAGTCCTTTCTCTGGGGTTGAATAGAATTATTGATCATAAGTTTTCAGAACTGTCTTGGATCACTGTGCCACTGAGAATACCCAAGTCATTAATATATTGCTATTTCTGGGTACATTCTATTAATTTCATACTGCATAGTTTATGTAACTTTTTCCAGATTTTTCTCAGAGCCTTCTCTCCCCATTTCTTATAGTACAATAGTATTCTATCACAGTTATATAATGATTTGTTCAGCCATTTTTCAATTGATGGATATTTCTTTTAATTTCATTTATACTGAGAAGGTTTTTGTAAGTATTATCTTTCCATGTAGGAATGTAAACAGTTTAATCTTATTGTTTCCTTTATGATTTCCCTTTCCTGTTTATTTTTTGAGCTTGAGTCTTTTATTTTATTTTAAAATCTATTTTTTTTTAAAATTCAGCTCTGGTTTTATCTTAAGGAATGCTTGAAAGTTCCCAATTTCTGTGAATATCTATTTTTATCCCTGAAAGATTATATTCAGCTTTGCTGAGTAGATGATGATTGGATGTAATACTAGCTCCTTTGCTCTCTGGAATATTATATTCCAAGTCCTCCAACACTTTAAGGTAGACGCTGCCAAATCTTCTATTGTTATATTGGCTCCATAACACTTGAATTGTTTCTTTCTGGCTGCTTGCAATAGTTTCTCCTTGAACTGGGAACCCTGGCATTTGGATATAATTACTGGGAATTTGCATTTGGGGATCTCTTTTAAGAGATGATTAGTGGATTCTTTTTCTATTTTACCACCCAGACGTAGAATACTGTGAAAGATTGCCTTGATAATTTCTTTTAAGATAATATGTAGGTAACTTTTAGAAATTGATTTTCAGTTAGTTCAATAATTTTAAAATTATCTTTCCTAGATCTGTTTTCTCTATCAGCTGTATTTTTCCAATGAGATTTTTCACGTTCTATTTTTTTTCCTTCTTTTGACTTTCTTTTATTGTTTCTTGAAGTCTTTTTAAGACTGAAAGCTATATTACAGGCAGGGAAAATTGTTTAAAATATTCTCTCTGCATGCCTTCTTCTCCTAGCCCTCCTCCTCACTTTTTTTGCATGTATTTTATTGATCAGTGTCAAAAAGTATTTGACTCAAGATTTGACCTTGATTCAGCACTAGAATCTATTAAGAACACCAACAAATACTACTACAAGCCTTTAACTAAGATTGGCAGAAAAATCCTATTTCTTAATGGTGATCTTGATCCGTGGCATGTATTAAACATCAATACCAGAATGAAAAGAAACATTAAAAGTAAGTACTGTTTAATTCCATTTAGAGGACCCAAGATCATAATAAAAAGCATCGGCTGTAGAGCTTTAGAGGATAAATTCTTAAACTCCTGGACTGTCTGCTGAAGTATATTCCTCCAAATAACATTTTAAAATGCATAAAATAACATTGATAATATTTTTTTAATTTTAATTTTATTTTATTTAATAATAACTTTGTATTGACAGAATCCATGCCAGGGTAATTTTTTACAACATTATCCCTTGCACTCGTTTATGTTTCGATTTTTCCCCTCCCTCCCTCCACCCCCCCCCAAGATGGCAAGCAGTCCTATATATGTTAAATATAACATTGATAATATTACAAAGAAAGCCAGTTACATCACACACATATGTATATGTATCTCTGTATGTAATAATACATAATAATGGATTTTTAGAGCATTCACTTACCATTTAGCTTAAGAATTTCTCTTTTACAAGCAATATGACATAAAGGGAATAGCTCTGCTCTTGGGGATCAGAAAAATCTGGATTCAAATCAGACCTGCATTATCAGTGACCTACAGTATCAAGTTATCAACTTAATCAAGTTACTCTTAGCTTCAGTTTCCTCATTTGTAAAATGGAACTAATAATGACACCTAAAAATGACTAATAATGACTCAGAAGTTTGTTGTAAAAATCAAATGGGAAAATGTATGGAAAAAAACCTTACAAAAAGCATTTAACTAAATATCTGCTATTTAGAGAAGAGATATATGAACAAATAATATTGATTTATCAGATTCTATACTCTTCAGAAAAAATGAATCAGCAGATTTGTATCTAAAACACAATGAAAAATTACAATCAGCACAATAAAATGGAGAGAACATTCTGAATCAACCATTTGACCAATTTGCTCAGTGCTTTTCCTTTAAGCATTTAAATCCCAGAAATCAAATGAGAGGAAGCAGACTGATTCTGTTATAAATCCTGATAGTCATTAAAACTTTTGGCTATTTTTGGCTATTTTTTTTCTAAGCAAGCTTAAATGTTGTGAAATAAAAATGTTCAATATATGCCCTGAACCATCTCAATTCTTAATGAAATTTTTTGTATTGGAAACCATGGTTTTCATTATGATCCAGTCTTCAAATGAACTTTTCTAGGTTGTATTTAATAAAGTGAGTTTTAAAACGGATAACTGATTGATTTTTGTCCCTGTTAAAATATTCATATGTTATTCTCCTTGTAGAAATACAAATCTGTCATTATGTTAATGTGATATTACTAAAAGTCATCACTATGTTTTATGAACTCATAGTGCACTAAATTTTTGTTAATGAAAAATCAAACCTGCTACTCTGGCAGGTTTTTAAAAATTTCTTAAATAATAGGAAAAGGTTTCCAAGAAGAAAAAGTTTTTAACTGTGTCATAAAAAATACTGGCTATTGAGCATGGAGAAATTCAAATATTAGCTATTATTGATTCCTCAAAGGCATAAAAATCTAATTTGTTGCAAATCGTATAGATAGTTAAGAAGAGTTACATAAGAAGGTTTGCTCCGTTATTCATATATTCTGATATCCTGAGCTTGGGGTTTTCTTTCTTATTTCTTTATGTATGGAGTACCATTTGTTTACAGAGCATTAAGTATTGTGGAGATACGAAAGAATAAAAGAGAGACCAATAGTTCCTTTTCTCAAAGATCTTAGTTTGTTTTTGGAACAGACTACAATTTACATGATGGTTGTTTTTTTTTTTTTTTAAATGTTTTCATTATCCAAAGTAGATGACCCTGAGTGAACCATACAAATAGTTTTAAAGTAACAGATGATTTCTTTAAATTTTCTATAAGATAACTCATTATATACATATATTTATATTGAGCACTTCAACAACTACATAATTCAAGTATTTTGTGAACTGTGAAATATATATAAGTCTGAAGTTTTTAAGATTTAATTGATTTTAAAATTCTACTGTGTTTCTGTATTAGCTGTAAATTCAGATTATATATGGTGTATTGAGGGCAAATTTAACCCCCCCCCCCTTTTTTGGGGAAAGGCATTGGCATTTATAGCTTTATGATAATTCAAAACTTTCAAAGTTCAGTTTTATCATAGGAATTTTCTTCTATTATTCTATTATGGAAAGAACTTACAATAATAGTTAGGTAATAAGATCTGGTAAAAATTGTAGGTTCATAATAGATAGTGGAGAGAATAAAAATAAAAGAGAGAAAATCCTCTTAGCCTTTGGTGAGTATTGTTTATTCTTCCTTCTCCCTTTATCTCCACCCCAGAATGGCCACTGATTTCCTTACCTAACAGGTGAGATTGAAGTACAGACAGAAAAGCTTGGCCTGAAGAATCAGATTCCTACATGAGATTTTAAAACCACAAAACTGTTGAAATGAGATTTTTTCCCCCTTCCTTCTTTTCCCTATCACCTAAGGATATATGAAATTATTCCATTTTGTTCTATTTTAACTACTCTGAAGGGTGAGGTGCTCTTCAAAGCAGCAGCTGCCACATAAAAATACATACATACGTACATATATATAGTAAGGTACTGACTCCTTACTCTTTGCCCTTACCCTTGAGCCTTACTTTGGCTCATACATCCTTAGGAGCCTTAAAAATTTCAGACTTCAGGGGCATCTAGGTGGTGCAGTCCTGAAGTCAGGAAGACCTGAGTTCAAATCTCAATTCAGATACTTAACACTTCCTAGCTGTGTGACCCTGGGCAAGTCACTAAACCCCCATTGCCTCAGGGAAAAAAAATCAAAAAGTCAGTCTCCTCTGAAGGAAATTGGAACCAACCTACAATCCTCTCCCTTCATCCCCCATCCTATACACTCATACTCTTTTTTTAAAAATAAGTTTTTATTGACAGAACCCATGTCAGAGTAATTTTTTTTACAACATTATCCCTTGCAATCACTTCTGTTCCGATTTTTCCCCTCCCTCCCTCTACCCCCTCCCCCAGATGGCAAGCAGTCCTTTACATGTTGAATATATCACAGTATATCCTAGATACAATATATTTGTGGAGAACCAAACAGAATTCTCTTGTTTCTCTTGTTGCACAGGGAGAATTGGATTCAGAATGTATAAATAACCCGGGAAGAAAAACAAAAATGTAAGCAGTTTACATTCATTTCCCAGTGTTTTTTCTTTGGGTGTAGCTGCTTCTATCCATCCTTGATCAATTGAGACTGAGTTAGCTCTCTTTGTCGAAGAAATCCACTTCCATCAGAATACATCCTCATACAGTATCATTGTTGAGGTACATAATGATCTCCTGGTTCTGCTCATTTCACTTAGCATCAGTTCATGTAAGTCTCGCCAGTCCTCTCTGTATTCATCCTGCTGGTCATTTCTTACAGAACAATAATACTCCATAACATTCATATACCACAATTTACTCAACCATTCTCCAACTGATGGGCATCCATTCATTTTCCAGCTTCTAGCCACTACAAACAGGGCTGCCACAAACATTTTGGCACATACAAGTCCCTTTCCTTTCTTTAGTATCTCTTTGGGGTATAAGCCCAGTAGAAACACTGCTGGATCAAAGGGTATGCACAGTTTGACAACTTATTGAGCATAATTTCAAATTGCTCTCCACACTCATACTCTACTTCTTAAGTCTTTCAGAATTCAAAGAATGAACTTTTGGCCCTTTCTACTGTATTCTTTGCATGAGCTGGGTCTTATGTTAAGCAAAGCCTGGGCTATGCTTTGGCACCACAAAATGAATTTGGTACAATACTACAATTGAAATGCAACATTTGGATTCAAATCTTGTGTTGTTCTAAAATGAAAGCCTAGTCCTAAAATCAGATTGTTTAGTATAACATAAAGACTTTTAAAAATGGCATTTTTCAGATCCTCAGATTTCATAGATAATTCACACTTCTTTTCTAAAGTTCTATTGTTCTACTCACAGAGATTTGACTTGCAGGACAGGGAACCAGTCATTTAAAATGAGGTCATGTTAAATATTAGGTCCAATCAATCAATTCATTTTTAAGCATTTATTAATCTACTATACACCACACATTGTGCTATAACTTGGGGATACAATATGAGCTTTTGGGCTTCTTTTGGCACATTTTAGTGAGGGATATGAATTTTACTCAAGTAAATTTTTTTTTTGTTTCTGAACGTCATAGATTTTCAAATTATCAACTGGACCTATAGAATTATTCTAATCATCATAATATCTATAAGAAGGGATGATCAGACTTTTCATGTCTTAAGTATTGATAGTCATCTTGTGCCTGCATTTGCATGACTGCAGTGAAAGAAACTGGTAAATTAAGTTCTTCACAAGTAGCAGAGTGTTGGAACTTGATAGCCCTTTCTGCATGTTAGTCCATTGTACTCAATCTTTGCACTAATTTTTAGTGCTGCAATTTGGGAAGATATAACCTGGAAATGTCAGTTTCTCCATCTTGAATGAACCACCAGGAAGATTTAAATGAGGATATTTGTTGCCTTTGAAGTACCATAAAAATGTTTACTCTCCCAAAATTGTCTAAGTGCAAATAGTAGCAGAGGATTTCCATGTAGTGGTTTCAGCCTTCATACCTTTAACATGTTTCATCTAAACTGTGCTCATTTTGCTCTTATTTGAAGAAACTCTTTCCAATTTCACCTTCCAGTTTTTTCATCATAAAATTGTATTTAAATATTCATCTGTGACAGATTTAAAGACAATTAACAATTTTAGCAAAGTTGCAGGATATAAAAATAAACCCACATAAATCGTTAGCATTTCTATTGCTATCAATAAAGCCCAGCTGCAAGAGATAGAGAAATCCCACTTAAAATAACTAGACAAAATAAAATATTTGAGTGTCTACCAAACATTTTATAATAACGTGTTTATAAATAATATGTTTGGGAGTTTTCCTTAAAATAATAAGCAGTATCAAAAGGGGAAATGTCAGGAAATTAGGAGACTGTTTTTCAGATCCAAGGCACAGCAAGCAGGCTGTCTTAAGCTTGGCATAATAACAATCTTTTGTGTTTGCTCTCTGGATCAACCCAGCCATAGCAGAATCCAAGAATTGTTTCTGGTTGTCAAGTCCTGCTATAAATCAAAAGTCCTGCTGTTACCCCTCATCATCAGGGCTCAGCTCGTTTTGTAGCCAGAGGTTTAAATATTGAGATCTCCCCACACTAAAACTGATTCCCTCAATAGGAATAGGGCTCTAGTTTATAAGCCTTTCCCTCACTTTGAAATTAAACTTCTATTTAATTTCTAAGGGGGGAAAAATGAAGATAATATAAAACATTTGGGAGTCTACTTGCCAAAATTAACCCAAGAACCATGTGAACATAATTACAAAACGCTTTTCACACAAATAAAGTCAGATCTAAAAAACTGGTAAAGTATCAATTGGTCATGAGTAGGCTAAGATAATAAATGTGACAATTCTACCTAAATTAATCTACTCATTAAGTGCTATACCAATTAAATTGCCAAAAAAAATTTATAGAGCTAGAAAAAATAACAAAATTCATCTGGAAAAACAAAAGGTTAAGAATATTAAAGGAATTAATCAAAATTCAAAGGAAAGTGGCTTAACAATACCATACTTGAAACTGGATTATAAAGCTGCAATCATCAAAACCATTTGGTACTGGCTAAGAAGTAGATTGGTATATCAGTGGAAAAGTTCACAAGACACAAGAGTCAATGAATATACTAATCTATTATTTGATAACTGAAAAATACCAGTTTCTAGACTAAGAGCTCAATATCTGACAAAAATTGCTGGGCAAACTGGAAAATAGTATGGCAGAAATTAGGTATAAACAGGATGAAATCTTCCAACTTTCCTTCCAACTGAGAAACTCTGAAATTCTCAAATTTCCAACAATTCTTTTGTCTTTCTCTTTCCTAAATTCTAGTTCCACATTATGAGCTACTGCTAAATGTCTCAGAGTAGTTTAACATGCATCTTAAGCGCAATGATTCCTCAGCAGAACTTTAATAATTTCCTCTTGCTCTTCCATATTTCTGTTTCATTCATGGTATATAATCTTTCCAGTAGTCTATGTGGATAGACTGAAATTATTAATTTCTTGGCATCTCACATTTATTATATCCAGTAAGCTGCAAAGATTTGTCCATCAAAACCCCCACGATATCTCATGAATCCATTACATTCTCTCTATTCACAGTCACCTGCTGATTACTGCATTAGACTCTGGTCTCCCTGCTTTCAGATTTTCTCATATCTATTTCATCCTTCACACAATTATCAAAATAATCTTTCTAAATAAAAGTCTGACCATAGCGCTCCTTTAATCAAAACCTTCACTAGATTTTCAGTAACCTGGCATTTTAGTCCCTGGATAATCTGGTTTCTAACTTTTGCAGTCTTATTACATAATACTTTCATGAACTTTATTCTAATCAAATATGACACTCCCATCTCTCACTTGGATATACGCATTATTTATTTTTCTAGCTTTACAATAGATTTTATACTCATCCCCATCTCCCTAAATCCTTTTTTTTCTAGTCTCAGTGGAATTGCCACTTCCTCCATGAAATATCCTTCAATCCTCCTAGTTGTTTGCCTTGACTTATTCTTCTAACTGCTTTTATGCTATATTCCTTCTGAAGAGTGCAAACTCCTTTGAGTTCAGGAATTGCTATATTTTTGCTATTGTATCCTCAACACAATGCTGTGAAACTAGTTATCTAAACAATCAGATTATAACAGTTAAATAAGCTTGAATCATATAGCTAAAATGCTTTTTTTTTTTCAAACTTTATTATGAGGCTTGTATGAAGAAATGGAAAACTCAATTAAGTGGACTGAAATGTTGAACTGAGATTAAAAATATTTTTGTTCTATTTGTATATTTGTAGTTCAGAGTGGGGATGTCCATTCTGTTTCTAAAACTTCAGCAAAGAAGAAATAATACTAGAAGCATCTTTCAAGAATGAGATCATTATGATACTCTGACAGTTTTCTTTAGAGTCTAAAGTAAAACTTCATGGCCTTATAATTATGTTTGAAGCAACAAAATATGTAAATCATAAAAATTGTTGTTATTTTTGTGTTATACTGTAGGTTTTATTTGATTAAATACAGTGGTTGCTGATTCCAGCATCATATGGATTACCCAAATCTCAATGTCATCTTTTATAGACCAGCTAAAAAGGTGAACAGTTGGGTATTTTATATATATACCCATATCAAATAACTGAAATACAATCTTTGAGGCAAATTATGTGGTTAGCTGTTATTTGGTTATATAAACAACAGATGTAAGTCATGCTAATTCTTAAGGGGATTGAAATTTAGAAACTCAGATTTTGATTGTTCTCTTCTCTCAATTAACTTTTTCATTTTAAAAACACTTTATTTGCTATTGGTCTGCTATTGATTAACAATCATTAAAACTAAAAATTCTCAAAGCTTAATTTCTTTTTAATCATGTGGGTACTAGAGAATATAAAATTTTAAAATGTTAAATTTACCCAAAGTGACTAGAATTCTTGAGTTCTGTTAACCCTAAGTCCTCATGAAATACATAACTTCACAAGTAAACAAACAAGTAGAAAGTTTGTAAAATAACTATAAAATTACACAATAGGCTAACATTCTGAAATTACAAAAAGTTAGTGAACCTATTTTAGATTCAGAATTATGAGACTGAGTATATATTTTATTTTTTATTTTTCTCAGTTTGCAGCTTGCTTTGAGCTGCACCTCAAGAAAGTTTATAAAAATAAAAAGCTAAAAGAATAAACTCATTTGATTCTTAAAATAAAATAAAAAATTACTTAAATAAAATATTTTCTATCTTGATTTTTTTCAACTAATTTGTAATAGAAGAGAGGCAATATGATAATATGAACAGAGAGCCAATCTCAAAGCCAGGAAGACAAATGATGAAGTCCTGCTCCTGATATATACTGAATTAGTGATACTGAGTGAGTCATTTAACTTCATTGCCCTTAGCACCTGTAAGGTAACAAAGGAAAATACCAAATTGCATGGGAGGCTTTCCTCATCCAAGAATTCCCTATGTCTACAAAATCATGGATTCAGTCCCTCAAACTGAAAAGCAAGTTTAGAATTACCAAAGTAGTGCATAGTGTCAAGAACTATCAAGGGATTCCTGGAACTTATCTTTTTGAGTTACCATATTTTCCAGAAACACTGGACCAGAGCATTCAGGAGACCCTGAAATATGTTCAAAGACAAGTCTCCCCTTTCTTTCCCCCAGCTGACATAATTTATTGGTGACAGTCTAACCTGTATTCCCTAAGTATCCTTGGGAGGCAACACAAGTACCAGTCAGTCTGTGCCAGGCTGGGGAAAAAAGCACAAAACAAAAAGGAAACTTTGTTAAGGGATAATGTAGCATTTCAGCTGAAATGGGACAAATATTTAGAAAGGAGCCTTTTCCACTTCAAAGAAAATGTATCAAAAGCATAGTTAAACTTGAAAAACTAAGGTTTGATTGTAACTTGGGAGCAGATTATTGAACTTTTAGAAACATTACAATACACATCTCCTTGGTTCTCCAAGGAAAAAGAAAAAGATCCAGACAAGTGAAAATTATTAGGAGAGCAGAGCAATTATGTGAAAATTACAATGATAATGGTCCCAATTCAATTTTTAAAGAAACATTCTACACATAAAACTTAATACAATTGACATTAAGGAATTTTATAAGTTTTAGAATAAGAAAAAAGAAGAAAGTGCAAGAAGGGGAGGATACTGACAAAGTAGGTGAAAAGGATGAAGAATTAGACAAGAATGGAGTTAAGTACACTTCTGATGAAATTAAGGAGTGTGGTGCTTCACAGTAGGAGCAATTAGAACATTCCTCATCTCATGACTCTTCCCCCTCAATTAACCCTTCATGGGTGAAAGGAGGAGGAGGAGGATGGGCAGTGACACAATCAGCACCACCTATGAAGCAGCCTATGACATGATTACAAAAGGCACTAGTTAAAACTAAAAAAGGATAGGATATATCTGATTTGATAAATCATATCCTGTGATTGAAGAATTTGATTTTTCAGGTCAAGCCAGGAGAAGATACATTCCTTTTGATCTGGAAATTATTAAAGATTTTAAAAAGGGTTGCACTTTTATGGAACTACATCGTCTCATGTTAAGATGGTATTAGAGAATTTAGCTTATGAAATTTTAACCTCGAGTGATTGGAAATCTATATCAGGGACATGTTTAGAACCTGGACAAAACTTGTTGTGGCTTTCGGAATATAGTGAACTATATAGAATACAAGCCCAACAAAACAGGCAAACTGGAGTTAATATACAAATCACCTTTGACCAACTAGCTGATGAAGAAGGTCAGTATGCAAACATTTCAGTACAGATTAATTACCCTTTGATAGCATATGAGCAAAATGTTGCTGCTGCTATTAAAGCATGGGGCTCCCTCTCAGGAAGACATAGAGGGAAAGCTTTTGTAAAGGGCTGAAACTTTGAATAGGTGCACTTGAATCAGACAACCGAGCATTTAAGGCTAATTATCTATTCAACAATGACTCTATTAGCATATGTTTGGAATTGCTTTTCTCACAGTTAATGCTGGCTCAATGTTTGTGGTTAACAGAATTGTAGGCAAGGATTAGAGGGTAGGGTGACAGGGGCCAGAGGACTTCACTTGGCCCCCTGGACAAGGAGGAGAGAGGTTGGTGACTTTGGGCTCGAAAATCCAGGAATCTCGTGGCAGTTCTGTTTCCTTCACTTCTCCCTCTAAAGACCAAGGAGTTTTACTTATCCTGACTCTAGTTGTTCCTGAGGCCTTCACAGAGCTAGCCCAGACTTTATAAGCCTTCATGAAAATAAAGCAAGGTCCAAATGAACCCTTTACTGATTTTATGGGACATCTGCAGACAGCTGTCAAATGAACAATTGGAGAAAATTCAGCTACAGGAATAATGATCAAACAACTTGCTGAGGAAAATGCTAATGAGGTTAGTAGAAGAATTATTCTGGGACTACACAAGGATGCTCCTTTAGAGGAGATCATAAGACGCTGTGCTACAGTGGGCACAAAAGCCTTTTATAATCAGGCTTGATGCAGACAGGGGAGACAGGGTCCCTCTTGGCAAGGGGCTTCCAGAGAGAGTCATCAATGCTTTCAGTGTGGTAAAGTAGGGTATCTGAAAGATCAATATAGGCAAAAAGATAAGAGTGAGAGGACAGGATGGGAGAACAAGACCCAAAACCCTGTGCAACAAGGGCTTCCACTGGGCCTCAGAATGTAGATTGATGCAGGGAAATGAGAGGCAGAGCCCAGCTCCAAGACCTCAAACAAAAAACAAGTGGGACATGATGGCAGCCAAGGTTACACCCAGAGAGTCTTTAGAAGTTCAGGACTCTGATATGATCAATGAGCAGAGAAACAATCAGGTGGGAGAAAAGGATTATAATTGGGGAGAATACAGGATTTTTAACCCAACAGAAGGGCAGTGTCCAGTGCAAACAGCTCCAATGTAATTGCCAGGTGATAAGGAGAAATCCAGAAAGTGATGAAAATGGAAGGGACTAGATAGGTTAACTGCTTAGGAGAAAGGGTTTGTTTGTATCTCTAAAGATGGAGAAGGAAACAGATGGGTACCAACAAGCCATATTCGCCGTGTCCATCAGAGAGAGATAGAAAGAGAAAAACCTCAAAACAAAGGAAAAGACCTAAGAAATATCTGACACTGAAAGAGCATGGCTGATAATGACTGTTACAGAACTTCAAAACCTGTAGGAATCATTGGATTCCCTAAGATGAAAAATTGTTGATAACTGTTGCAAAACTTCAAAATCTGCAGGAATCATTGGACTCCCTGAGACATGATAAGACTGATACAGGACTTCAAAATCTACAGGAATCATTGGATTCCCTAACACAAGATGAGACTATTGCAGGTCTTCAGAACTTGCAGGAATTATTGGATTTCTTGACACGAAGTAATGGACAATAGATTGGTTTGGGGCTATTTCTAGGACTTATGAACATGTATAATTCCTCATGTTGATTCATGTTGTTTGCTACGTCACTACTAGCTTACATATAAGTAAGCACATTACTATATGCTTGTGTAATACCTCCCTGTATGTATACCTGTTTCAAGTGAGACCCTTCAGAAACCCCCTAATCTGGTTTGAGTCCCCATTTTATTTGGTGTTTTCATCTCCCTTTCTGAGACACCAGGGAGGGTGTGATCACCTCCTTTTTTGGTGTTTTCACCCCTTTTTTGAGGAGTCAGGGAAGATGTGATCATTTCCTTTTTGGGGTTCTCGCCTCCCTGAGAAATCAGGGAGGGCATGACCACTTATGTTCTAAAACAAAAGAAAGCGGGAGATGTTATGGGACAGAACTCTGTACTTAAAACAAATATTTTTACAGGGTGCTAACTTAGTGGAATTGATAAATACAATGGTTATCTAGTTTAGAATGGTGATTAATTGTTCTCTAAGTTCAGTGATTAATCTGATGAAAGGAAGACTGCTCCAAGACCTCCAGAAAAGCAAACAACATTACACAACTGTGGTGCTTTGCAGACAAGGGGAGGCTCCTATTTTTATAGAGTAGTCAATTTCTAAGGGAAAAGAATGTGGCTTTTGCATTGTTGCCTTGCTTTTCCTCTTCATAAGGGTTTATTGTACCTTTCTCCTAACCCACCTTTCCCTTCCTTTTTTCCCCTACTGTAGAGGGCCACAGACAGTGAGGGAACTCTGGGTGATGTATAAGACCCTTCAGCCCAGAGGGAAGCTGCTAACAATATATAGTTTGGCTCCCCAACTTCCCTAAGGGCTCTTGGCCTTCCTGAAAAGTCAGGGGGCGGCAACCAACCTGTGTTGTAGTTGACGCAGAGTATGCCAAGTGGCATCTACCCATAACAAGTTATTTATGTGATTCTGCATGCTCAGTATATAGTAAGCACATGCACAGTATTGCTTTGGTTATATAAGGGTATTAGGGTATATAAGGCTGAGACTCCATGTTTGACCATCCTTGTGGATCCCTGCTTCATCGTTCCTCCACTAAGAAGGATTTGATCCTGAGATCCTCCAGAAAGCTAGTCCAGACAGTATATTTTGGCACTCCAGCATGGGGGTTCTAGATAGCATAGTACATTATGGCACCCCAACTTGGGAGCTCTAGAAAGCACACAACACCTTATCTCCTTTTTTTTTGGTACTGTCAGATACAGATAAACTTTTGTAAGGAGTGTGAACTCTGTGTTCCACATGCATGTTTATTTCTCTTGTAATAAACTTAATTTTCACATCTCTTGTGATGTTATAACTGCTTGTTGAAAACAGCATGGACTAATACTAGATTCATTTATCCTTTTCCCTAAAAATAGTATTCTATTCTTTTCCAATTACATATAAAGACAATTTTTAATATTGATTTTTAAAAACATTTTGAATTCTAAATTATTTCCTTCCCTCTTTCTACCACACCCTGATGATTAATATAGCATATATATAAGCATTCATGTAAAACATTTTTTCCCTATTAATCATGTTGTGAAAGAAGAAACGGCCCTCCAAAAAACCTACTAAAAATAAGTAATAAAGTGAAAATAGTATGCTTTGATATGAATTAAGACTCTTTCAAGTCCAAACAACTTTTTCAAATCCATTAATCATATGAATTTTGAAGTTCCTTTGAAACAGGTAATATTCCCTAAGATAAACTGAAGTATGCTTGCAATTCAGGGGTCTCCAGAGATAAAGTGACTCCCTTCAGTGTTTGGAAGAGGGAAATGAGTTATTAATAGGCTTTAAAACTTTTTATAATTTAATAATCAAAAATAAGTAAATGTAAAAAAAAAAAAATAAAGAACAAACCTGACACAAACCATAAGAATTTAACAAATGTTGAACAATATTGATGCTCTTCCTTTCTTGTTTTTAATGTACATATTGTTCTATTTGTGTTGATTTTTCACTCTGGATCACCTTAGATAAGTCTTTTCATATCTTGAGTACTTCCTATGTCAATACATATTCTATGAAATCATCATATTACATATTATATCATATTACAGACATATGAATAAATTCATCGGTCTTTTCTAAAATTACTTACATAAAAAAATTCATTTCAGAAATATATAAGTAAATAGTTTTCTTACACTGTTGTACTATAGCTCTATTTAAATTTAAGTTATACATGTACATTCATTTTTTAACATATTTCCATATGAGTCATGTTGGGAGAAAAAAATCAGAACAAAAGGGAAAAACCATGAGAAAGAATCAAGAAACAAGAAAAAAAGGTGAATCTTTTAATCTTGTAGTTCACATTCAATCTGTATAACTATCTCTCAGCATGCAGGTGGCTTTTTCCATACAAAGTTTATCAGCTTTGCATTGGATAATTTAATTATTAAGAAGACCTAAGTCCATCATAGTTGATCACCACACAATTTTGCTGTAGCTGAATACAATAATCTTCTGGTTTTGCTCACTTCACTTAGCATCAATTGTACGTCTTTCCAGGTTTTTCTGAAATCAGCTTGCTCATCATTTCTTGTAGAACAAAAATATTCCATTACTTTCATATATCATGACTTATTCAGGTCATAACCCCAATTTATAGGCATCCACTAATTTTCTGATTTTTTTGCCACCACATAGAGAACGGCTACCAACATTTTTGCACATGTGCGACCTTTTCTCTTTTATGTGATCTCTTTGGGACAGACCCAACTGCTGATCAAAGGATATGAACAACCCAGATACTTGTTTTGGTGTTTTTAAACAATGATGTTTTCAAAGTAATAAAGATTATTGAGAGAAGTTACAAATTAGAAGCATATTTTATACAAACAATTCTTTCCCAGGGAACATTAATTGACACAGGTAGCGCTCCCGAGTATCCAGGCATTCTAAGGTTCTCTAAAGATGAAACTGAAGGTCCTTAACAGTTGTTGCCATAGGTGTGTCTGACACTTGCTATAGGTCACAGGAATTCAACGTCCATAGAAAGACGGGTCTAAAATAAGCCTAAATTGAATTCCCCTTGCATCTGACAAGTTAATGAAAATCTAAAATATGTTGGGATTTTTAAAAATTGAGAATATTGCGGTACAAATTTCCTCACTACTTCTATAAAAGCATTGTTCTTTGCCAGCTTTTATTTATTAGAGTGCATATAGGTACGTACACTCTCGTCACTTGCAGGTATGATAAAACTCCTCTAGGATAAACCTTAATCCTGTTCCAGTTGCAGCTAATAAATTAACATCTCAAATAAGTTTGTTTGTTTTTTTTTAATTGAGGATATCGCAGCAGGACAAATGTCCTTACTACTTTTATAAAAGCATATTTTTTACCTGCTTTTATTTATTAGGGTGCATGTGGGTGCGCTCACTTTGCGGTTTCTACCGTGCATTTAAAAACAAAACAAAACAGCTGTGCATGAGTGTCACGCGGGCTTTTCAAAGCCACGTCCCTTCTCCGGGATTTCTTTTCCAAACTCTCGCGTGCTCCCCCGCGCTTTCCCTTTCTCTCCCTCCTTCCCCAGCCCTCCAGAAGAAGGTTCCCACGAGACCCCGCCCAGACACGCTCAGGGGCCTCCCCACACACATTCAGACTCGGACGTGTGTAAAACCTCCCGTACATACTCTGTAGAGCTCTTTCTCCGCGGGGGAGGACATCCTTCCGCAAAGTACAAGTCTTTTTAGGAATTTCTCCAAGCCACCAGCTCACCTCCCCTCAGACCGCCCCCAATTGGCCGGGCTCCTCCCTTAGCCCCGAGGGGCGGGACGGACATCCCGGAAATCCGAAGCCTAGGTGCAAATGTCAAGGCCGGGGAATAGCCCCGCCTCCTGCGCTCCGAGCCAGCGTCTGATTGGCGGGTCTGCCTGTCAGTCGGACGCCGCAGCTTTCGGCTCTCCTCGGATTGGGGGATCCCTTTCCCGGCTCTGTTCCCGTTGTGAAAGCAAAAATGAGTGTCAGAGTTGCTCACGGTCGCGGGCAGAGGCTGGTATAACCGCACGTATAACCGCAGCCTCACTCCGCTACCCCTTCGGGCTTCCTGTTGCTTAGATCTTAACCAGCATTGTTTAGCCAAGCCCAACCCATTGGCTTAACCAAGCCCACGCCATGGCGAACTGCAGACTTCTGGAGAAGTTCTTCCCTGCTCCCCTACGGTTCTCTCGAGCAAGGCCGCACGCCAAGTCTGTCCCTACCCACTTCCCCTTCAGCCTAGCCCTGAGGCGGCCCGGGCGCGGGGTCAGCCCGGATCCTGGTCCACGTGGAGTATGCTTTGCCGGGGCATTGCCCTGGGCACTAGGGCCTCCTTAATTCCAGCCCCGGCCCTCCCCTGTCTGTTCTTTGGGAAAGCTTTAAAGTGTTTGCCGCACCTGGTGCGCGTCTGCAGAAGCTTTCCCGGGAGCCGGAGAGCCCAGCTCACCCGAGGACTCACAGGGTGGAGAAAGGCGGGAGCTAAATCTGGAGCCACATCGCTGTCCCCAACAACATATAATAATTGGTAGTGTCGTTTATATGACTCTGCCCTCAAGGATCAAACGCAAAATACTCTACTTGGCATTCAAAGCCCCTCAGATACAGCCCATCCTCCTTTTCCAGATTTCTTACATCTTATTCTTGACCATGTATTCTGAGCTTCTTTGCTTTTCTATAAAAGACACTGTCTGCTCAAGGCATTTTCCCTGGCTGTTCTCAAATGCTCTCATCCTCATCTCTGCCTATTGCCTTTCTGACTTTCAATTCTCTCTAAAATTCCAACTTCTACAGGAATCCTTTTCCAAACTCTTCATCCTAGTGCCTTCCCTTGTTGCTTATTTCCTATTTATCTGGTATATAGCTTATTTTGTAAATATTTGTTTGCTTGTCTCCTCCGTTAGATTGTAAACGAGGCCCTTTGCCTCTTTTTGTGTTTCATGCATTAGCATGGTACCTGGCACATGGTAGATACTTAATAAATGTTGGTTGACTTGACAAAGATAATTGAGAATAGTTCAACAATCATATCTGACTTCTTTGGTTTTGTTTTGTTTTGTTTTTTAAGGAGGGAATTTGGGGGAGAGGTATACAATAGATAGGATCGAGTTCATCTGAGTTCAAAGACTTGAATACATCAAAGGCAGATAGGTGCTTTTTGCTCTCTCCATATATTGGATTTTATTTGTATTTTCTGTTCCATGCTTAATAATCCAAAGTTCATAATCATTGGCAAAGGAAACAAGCACAACAGAAACGACTGCTGTGAAATCATCATTCTTATTAGCAAAGGAAACAGAAGTACAATAATAACCGCTGTTTCTCTGGTTCAACCCAGAAAAAGAACACTGGGAAAGGAGTGTGGACTGCTTGCATTTTTGTTTTTCTTCCCAGGTTATTTTTACCTTTCTAAATCCGATTTTTTCTTGTGCAACAAGAGAACTGTATAAATATGGACTCATATATTGTATTTAAGATATACTTTAACATGTTTAACATGTATGAGACTGCCTGCCATTTAGAGGAGGGGATGGAGGGAAGGAAGGGAAAAGTTGGAACAGAAGTGATTGTAAGGACCAATGTTGAAAGATTACCCATGCATATGTTCTGTCAATAAAAAGCTATAAAAAAAAAAGAAGAAATCATCTGGTTCAATGGTTTCCTGAGTATCCATATCAAATAAGGCATAAGACATGTTGTCATGTATTCACCTAAGGGTTCACAAATATTAGGAAGATATTTTCCATATTTTGAATGGAAGATGAATTCTCTACTGTTGATGAATGCTTCCAAATGATCCCATTAATAGATGACATTTTACTCATTGCAGTTCAGCATAAACATTACAAGACATCCTCTGTGAAATCCATCTGGTTCCTTATATTGATCTCAAAAAATAGCAGATTTTAAAAAGCATCATACAACTAGGTCTTCATTATTACTAATAATGGTCGTTGCTTTATTTGCATTTGTACTGCATATTTCCATTGGGCTAAAACCAATGACTATACTTGACATAATGGTGTGCAGATTCAGAATTCTCACTAATAAGGACTTAGCTCTATATGAAATTCTGTGAAATCTTTCCCTACTTAACCTTGAAATCTATCAATGATTACACCCACATTTTGAGCAGCCACATGATCATTATATGGAGGATTCAGTATCAAATTAACTTATCTCATAAAAACAGTATGAGAAGAGTAGCTTTTTATTCACTGATATTGGATTTTAAAACAAAAATCAGTTTTTTCATCAGAATTATAGACTAGTTCAGTGACAAGGCACACACAGTATCGATACTTTATTACCAAAAAAGTATATATATATATACACTATACGAAATGCTTTACTGTTATTACCTCATGTGATCCTCATAAAAACCCTGGGACATAGGTATAATCATTATTCCCATTTTACAGATGAGGAAAATGAGCTAAAGTATAATTAACTTGCCCAGAGAGTGGGTTTTGAATTCATACTTTCCTGTCATCTAGGCCCATTCTTCTATCATCTTTGCCATTTAGCTGCCTAAGACAACTATGGGGTGTGTGTGTGTGTATTCCAAAGTCCTGTTTTGGTGGTTCTAAGGAAAAAGGGAGAAGACAAAGAAAGAGAAGGTACAGTAGCAATAGTTCCAACCTAGTTTGGTATTAGCCTTGGAATCTCTAGAATTCCTAAAAGTTTTTCAGGATAGAATTAAGCAAATGTTCATTCCATTAGTTCATTTACATAGAAAATTCTTGAGCCTTGTTAGGAGAAATTTGTATAATAAAACACTACCATCACTATTAAAATTAGTATTACTTCAGTTCTGAGATATTGACTTTTCCAAAATTCCAAGCAAATTGGAATTTCAAAAACAAACAACAGACAAGTAATACACTAACTAGCTCCACAAAAACCAAGAACAAGAGTGATAATACTTGTTTTACCATAACTGTTTTCTTTCTTTGTCTCACTAACATTTTAGCACTATGCCTGCATATAGTAAATGTTTATACTTGATTAAATATTATTTTTATGAAATGTTAAATAATTTAGACATTCTAAATTGTTAAAAATCAGTTTTCTTGTGATGCTTCTTAATAAGTATTTATGGACATTTAGAATAATAACATCTAGACACATTCTTTTTTTGAAACATTTATATGAATTGAATTTAAAGTGAGGCAAATCAGGGTATTCCTTTTTAAAGGCCATTTGCATACCATACAGTCAATCTTTTTTATTTTTTTAATAGCTTTTTATATACAAAACATATGCATGGGCAATTTTTCATCACTGACTCTTGCAAAAACTTCTGTTTCAACTCTTCTCCTCCTTCCCTCCACTCCCTCCCCTAGATGGCAGATAGTCCCATATATGTTAAGTATGTTAACGTGTATATGTTAAATACAATATATGTATACATATTTATCAGTTATCTTGTTGCACAAGAAAGTTCAGATTTAGAAGGAATGTAAAAATAACTTAAGAAGAAAAAAACAAATATGCAAGCAAACAATAACAGAAAGAGTGGAAATATCATGTTGTGGTTCATACGCATTTCCCAGTGTTCTTTCTCTGGGTGTAGCTGTTTCTGTTCATTACAGATCAATTGGAACTGATTTGGATCCTCAAATTGTTGAAGAGAGCCACATTCATCAGAATTGATCATCATATAATATTGTTGAAGTGTATAATGATTTCCTGGTTCTGCTCATTTCATTTAGCATCAGTTCATGTAAGTCTCTCCAAGCCTTTCTGTATTCATCCTGTTGGTCATTTCTTACAGAACAATAATATTCCATAACATTCACATGCCACAGTTTATTCAGCCATTCTCCAATTGATGGGCATCCATTCAATTTCCAGTTTCTAGCCACTATGAAAAGGGCTGCCACAAACATTTTTGGTAATCACTGCTTTATAACATAGTTTTAGATCTGGTACAGCTAGACCACCTTCATTTGATTTTTTTTTTTCATTAGTTCCCTTGAAATTCTTGACCTTTTGTTCTTCCAGATGAATTTTATTGTTATTTTTTCTAGATCATTAAAATCATTTCTTGTGAGTGTGATTGGCACTAAATAGATTAGTTTAGGTAGTATTGTCATCTTTATTATATTCACTCAATCTATCCAGGGGGTTAATATTTTTCCAATTGTTTAGATCTGACTTTATTTGTGTGGAAAGTATTTTATAGTTTTGCTCATATAGTTCCTGACTTTTCCTTGGCAAATAGATTCCCAAATATTTTATATTATTGGCAGTTACTTTAAAGGGAATTTCTCTTTGAATTTCTTGCTGTTGGATTTTGTTAGTGATGTATAAAAATGCTGATGATTTATGTGGATTTATTTTGTATCCTGCAACTTTGCTAAAGTTGTAGATTATTTCTAATAGCTTTTTAGTAGAATCTCTGAGGTTCTCTAAATATACCATCATATTATCTGCAAAGAATGATAATTTGGTTTCCTCATTACTTACTCTAATTCCTTTAATTTCTTTTTCATCTCTTATTGCCAAAGTTAGCATTTCTAATATAATATTGAGTAGTAATGGTGAAAGTGGGCAACCTTGTTTCACTCCTGATTTTACTGGGAATGGTTCCAGTTTATCATCATTACATATGATGCTTACTGATAGTCTTAAATAGATGCTATTGACTATTTTAAGGAAAAAATCTATTACTCTCTAGTGTTTTTAATAGGAATGGGTGTTAGATTTTATCAAAAGCTTTTTCTGCATCTATTGAGATGATCATATGGTTTTTGTTAATTTGGTTATTAATATAGTTAATTATGCTAAAGATTTCCTAATATTGAATCAGTCCTGCATTCCTGGTATAAATCCTACTTGGTCATGGTATATTATCCTGGAGATGATTTTTTGTAATCTTTTTGCTAAGATTTTATTTAAGATTTTTGCATTGATAGTTATTAGGGAGACTGGTCTATAATTTTCTTTCTCTGTTTTCATCCTACCTGGTTTAGGTATCAGTACCATGTCTGTGTCAAAAAGAAATAATAAAAAAATAAAATAAAAGAATTAAAAAAAAAAAACCCAAATAGAATGTATGCTCCTTAAAGGCAGAAGACTTTTTTTTTGGGTGGGGGACAATCAATAAGCATTTATTAAGTGTATATTATCATGCTCGTCACTGAGCTAGGGCATAAGGATACAAAGACAAAATGAAACAAATAAGTGCCTATGTTAACTGTACAGGCATACCTCATTTCACAAATACTGGGGGATGGGAAAGGAGGAGTTCCTTTTTTTTTTAATTGAAGGTTTATAGCAACTCGGTGTTGAACAAATTTATCAATGTTATTTTTCCAACAGCATATGCTCACACCTTCTCTCTGGGTTGTATTTTTTGTAATTCTTGCAAGATTTTAAAGTTTTTCATTATTATATCTATTATGGTATATGGTAGTCATATTTGATGTTACTATTGTAATTGCTTTAGGGTACCATGAACTTTTCCCATATAAGGCAGCAAACTTAATTGATAAATGTGATGTGTGTTTTGATTGCTCCAGCAACAAGCTGAACTGATGTGATATGCAACAATATTGAAATTAAGCCAGTTAAAAACCCTACAATGGCCTCTAAATATTCTTGTGAAAGAAAGAATCAATCAGTGAAGCAAACTTCAGTATAGTCTTATTTTAAGAAATTGCAAAAACCAACCCAATCTTCAGCAACCACCACTCTGATCAATCAGCAACCATCAAGATTGAGACAAGATGTTCCATAAGCAAAAAAATTACAACATTCTGAAAGCTCTCAAGATGATTAGCATTTTTAGCAATAAAACATTTTAAAATTATAATTTTAAGATGTTTTATTGCTAAAAATGCTAATCATACATATGTATATGTATATGTGTTTGTGTATATGTATTAGTCATATTGCTATTACATATTTAGTAGACTACAATATAGGGTGAACATGGCTTTTATGTGCTCAAAAATTTTGTGACTCTATTATGGCATTTCCTTTATTGTGATAGTTTGAAACTGAATCCACAATATCTCTGAGATATGTCTGCATACAAAATAAACCCAAGATAATGAAATAAGAGCTGGGGATGGGCTAGCAGTTAGGGGAACACAAAAAATTTTATTTAGGACATGGATTCTAAGCTGAACTTTAAAGATAATTAGATTCTAAAAGGTAGATGTAAGGAAGTTTTGTATTCCAGTTCTTAAACAGCACAGATACAGAAATGGTATATTATGTGAGATATTTCAAAATGGCTAATTTGGCTGGAAAATAATTTGGATGAAAGATAATAATGTCTAAATCTAGAAAGGAAAGCTGTAGCCACATTGTAAAGGGCTTTAAATAACAGACAAATTTATATTTCTTGAGCAGAGGACTGCTGTCATGAGACATGCTTTAGGAATATCTTGTAAGCAGCTTTATAAAGCACAGATTGGGAAGGGGAGAGACTTGAAGGAGGGAAGGCAATTGGAAAGTCATTGCAAATAGTCCAAGAACACAGTACTAAAAGCCTGAACTAGGATGGTAGCTACCAGACCAGATTCAGATGGAAATAAATTTCCATAAATTTTTGATTCTTCTACAGAAGATACATCCAATGTAGAGGAGGCCTTTCTCCAAGGTTTTGTACATTTGATGATGAGGAGAAAACAGAGCAGTACAATATTGTTAGATAACTTGCATGTATATATCATAAATAACTAAGACCTGCATTTCTTTTTTTAAATAGTATTTTATTTTTCCAAATATACATGCAAAAATAGTTTTCAACATTCAATTTTGCAAAACATTGTGTTCCAAATTATTCTCCCTTTCTTTCCCCTGTCCTCTCCTCAAGACAGCAAGTAATCCAATATAGGTTAAATATGAGCAATTCTTTTAAACATATTTTCATATTTGTCATGTTACACAAGACAAAATTAGATTAAAAGGGGAAAACATGAGAAAGAAAAAACCAAATAACCAAACTAACAATAAAAAGGAATAAATGCAATGAATGTAATAGCACATTCATTCTCTGTAGTTTTTTCTTGGGGTGTAGATGGAAGGAAAGAAGGAAGAAAGGAAGGAAAGAAGGAAGGAAGGAAGGAAGGAAGGAAGGAAGGAAGGAAGGAAGGAAGGAAGGAAGGAAGGAAGGAAGGAAGGAAGAAAGAAGGAAGGAAGGAAGGAAGAAGGAAGGAAGGAAGGAAGGAAGGAAGGAAGGAAGGAAGGAAGGAAGGAAGGAAAGAGAAAGAGGGAAGGAGAGGGAAGGAGGGAGGAAGGCAGGAAGGGAAGGCAGAAAGGAAAGCAGGTAGGCAGGCAGGAAGGAAACTCTCATCTCCATTTTAAAAGCCTCCATTCCTACTCTAAGCTTTTTGGGGAAATCATCATGTTGGCAATATGATCCTGGCTGGATTGTTATCTTATTCCCAGAGTACCTTTTGATTTTCTTGACTAGCCCAGTATTTATCCTGAGCATTTTAGTCCTTACAAACTCTCTACCTGCTTTGTAAGTTAATATGAGATGTTATGTTGATCCCCATTATTGTGTTCCATTGTGTGAGTGAGTGTGTGTGTGTGTGTGTGTGTGTGTGTGTCTGTGTCTGTGTCTGTGTCTGTGTCTGTGTGTAAAACTGTCTTATAGCCCAAACAAGGCCAAAAGCCCATTGGGGGCCAGGTTTTGTTGTCATAAGAGTCTAATACTCTATCCTGTTCTGAGAAGATCATTTAATATATGCTTGTAGTTGACTTCAAAGCTTTGGAACCACTAGTATAGCCTAATCATAGTACTAGAAAAACAAAAACCATTATCTGTTAGAGGGACAGCTAGTGCAGGTGTGCAGATATAATCTTATCCTTTCCACATACTCTATCATTCCTCTTAGTCTGCATTCTTGCATTCTGAACTCGTTATCACCCTATCTTTGTATCTTTTGCAAAAACTATCCCATTTCCTTGGAATGTTCTCTTTCCTCATCTCTGCCTCTGAGAATCCCTGGCTTCCTTCAAGACTTAGGTCACGGACTACATTCTTGATGATGTCTTTCTTGGTCCCTCCAGCTACTAGGGCCTTTCCACTAGGGTTATCATCCACTTATTCTGTACTTAGCTTACAGATTCTATTTATGTATGTGATTTCTCCTTTATAGAATATAACTTCTTTGGAGGAAAAAGATAGTTTGGGTTTTTTTTGGGTGGGAGGGGATAATCCCTTGTATTTAGCATGGTGCCTGATATATAATAAGTACTTAATAACTGCTTGTTGATTGATTATTTGTACCCAGAACTCCTATACAAGATAACACACAGCTAGGGATTTAATTTTTGTAGTTTAGTTTCAGTTTTCATGAGGTGTGGAGGAAAAAAATCTTACGAGGATATTATCATCTCTCAGGTCTTTTGATCACTTCCTGGTTATTTTGAGAGCAGTTTCCCCCAATTTTTAAAAATTAATTCGATATTCATTTATTAAGAGCTTTCTGCATTCTACTGTATCTACAGATAAGGATCCCTTTGAAATCAGTGATTTCTTTGTTATGAAGAACTCTTAGTGAGGGAACTCCTAGATCTGCCCACTGCTAGTCTAACTCCCAGTCTTAGATCATCTAGAGTTCAGCTTCTTAAACTGTTGAGTTATACCCCCACATAGAATCTTATTAGTAAATGTGAAGATGAGGAAATTTATGATTTATTATCAGTAAAAGTTTGATTTACATGCCTAATTTATATACTTATATACCAGGGTCTCATAAAAATTTCTCAGGCAAAAAAAAAAAAAAAAAAAAGGCCAGGAATAGAAAAAGCTTAAGGACAAGATCTAGAGATCATCTGAAATCATGGACATTTTTGGGTCATGACTCTTGGTTGTCTAGTGAATTCTAGAGAGCCCTTCACAGAATAATGTGTTTAAATGTATAAAATCAACTACATAGGTTTGCAAATAGAAGAAATTCTATTGAAACACATTTATCATTTAAAAAAAAAAAAAAGACCAAGTTTACAGAATCCAGATTAAGCAGCTGTGATTTTAGTCCAACCCTTTCACTTTAGGATGAGAAAATTGAGACCCAGAAAAGAGAAAAGACTTTAAATAGCAGAAATCCAGATCTGTAAAAAACCACAGAGACCACTTAACTCTCCCCTCTCCATTTTATAAAAAAGTAAACTGATAACCAGGTTAGGTTCAGAAATTCACCTAAGATAACAAAGGAGATATTTTAGCTTTTGAACTGATAAAATTTGCCTCTTGACATAGTATTCTTTTTTGCTTCTCATCTAAAGTTAAATAGTTGGTAAATGGAAGAGTAGGAATGAGACCTCCAAAGAAATACTCATCTTTTACCTCTCCAGGGTTGACTGGCCATTTTGGTAGCTAAGGGCAATATATGTAAGTACATGTGTATATATGTATATGCATGTATGGAGGTGTTTATAGTTATGTATATATGTGTGTGCATGTAGATATATTCTCTTTACCATGTTGGTAAATAGTTCTTTGCACAATAAAGAGAGCCTTAATTGATCAAAGATCGACAGAAGCAGCTACACCCAGAGAAAGAACACTGGGAAATGAATATAAACTGCTTGCATTTTTGTTTTTCTTCCCGGGTTATTTACACCTTCTGAATTCAATTATCCCTGTACAACAAGAAAACTGTTTGGTTCTGCACACATATATTGTATCTAGGATATACTGTAACCCATTCAACATGTAAAGGACTGCTTGCCATCTGGGGGAAGGGGTGGAGGGAGGGAGGGGAAAAATCAGAACAGAAGTGAATGCAAGGGATAATGCTGTAAAAAATTACCCTGGCATGCATTCTATCAATAAAAAGTTATTTAAAAAATAGTTCTTTGCATAAAGTCTCCCCCATTAAATTGTGGGTTCCTGGAGAATTGGGGCTATTTTATAACTTCATTGTATCTCCAGGGCTTACCATACTTAATAAATGCTTAATAAAGCTTATTATTGTGTTTTGTAGGAACCTGAGGCCCTAAGATTGAAGAGGGCTTGATAGAGTATGCAACTAAAACAGTTGTAGAGCTGCATTTGATTTACCTTCCACTCTACCAGACTAGACCATTATTAGATTACGTATGAAGGTTGGGGGTATCTGTTAGGAAGTAGCAAGAAGGCAGCTCTAGTAGTGGAGAAAGTGAGCTAAAATAATGGCCCATGTTTAGAAAAGTAAATAATGGATAAAAGGCTGGGCTTTGGGGCAAGACACTTTGCTCCTCAAGGTCTAAGCTTCTTCATTTTTTAAAAATTGGGAATGAGAGGAGAGGATTAGACCTATGAGATTCCCTCCATCTCTACATCTAAAACCTAAATGAAACACTGAAAATATCACTATGCAAATATCAGCTGCTGTTAATATACAAATCATTTATATCCATAATTCCATTTGATCTTTCCAATACAGGTTTGATCATTTTTCAGATGAAGAAACTGAAGTTTATAGATGTATCCTAATGACATCATCAATGTAGGGGAAGCCAACCTCAAAAGCCATACAATCCAATCACTCTTTTTACAAATGAGGCAACTAAGACTTGCAGAATTAGTGTGACTTGCCCACTCTTCCCCAGCTAGTAATACATAGCATTGGTAAATGGCAGAGCCCTCACTGAGACCCAGCTCTTTGGTCTCCAGGTCCAGCATTCTTTCTTCTATCCCATTCTTTCCCAAACTAGAAGAGAGTGTGGAAATTGGTAAATTGAAGCTGAGATGGATTTCTCATTTTTCTGCAGCAGTATCTCCACTTGGTTTCTGTCCCTTCTCTCTCTATCTCTCTTAACTCCAGGGAGCTGAGTCCTAGAAAATCCTGGAGCTACAACTTTCTTACACGTAGCCCCAGGGGAGGCCTCCCAGCTCCTTTCTCTCCAGCCAGTCAAAAGTCACTTGGACTGGGAGAAGGATGAAGAGTGAGAGACATAAATAGGGCCAGGTAGTCTGGAATGTCGCAAAAGAGGCAGACTGAGAATCCCAAAAATATCTTGCAGAAGCAACAAGGGCTCCTTTGCCAAAGTGATCATGCTCCTAATGGCTCCCCAGGGTTGGGGGCTGTTGTTGCTGGTGCCCTTGTTCTTTGTTATCTATGCAGAAGGAATGCTCAGGAGTTTCCACTCTGGCACCTTTCCTCAAGCAAAACATCATGATGATCAGCGATGGCTTTGGCAAAAACTGAACCATTATGATCCAGAGTGCAAGATATTCTGGAGACAGGTAATGGAAATTGGAAAAAGGAAAGAAGACCAAACGGGGGAGGGGGAGGGAAAGAGGAGTAGGGGGTACGGAATCAGATAGGCTAGCCAGGTACCCCACAGCATTGCTTTGGGGACAACAATAGGACTACAATATCCAAGAGGCAGGAAGAAGCAACTAGTCCAACCTTCTCATTTTAGAAGAGGAGAGACTTGCCAACCCTCAAGCAAGGTAATAAGTGGCAAAGGCAGCTATGCTGATTCTAAATTGAGTCCCTTTTCATTGCCATGCTGCCTCTTGCGGTGAGTGGATGGGGTCCTATAGGACTGCTAAAAGACTTGGGGAAAGTAAGAGTCCATCATTGGACTCTTATTTTTATGGTGGGGAATTCTTGGGGCTTGTCAGCCTTTTGTTGGAACCAGTTAGAAAGTTCTTTGGACACCTCCTGGTCACTCTAGAGGCAGTTTTTCTCAACTCACTTTAATTCTCTGTGAATTTTTAAAGAAGTTTCTATAGTATGTACCTCAGATGAGGTGTTAGGATCTAGATTTTTTTTTTCAGCCTGGGATTTCTTTGGTATAAGAAACTCTCAGGAAGGAAAAGTCTAAGTATACCTACAGATGCTCTTTAAAAGTTTTTTTTCTTGTTTTCTTTTGGATCTCTGAACCCTCCCAAAATATCTTGGGGTTTACTGGCTAGATTTCTTTCTTAAGGACCATGCCTTAAACCAAAGCCACTGATTCTTATTGATTGACCACCAATAGGTCCTAGGCCAAGCTCCTTTTGGTCATTGTTTGGGTCCTGATTGACTCAGATTGAATATAAGGAGTTATCATTTCTGCTTTGGCCAGAAACCCTGAGGGTCTACCCTCCTAGATTTATTTTTTATCTAGGCAAAAGAGGTATCAATTGCTACCTAGTATTAATCACTGAATGAGTGTGGTCTCAGTCAAACTGAGACCTGTTGGAGATCTTAGCTTAAAAAGGGCAAGTCCTCCCATTGCATCAAAGGCATCTCCAGTCATCCTTATCTTCATCTGGTCACTGGACAAGTTCAGGAAGGAAAAGTGAAGCAGGTGACTCTGCCCAACTCTCCCTCACTTAAATCCAACTCACTTGCATGTCATGGCATCACCTCCCTGACGTCATAGTCCTCTTCAAGAATGAAGAACAAACAATAGTTTGATAGCGAGATGTCTGGGACACTAATGGTTAAGTTAGTTCATCAATGAGCATATGTGCTAGACACCTTGCTAGACACTCTGGAAACAAATGGAAATACAATAACAAAACTGAAACTAGCACAGCCCCCAAGTACATTGCATTCTATCTGAGAAGATGTGTAAATATGTAAGTTTATATAGTCATTCATTTGCTGGAGCTAACTTTAAAGGAGCAAGTGGATTGTTAAATTTTTAATGTGTCAATCTGCACTTTGGAAATCACCAATTCCTAGAAATCAGGAGGGTTTTCTATTTTCTTGATTGATTGGTCTTAAGAAAGTGTGAATAATGCATGTGAAATTAAAACTGTCCTGCATATAGTTCTCTTCCCTGTCCATTGCCAAGCCTAGTTGTTAAACATTTACTTATCTCTTTGTTGTTCTATAGACATTGCTTGAACTCAATAGTATTGCAAGAGAAAGCTCAGGGAAGAAAATCAGACTGGAAGCCGGGAGAAAAAGACAAAATAATTTGGGAATATGAAGCACAGCTGGGAAAGTCAAATCTTCCTCTTCTAAAATACAATCTTTAACCTAAATTTTAAAAGGAACTGAGGGTCCTAAGGGGTAGAGGTGAGGAGGCACAAGAGGTATTTTGGACATTTGGGGGTAGACTGTGTAGGCAAAAGAGAGATAAGAAAAAGAAAACAAGTTAAGGCTAGATGTGGTCGTCTATTCCTTATGTTTTAAGATAGAGTATTTGTGATGTTGGAGAAGTGGAGTTTCCATACAAAATTTTTAGGAAATATAATGAAATAAACAATTCCAGTCCTCCATTTTGCAAATGGAGGAAACTACTTGTTTTACTTATCTCATAGATTTGTTATGGGGACCAATTGAGTATGTATACAATCGCTGACATTTATATGGCTCTTTGGAAGCTTTCAAGTTGCAACTTGAAAGCCCTTTATATACATAAATTATATACATAAATTTATTTAAGATGTCTGACACTGTGAAGTAGGGATAATTGATAAGGAAACTGAATTTTGGAGAGCTAGAATGTATCAGATTCAACCTTCAAACCCAAGGCTTCTTGATTCCATCCCAACACCCATTCTATCTGTTAGGCTACATTGTTTCTTGCGGTAAAACTCTCAAAGTAAGAAAATTTAATTTAAATTTAAGATTGTCTTTTCCTTGGAGGGAAGGGCTGGGAATGGAAAGGAAAATCTATTCTGGTTTCCTTAAGTGTCTCAGGGACTGAGATGGAGAGTACCTTTGTACTAGATCATTGCCACTGGTTCAAGTAGACTTCAGAATCACACATCCTGATCTACAGGGTAACAGCTTAAAGATGCTGTCACTGAGTAATTAGACCTAAACAAAAGAATCTTTCAACTCAACTAATATTCTCCCATTTTCTCTTCATAGAGATTTTTTATCAATCATCAGTTCTATAGACGAGGTGGCCCAGTTTTCTTAGAGCTTGTAGGAGAAGAGCCTGCTAATCCTGAATCCATGGCTGAAAGTTCCTTGTTAACATATGCCAAAAGAATTGGTGCCTTATATATTTTGCTGGAACATAGATATTATGGTAAAAGTTACCCAACCAAGTAAGTTGCTATTGTTATTGCAATATTTCTCAGCCTTCTTCTCAACCTTTTTTTTCCTTTTAATCTTCTTATATAATTGTGGCAGCTAAACACACACTTAAATTTAAAGTAGCTCAATATTTGACAATTTGCATTCACACACAAGAGTGATGAATAGATTTTTTAAGTATCTATTATGTGACATAAATTGTGCTAAATGCTGGGGATATGATAAGAAAAAAAAGACAGTCCCTATCCTCAAGAACCTTACAATCCAATAGGGGAGGCAATATAAAATAGGAAGCTAAACATAGTAGAATACCAGACGGTAACCTATTTGTGGGGTGGGGTGTGTATAGTAATGGTGGTATCAAAATAAAGTAGAGCAGCTGGTGGGAAATGAAGAGTTTGTACTAATTCTGACCATATTGTAAAGGAAAACTTAGGAAGGAAATTTTTGCTCCCCTCTCCAATCCTCCAAGCAGAGGGGTTAGAAGCAACTGAGGGTACCATTATACTACTTTCTAGTACCTTTCACTGGTTTTATCTTTCCTCCCTAAATATTTTAGATTGTATTTGATCCTAGATATATGATGATCTGTAAATGATTTCTGGTGGTCAAAAGCAAAACACTGATGATGAGGGAAAGTTGGGAAGGAGAGACAAAAGTATAACTTGGGGAAAATAAGATAGTAGCAAATACATAGTAATTTTAACTGTAAATGTGAATTCACAGTTAAAGGAGTTGTTTCACCCAATTCTATGCTAATAAATCTGATAGTATAAGTGAAATGGATGAATATCTACAAAAATATAGATTGCCCAGATTAACAAAGGAGGAAATAAGTTACTTAAATAGTCCCATTTTAGAAAAAGAAATTGAACAAACTATTAATTAGCTCCCTAAGGAAAAAATCTCCAGGGCCAGATGGATTTTACAAGAGAATTCCACCAAATATTTGAGAAACAATTAATTCCAACATTATACAAACTATATGGAAAAATAGAGAAAGATACAGTCATACCAAATTCCTTTTATGACACAGATATGGTGTTGATACCTATACCAAGTAGGGTCAAAACTGAGAAAGAAAATTATAGACCAATTTCCCTAATAATATGGATGCAAAAATTTAAATACAATATTAATAAAGAGATCATATAGCAGCTTATTACCAGGATAATACACGATGACCAAGTAAGATTTATATGAGGAATTCAGTACTGATTCAATATTAGGAAAACTATCGGCATAATTGACTATATAAATAATCAGACTAATAGAAATAATACCAGACGGTAACCTATTTGTGGGGTGGGGTGTGTATAGTAATGGTGGTATCAAAATAAAGTAGAGCAGCTGGTGGGAAATGAAGAGTTTGTACTAATTCTGACCATATTGTAAAGGAAAACTTAGGAAGGAAATTTTTGCTCCCCTCTCCAATCCTCCAAGCAGAGGGGTTAGAAGCAACTGAGGGTACCATTATACTACTTTCTAGTACCTTTCACTGGTTTTATCTTTCCTCCCTAAATATTTTAGATTGTATTTGATCCTAGATATATGATGATCTGTAAATGATTTCTGGTGGTCAAAAGCAAAACACTGATGATGAGGGAAAGTTGGGAAGGAGAGACAAAAGTATAACTTGGGGAAAATAAGATAGTAGCAAATACATAGTAATTTTAACTGTAAATGTGAATTCACAGTTAAAGGAGTTGTTTCACCCAATTCTATGCTAATAAATCTGATAGTATAAGTGAAATGGATGAATATCTATAAAAATATAGATTGCCCAGATTAACAAAGGAGGAAATAAGTTACTTAAATAGTCCCATTTTAGAAAAAGAAATTGAACAAACTATTAATTAACTCCCTAAGGAAAAAATCTCCAGGGCCAGATGGATTTTACAAGAGAATTCTACCAAATATTTGAGAAACAATTAATTACAACATTATACAAACTATATGGAAAAATAGGGAAAGATACAGTCATACCAATTACTTTTATGACACAGATATGGTGTTGATACCTATACCAAGTAGGGTCAAAACTGAGAAAGAAAATTATAGACCAATTTCCCTAATAATATGGATGCAAAAATTTAAATACAATATTAATAAAGAGATCATATAGCAGCTTATTACCAGGATAATACACGATGACCAAGTAAGATTTATATGAGGAATTCAGTACTGATTCAATATTAGGAAAACTATCGGCATAATTGACTATATAAATAATCAGACTAATAGAAATAATATGATTATCTTAATAGATGCAGAAAAAGCATTCGACAAAATCCAGCACCCATTCCTATTAAAAACACTAGAGAACATAGGAATAAATGGAATTTTCCTTAAAATGATCAGTAGCATCTATTTAAAACCATCAGCAAGTATCATATGTATTGGGGATAAACTAGAAGCATTCCCAATAAGATCACGGTGAAACAAAGTTGCCTCCATCACCATTACTATTCAATATTGTATTAGAAATGTTAGCTTTAGGGGCAGCTAGATAGTACAGTGGATAGAGCACCAGCCTTGAAGTCAGGAGGACCTGAGTTCAAATCTAGTCTCAGACACTTAACACTTCCTAGCTGTGTGACCCTGGGCAGGTCACTTAACCCCAATTGCCTCAGCAAATTAAAAAAAAAAAATAACTAAATAAAAAAAAATAATAAAAAAAAAAGAAATGTTAGCTTTAGCAATAAGAGAAGAAAAAGAAATTAAAGAAGTAGAGTAGGTAATGAGGAAGCCAAATTATCACTCTTTGTATATGATATGATGGGATCTTTAGAGAATTCTGGAGAATCAATAAGAAAACTACTAGAAACAATTGACAACTTCAGCAACTTCAGCAAAGTTGCAGGATACAAAATAAATCCACATAAATCATTGGCATTTCTATATGTTACCCACAAAATCCAATAGCAAGAGATAGAAAGAAAATTTCCATTTAAAATAATTGTCAATAATATAAAATATTTGGGAGTCTTCCTGAAAAGAAAAAGCCAGGAACTATATGAACAGAATTACAAAACACTTTCCACACAAATAAGGTTGGAATTGGAAGAATATCAAGTATTAAGCTAGTATAATAAAAATAACAGAAAATGACAATTCTACCTAATTAATCTACTTGTTCAGTATCATACCACTCAAACTGACAGGACATTACAGTACTAGGAAAAAATAATAACAAAATTCATATATATATATCATGAGAATTGACTCAAATTTATAAGAATACAAGCCATTCTCCAATTGATAAATGGCCAAAGGATATGAGCAGACAATTTTCAGATAAAAAAATTAAAGCTATTTCTAATTAAATGAAAAAATGCTTTAAATCACTATTGATGAGAGAAATGCAAATTAAGACAACTCTGTGGTACCACTACACACCTCCAAGATTGGCTAAGATGACAGGAAAAAATAATGATAAATGGTGAAGGGGATGTGGAAAAACTGGGAATTGTAAACTGATCCAACCACTCTGGAGAGCAATTTGTAACTATGCCCAAAGGACTATCAAATTGTTACTCTCCTTTAATCCAGCAGTATCTCTACTGAGTCTGCATGTCAAAGAGATTATAAAAAAGGGAAAAGGGCCCACATGTGCAAAAATATTTGTCATAGCCCTTTCTATAGTGGCAAGGAACTGGAAACTGAGTGGATGCCCATTAGTTGGGGAATGGGTAAATAATCATAGCACATGAATGTTATTGAATATTATTGTTCTATAAGAAAGATCAGCCAATTGATTTCAGAAAAGCCTGGAGAGACTTACATGAATTCATGCTAAGTGGAGTGAGTAGAATCAAGAGAATACTGTACACAGCAACAACAAGATTATATGATAATCAACTTTGATGGACATAACTCTTTCCAGCAGTGAGTCGATTCAGACCAATTCTGATGGACTTGTGATAAAGTGGATCATCTGCATCCAGAGGGAGGATTATGGAGACTGAATATAGATCACAACATGGTGTTTTTGCCTTTGTTGTTGTTGTTGTTATTTTTTACTTGCTTTTTTCCGCTTGATTTTTTTCCTTTTTGATCTGATTTTCTTGTGCAGCATGATAGATGTTATAATAATAATAGAAAAATTGTACATGTTTAACATACGTTAGATTGTTTGCTATCTGCAAGGGGTGAAGAGAATAAAGGGAGAGAAATCTGGAATGCAGGGTTTTTGCAGGGATGGATGTTGAAGGCTATCTTTGCATGTATTTTGAAAATAAAAAGCTATTCTTAAAAATAATTTAAAGAAGTACTTCGTATAGTGCTTGGCACAAGATAAGCACTATGTAAATGAAGGAAGAGAAGCAATATAATACACATTTATATAGTACCTACTATGTGCCAGATCTACCAGATAGAGACTATATCCAATTATAAAAAGATTACACCTCTGAGGAACTGGTGTAGTTTTAAAACTACTACAATTATTGTTAGCATTTTAAGGTGAACTATATGTTAATTCATTTGATCCTTTCAACAACCCTGTACAAAACAGAACTGCTGGGACTTGTGACAAATTTTTTTCTGTCATACTCCCCATAGTGCAGCTCAACCAGGTTATGTTCCATTCTTTAACCATCATCCTCACCTTCTATCTTTATCGTGTACCAGTCTGGATCTAGAGCCTGAGTAGTACCTTGAATGTAGAGACACATACACACACACCCTCTCCCTCTTAGAACCCCTAATTTCTTCCCCCCAAAACCAGCTTAGGTTTCTACATAAGGCCTTTTCTGATTCTTGATTCTGAGAATTGGAAAATTCTTTCCCCCACCAAAATGCAATTAGTTACTATTGATTATGTGTCTTTTTCCAATTTAATTGTGAATGCTGTGTGCAATGGCACACAGGAATTCATGTCCACTTTCCACTTACAGAGAGTTTGAGCTCCTTAAGAGCCAGAATATTTTTTGGTTTTGTCCAAATGCCTGATTTCTGGCACATAGCAGAAACTTTACAGATGCTTATAGATCAATATTAAGAGAGTGATGTGATTACTGCCTTCTCAGAATCTTCTCAGAATTTCCTTTTGAATAATTTCTTCAGTTTTTTTTTTTTTTAGTAATACATCATTCTCCAAACAAAATGTTGCTGAAATAAGATATTACCTACTATCTATTTCTTGTGTTCATGCATTATTTCCTAGGAGAATATTTCTCGGCAATTTCTAATGATCATGTCAAGATTTAATAGGAATGACAACTGAGAACTGACACAATTTAAAAAAATTGGACTGTACAATTGGGTTGATATCAATCATTATTCAAGTCCATTTCAATTATTTTCATAGTAGTTCTTGTTTGTGCTTTAATTTTCAGGAATATTTCCACAGACAACCTTCGCTTCCTTAGCAGCAGGCAAGCTTTGAGAGATGCTGTTCACTTCCAGAAATATTGTATACATAAATTTAGACTATTTAGAAACAAATGGATTGTTTTTGGTGGCTCTTATGCAGGATCCCTTGCTGCCTGGTTGAAGGTGAAATATCCTAGGAAATTTCATTCAGCAGTAGCCTACAGTGCACCAATCTATGCAAAGGCTAATTTTTTTGGTAAGTTCTTAGAAAGTAGTTAAACTTAGAACTATTTCTTGCTGGTAGAGTCCTATGAGATGGAATTGAAATTGTTTGTGAGGTTCCTCTGGCAGCTAAAGCCCTAAATTTTAGAGCACTGTAGATATTCATCAGCATTTATTGGGTGGATTTTAAATGGGTTAAAGGTGATATGAAACCTAGGTTGTTAATTTTTAGCAGGATTTCTGCACCTCCATTGGAAATGGGGAAAATATCTCTAGAGATTTTAGGTTTGGTGTTAATTTTTTTTTTTTTTAATTTAAGAGTCACCTTTCCATTATCTTTACTACAATTACTATTATTATTATTTTGAAGCAAGTTTTTATAAATGAATGCTTTGCAAAATATTTCTGTAGCTAGAGACCCAGTGCTCTTATGTTTTTTCTAGTTCTTTAAAATTCTCATAATCTGGATTTAAATTTCATCCTCCACTGACTTCTTAGTAGTCCATTTTTCGGTTTGTTTTTTAAATTTCTTTTTATTAAAAAAGAGAGAGAGAGACAAAAAGGATAATATTCAGTATGTGGATTAATGTAATATTTCAACTTTTCCCTTTATTCCAGAATACCTGGAAGTTGTCCAAAGTGCTTTGTTTAGATATGGTCATTCTGAGTGTGTAAATGCAGTGCGAAATGCTTCACAGATTCTGATGTATATGCTTAAACATCAGAAATACCACTCGAACATTTCTAGTGATTTTAGGTAAGTGACTTGATATATTTGTGGGAATGATTGAGAGATCAGGAAAATGACTTCAATACTAAAGAAACTATTTATGAAATGAGGAACTATTAACTTTATTGTTAGAAAATGCTCACTTTGTGGAATGTTGCAATCAAGGTCATCTTTGTATTATATAATAGGAGACTATTCCTATAAGGTACTTTGATAAAACTCGCCCAGTCAAAATTATTCCTCTTTCTGGCCTATGCAACCCCCTCTAATTCCCATCTTTTCAGTTTCTCCTTAGATTAAAACTACTGTTTGCAGAAGTTTGTTTGTTAATGTCCCTAGAAGAAAGGACACCATAATAGTACTTTTTAACATTGTTGAGTTGAATTAATTTATGGATATATATTTATGTATAAAATGCGTATTGATATTTTTTTCTGTCATCTTCATTTTTTTTTATTTTTGTCCTTTGTAACTATCCCTATCCTTTGTTTAGTTAAGAGTTCTTCCCCAAGCCATAGCTATGAAGACATCTGATTTTGGATCTTTTCTAATTTTTTAATTGCGTGATCTTTAATATTCAAGTCACATATCTTTTTTTGAGCATATAGTAGAGCTCCTTAGACATTGAGCAAGCAGACAGAAGCTCTAAAACTTTTGAACTCCTTTGCCTGAGGGTAAAGAAGAGAGGCAGGGAGGGATGAAACATGAGACTGAGGGTTACATAATCATAATAGAGATATGAACTCTGAAGATAAACAGAAGTTTTTAGAACCGGATTTCATTGCCCTTCCCTGAGGTAACAGTGGACTTAAAAGCCCCAAAGCAATAACAGAATGAGAGGATGGCACCAGCTTCCAAAACAGTTGTGTAGTTGGCACTTCCAATGGTCTAGTGAAGCTAAAGAGTTTTCAAAAATCACAACTACAGAGTGTTATTTGAGATCCAGAAGGGTCTCTAACTTGAAAGGAAAAGTACTGAAGAAGAAGAAATAAAGAGAGAGAGATTGAGGGGAAAAGATGAGGAAGCAGGAGAAGAATTGAGCTTAGAGTCAGGAAGTCCAGAATTTGACACCCTTTTTGGACACATAATAGTTGAGTGATCCAAGGCTGATAAATCACTTAACTTATTAAAGCCTTAGTGTCCTTAATGGTGAAAGGGCGATGATAACAGCATCCACTTCAAAGGGGAGTTGAGAGCATCAAACTAGATGATGTATATATCAATTTGCAACCTCTTAAAGCATTCCATACATGTGAGCACTGATGTATGAAGATCCTGGGGTAGATGCACTGAGCATTTTTGTTTTGGTTTGTAGTTTATTTGATTGTTATTTTGGCAAAACATGAAAGAATCCTTTTTTTTTTAATTAAAACTTTTTATTTTCAAAACATATACATAGATAATTTTTAACATTTACCCTTGTTAAAAATTGTATTCCAAATTTTTTGGAAAATCCTTTATGTAACTCATTTAACCAATAGACTACGAGTTGCAAAGATTTTGAATCTGAGGGGGTAAGATTAAAAAATATATTTCATAGTGAGTCAGATTTTATAGGAAAGAATTTTTCCAGAATTTTGTCTAGCTATTCAAAGCACTTTCCTTTCAGCTAAAGTGACTTCCTCTTTCTATCTTCCAGCTACTCCAACCCTTTGTACTGCCTGCTCCTAAGGGCAGATAGAAGGGACCTCAGAGATTATTAAAACCAGTCTCCTAATTTAAAAAATAAGGAAACAATCCCAGAGAAACAAGTGAATTGCTTATTTAGGAAGCATCCAAAAGTGAATTTTGTACCCAGCTCTCCTAACCCCAAATTAATGTTCTTACTATATTTCTCAAACTATCCTCTTTTTCCCCTTCATTTTCTGGGGCCCAATCTCACATAGGTAGCAAAGAAGTAGAAATGGCATTCATATTAAATCTTCTGACTCCAAATGTTCTGTTTACTCTATGACACTGCCCTTTCACCTGTTTGCTTTTCCTGACTTCCTTTTCATGTGCTAGCTCCTAAAATAAGCCTTTCTTAATTCCCTGATCTTCCTTTATATGCTCTACCCTCTTAATACAATACAAGATCCCTGAAAGCAGGTTTTTCCATCTTTGTCTTCCTTTTACCTGCCTACCCCAGTGCTTTCTACATAGTATATTCTTAATAAATGCTTATTGGCTTGGTTTTGGTTGCTTGAAGAGGAATAGGAAGCTGAAGCCTATGATCCTGATTCAATTATGGGTGCACAAACTCTGCATCTGTTTTGTGTTTTGGCTTTTCAATTAATTTCTGGGAATGTTAGTAAATTGTTCTATAGGAGCTGACATATCCTTGAATTTCAAATCCTAGCTGTTTGGAAGATTCATCCAGTTGACAATTTTCAAGGAAGTTTTCTGTCTGAAAGTGACACCAGTGTGACCAATAACAGACAATGGTTTAATCAATTTAAGGCTGTCAGATTTGTGGGTCTTCCCTATACTATAGTTTCCTGTAAGGGGGAAGAATTAGATTTGGAATCAGAGAACCTGGATTTCTTTTTTGTTTTGTTTTGTTTTGTTTTTGATAAGGCAATTGGTATTAAGGGACTTAACTAGGGTGCCAGCACTAGTAAGTGTTAAATGTTTGAGGCTGGATTTGAAATCAGGTCTTCCTTGTAAAGGGCTGAAACTCTTGAGTTGATGCATTGAGATCAGACAATGGAGCACTTAAGGGTAATTACTGATTGGACAATACTCTATAAGCATATACTTGAAAAATTGCCCTTCCCACTATTCTGTGCTGGCTCGATAATTGGTGTATACAGAGAATTGTAGGAGGGATTAGGGGGTGGAGTAAGACTAGCCAGGGTCACTTCTGGGCAGGAGATGAAGAGGAAAGGTCGTGGAGATCCTGCGTCCATCCAATTCATTTCTACCCCTAAAGACCAAGAATAAAGACCAAGGACTTTTGCTTATCCTGACTCTGGCTGATTCTAAGGTCACGTCTGTGACCTTCTTAAAGACAAGGACTCTCAAAGCTTTTGTCTTTCTTCTTGTCCCCAGCATTTAGCACAGTGCCTGGCCTATAGTAGGCTCCTAATTAGTGCTTGCTTATTGATTGATTGGCTAATTGTACCTATGAATTCATTGCAATAAAATATAAAGTAAAACTCCAACTCATTACTTTGACAAGAAATCTCAAATGACAAAAACGAAGAAAAATTAAAAGAGTGATTAAGGAACCATAATACCTTAGGGGAAAGTTGAGAATTGGCATCAGCCCAATTTCAGGAATCTTAAAAGCAGGAATCAAATGGGAATCAATGTTTTTTGGGAATCTAGAAAGTGAGGAAGAGTTGAGTAGTAAGTAAAGTCCCTGACAATATCAGAGACCCAAAGAGAAATAGTGATGAGTGATGACAATTATATATGGCATTTTGGAAAATGAAAACCCTAAAACCATGACTTTAATACTTATTATGTGTTTAAATTTCTATAGAAAAATGGTTCAGAAAATTTTTTTATAACTTTTATTTCTTAGATTTCATAAGAGTTGACAACCTCCATGATAACCTGGCTTGTTCAATTTCTTCTCATCCTTAAAAATTGATGACCATTCATAAATGTGAAATAACATGTTCAAAATATTGTCCCTGAAATTAAGATTTAAGAACCAGTTGAATGATATTTATATTTGTCATTGATCTATAGCCATAAAAAGACCTTAATCTAATTCAAGCCTCTCTTGTTAGATAAGGAAAAACTGAGGCCCAGAAAGAATGACCTTCCTGATATCACACAGGTACCAATCAACATAGCTGGCATTCAAACAATGGTTTCCTGCAAATCTCACTTTGAAAAATCTTGCTCTGGGCCTCAGTTTTCTCATGTATGAAATGTGGTCCCATTTGGATGTTGACTCTCTATGATTCTAAAGTAATTTAATAACTTAAAAGTTACATTTCTACAATAATGCATACATTTTCAAATTATTTAGAAATTATTTTCCATCAAGTAACATTCATATTAGGATTGTAATGTAACTTGGTTTTCCAAAAATTAAAAGAGTATTTACCCATTTCCTTTCTAATAGATTATGTGATCCTTTAAGTACTCACTCAGAAGGGAAGACTTTTTTCCTGGATTCTCTGATAAACAGGATTACCACTCTTGTTCAACACAGTAAAGAGAGACCTTTGAGTCTGGTAAGTGAAAAGAGAATAAAACACCAAATAGGTAAATAATCAAATATTACAAATAGAACAAGAGAATGAATCAAACTTGTATAAATATCCAGCGCATTAAAAATAAACTAACAAATATTTTTTACTCCTGAAAACCACTATTAAAATGGAACTGGTTCAGATTCAAGGATGAGAATATGTCTGCTAACATATTATCTTCTACATTCTACCATCAAATCTTATTTCTTTTTCTTAACCATCTATTACAAATGAAAGAGAAGAGGAGGAAAAAAGAAGAAGAGAGACAGAGACAGATAGAGATACACATATACCAAGAGAAAAAGAAAAAAAATTACTGCTAAATGTGGCCCAGAAGATTTACAATCTATCAAAATGTAATTTATTTCCCTGGAACCTTGCCTTCAGAAACTATCCAATAATGCTTTAGAATGCTTTATAATGTTTGTTTCAGAATCAAAATTTGACCTGAATTGAAATATACTCAGCCTTTTTTCCTTTTCTAAAAAGTTTACTACCAATGGTTTCCTAAGCAATTTCTCTAATAGCAATTATACCTAGATAATGGAAAATAATTCAATTTTAGTCTTCTAAGGATTAATTGTAAGTGAAAGTGAATTTTAAGCACTTAAAATATCTCTGGGACTTAAGCACTTTTAAAAAGCTATTTGAATGAAAGGAGTGTTCCACATTTATTAGGCTGGAGCATTTTGCCACAGACCATGTAAAGGTTTTGAAATGAAAAAAAATTAAAGAAGAAATTTTCATTTAAAAACCTTGGTAAAAATGGAAAAAAAAAATTAGTAGCCCTCAGAGAGAATAGGAAAATCAGATTTTCTGAGAAATTATAAGGCAGGCTGAATAATCATAAGGGCTGATGTGTCCTTTCAAATCAGCCTGATCCACAGGCAGTCTTATCTTACTCATTCTCCCACAGGGTCAAGGTGGCAAACTGCCTAGGACAATGGAATAGATCAGGGCTATTTGCTTTTGAACATCAGAAACTTGTCCTTTGGTGTAACCCCAGTGGACAAACTATAGCTGTAAAGGGGAATATCAGGAATATTTACCCTAAATTGTACCGTTGGCAGTTGTCCAAAACTGAATTGTAAAATAAGGCAAAGTTTCTTCAAGAAGCAAAGCAACTTAATGTAAAATGTGTAAGAAACAGTCACATTTACTGTTAAAATAACTTACTATTATAAAGCAAAGGTTTTGAACCATTTTTGAGTCACAGTTCCCTTGATAGTCTGGTTAAACTATTGGATTCCTTGTAAGAATAAGATTTATAAGTGCACTTATAAATTAAATTAAAAATGAAACCAATTATGCTGAAAAAGTTACCAAACAAAATATTTTTGAAAAAAAATTCCAAGCCCTCTGCTCATCAATAGAAGCTCCTAGATTGTTTTTAAAATTGTTTTGATTAGATTTGCTAGATACCATGGAGATTCATCCTTTCCAGTCTTACTTGTCATTCTTTTATTTTCTACCATGATTTGGAATTCCTAATCTCCTTTTCAGATACCCTCTTGTCAGCCTGCTTTCCATTCCCTAAGTCCACTGTTCTCTCCTCTACTGCTTGTCTTCAATGGACAAAAGTAGTGCAATGAGCAAAACACAAATAGGGCTCCTATGATCTTCATTTTCTTGCTCAAGATTTAAAAAATTTTCATGCTTTTCTTCTTGGAGTTTTTTCCTCTAATCCTTTTTGATTCTCGTTGATCCTTATGGAACCAGATCTTCCTTCAGCCTTCAATTATATCTCACAAAAACCTTTATAAAACAGAATCTGAAACTGGAAAATATTCTTCAAAATTTTCTCAATTTATGCAAATTTCTTCTTTTCAAATCCCAGCCTTTTTCACAAGTCCAAACCTCTACTAATTACTCTTATACTATCTTTCTCCTTGATTAACCCAAGCCTTTTCTTCTTCTCCCAATATTTGACTCACAATCTTCTACATAATTTGAAGGTATAATTCTGAATAATTAGATGCTCAATTGATTGCCTAGAAACTTTTCTCTAACAATCAGCCAACTCAGTACTAAAATACCAAGTAATACCTTCTCCCATACTGAAGCATATTGACTCTTTTTTACCTCAGATCCACATAACACTCCAGATTCATAATACTAAAATGCTGGTCAAATTATTGAATTGAAAGAGGTAAATTGATATGATTTTAATTTTTCACAAATAAAAAAAATACAAATTTTGCCTTTAAAGCCATGTTGTGATGACCAAGTATTTTAAAATCAGCAAGAGTCAGGAATTCAGGTTAGGGGAAAATCGTCCGATCTTTATTCTTAGTGAAGGTGAAGAAGGATGGAAGGTGAAGGGGAATCAGAGGTGAAGGGGGTTCAGAGGTGAAGGGGGGGTCGCAATAGCAATGTGTGCAGCTGCAACAAGACACCAGCCAGCAGTCTTTCTTTCCACTTCCCTCTCCACCTTGCCCCTCTACCCCCACCCACCAAAATCATCATTTCCTATCAACACATCAGGACTTGCACAAAGAGTAGGTGGGGGCCATTCTTTCTCCAAGCATATATATTAATAGAGTACGGTCCAATTATTATTTAGCCTCACGTGCTTGGGACCTCAGTGCATCAACTTGAGTCTCAGCCCATTACATCTCCCGCTTTCTTTTGTTTTAGAACACAGGTGGTCATGCCATCCCTGACTCCTCAGAGAGGTCAGAGCCCCCAAGGGGAGGTGATCACACCCTCCCTGACTTCTCAGGAAAGGAGGTGAAAGCACCGAAAAGGAGGTGATCACAACCCACCTGACTTCTCAGGAAGGGAGATGAAAAGCACCAAAGGGAAGTGGGGATTGCTAGAGAGTTTCTGGGCTGAAGGGTCTTATTATGCACAAACCCATCAGCATGGGAGGTATTACACAAGCACATAGCAACAACGCAGAAGCTATTAGTGATGACTCTCCCCACAGTCAGTGCAAGCTTGATGTGGTGTAACAAACATGAATTATACACCCAAATAATGGTATAACAAACAATATAAATCAACATGGTGATGTAAAAGATTGCCAGAAGTCCTAGAAGGAGGGTATGTAAACAGCAGTCACACATATGCCTTCTTCAGCAGCCAAGACATAGTCCAAAACCAATCTATTGTCCATTGCTTCAAATATCAGGGAATCCAATGATCCCCCCAAGTTTTTGAAGTCCTGCAAAAGTCTTTTTATGTGTTAAGGAATCCAATGATTCCAGCAGATTTTGAAGTCCTGTAACAGTCTTACCATTTTTCAGAAAATCCAATGATTCCTGAGGGCTTTCAAGTCTTATATCTCAAAGAATCCAATGATTCCTGAGGGTTTTCAGTATATTTATTAATAGAGTATGGTCCAATTACTATTTAGCCTCACGTGCTTGGGATCTCAGTGCATCAACTCGCGCCTCAGCCCATTACACCATGTGAAAAGAATTTGATGCTCACTTCATCTCTTCATTAAACTGACTTTATGCATGGATTTCTCATAGGTTTTATTTGTTGCTCTTCTATTTTAAATATTGCTTTGTAAAACTCTCTGGCTTCCCTTAAAATTCAGCTCAAGGATCAGAGCTTGCAAGAGGACTTTCTCAGGGTTACCAAACTGCTAATAATGCTTTTTTTAAATGAGAATGTCTCTGTTCTATGTACTGATTTATTTATATATTCTCTCATTTAAACATAAAATCCTTGAGATCAGGAACTAATTTTTGCATTTTCTTTTGATAGCCACAGCTTGGTTGAAGTAACTACTTAGCAAATGCTTGTAGGTTGGTTGATTGATTTGAAATATTTCAGGCAATAAAAGTAATATTTATATCTGCTATTTAGACCATAGTTAAGTTATTCCTTTCTTGTTTTTTTTTTTGTTTTATATTTTTAGAACCAAACAAATTATGATTTTGATAAAAATGTGACAAAATCTGATCTTACTCTCAATTATTTTTGCCGATTAATGACTAATAAGTCACTTGGGACACCATATGAGAGATATGCATATTTTTCTAATAAGAATCTTGAAGCCAAGAAAGATTCTTGCCTTTATGTAAACTATGATCGTTACATAGCGATACTGAGGAACCCTGAATGGAATGGAGAAGGTGCAAAAGGAGGTAAGGCATGTTTTAATTCCTTTCAGAGCTCTAATAATTTTCAGAAGGACCTGAGCTTCTCTTATTTGATTAGATTACAGGATCATAGACTTTAAGCTAAAATATACCTTAAAGGTCATTGAGTCACAACTCATACTTCCAGAAGAGTAAATTGAGGTATAGAGAAGTTAGGTGACTTAACCCAGAGTCACCAAGCCAGCAAGTGTCAGAGGCAGAATATGAAGCCAGATCTTCTGACTCCAAGTCCAGCACTCTATCCACACTGCCAAAATATGCTAAGATGCCATTTCCTATGTAATGCTACCACTTTTTTATACTTCTTTTAACTTACTGAATCTATCAACCACCATTGGCAGAATGGCACTCTACTGGATTTCAGTTATAGAATATAGTTACCAGAATTTGGATAATACCCAACAGTTTTGATGTATTGACTTTTGTGCACCTAGCAACCCTGGGGTCTTGTGATTTCCTCTGTCTAGAATTCTCCGTGTAGTACCAAACTTCAGTCAGTTGTTTCCTTGATATATCGTTGCCCATTGTTGAGAATCCAAATGACATCACTATCAGGCTATAGTGGGTCCAACTGTGGAATTCTAACCTAGGTCTTTTATTTTAGAGACAAAAGCATTTTTTTTTTTTTGGTTAATTGGGGTTAAGTGACTTGCCCAAGGTCACACAGCCAGGAAGTATTAAGTATATGAGGCTAGATTGGAACTCAGATCCTCCTGACTTCAGCACAGGTGTTCTATCCATATACCAAAAGCATGGTATTTTTAAGGAGACAAAAGGTGCCTAATGATATTGAAAGTGGCACAAGTTTCTAGTAGGGAATCCTTTGACAATTTTAAATACAAATAATTCCTTGTATGTAAAAATTGTCTTCAGAATTGTGTTGCTGCTATAGGGAGAAAGTAAATTTGACAATTTAATCTTTTAAAAATCTTTTCCAAAATGAGCTAAAATGCCTTTCTTTATTAGTAAGAAGATGATTTGTCTTAATTAAATTAATGTTTTGTTTCCTAGTGAGGCAGTGGTTTTATCAGATTTGCACAGAATTTGGATTCTTCCAGACAACTGATTCAAAACATCAACCATTTTTAGGAGTACCTATGAGGTAAAAGTATTTGCCACTTAAAATGTCCAGTTCTGTCCAGGGTTACCACTTACTTAACGACTACTGCAAATATTTTAAATTTAAGACAGGATACTATCACCTAGACTGATTGCCATAGATTGTTGCAAGTTAAATAAAAGAATGAAAGTCAAATGCTTTTAAATGAGTCTTCCTAGATGAAAGTCATGGTATAAGATATGAGAAATAGGCAGCTATCTAAAAAAGAGTTGCTTTTAGGTCAAGGAACAGTTAGAATTCAAAAGGCTGTGTACCAAGCCAATTTCAAAAGACTTGGGTTAGAAAGTACCATCCACATCCAGAGAAAGAACTATGGAGACTAAGTATGAATCAATGCATGGTATTTTTTACCATTTTTGTATATTTATTTGCTTTTTCTTTTTTTCTTTTTTTTTTTTTTTGGTTTTTTGATTTTTCTTTGGTTTGATTTTTTTTGCACAGCATAACAAATGTGAAAATGTGTTTAGAAGTATTGTATATATATGACATATCTAATTTCTTGATGCCTTGGGGAAGGCAAAAGTGGGGGAGAGAAGGAGAAGGAGTTTGAAACACATTTGCAGAGGTGAATGTTGAAGGCTGTCTTTGCAAGTATTTGGAAAGGTGGACTGTTATTGAGGGGAAAAAAAGGCTTGGTAAAACTAAATAAATTGATCTCTGCCCCAACTTTTGAAAGTGATTGAATACAAGAATAAGAAATTACTTTGTTACTTTCCTAGTGATAATAAAATAATAATAATAGTCATAATAATAAGACAACTGAAATTTTATATAGCACTTGATAGCTTCTAGAACATTTTAAATATGTTACCCAATTTGGTCCTCACAAGAGCCCTGTAAAGTAGATAATCAGGTTATCGTTACATATATACATACATACATACATAGAAATACACACAAAAGAAATATTCTACAAGGACACATGCAAATTTATTATATGGACATTTTTGAGACTAAGAAGAGCTACATAAAATTTTTCTGTAGTAAAATGAAAGTACAAGAAACAATGATAGACTAAGAGGATTTTTAAGCCAAAAAGAAACTCAAATCATCTGAAACAATTCATATTTGGTTAGGAAATTTATGTCTAGAGAAAATGAATCACTTGCCTTTTTTTTTGGCCCAGCCAAAGATAAAGAATACCATTGGTTTTAAGTAGGCATAAAAAAATTTAACAAAGATAGAATCTGAGAATGCAACATAAATGGAGTAGATTTTTATTACCGAACTAGAAGAGACAGGTTCCTTATAGCTAAAAAACCATGATCTTATAACATTTCATATTGAAAACCAGTGAATTTAGTCATAATTCACCCACAGCCATTTGCATGGTAGATGAATTGTCATAATTATAATGTTAATTATAAATTTTATTGATAGCGCTCCTGATATTTCAGAGTACCAAAAATCAGCTGACCCTGAGTGGGATGCCATGCAAAATGTCAGCTCCATTTTAGATAAATGAAAGAACAAAATAGAAACAGAACAGTGATTTGCCTAAAGTTTATCAGTAGAACTGACATTGTGAGGATATCAAATAAAGAACTGAAGAATGAGGGTCTCTTTCCTGGAGAACAGATGGTACTGCTTCTTCCTTTTGTTTCAGGAGTTGTAAAATTACATAAATAAATTTCCTGGATTAAAAAACAACTTTTTAATTCTCTCTATCTTAAATTTGGGTGATGTTAATTGTCTAAAAGTAAGGGAGTCTAGAAGAGAAGCATTTATCAGGTTGGAATGAAAGAACATGCTTTAGCAAAGAGAAACATATCCAATATATTAACCAATTGGGATGTTGATTCCAATGGTCAAAGTGACTTTCAGCCTCTGGCAAGAGGCAAATAACTTCAGTATGTCTGATGTTTGAATCAATGTTATTTGAATGAAAATAGTGTGCTTAAAAAAAAGGTAGAGTTATAATAATGGCCTATTCATCTACCCTTTTAAAAATATTCACTCTGCATATATCTTTCTCCTATCCCTCCTCTTCTCTCTTTGCAGCTATTTTATTGATCAATGTAAAAAAATATATGATATAGATTTTGATGATAATTCAGTGCTTGAATCTGTTAAGGATACTAATAACTACTACTACAATCACTTAATGAAGACTGACAGAAGAATCCTATTTCCCAATGGTGATCTTGATCCTTGGCATGCACTAAGTATCAATTTCAGAATGAAAAGGAACTTAATAGGGATGTCCATTGGAAGTAAGTACTATTTAATTTTGTTTAGGGGATCCAAAATTGTAATAAAAAGCATGGACAGAATGGTGTCTTAAAGCATGAGTTCTTGAACTTTTGAACTGTCTAATGAAGTTTATTTTTTTTCCAAATCATATTTTTAAATTAATAAAATAAAAATCATAGAATTACAAAGAAGGCAATCAGATTAAGATGAACACACATAGAAATATATCTATTTATATCTGTGTGTATGTAATATATATATGTATGTATGAATGTATATATTCATTTATGTGAACGTATATATACATACATATACTTATATATATTTAATGAGTTCACTGATTTAGGTTAAGAATCTCTGTTTTAGAAGCAGTATGACATAAAGGATATAGCACTGCACTTATAAATCAGAAAGATTCAAATTGGGTTTAAATCCATCCTACATTATCAGTGTGATAACAAGTTGACTAAATAATCTCAGCCTCAATTTATTCATTTGTAAAATGAGAATTAATAATGACACTTACCTCACAAGTTTGTTGTGAAGAACTACTGGGATAATGTATACAAAGCACTTTACAAAAAGCACTTACATAAATACTTGGTGTTTAGAGAAGAAATGTGTGAACAAGCAAATCAATGTTTGATTTATCAGTTTCTATTCTTTCCAGAAAATAATGAATCAACAGATTTGCATCTAAAACAGAACAATTTGAAATGTTAAATAGTGCAATAAAATGAAGAGAATATTCCAAAGCAAGCATTTAATTTACTATTTATGCTCAGTGATTTTACTTTAATCATTCAACATGGCTCCCAGGAGTCAAATGAGAAGAAACAGATCAATCCTGTTAGAAATTCTGATGTCCATTAAAAGAATAAGTGGCCATTTTTTTTTCTAAACAGCCTTAAATGTTATGAAATACAAATGTTCAGTATATGCCTGTACCCTCTCAATTCTTAGTGAATTTGCATTGGAACACATGATCTTTCTTTATGATCTACTGCTCTCAAGTAAAATTTTCTGGGTTGAGATTTAGTAGGATTTTAAAATGGATAAATGATCTATTCTTAATTTTGTTCAAACTTTCAAGTGTTGTTCTCATTGCAAAAATGAAAAACTGTTGCTTATTATGTTAACATGGTACTTCTAAAAGCCATCATCATCATGGTTTGTGAGCTCAGATTGCACTGAATCGTTTTGACTTGGTCAATGAAAAATTAGAATTATAACCATGAAGCAGGGTTTTTTTCTGATTTCTTAAATAACACATAAAAGTTTCCAAGGAGAAAATTTCAAAAATACTGCCTGTTGAACATGGAGAGATTCAAATGTTAGCTATTGTTTCCTCAAAGGCAAAAGAATCTAATCTATGACAAATCATAGAGGTAGTAAAACCCTGGGAAGAAAGTACCATTATTATCCTAAATTTACATTTGGGGAAAATAAGGCAGGAGGATGTTAAACAACTTTCTCAGGATCTGATAGTCAATAAGTGTTTGAGATAGAATTTGAATTCAGTTCTTCCTGATTCCAGTCCAGCACTCTGTGTGCTGTGTTCACTAAAGATATGAGAATTAAGCATCCTCCCCACCACAGTTCTCAGGGTTTGAATATTTGGCTATTTTAGATGAAATGCTACTTAGCTGACAGTAATACCAACAATTGTAATACTTTCATTTTTCAGATAGTTCCCACTGTGAAGCAATGTTCAAAAACAAAGAAGATGATCCTCATAATCTCAAAGTTGCAAGACAATTTATCTTTAAAACCCTGCTCAGTTGGTTACCTCAATGAAGGTACAGAAAAGACAGAAGGATCCACCAAATCTAAAGACTGGCTTCTGATTTCTTTGCCTAATAGGCGAAATTGAAGCACAGACAGAAAAGTTTGGCCTGTGAAATCAGATTCCTACATGTAATTTTAAAACAGTACAGTTGGTTGTCAAAATGAGATTTTCCCTCTGTTCCTTCTCTTCACTATCATCAAAGATATAGCAAACTATTCTAGTTTGCTTCATTTTAACTACACTACAGGATGAGGTGCTCTTCAAAGCAGCAGTTGCCACATGTATATGTTGTGGGTACTGATTCCTTACTCCTTGTCCCTACCCTGGAGCTTGTCTGTGGATCATACAATTTTTGGAGCCACAAGAATTCCAGACTTCTTTGAAGGAAATCAGAAGCAACCTACAGGCTCTGCCTTCATCCCCCATCCTACTCTCACTCTCTCTCTCTCTCTCTCTCTCTCTCTCTCTCTCTCTCTCTCTCTCTCTCTGTCTCTCTCTCTCTCTGTCTCTATCTCTCTCTGTCTCTCTCTCTCTCTCTCTGTCTCTCTCTCTCTCTGTCTCTCTCTCTCTTTCTCATACACACACACACACACACACACACACACACACACACACACACATTTTGGGATTCAAGAATGAAGTTTTGGGCTTTCCCACTATATACTAAGAAGCTTCTGGAGCAGCTGGGTCCTGTATTAAGCAAAGACTGGGAGATGCTTTGGCATTACAAAATAAATTTGGTACACATTACTGAAAATTGAAATGTAGCATTTATATTCAAATCTTCATCCAGACCCAAAATGACAGCTTAGTTCTAAAACCACATTACATTAGGACTTTAAGAGGCAGCAGTTTTCAGATCTTCAGATTTCATAGATAATCCATATTCTTTTTCTGAAGTTCTGTTGTTCTAATCACATTGATTTGATGTACAAGAGTGGGAGCCAGTCATTTTAAATGAGGTCATGTTAAATTCCAGGTCCAATCAGCCAGTCCATCTATAAAGCTTAATCTACTATATATTAGCTTGGGGTACAGATATGAATTTTGGGCTGCTTTGGGAATGTTCTAATCAAGGATGTGAATTTTCCTCAAGTACATGATTTTATATTTTTATTTCTATATTATTTCTATAACTTCAAATTATCAATTGGACTTATAGTAATATTCCAATCACCACAATATCCAGAAGGAGGGGATGATCAATCTTTAGAGGTTTTAAGCATTGTTTGTTATCATGTATCTGAATTTGTGTGATTGAAGCAAAAGAAACTGGCAAATCAAATTCCCACCAAGTAGAAGAGTGTTGTGGGGAATGATAAAAACAGTTAGGAGATATCTGAGAGGCAATAGGATGACCAGAATCTACTTCCTCCATCTATGGACCACTCTCCTACTTTACCTTACACATTCTTTTTAGATATTCTAGGCTTTTAGCTTGGATTCAAAAAGAAAATAGTAAAGAGCATATAAAAAAAGCCTTTTTAATAAAACATTCAAAATTAGATATAAAAAATAGCTCCATTCTAATGGATATAAAAAATAGGTCAGGCAAATGTAAACTTCTGAAAAAATCACAAAATTGGGAAATTCTGACATCATATTAATCTCATATAATAATGTCTCTGAGTACCAATTTTTGGTGTTTTCAAGTTCAGTATTGTTATTTTGAGGCTAAATGTGTTGCCAAATTGTTTTTACCCTTTAATATATAAAGGAATTATTTTATTCTCCAGTGAGATTTTATTATTATTATTATACCTTTCTTTCTGCAATGACCCTTCTCTGATTTCATAATTGGAGTCAGTGTCCAAAATAAGATTTGAGAAATTCTATTTAAAATAATTGTAGATAATATAAAATATTTAGGATTCTATATACCAAGACATTGGTGGCAAGAATCAGAAATTGAGTAGATGCCCAGCAACTGGGGAATGAATAAATAAGTTATGATATACGGATCTAAAGGAATACTATTGTTCTATAAGAAACAATCAGCAGGCTGTTTTCAGAAAAGCCTGGAAAGACTTACATGAACTGATGCTGAGTGAAGTGAGCACAAACATAATAACATTATACCTGTGTACAATAATAAGATTCAGGGATGATCAACTATGATAGACAACTCCTCCCAGCAAGATCCAAGACAATGGAAAATCCAGAGAAAGTACTATGGATACTGAATGCTGATTGAAACATAGTATTTTAACTTTTTTTGAGGGAGGAGTTCTTTGTTTTTTCCTTTATTGTGGTTCTTTTTTCTTTTGGTTTTTTTTTGTAACATGAATAATACATATATATATTTTAAAGGATTGTACATGAATAGCTGAATCAGATTTCTTGCTGTCTTGGGGAGAGGAAGTAAGGAAGAGAGGAAGAAAAAAGTATTGGAACTCAAAATCTTACAAAAATGAATGTTGAAACTATTTTTATGTATAATTAGAAAGATAAAATGCTATTAAAAATTAGAATTTGTTCTGTGTACATTCCAGGTATAGAACATATATATCCCATATACTAAAGGTTTGTTATTCTGTGCTCCCAGTCTATTCCAATAGATGTGGAGGAATGTTGGGGAATTTAGCAAACATGTATGACATTAAGCCTTTATTATGCAAAGAATTCTCTTTTTTTTTTAACTTTTTATTTTCAAAATATATGCATAGTTTTCAATATTCACCCTTACAAAACCTGGTGTTTCAAATTTTTTTCTCCTCCCTTCTCCCCACCCCTCCCTTATACAATAAGTAATCCAACATATGTTAAAGATGTGCAATTCTTCTATACACATTTCTGCAAATATCATATTGCACAAGAAAAATCCAATCAAAAAGGAAAAATTGAGAAAGAATACAAAAAGCAAGCAAAAAACAACAACAAAAAGTGAAAATACTATGTTGTGATCCACACTCAGTTGCCACAGTCCTCTCTCTGGATGCAGATGGCTCTCTCTATGACAAGTCTATTGGAACTGGCCTGAAACATCTCATTGTGGAAAAAAGTCAGGTCCATCAGAATTGATCATCATCTAAGTGAGATGAGCAGAACCAGGAGATCATTATACACTTCGACAACGATATTGTATGAGGATGTATTCTGATGGAAGTGGATTTCTATGACAAAGAGACCTAACTGAGTTTCAATGGATAAATGATGGACAGAAACAGCTACACCCAAAGAAGGAACACTGGGAAACGAATTCTTCCCCAGTTATTTTTACCTTCTGAATCCAATTCTCCCTGTGCAACAGGAGAACTGTTCGGTTCTGCAAATATGTATTGTATCTAGGATATACTGCAACATATTTAACATATATAGGACTGCTTGCCATCTTGGGGGGGGGTGGAGGGAAGGAGGGGAAAAAACGAAACATAAGTGAGTGCAAGGGATAATGTTGTAAAAAATTACCCTGGCATGGATTCTGTCAATACAAAGTTATTATTAAATAAAATAAAATTTAAATTAAAAAAAAAAGAATTGATCATCATATAATTTTGTTATTGCTGTGTAAATACACTTTTCCTATCATTTCACCTCACGTATCAAATGTTTCCAAATGAACTTCAGATTGCTAGAGTTGAATTCAGAGCATTTGGGTTCCAATCCTGGACCTGTCATTTACTCCCCTGAATAAGATATATAATATGTCCAGTCCTCAGTCTCTACAACTATAAAATTGTAGGTTTTTAACAAAATAATCCTTAAAGTGTCTCTGCTATCTCTAAAGTAATGATCCTCTGATCTGTGATGCTGTGATCTTCAGGATGATTTTTTGCTTTGTGTTTCTAAGTAATATGAGGGAAGATGACCAAGGATTCCATGAAATGTTATTGGCTTTGGGTGCATTAGAAAAGCCAGCTCTCCATAGGATTGTTTACCTCGCAGACCTGTGGAAGAGGGAGGAATTTATGACCAAAGAAGAACTAGAGATCACTATTGACCACAACATAGAAAATTTTGATTATATCAGATTGAAAAGTTTTTGTACAAACAAAACAAATGCAAACAAGATTAGAAGGGAAACAATAAACTGGGAAAACATTTTTACAATCAAAGGTTCTGATAAAGGCCTCATTTCCAAAATATAGAGAGAATTGATTCTAATCTATAAGAAATCAAACCATTCTCCAATTGATAAATGGTCAAAGGATATGAACAGACAATTCTCCAACGAAGAAATTGAAACTATTTATAGACATATGAAAATATGCTCCAAATCATTATTAATCAAAGAAATGCAAATTAAGACAACTCTGAGATACCACTACACACCTGTCAGATTGGCTAGAATGAAAGGGAAAGATAATGGGGAATGTTGGAGGGGATGTGGGAAAACAGGGACACTGATACATTGTTGGTGGAATTGTGAACACATCCAGCCATTCTGGAGAGCAATTTGGAACTATGCTCAAAAAGTTATCAAACTGTGCATACCCTTTGATCCAGCAGTGTTTCTGCTGGGCTTATACCCCAAAGAGATACTAAAGAAAGGAAAGGGACCTGTATGTGCCAAAATGTTTGTGGCAGCCCTGTTTGTAGTGGCTAGAAGCTGGAAAATGAAAGGATGCCCATCAATTGGAGAATGGTTGAGTAAATTGTGGTATATGAACGTTATGGAATATTATTGTTATGTAAGGAACGACCAGCAGGATGAATACAGAGATGACTGGCGAGACTTACATGAACTGATGCTGAGTGAAATGAGCAGAACCAGGAGATCATTATATACCTCAACAACGATACTGTTTGAGGATGTATTCTGATGGAAGTGGACCTCTTCGATAAAGAGAGCCTTAATTGATCAAAGATGGACAGAAGCAGCTACACCCAAAGAAAGAACACTGGGAAATGAATATAAACTGCTTGTATTTTTGTTTTTCTTCCCGGGTTATTTACACCTTCTGAATTCAATTCTCCCTGTGCAACAAGAGAACTGTACAGTTCTGCACACATATATTGTATCTAGGATATACTGCAACCCATTCAACATGTAAAGGACTGCTTGCCATCTGGGGGAAGGGGTGGAGGGAGGGAGGGGAAAAATCGGAACAGAAGTGAGTGCAAGGGATAATGCTGTAAAAAATTACCCTGGCATGCATTCTATCAATAAAAAGTTATTAAAAAAATAAAATAAAATAAAAAGAAAAGCCAGCTCTCCAACTCCTTCATTTGCTCCCTCAAGAAAAGCTGTGACATATCTTTAATGTAACTGTGACTTCCTTTTCCTAACATTGTTTATACCCAGAAGGAAAGTTTGGCTCCCTTAGGACTTTGATTGGCTGATTGCTGGATGATAGGCTCATATTTAAAGTACTAACAGTTAAATGAATATGAAAAATACTGTTAAATCTGTGATTCTTAGTATTTTGTTGCCATTTCCACGCCTATAATTTAATCATGGTGGAAGGAAGCCAAATCCTCTTGAGAATCATTTATTTTTTCTTTGTTTCTTAAATTACTGGGTCTAAGGAATCATATGAACTATGTTTAGATGAGTTTGTTCTCAGATTCTGTAGGATCCCATGGTTTTAAATTATAGGGAGAAAGTCGACCCAGGAAGGATGGATAACTCATAAATGAAATTGTGGAGACACAAAGATAAACAATTCTGAAGTGGAAGAAAAATGGAGTCTTCTAACCATATTGATATGAATACACAGTGAACTAATCAACCAAATTTGATTTTTAAAATATTTGTACAGAAAATGGAAGCAGAATACAGGTAATGGAATGGTCCTTTAAGAAAACTAAGGAGTACTAATGTTCAGAATGAATTGAAATTGCCAAGGAAAAGATAGGACAACAAAATCTGCAAATCTAGTGATTTAATCCATTCCCTTTCCCTCTTATTTTTTTTTTTTTCTTAAGGGAAAAGAGTGCAGACTATAGGTCATGAAACTGGGTTTCTTTTCCTGGCAAAATTCTAGACTATATTTTTAAATCCTGGCAAAATTCTAGACTATATTTTTAAAGGAATGGTAATTTAGAAAATAAAACTATAATTAGAGAGAAAACATAGATTCATCAGGAATGGTTATTAGATTAAAGTTCAGGAAAATGTAATCATCTAGATTTTATTTTTAAAATATTTGACCTATTTTGTCATGATTCCTATCCTTACAAGCTTATCCTTACAAACACTCAAAGCTACAAAGAAAATTGCCCCCAAAATTAAGCAAAACCTTCTTATAATGACTCTAACAGATAGTATATACCACACAGTACTTTTGTAGTTTACCATTTCTAACTGAAGGGAAAGACTTGTGCTTTAATATGAATAATTTGGCATCAAGAGTCTCTACTGAATTTAACTTAAATTGTGTTTTCTTTTAGTGACATCTTCGTTTGAATTCTTATTGTCATTGGTTTAATTTTATTTTTACTGAATACAATTGCATATCTCAAATGTGAGATTATTTTATTTTATTTATATATATGTATATGTACACAAATACACACAAATATACACAAAAGTATAGTGATTAATCCATTCCTCACTTTGGGGCTATAATTCATTTTCTGCTTTCTAGTAAGGATAATGTTTGTTTTAATAATTTTTAATAACTAGATCCTTTCAATCATTAACTGTACTTGGATGAAAAACCCGTTGTAACATTTGCTGATTGCAAAGAATTTAATTATTGGAACTAGTTGACTGGTTGGATCCAAAGTCCCTAAAATTTTAATGTCAACTTAAGAAGAGTTGTTATGACTCACAGGACTGTATGAAATCCTTTATCAGTAACTTAGATAAAGGTACTGCTACTTGCTTAGAAAAATTTTTTTAAAAGCTTTTTATTTTCAAAACACATGCACATATAGTTCTAATATTCACCCCAGAAAAACCCTGTGTTCCAATTTTTTTTTTTCTCCTTCCCTTCCCTCCATCTCCTCCCTTAAATGGCAAGCAATCCAATACACGTTAAACATGTGCAGCTCCCCTATATACACTGCCACAATTATCAAATGACAGAAGAAAAATCAGATCAAAACAAAACAAAACAAAACAAAACAAAACAAAATGCATTGTTTATAAAATTTGTAGAAAATACAAAGCAAAGATGAATAATTAACATATTGGATGCCAGAAACAAAACCTGTCAAAATCTAGGGAGGTAATCTAATGAAAAAAGTTTAATAGTAATAATTATGGTGAGTTCCAAAACCCACTTTCACAAATGTGTGGTATGGAAGGTACATATTTGATAGTTTTCACTTTGAAAAAGAGCTAACAGTTTTGGTTCAATGCAAGTTCATAAGACAATAGCATTATCTATTAGTCTCATAGCAAAGAAAATTTTCTAGGTCAAGAGATTTATAGTAAGTAGGATTCATTGTTATTGCTTGTCCTTCTTTCTTGTTCTGTGACATCAAAATGTTGATTCCATAACTTCCAAATGAATTGAATTTGAGGGATGGAGGGTTGTGCAAAGTCACTAACATCACTTTCTCCTCCAGAGCCCTCTGGGTCCAGTGGTAGAATATAGAACAGGATAACTGTAAATGGCTTCAGATGCAATGGGAAACCTTGGTCTTTTCCTAGGATCTATTTTTGAGCATGGTTTTCAGGTAGATCAATAATTTTTAAAAATTATCTCTCCTGGTTCTCTTTTCCAGATCAATTGTTTTCCCAGTGAGATATTTTGCACTGTTTTCTATTTTTTCATTCTTTTTGTTTTGTTTGATTCTTTCTTGATTTCTCATGAAGTTATTAGATTCTATTTATTCAATTCTAATTTTTCTTTGGTGAACTTTTGTAACTCCTTTCCTATTTGAGCAATTTTTCTTTTTAAGAAAATCTTCTCCTAATTAACATTTTGTATTTCCTTTTGCATCACTCTCATTTCTCTTCTCAATTTATCCTCTACCTCCCTTACTTGATTTTCAGAATCCTTTTTGAGCTCTTCTATGGCCTAAGACCATTTCTTATTTTTCTTGGAGGCTTTGGTGTAGGAGTTTGATTTTATTTTCTTTTAAGTGTATATTTTAATTTTTTGTTACCATAGTAACTTTCTATGATCATAATCTTTTCTTTTGTTTGCTCATTTTTCCAGTCTATTACTTGGAGGAAGGGAGGGAGGGAGGGAGAGAAGGAAAAAAGGAAAGAAGGAAAGAAGGAAGGAAGGAAGGAAAGAAAGAAGGAAAGAAGGAAAGAAAGAAGGAAAAAGCTGTGTGTCCCAAAAAGAACTGGGCAATTGGATCCATAATGGGGCAGCTACTACTACTATTACTTTGTTCTTGATGAGGACCGTGACATCAGGAAGGAGAGATCATGATTTGCTAGTGAATTAGAGAAGGACAGCAATAGAAGAGTCGAGAATTAAACAGAAGTTTAACTACAAAGTGAGGAAAATGGCTTGCAAGAAAGAACACATGTGATGAAGTCCCTTCCCTTGAAGGGGGAATCCATTTGATTGTAACCAAATCTCAATATAAAGATCAATGGTTTCACAATGAGCTGTAGCCCTGATAGTAAGAGGTAACAGCAACAATGTGACAAGTTTGATTCATAGTAGGACATCTCGACCAGAACATGGTTAGAGCAGGTGCTTCTCTGAACTCAGAGAACATTTGTTGCTCATCAAAACAGCACAATAATTAAGTGATGCTGCCAGAGGGTGAACACAAAGGATTGTGGTTATGTCAAGCTCAGAGCACAGTTTATTTGCTGGGTCATAGCGTAAAGCAGGCTATCTCCTAATAACTTGATAGATTGAATGCTAGCTACACAATTCAACTTTTTTTCCTTAAATGTAGTATATGCAATTGTGAATTGACATTTTTCTTGTAAAAGTCTTAACTTTTAGGAAAAAAAACCTCAGCTATGTGGTCTAGTGTCTTGAAGCAAGGTTGTTTTCAGAGTAGTAAAGAATATTTATGGAACAGTTGCAAATTATTAGAAGCAGCATATTTCATGAAAATAGATCTTTCCTATGGAAATCAGAGTCAGGTCTTCAGATTCATGTCCAGCATTTTGTGCCATATTGAATTTCCAAATCTCTCTTTATTCAATGATACTGCCTTAAATTTGTGGTGAATTGGAGCAATTCATATGGATATGGGATCCTGCTACTAGTCACTAACTTATTTTCAGAGTGTTCTTTACTATGCAGGATTTACTAATTAGGTACAAATATCTGATAGATTAAATTGTGATATGGTCACTACCAAAATTACATTAATTCTTACATTAAAGTTTACCAAATTATATAAAATGTCAGCATTCCAGTGGAAGTTTAAAGAACATTGTGCCTAAAAAGTGATTGAAATTTTCACTCATTTAAATTTGATGAAGACAGCTTAAATCCTCAATAATGAAGGACCTCAATGATCATGTCTTCTAAACTAAATATTAAATTAGGCAAATTTGTTTACCATCTCTTTTATGAAAATCCATAAATTTGCCTTTCCTGGTTCCAACAATATCTTTCTTATTATCCACAGTTTTTCAAAGCCTATTGTCCATTCTTTGGCAACAACTTTCAGCAGAGATTTCAAAATCCTGGGAGGTATTTTGTCTGAATGCATAAAGAGAGCTAGCTGATATTTTTTTCTACTTATTCAGTCCAGTCCCCTGACAAAACTAATTTTTGGTCTCTAAATTGACTAGTTAGCTTTATTCTGTTGCATGATTTGCCAAAAATTGCACCAGATATGGGCAGCTAGGATAAGAGGATGGAATAAATGTAAATTCATTGAAGTGCATGATTGTTGATAAATTAATGGTATTGACATCTGTGAAGATGGGCCTGCTAACTTTTCTAATTAGGCATCTCACTAAATGATGGAAAGAACAGAAAAGTGGAACTAGATACAATTTTGAAACAAGGAAACATATGTCTTTTTGTTCAATATAAATTAGGAATATCTGTTATGGGCCAGAACTCTGAAACGAGAATTCTTATAAGATGTTAAGTCAGTGGAATTGATGATACAATGGTTATCTAGTTTAGCATGGTGATTAATAGTTCTCTCAGTTCAGTATGATTGATTTAATCTTACAATAAATAATAGTTTCTAGTGATATGATGATTGGTTTATACTCAGTGTAGAGCATGTAATCTGAGACAAACTCAGCCAAAGGAGGCAGAGACAGATTCATTCCATCGCCAACCTTTGTGGTGGGCTGGAGGCTGAAGACCAAGCCCTCGTTTCCATCTTCATCAGCCTTGTGTGGTAGCCTGTCCTGCATTATCTCCACTGAAACCAAGTCCCCTCTGAAGGCCAGGAGAAAGCTAGCTGAACACCAGGTGAAGGAGACAAGAAAAGATTTGGACTTTAACACCCGGCTATTCTTGTGGTGATTACTCAACTGAAAAGGAAGGCTGCTCCAAAGACCTCCAGAAAAGCAAACAAGAACATTATAAATTTTAACATCAGAAGAATGATTCTCATAAATAAGAAAATGATAGCAAACATGAGCTGAGTTGTTTTTTTGCGACTGACTAAATCAAGCTCCTTACCTGGTGCTTTTACAAGCAGGATGTACAAGGCATAGTTAAGGCTGTCTATTACCAATGTGAAACCTAACAAGCAATGGTTTAGAAGCAGGACTTGAGGTTTAATCCCTGCTTTATAGCCAAGTGTTAACTTCACTCATTGAGTTAAACAACCAAATTAGATTTTATTTAGATGATATGAAGTAGATCCAAGTATTTTTTTTCATTGTAAATATGATTTTGCGTGAATGGTGTCCAATTTGTAAAATTTTACAAGACTATTTTGAACCCTTTCCTGTGCTATTTGTTCAGAGCTGAGTGTACTTTATTTTTCTTCATATTTGAAGAAACTGAATTAAAACATACTAAACAAGGCATTTGTGTAAGTCATTCTAAAATTCATTTTGATATTAAGAAAAGTGATGATGTCTGGCACCATCTTCAATAAGAATCAAGTATCAAAGTAATGCTAAAAAATAATGACAGAGAAACTGAAGCAAGATAGAGATTAGAGAGTTTTTAATATTTTATTTGAATTTCTGAGAGGGAAAGATTGTCTGGTGGCAGAGCAGAATCTACTTTGTCCTTAGGGCTGAATTGGACTTTTGTCTCAAAGAATTCAACATCGAGGTGAGATTTCATGGATTTTTATAGGGCTTTAGTGATCAGGAGACACAAAAGCAGGAGAGGAGGGTAGAATGAGCATTGGTGAGCGGGAATTTCCAGAAATGGACCATAAATCCAGTTCTGATGGGTTGGGGGATGAGGACCATAAATTCTTGATAATTTAGGAGGTCTTAGGAGCCAGGATGTCTGAAATAGAAAATCTCCCACTTATCTGAGATTAAACATTTACAATTTATGACCCTAGAGTAGCCAGCCCTAAATTATATCAGTTCTAACGGTTAGGAAGGGGAATTGAGGCAGAACCATAAAAGGAAACTGGCACAACAATAATCCCCAGTTTTATTTTAATACACTACTTCCTAACAAAGATGTAGAAAATTTAATTGATTGAGAAGAGATTTACCTTTACCAATATAATTTTCCAACCTTAATATAACCATTTACATTAGTTCCAATTTGTAAAACTAGTTTTCCTATGGTAGGCAGTGTTTTGTTTTATTTCAGAAATCAATACACTACTTCCCTGCATACTGCATAATGCCTCCTATTTATAGAGCACTTTAAAATTTGCAAAGCACTTTACATATATTATCTCTTTTATCCCTCTCAATAACCTGGGGGAAGGGGGGAGGGAGGGAAGTAGGTGCTATTATTATCTGCATTAACTTTTGAAAAAAACAGTATTACGCTTCACATTAAGTTTTCCAAACAGTTTGGGAGCCATTTCCAGCTATCCTGATCTATGTCTTGTCGCTGGGGATGGCTCTGGAGGAAAGGTTGGTGACTTTACACACACCTGCCTCTCTTAAAGTCAATTCACTTTCAAGTCAAGGCATCAACTTCCTGATGTCATTGGTTCTGATGAGGTCATCAAATGACGCAAGAATTGAGGGTAAAAGATCCTCTAACAACAATGGGATCCCCTTGGCCCCTGGCAGGATTTGAGAAAGAATTCCAAAACCCTAATGAATATAGTCAGGAGGTTTGTGGCAAAGAATGGGATTTATTTACACTGAGAAGACAGCTTGCTAGGTAGATAGCTTTCTTAGGAGGCAAGGTTTTGTTAGGAATATAGCAAAGGTGAGTTTACACTGAGAGGAAAATATCTTTACCAGTGGGCGAAGTCCTGTTAAGACTTCTGCAAAGATGCTGGACATACAGCCCTAGATATGTTTGAGCTACTTTGATTTTGGGAATGGGGTGGGGCAACTCCTGAAAGACTGATTTTCAATTCAATTCAAAATTGAATGAGATTACTTAACTGGGAGTTTGAGCCACTCAATGTTGACTATGACCCAGGTTGAGATTTTGAATTGAAAAGAGATAATATCTTGGGAAGGATGTGACCCCTACCAGAGGAGAGGGTCCCCAGATTAAAGGGGACAGAGTTTCAGGACCCCCCTCCCCAAAGGTTAAAGGAGACACAATTTACATCATTCCTATTCGAGAATGAGGGACAAACAACAAACTATAAGTAACCACTGCTGTCCCACTAGGCACCTAACTGGCCAGTTCCAGTTGGGCAATCCATGTTCTTCCTTCTTTCCTTCCTACCTGTCTTTCTTTTTTCTATCCTTCCTCCCTTTTTCTGCCCTGCCTATTTTCTTCTTCTCCTTTTTTTTTTTTTTTTTTTTTTTGCTGAGGCAATTGGGGTTAAGTGACCTGCACAGGATCACACAGTTGGGAAGTATTAAGTGTCTGAGACCAGATTTGAACTCAGGTCCTCCTGACTCTTCCCAATTCCAGGCTCTACCTGATAAGGTTTAGATCTAGGGAACCAAAATGAGATTAGGGTTTTTGGTGGTCAGGTTGTTAAATGATAAGGTCTAGTGGCAGGTTCAGGGTTCAGGGAACCAAATGGAGAAGTTTGACTCTCCTGCAACCCCTTGGAATTCGGGCACGAAGGGTAGGGAGTTTGGGGGAACTCCCTTCTGATGGCGCAGAGGTTCTTTGTAAAAGAATTTACAGACCCGAAAACCTAGATTGTTAAAAGAGATTTATTATGGGGATTGGAAGTAAAGTTAGAAATCCTGACAGAGAGGCATTAAGTCTGGTTAGGGAATAGGTGAGGATAAAGAGAAGATGGCATTGGAAAGTGTATTCCTGTGGACAGAAGCTCCTTGGCGTGCCAAGCATGGTATGGCTAGCATGTTTGGAACCTCTGCAAAGAGAGGGCTTTAGTTTGGCTCTTTTATATTAAATGTTTTAGTGGTGGCTGGGACAGCTCAAGTTGGGGTTTGCTCTTGATGGGGCAGAGTACAGCTTGAATTGAATTGAATGGAAGATCTACATTTGAATAGGGTTGGAATTCTCTAGCTCTTGACTCAACCAGTCCCACCTAGGTAAACCACTTTATCTGATTCCCTGGGGCAGTCTCTCTCTGAGGCAGGGTTGAAGAAGATTTTCTCCTTCTACTAGCTGTAATACTGGACAGTCACCTGACTGCTTCATTTTCCTCATCTGTTAAAAGAGCTAGAGAAGGAAATGACAAATCTCTTACAATCTTTGCCAAGAAAATCTCAAATGGAATCACAAAGCTTGAATGTGACTTACACAACTCAATAGCAAGAAAGTAGAGCAGTGCATAAGCCAAGGGTAAGTCTCACCTCTAAGGCTATATAATGGGCAAGAAAAATCCAATCTGAAAAGAATCAGTCCCTTCCAATTACCCAATGGGAAGAGTTGTTTACATTCTGCAAAACCTTCTTTATTTTAATTAATTATTCATGTCAGGAAAATCCTAAACTTAATTCTTAGGCTGCTAAGCAACTGTTGCCCACAAATTCTATTGGAGTCAGCTTGGCCAGGGTTCCAATTCTGACTGCCTATAAATCTACTTGTCATCTTGGATACTTAATACTTTATTGCTATAATATCTGGTTTACTTCTCTATAAGTAATAGGGTTGCTCTTGCTATTTTCTAGATTCCCTTCTAGCTTCAAACTTCGCTTTATGAAAAGTAGCAACACTGATTGTAGAGCAGTGAGTAAAATGCCACGTAGTCCTATAGCAAAGACCATATAGTGATACTAAGAATGATATTTTTCTTTTTATCTAATCTTGAGTAACAGGAGACTGTTGGAGTGTACTTGAGATGCTTGAAGACAGGAGATGACAAGTTAAATTCAGGGGACAAGCTCAAGGCAAGTCAACAAGTATTTATTAAAACTTATGTGCCAGGTATAGTGCCAACCATATGTAACCCAAATGCCAAAAACCCTTGGTATAGGACTCTCTCTTCACTGGTTCAGAGCAAGGGTCCTTCACCTATGTGAGGGGACAGCAGAACAGCCAAGTGCAGAGGAGAAGATTGTCAGGCTCTCTGAGAGTCTTCTGTCTCTGCAGTCACTTCAGGTACTTCTGGCCTTTAACTTCAAGGAAAAAAATGGAAAAATGACAACTTCACTTCAGAATGTGTGGGTCAGAAACCATTTAATAAAAAAGACTGGAGAGGTCTCTAGAAGCAAAGCAAAGTTTATTATACGTTTGAGAGAATGGCCTACCCATAGAGGGGACGAGGAAGCACCGTAGGAGGCAGGATCAATGCTTTTAATCCCTAATGCAAATCCCCCTCCCACCACTGACCCTCATCCTTATTGGCTGAGGATCTTACATTCTAAACTCAGGAACTACCCAAGAAATTGAACTTGACCAATAAGTACATAGTTGCCCATATTTGGTTGAAATAGGGAGGATAACAAGAAGGGGACTTAAGTATGCCCTTAGGGGGATAACAGGGAGGAGACTTTAAGTATGCCCTTGACTTAATGCTTAAAGTCCTTCAGGCCTACTCAAACTTTGAAATAGATGAAGCCTTACTCAATTTTCACAACTGTCTTGAAAGATCTCACCTTATCTCATTCAAGAATGCCAAAGAGAAGACTATGCGAGGAAAACAGCACGAGAGAAGCTAAGTTATCCCTGGATTACTATGCTATATTCAGACTTCAGGGAGTTTCCCCTTATTTGAGATCTAGGACTCTATCTCAGTTGGACTATTAACTCATTTCCCTGCTTTGCTCATTGATGAGTAAAGGTCTAAAGTTTAGCCTGATTCTGAAAATCATATCCATTACACAAATAATATTATTTTTCTTTAAATATTTAAAGAAGAAGATAGAGATGATTTTAGCCCTGAGCTCCCTTTCTCTCAGCAAAGCAGAGTGGCCAAGCTTTTGGATCCAACTGCCTACTTTTCCTCCTGGCAGGAAGTAAAGCTTGCTTGAAGGGGGTGGGAAGTGGAAAAAGAGAAAAGTCTCAAAGTGTCTATTGTGCCTTCCTGGAGCCATAGAATGACAACCCCCGTGCTACTTTGAGGGGACAGCCTCACTACATAAGCAAAAGGAAAGACAAGTTTTTATCTTCAAGGAAGTTATGTTCTTTTTTTGTTGTTTTTATATGTGAAAACATTTTTTTTTTAACATTTATTGTTTTTTCTTTAAAGTTCTGGGTTCAAAAATCTATCCATTCCTCCTTTCCCTCTCCTCCCCAGAAGGTAAGCAATGTGATACAGGCTATATTTGTGCAATCATTTAAAAACATAAAAGAAAAGAACATGGAAAATGGGGAAGCAATCTAGGTGATAAATTCTATTCTTTTCTCATCTATAGAGGCATTTGCTGTAGAGCAAAGAGAAAATGGCCAGATTTGAACATAAAAAGCCCTCCTTCAAAACCTGGCTTTGTGGTCTCTTATCTTTTTCAGTCTCTTCACATCTGTAAAATGGGAATAAAATTTGAACCACCCATCTCTTGGGATTGTTATCCTTACTCTGCCAGATACTATTACCCAGCATTACTTTTGCCGCCTCTGAAATCCCAGAATTGATGGGGACTCGTGGTAACCAGTGCAATGGGTGAGCTCATACTAATTAAACGCACTAACCCCGAAGCTTCAAAGCTCGGCAGGGTCAGTGGAGTGGACAGCTCAGGTACCTGAGCAGACAGCCTATAGCTCCTTCTAGGGCTGTAGAGAAAGGGAGGTGATTTTGACCCATAAAGACGGGTGGGGTGGGGAGCCAGGAAGAGATCAGCATCCAATGGCTGCCCGGCCCTCCCTGGCTCTGGCAGGTGAAGGAGCCGCTGTCCAGTCGCTGGCCGAAGTCTGGGCGGCGCTGTTCGGAGAGGGAGGAGCTTCGGGAGCGGTGGGTGAGAACAGCAGAGCCCGGGGGCCAGACTGAGAGCAGCTGCTGCAGGGTAAGTGGTCAGAGGTCCGGGGCTCCGCTACCTGCGCCCTGCCTGTCCTGTGCCCTTTGGGGGCTAAGATCCGTGCGTAAGCGTGAGTACAACTGGCAGGGGCTCGTTTTCCTGACCCCGGGCGCAGAGCCGAGTTCCCAAGCTGGCCCTGAGCCCCGCAAGCCCCCAGACGGCCAAGCCCCGGCGCGTCCGAAGCCTTGGTCCCTTCGGAGCTCTGCGCAAGGCTAAGCCCGCCGGATGCCTGCTTAGCGGCAGCTCCGACCGGGCCGAGAAGTTCGGGCTTCGGTCCCGGCTCTGCGCTGGCCCAGCATGATCTTGGAAAGTTGGTACCAACTGCAGCCGAGCGAGATGCTGCGTGTCCAAGGCTGCTTCCCAGCAGGCTCGGGGTGCGTGGCCAGCAGCTAGAGGGGCTTTGCCTCCGCACTAGGGAGGGCGCCTTGCCTTGCCTTCCCAAACGCGCGTGGGGACGCGCCCTTCTTTGCAGGTAGAGCTCGCTGGGGCTGTCTCCTCTCTTCTCCCCGGCCCTGCTCCAATAGGCTCTTCTATTTCCATTACACTCCAGTCTGCAAAGGTCCTTAGATGTCATCTGCTTCTAATTCCTTTACTGATGAACTCAAGTCCCGAGAGTCGAGGGGCCTGTCCTGGTCACTCAGATGGCTGGGCAGGGGATTTCAACCCAGGGCCTCTGACTTCGGGCAAGTCTAAAGCCCGGCGCCTCCTTTTCACCAAACGAAATTCAAATTCAGGTCTTTCTCACTCCACGCTCTCCATCATACAATCTATCACCAATATAGAGTTGTATCATCATTTTTATTGGCACGTTCTGACCTTAAACAGCGAATATTTTTCTAATTTTTGGTGTCTCTTTATTTCAGGAAAAAACTATTTTGGCATTCAAAGCCCTTCATAATCAGCCAATCAATTAACATTTATTTGGTGATTACTATGTGCTAGGTACTGTGCTAAGTGCTGTGGATACAGAAAGGCAAAAGGAGTTTCTTAACTCTAGGAAGTTTTAATCTAGTGGGAGGGGGGAGATAAAGCAAGTGGTAATCTATAAACAAGCTGTAGCAGGATAAATAAAAAATAAATAACAGAGGTGAGACATTAGAATTAAGTGGGGTTGGGAAAGGCTTCCTGTAGTAAGAGGGATTTCTTACTTTTCAATGTTCTTATATTGTCGACCATATTCTCTTTGATTCAAGGACCCAGGCTTTTTATATAATCCTTAAACAAAAAATTTCTCTTCGTTTCAAGCATTTCTCCCAATCCTGGAATGATCTCCCTCTTCAACCCTTACTCCTGGCTTCCCTGGTTTCATTTAAGTCCTATGAAATGCACTGCTTATTTCCACTGGGCTGGAACCAATAATATTTTACATAATTATAACAGCAAATAGTGCAAATTCTGACACGTGTGACAGTTTCATGAGATTAATAATTCACACTAATGAGGCTCTAGCTGTATGTAAGATTCTGTGAAATCCTGCCCCATTTAACCTTGAAATTTATCAATAACCACACCTACACTTAATGCTTATTGTATAGAGTCTAATAGTAAATTAACTTGTCTGATAAAAACTTAGGGTAATAGAAAAATCTATTTCTATGTTCACTGATGTTAGAGTTTAAAACAAAAACTAGTCTTGTCTTGAACATAATTGTTTTTTATTAAAGATTTTTATTTTTCAAAACATATGCTTGGACAATTCTTTAACATTAGCCCTTATAAAACCTTGTGTTTCCGTTTTCCCTGCTTTCCCCCACATCCTCCCCTAAATGGCAAGTAGTCAATATACGTTAAACATGATAGAAACATATGTTAAATTCAATACATGCATACATATTTATACAATTGTTGTGCTGCACACACATTTTAAAAATAAAATCAAACCAGAAGAAAGAAGAAAACAGCAATAAAAAGAGTAAAAATGTTAGGTTGTGAACCACATTCAGTTCCCACACGCCTCTCTGGGTGGATGATGGCTCTCTTCATCACTGAACAATTGGAACTGGTTTGAATCATCTCGTTGTTAAAGAGGGCCATGTCCATCAGAATTGATCGTCGTATAGTCTTATTGTTGCTGAGTATAATGATCTCCTGGTTCTGCTCATTTCACTCAACATCAGTTCATGTAAGTCTCTCCAAGCTTCTCTGAATTCATCCTGGTGGTCGTTTCTTACAGAACAATAATATTCAATAACATTCATATACCATAATTTATTCAGCCATTCCAATTGATGGGCATCTATTCAAATCCAGTTCCTTGCCACTATTTAAGGGGCTGCCATAAACATTTTTGCACATGTGGGTCCCTTTCCCTTCTTTGAGATATAAGCCCAGTAGAAACTGCTGGGTCAAAGGGTATGCACAACTGATCATAATTGTAGACTGGTTCAGTGATAGTATGATAAGCATACTATACAGATTCCCTGTTGCCCTATGCTTAATAGTAGAGATCTTTTATCAACAATGAATCATTTATATATTTAGGACTATGTAAAATGCTTTATAATTATCTTTTGATCCTCACAACAATCCTTGAATAGGTGGCTATCAACCCTATTTTATAGATGAATAAGCTGAGGCAAATAGGATAAGCAACTTTCTCAGAGTCAGAATTTGAACCGAGATCTTTCTGCCTCCAGGTCCAGTACTCTATTCACTCTGCTACCTAGCTGTCTAAAACAACTAAAGATAGATAGACAGACAGACAGACAAGACACATACGAAAGGAACAAAGAAATAAAAGAAAAGGAGAGAGGAAGGAAAAAGTAAAGGAAGAAACAAAGGAATATAAAGAAAGATATATAAAGACAGATAGATATAGATAAAAGTCCTCTTTCAGGGATTCTGAGGGAGAGGGGAGAAGAAAAGGATGATGGAATATTAGTTATAGTTCCAACCTAATCTAGGGATATTTTTGGAGGTTCTATATAATCAACTCCTAAGGCATTTTTTAGGGTGAAACCAGGTAAATTTTCATTCAGTTAGTGTGTTTACATGTAAAATATTTAATCCATGCTAAGGGAAATAGGTTTAATAAGACACTATCATCACTATTAAAATGACTATCACTCTATTCCTGAGGTATTGTCTTTGGCAAAATTTCCAGCAAAATGGTATTTCAAAAATTAAGCAATAGAACAGTAATATACTATCACCACCTTGTGACCAAAAGTGGTAACCCTTGTTTTCACCAAAACTTCTATGATCATATTACCAATATGCCTGTAAATTAGTAAATGCTTAAGAAATTCTTGTTGACTTAATTTGTGATTATTATTTTCATGAAATATTAAATAAGATGTTCTGAGATTTGACATTTTAAAATCAATTTTCTTATGATATTTCTATATAAGTATTTATGGCCTTTTAGAATAATACTATCTAGTACTTCCAAGATGCTTTCTTTAAGTTTTGGGAAGCATTTTATTAAGCAGTTTACATTCTACATATCTTATTTAATCTATGGGGTCTTAAAGAAGAAAAAAAGTCCAACAACCCAGAAGAAAAATCAATTATTTTCAACATTTATGTATTCTTTTAAGACTTTCAAAGTGCTTTTTGTACATTCTCTCATCATCTTCTTTGGATGTTGCAAAAAATCCTGTGAGATCTTAGTACAGTTATCCCTGTTTTATAAATGAGGAAATTGAAGCTCTGAAATGTTCCATGATTGGTCTACAGTTGCCCAGTGAGTAAATTGCAAAGATTTGACTCCCAAATTAGTATCTCTAATGAGGAGTGAACCTCTGACTCACAATAGCCTCCTACTATAAATTTTGGGACAACCTGACTCCAAAGAAGGAATTGGCTTTTTCTCATCTTGATGCCTCATTATGCCCCTACTCTGGAGTAGAACTTTGAGGATGATTTCTCAGCCAAACCTTACAAATAGCTCATCTAACTCCTTTCCAAAAAAGAATCAATAGAGTCTCATCTTGTTAATGTTAAGAAATATATACCAACTATTAATTTCTTCCACAAAGGAAATACTTAAAATAGGAGACTTACACATTAGCAAGTGCTTTAAAAAAAAAAAACAATAAAACAGTAATCCATTTCACCCATTATAATTTCCATGAAAGGCAGAAGCTCTTTAGGATATTTCGCTTTCACCTTACTCCTGCATTGTCCTAATAACTCACAAGATATAGGTCTCCAGGTTAACCAGGCATATCACCTACTCCTGTTAGTTTCAGAATAATCTCAACTAGTGGACATTTCCTCCAGGTCAGGGAATAGTTTAAGGAATTACCTTCTAGTAGGCAGCTTATGCTGATGTAGGAATCTAGGAACTCTTGAGTTCATGAGATAATTACTGCATCTGGAAATGTCCATTTCTCAGGATCATTGGTTACTAGTTGATCACTTATATGCTGAGGTCTAGACTTGGGGTACCTAAATGAGATTAGGATTTAGTTGAGATCTAGTGGCAGGTTTGGGGTACAGGGAGTCAAGCAAAGCTCCCCTGCAATCCCCCTGGATTCGGCGCAAGGATATGAAGGTAAATGAGGTCTAGTAGCGGGGCGAGTCCTTGGCCCGAGAGCTAGATTGATAAGAGGTTTATTATTGGGTTTGGAAGTAAGATAAGGAGGGCACTGGACAGAGGGTCCTCACATGGCCAGCATGTTTGGAATCTCTGCAAAGAGGGGGTCCCAGTGTCTCCCTTTTATAATGGGAGATTTAGCTCAAGGGGCTTTTGGGTGTAGCTCCAAAGTTGGCTCAGATCCAGGTGGGTCTGGGACAGGTCAGATCTTCTATTGGAATTCAAAGGGACCAGAATTTGTGAATTAAAAGGATTATTTACAGTATTAACTAGGAGAGGGTAGGAATCTAGAAAGGAATCTTTCCCACTTCATTCCCCTCTCAAGCAGTTGGAACTTAAATTCATTTAAGGAAAAAGACATGGGGCAAAATCGAAACAGAATTGAAGATTTTCTCCTTCCAGGATTTTCCAAATTCGGGGGTCCCGTCTTCATCCCCACCCTCAAGCAGTCACCTCCAAAGGCATATGGGAAAAGGGGCTCCGATCTCCTCTTAACTGCTTCGAGCTGGCAAGGGTCGTAGAGATTTGGGGGTTCATGCCAGGAGGTGAGGCATGAGGTGTGGGGTTTGGGGATGGCAGTAGGGCATCTAAGGGGTGTGTGTCCCGGTCAGTCGTTTCCAGTCAGTTGTCCCATGTTCTCCAGGCTGAAGGGCAATTGAGAGTCCAAAGATTAAGCCCAGATCTCATGAGCAGGTTAAAACAGGGGTGTCATCTAAGGGTGGAGATGGCATACTAGATCCCATTTATCGCTGTATCCTTGCGCAGAATCCAGGGGGATTACAGGGACTCCCTGTACCCCAAACCTGCCACTAGACCTCAACTAAACCCTAATTTCATTTAGGTATCCCTTATCTAGATATGGTTCCCTGACGAAACGAACACTGGAAGCTAGATAATTTGGTGATCAAACTGAACCCCAACTTTTTCGGGGCACTCAACCAATCTGGGTTTTGAGCTGTTCAGGCAGTATTCTTCCGGGAAGAATCTGCATTCTTTCTTTGGTCTCACTCTATCTCTAAGGTAGTGGGGAGAATATCTGTGTTCCGCCTCACCCTACTTCCATTTCAGGTGAAAAGGCTTCTATTTTTTACAGATAGCAGGACCAGGCAATCTGGAACTCTGGACAAGGTAAAAGACTTTTCTTTCCTTATCTTGCCGTGGACACCCAAAGCCCTCGGGTCGGGCTTGGGTTGTCGTTGGGAGGTCTAAGCTCTGGCACAATAATTTAGGAATTGCTGCGGATTGACAAAAGGCCTTCTTTTGTCGGTTCTGTCTCTAAGAGATACGAGAGAGGCTACAAGGATTTGGAAAAATAAAAGTTTTTACCTGTCCACGATTTAGACACTCCCCTGCCTCTGGAGCAGATGCTTTGCTTGAGGAAACTCCCTCTGTCCAAATCCTTTGGAGAGATAAAGGCCCTTCCTTTGCATTTCAATGCATTTCTAATCTTTTTTTGTCACCAGAAAGCCCTGCTCTCCAGCAGGAATTGTTGAGAGAGGAAGTGTCTCTTTAACACCTCCCCAGACCAAAGAGACACGTGGTTGTTCTGGGTACCCCACCCCTCTCGGGGGTCCCAGCCAGCGCTCTCTTTGCTCTGTTCTGGGGAGATAGCCGGAGAAACGTAAGAGGAGCTGTGTTTGAGCCCTTCTCCCATGCCACTGTTAAGTGCAATGGAGTCTAATGGTCAGGCTGTAGCCACGAGGAGAAAGGTCACTGAATTGGGGTGAGTTTAGAGAATGTCTCTGCCCACGGCTGCTCCTCCCTGGACAGGAGTAAGCGGTCTCCCCTTCAGGTTTTGCTCTCCCAGCAAGATTTGGGGGCTTAGATGAGCTGCCCCGCCTTCAAGTTCCAGCGTGGAATCGCCAGAGGAGCCCTTGCCATTCAAGACGCACTACGCTGGGTAAGATGGCGTCTCTTCCTCCCCCACCCTCGTTCTGGCCTCTCCTCCCCCTTCTTCCATGGAGTGGGGAGTGTAGCACTCGAGGCCTGTTTCAGACCTCTCCCATGTGGCTTGGCAACCTGCCGTTTAAAGGCTCCTATCCTGTCCCCTTCTCGGGGTTACTGTACAGTGGGGAGATTGGGGACGCAATCTAAATCTTCTCAAATCTCCGGAAAGGTTGTCACCAACTTTTAAAACAGAACTTTGCTAGTAATTTGGACAAGTGGGCCAGGCCCCTCCTAGACCTTTACCTGGTTCTTAAAGCCGCAGCTTCCAGCCCTCAGGAAGTGTGCTCGTCCCATACATTTTAAACGGGACTCAGTTTCCCTGATTTGGTCATCCTGCGTTAACTGTAGAAGTCTCAGAACGACGCTTTTGCATGCTCACAAGGCTGGCTACAGAAACGGGGCTCCGATCTCCTCTTAACTGCTTCGAGCTGGCAAGGGTCGTAGAGATTTGGGGGTTCATGCCAGGAGGTGAGGCATGAGGTGTGGGGTTTGGGGATGGCAGTAGGGCATCTAAGGGGTGTGTGTCCCGGTCAGTCGTTTCCAGTCAGTTGTCCCATGTTCTCCAGGCTGAAGGGCAATTGAGAGTCCAAAGATTAAGCCCAGATCTCATGAGCAGGTTAAAACAGGGGTGTCATCTAAGGGTGGAGATGGCATACTAGATCCCATTTATCGCTGTATCCTTGCGCAGAATCCAGGGGGATTACAGGGACTCCCTGTACCCCAAACCTGCCACTAGACCTCAACTAAACCCTAATTTCATTTAGGTATCCCTTATCTAGATATGGTTCCCTGACGAAACGAACACTGGAAGCTAGATAATTTGGTGATCAAACTGAACCCCAACTTTTTCGGGGCACTCAACCAATCTGGGTTTTGAGCTGTTCAGGCAGTATTCTTCCGGGAAGAATCTGCATTCTTTCTTTGGTCTCACTCTATCTCTAAGGTAGTGGGGAGAATATCTGTGTTCCGCCTCACCCTACTTCCATTTCAGGTGAAAAGGCTTCTATTTTTTACAGATAGCAGGACCAGGCAATCTGGAACTCTGGACAAGGTAAAAGACTTTTTCTTTCCTTATCTTGCCGTGGACACCCAAAGCCCTCGGGTCGGGCTTGGGTTGTCGTTGGGAGGTCTAAGCTCTGGCACAATAATTTAGGAATTGCTGCGGATTGACAAAAGGCCTTCTTTTGTCGGTTCTGTCTCTAAGAGATACGAGAGAGGCTACAAGGATTTGGAAAAATAAAAGTTTTTACCTGTCCACGATTTAGACACTCCCCTGCCTCTGGAGCAGATGCTTTGCTTGAGGAAACTCCCTCTGTCCAAATCCTTTGGAGAGATAAAGGCCCTTCCTTTGCATTTCAATGCATTTCTAATCTTTTTTTGTCACCAGAAAGCCCTGCTCTTCTGCAGGAATTGTTGAGAGAGAAAGTGTCTCTTTAACACCTCCCCAGACCAAGGAGACACGTGGTTGTTCTGGGTACCCCACCCCTCCCAGGGTCCCAGGCCAGTGCTCTCTTTGCTCTGTTCTGGGGAGATAGCCGGAGAATCGTAAGAGGAGCTGTGTTTGAGCCCTTCTCCCACGCCACTGTTAAGTGCAATGGAGTCTCTAATGGTCAGGCTGTAGCCACGAGGAGAAAGGTCACTGAATTGGGGTGAGTTTAGAGAATGTCTCTGCCCACGGCTGCTCCTCCCTGGACAGGGGTAAGCGGTCTTCCCTTCAGGTTTTGCTCTCCCAGCAAGATTTGGGGGCTTAGATGAGCTGCCCCGCCTTCAAGTTCCAGCGTGGAATCGCCAGAGGAGCCCTCGCCATTCAAGACGCATTGCGCTGGGTAAGATGGCATCTCTTCCTCCCCCACCCTCGTTCTGGCCTCTCCTCCCCCTTCTTCCATGGAGTGGGGAGTGTAGCACTCGAGGCCTGTTTCAGACCTCTCCCATGTGGCTTGGCAACCTGCCGTTTAAAGGCTCCTATCCTGTCCCCTTCTCGGGGTTACTGTACAGTGGGGAGATTGGGGACGCAATCTAAATCTTCTCAAATCTCCGGAAAGGTTGTCACCAACTTTTAAAACAGAACTTTGCTAGTAATTTGGACAAGTGGGCCAGGCCCCTCCTAGACCTTTACCTGGTTCTTAAAGCCACAGCTTCCAGCCCTCAGGAAGTGTGCTCGTCCCATACATTTTAAACGGGACTCAGTTTCCCTGATTTGGTCATCCTGCGTTAACTGTAGAAGCCTCAGAACGACGCTTTTGCATGCTCACAAGGCTGGCTACAGAAACGGGATTTTAAATCTCGGTTTTTTTCCTTAGCCTCAGGGCACTCCTTAAAACCTTTCCTTAGCTGCGTGGAGAGATAACCTAGGTAAACCAAGCTAGGTCTGGCTGTCTCACACTTTCCTACCTAATCCTACAGGTGGGAACTCTTTTGGTCCTACTTTTTTAGTCCCAAGAGCTTTTGCTCTTAGGACACTTCTATTTTCTGGATTGGCGTTCTATGTTCCTGCCAACAATTAAAGGGTTTTTTTTCTGGGCTCCAACCCTGGCCAGGTTGCAGCTTCAAGAAAGACCTTTGGAATTGTTTGGGACAAATAGACCTACCCAAATTGACTACTACAGAGATCACTCATAGAAAGCAGAATTATTTATTAGAATCTCGAGAAGCGGACCGCATCCTGGTCTGCGAGAAAAATTTCACAGCAGGATAGGGCCAGATCCTTGAAAATGCTTACAGCTTTTATGCATTTCAGACAAAGAACCTCCGAAATCCCACCCTCTATATGTTGTGATTGGTCACATAAATCTACTGTTCCCCTAGGTGGTCAGTGGAATATAGTAGACAAGATGATGTACAGCTTCTTCAACCACGTAGTCCCGGCCTCATCTAAAATCACGTGACTCCAGAGAAGCCGAACCGAGGCCTATAAGGCTTGATCTATTTTAGAATCTGTAAGTTCTTCACCTTTTCCCACACAGAATGATGGCTGGGGAATAAAATTCCAGGTCAAGGCAAATAAGATGGCTTTTTTTTTTTCTTTTCTTCCCTCATTCCTTGACTGCAACAAGAAATGAGTTAATGGGAGAAATTAAAGCTATTTAAGAATTTGGTGAATACCTTTAGGAAAAAAGTCTGTCTTTCTTGAAGTTCTCTAGACTTGTTCCCTGTTTTCCCTCCCCCATTCTTTGAGAAATTATTGAGGGACTAAGAGGGGAATATAAAATATAGGTTATTAAAACAAAATGCTGGTAGTTTACCTTAAGGGAAGTTGGGGTTGTATCTCCCTACTTAGATGGTGTGTTTTCTAGAGATATTGGGTAATTTGTAACCGAGTTACGCCTTAAAATTTGTCATCTCTGTTGGGCAATTATAAGTTGGTTCAGTTATTTGCGAACCTTGAAATTTAAAGTTAAAAAATTTTTTTCTTTGACTTAAAGACAAGGGACAAGAAAGATTGATTTGCAAAAGCAATTAATAGTTTAAATGGAACATCTAGTACTGGTTTGGGAGTGTTTAACATATGAAGGTTTAAGCAAATAAGCTTTGGAAGGAGAGAGATGGAACAGGAAGAGATGGGGTGAGAGAAAAAGAGAGGAAAATAGCTCTCCAGAAATAGGGAAGAAAAAGGCACAATTCCCTAGTGAATCTGCCATTTGCCATGGGAAAAGGAGATATATCCCATGAGATTGGGGCCTGTCTTGAGCTAGCAGATTGGATCCTGGGGAAATAGCACCCTAAAAAAGTTAACTGTGATAAATTACATTTATATGGTGTTAATAACTGAATGTTTTAGTTTTAGTTTAGTTTTCAAGTCTGCTCTCAGAAGTTTGTTGGAACTGTAAGTTATCTGAAAATGATTTATTTCTACTAAGATCCCATCTGTCTAAAGCAAATTATTTAATGCTTATTTACGTGCATGGTAGTCTCCTTGTTTAAGGAAGATGATAAAAAATCGAGCAATTTGATAGGGTTAGTTCCAAAAATTCTTTTTTTTTAGAATGAAGAGACTACTAATGTTAAATCTGAAAGATTTAAAAGTTTCTTTTATGTGGAAACAGAATGCACAACATGTGATTTAGAATTTTTTTTTTGTATTTGAATATTTTAAAGGCAAATGATCTGTGTAATGTTAAATTTAAAACTATCTACTTAGATAAGAAAGATAGCTGTATAAGCTGTATATATAAAGTATAACCCTTTACTGTGATTCTTGAGAACTAGATTCATCTGAAGCCCTTGATTAATGATAATTGATGTAGAAGATAAAATCCTTTGGGACTGCAGCTAATATTTGCTGGGAGTTTTGAATTCAGGTGTGACCATTCATAAGGTGGAATGGTTAAAACTTAAGGACAGTTACCTGAAGTAAAACTGCCAGAGTTTGATTTCTGCTATTAATCTTTTAACCTTTTTACTTCTGGGGCTAGAGTTTCTTTATGTAAAGGTTTACTTAGCCCAAGTACTTGGGGCCACTCCCACCTTGCCTTTTGGGAAAGCTGGGAATCTCATCGCCCTGATTAGGCTAAAGTTTAGGCCTAGAGCCTTTTACACTGTGTGTTGATGGTAGGCTGGGCTATCTTTGGAACAACAATCCTAGGCCCCTGATTTACAGCTCAAAGCGCCCAGGGGCTATAGAATATGCATACTGTCTAGAATTTAGCAAAGAGTTATTGAAAGGGAAAACACATCCACTCCTACCACATCTCTCCTTCGTTACCTTGCCCTCAATGTTCGCGGCCCTCTTAGGAGGTTTCAACTGAGCCAAACCCACTAAATCATGCTCCTATAATGGGGGGAGGAGGGGGACACAAACTCCAGGAGTCTTCAGGGGGATTCGTCGCTCATAGGATGCTGTGAGGACGAAATTCTGTTTTTTTCTTTTGGCAAACAGCCCTCTGGGAGGGCCTTTGTGAAACCTTCTAGAGACAAAGGTTACGTTATAGAATGGGAAAGTTTTCGGGTTTTGCCATGAATTAGCTTTCTTCCCCATCCCTATAGAAATTTTAAGCTGTCTCTTAATGCAGAGACAAACACTGGGCTTGAGAAAAATGCCTCAATCTCAACACCTGAACTCTGAATAGATTAGCTGAATTCCAGTCTCTCTGGACAAGTCCATCCTTTAAAGTGCTTTTTTTTTTTTCCTTTCAAATCCTGGGACTGATTAATACTTTTGCCCTCAGGCAAAAGCTGTGAGCTGAAACACACCCAGCACTCGTCTCTTTTAAAGCTGAAAAGATTCAACCTAGTGAAACCTAGGACCTACCGACCACCTCAACTTTTTCGGGGTCCAAACCTCAGTGTTTCTTCCACTCTGCTGCTAACAGCTGTTGGTTTCCCTTTAACTCTAACCTGAGACACTGAGCTCTTTGCTTCTCACGGCAACTTCTGCCTCATGAAAAAACATTTGGAGTGGAACCACTTTTTAATACAAATCTCTCCCAGATTTAGACCTATAGGTGTCCTGGAAACTGTCCGAGGAGACCCTAGTCTCTGTCCAGCGTTTGAGCAGGAGGAATAATGGAGAAACTGCGTCACACCACAGGGGCTGAATTGGTGTCCTGCTTCCCAGTAGGGAATTGGGGTCTGGCCCTGTTTCCCTTTTTATCCCAGGACAGTCCCAACACCTCAGGGGCCAGTAAGCTGGGTTGGCAGTGCTGAGATACTTTGCACTCCCTCTGACCCATAAGAGTGGGGAAAGTGGGGGAAAGGCTCAAGATCTTTGCTTATTGAGGAACCAACTCTTTTTAAAGAAAGGCAGCACAGTTAAAAGATTTCTAAGAGCTTAAATTGCATTCTTATCTTGATTAGATATATAGGCCTCTTGTTTCCCCTGACTTCTTAGTCCACACCCTGAACCAACACCAAGAGAAATTGGCTTTCCTGGAAATTAAGAGTGAAAGGGCCTAAACTCTAGGCTACTTAACACTTTTTACTATAGACAAATAATTTTTTGCTCCCAGCATTTTCTCCTTCTTCTCCTTGTTAGATGGGCCATCAGCATTCTTACAGGCAGCCCACAGAAGGGACCTGATGGATTTCCTGCTGTCTCCATCTCCACCCTTAGATGATACCCCAGTTTTAACCTGCTCACGAGATCCGGGCTTCAATCTTTAGACTCTCAACTGCCCTTCAGCCTGGAGAACATAGGACAACTGACTGGGAGCGACTGACCGGGACACACACCCCTTAGATGCCTTGCTGCCATCCCCAAACCCTACACCTCATGCCTCACTTCTTGGCATGAACCCCAGGTCTCTACAACCCTTGTCAGCTTGAAGCACTTAAGAGGAGATCGGCGCCCCTTTTCCCATATGCCTTTGGAGGTGACTGCTTGAGGGGGGGGGGAATGAAGAGGGGACCCCTGAACTTGGAAAATCCTGGAAGGAGAAAATCCTCAATTTTGCCCCATGTCTTTTTCCTTAAATGAATTTTAAGTTCCAACTGCTTGAGGGGAGAATGATGTAGGAAAGATTTCTTTCTAGATTCCTACCCTCTCCTAGTTAATAATGTAATCACAAATCCTGGTCCCTTTGAATTCTAGTAGAAGATCTGACCTGTCCCAGCCCCACCTGGATCTGAGCCAACTTTGGAGCTACACCCAAAAGCCCCTCAAGTTAAATCTCCCATTATAAAAGGGAAGACACTGTGAATGAGATAAAAATGAGATCTTTTAAGACGGTTGTGAAAATCGAGTAAGGCTTCATCTATTTCAAAGTTTGAGTAGGCCTGAAGGACTTTAAGGTCAAGGGCATACTTAGTGTCTCCTCCCTGCTATCTTAAGGCGATACTTAAAGTGTCCCTGCAATCCCCTCCCTGTTATCCCCTTAAGGGTATACTTAAGTCCCCTTCTTGTTATCCTCCCTATTTCAGCCAAATATGGGCAACTATGTACTTGTTGGTCAAGTTCAATTTCTTGGGTAGTTCCCGTGTTTAGAATGTAAGATCCTCAGCCAATAAGGATGAGGGTCAGTGGTGGGAAGGGGAATTTGCGTTAGGGATAAAAGCGCCGACCCTACCCTCTATGATGCCTCCTCCCTTCTATTGTCTGCTCGACTGGTTGGACACCCGTTCTCCAGAATGTAAATAAACTTTGCTTTGCTTCTAGAGATCTATCCAGTTGTTTTATTAATGGTTTCTGACCCATACAACTGGGATCCCCTCTTTGCAGAGATTCCAAACATGCTGGATCCTCTCTCTGATGCCCTCCTTATCTCTACCTTCACCTATCTCCTTACTTCCAAACCCAATAATAAACCTATTTTATCAATCTAGTTCTCGGGCCAATAAATGCTTTTATTGGCAACTCATGCCGCTACTAGACCCCATTTACCGCGGTATCCTTGCACCGAATCCAGGGGGATTGCAGGGGAGCTTTGCTTGACTCCCTGTACCCCAAACCTGCCATTAGACCTCAACTAAACCCTAATCTCATTTAGGTACCCCAAGTCTAGACCTCAACAATAGTCAGGAAAGAAACTACAAGCAGAAGAGACAACAGGGATTTGCGGTTCAGTCAAGTGATTACAGTCTAATGAGTTGACAAGTCCTCCTGATAGTATGGTCAATTAACCTTGACACAAAATCCATCCACAAGGATCAAGACATCATTTTAGAGTCGCTATTTGCATATGTCCTTTAGCAAGATGTAATGGGCTGAGGCTTGAGTTGATGCACTGAGGTCCCAAGCACATGAGGCTAAATAGTAATTGGACCATACTCTATTAATATATAAGCTTGGAGAAAGAATGGCCCCCGCCTACTCTTTGTGCAAGTCCTGATGTGTTGTATAGGAAATGACGAATCTGGTGGGTGGAGGCAGGGGAGTGGAAAAGGAAGAGGAGGAGAGCTCAGCACTCACTTGCTCTGTTAGCTGATTTCCTGTCGCAGCTGCCCATATTGCTATCGCAATCTTTCTTGCCTATATTTGCTATCACAATCTTTATTCACCTCTTCACTTGAATAAAGACTGAAGATTTTTTCCCTCAACTGAGTTCCTGACTCTGGCTGATTTGAAATACGCGATCATTACAGCAAGAGATCAGAACATTTGTCCCATAGAAAAATGTCGATTAACATATATATCCAACTCCAGAGCACACATGTTACACTGATAAGGAGAGAGTAAAAGAGTATCTAATTACCCTTGAGAAATTCAAATTATCTGACACATAGAAACTACATCCAGAGTATAAAAAGTACTAGAGAGATTGATTGCTTAACTACATTCAATGATGTTGAATCATAGAAGATAGTATATTTCTTTAAGGATGGGAATAAAATTGGCTAATATGATTGGTTGATTATGAAAAAAAAGTAGGAAAAGGTTAAAAAGGAGGAATTATCTCATATAAATGAAGCCTGAGAGGAAGACTTGATAGAGAAGAAGCAGGTGGGAGTAGAGGGCTGGCAGTACTGGAATCTTATTGGAAATTTATTACAAAGGGAACATGTTTTAAATTAAGATTTAGAGGTGTGGAGGAGAGAGAATAAGGAATAGGAGGGTAACAGGAAATTATAAGAAAAGAATTCTTCAAAAGAATGTTGAAGAGGGAGGTAATAATTAGAGAAAAAAAACTTGTTTATCCTGTTCTTGAAGAAAACTATGACATCATGGAGGTGATATGATGGAATGAAAATGAATTAGATTTAAGTGAGGGAGGGCTGTGCAAGGCCACCTGCCTCACTTTCCCCTCCAGAATCATCTGGGTCCAGTGGCAAGATAATAGATCAAGATGACTGGAGATGGCCCTAGGTGCAATGGGACCTTTTTAAGGTAAGGTGATCAACAGATCTTATTTGGCAGAGGCTGTACCCATTTAGTGATTAAGAGTAGGTAGCAATTGATGTGTGAGAAAAAAGATTAAAAGGAGAGACTGAGAAGGACAATAGTGAAGAAAAATAGGATGAAAGGAAATGCACTAATAGTAATTATAACTGCAAATGTGAATGGGATGAACTCAATTATAAAATAGAGATGAATAGCAAAATGGATTAAAATTCAGAATCTGACAATATGTTATTTACAAAAATCCTTTTAAAAATGAGAAGTATACTCATAGTTAAAGGACTGAAGTAGGATTTATTATGCTTTAACTGTTAAAAAAATAAAATAGATATAGCAATTATGATCTCAAAGTTAAAAGTAAAATAGATTTAATTAAAAGAAATAAGCACAATGACTACTTTCTGATAAAAGTTATAGACAGTGAAAGAATATCAATATTAAACCTATATGGGCCAAAAAGTAGGGCATTAAGATTTTTAAAAGTTAAATGAATTAGAGGTGGAAATAGTAGTACCACACTAGCAGGGGCTTTTAATTCTCCCCTCTCAGAACTAAATAAATCAAAAAAATAAATAAGAAGGAAGTCAAAGGAGTGAATAAATGTTTAGCTAAGCTAGATAGGAAAGATATTTGAAGAGAATTGAATGGGAAACAAAGTAATTCATTTTTTTCTTAGTGATTCATGATCATATTAGAGCATAAAAATTTTATACTTAAAAGAAAAAAGTAGAAATATTAGATCACAATGCGATAAAAATTATATATTTAATAAGTGACCATGGAAACATAGATTAAAAACTTTAATTGGACCAGGCAGCTAGGTGGCGCAGTGGATAGAGCACCAGTCTTGGTATCAGGAGAACCTGAGTTCAAATTTGACCTCAAACACTGTGTGACCGTGGGCAAGTCACTTAACCCCAATTGCCTCAGCAAAAAAAACACCAAAAAACCCACAAGAAAAAATCAACTAATTGGACACTAAACAACCTAATCTTAAAATATGAATTAGTTGGTTGTTTTCTTTTGTTCTTGAAGAGGACCAAAATGACATTACTGTTAGGGTTGAGTTGTAGTGTGGCCAACTGTGGCTGATCAGACCAGTACAAACTCAGCGTTGTCTGCCTTAGGAAGGACTCAAATAGTCCCTAAGAACATTTAGGGAAGCATCTCTAATTTTGCACATGTCACTTTTCTTTTGGGCTAATTCAGTTCTACTTTACTTATAGAGCACAGCACCTTCTCTGATAAGGGCACACCATGCTGGGCGATCCTATGCCAGTGTCTTCCATGTCATACAATTTTTTCTAAAGTTCTTAAAAGATATCTTGAGAATGTTTTTTTTAAAAGATAAGTGATTTTAAAAAAGAAATCAAGGAAACATAATTTAATTAAAGAAATGATGATAATGAGACAACATATTGAAACCTATGGGATACAGCCAAAGCAATAATCAGGAAAATTTGTATCTCTAAATGCTTATCTCAATCAAGTAGAGAAAGAGCAGGTCAATAAATGTAATTTAAAAAATTAGAAAAACCCAATTAAACACTAAGTTGGAAATACTAAAAATTAAGAGTGAGATTAATAAAATTAAGTATAAGAAAATCATTAAATTAATAAATAAAAGTAGGAGTTGGTTTTATGAAAAATTCCATAAAACAGATGAACAATGATGGCCTACTATAATTTTAAAAAAAGAAAAAGAAAAAAGAAGAAAACAAATTACTAGTATTAAAAGTGAAAAGAGTGACTATACCACTAACAAAGATGACATCAAAACAATTATAAGAAGTGATTTTCCCCAATTTTAATGATTTAAGTGGAATGAAAGAACATTTATAAAATATAAAATACCTATATTAGCAGAAGAAGAAATAGAATACCTAAATAGACCTATTATAGAAAAAGAAATTGAACAGGCTATAAATGAATTTCCTAAGCTCATCAGCAGCAGGACCAGTCTGATTTATAAGTAAAGTCTATCAAACATTTAGAGACCAGCTAATTCCACTATTAAATAAATTACTTGGAATAATAGACAAAGAAGAGGATCTACCAAACTTTTTATGGAACAAATATAATATTGGTACTTAAAGCAGGAAGAAAATTATAGATTAATTGCATTAAAGAATATGAAAACAAAAATCCTAAGCATAATACTAGTTAAAAAATTACAAGAAGGATCAAATGAGATACTTAGCACGTAATAGAGATTCATTCCATCCATCTATTCTCATTGTTGAATATCATAGTCAGGAATAAGAAAAAAGCCCAGAAGTATCTCTGTAAAGGGCTGAAACTCTGAAAAGGTAAGCTTGAATCAGACAACTGAGCATTTAAGGCTAATTACTTATTCGATAGGAGACAATGACTCTATTAGCATATGTTTTGGATAATGGCTCTTCTCACTATTTGGTGCTTACTAAATGTTTGGTTTGTTAAGATAAAGTAGATTAGAATTGGAGGGTGGGGTGAGAGTTCTCTTAATGAGAACTGAGAGACTAGCTTTTAGGAACCATAAAAGTAAATGACATCTAGTCAGGACTTGGTTATGGAAATGTATTTCCAACCAAAACTGGTTCAGTAGCTACTTGCTGTGAAAGCAGTGCCTAGAGAGCATACTTGCATCCACTTCTAACATTTAGTATCCCCAAAACCCATATTTACAAACTTCTTTCAAGTGGAGCTTTAGGGGCTTGAAAATGACACCCCCAAAAAAATCCTTGCATCCATTTAAAAAACCTCTACTCCTACTGTAAGCTTGGGGTGGGGTGGAGATAGTCACATTGACCATACTTTCCAAAACCCTGGTTGGATTGCTGTCTTACTCCAAGAACACCTACTAACTTTCTTGACCAGCCTAGCACCTTTTGTGAGCGTTTTATTTCTTACACTCTCTATAAATGCTTTGTAAGTTAACATGAGATCTTGAGATAGTCTACATCATTATGTGTGTATGTGTGTGGGGTGATTTGTTTTTTGCTGAGGCAATTAGGGTTAAGTGACTTGACCAGGGTCATACAGCTAGGAAATATTAAGTGTCTGAGGCTGATTTTAAGCTCAGATTCTCCTGACTTCAGGGTTGGTTCTCTATCCACTGCGCCACCTAGATTCCTCAATGTGATTTTAAAAAATTCCTTAATAGTACATACAAAGTTAAAAGCCCACCGGGCAGGTTTTATTTGTCACAAGAATGTAACTCTTTACCCTGCCCTGATAAAGACCTTTAATATATGCTTGTAGTTGTTTACAAAGACAACTTGGTTGTAGGATCACTAATTCATTATAGCCTTACCATGGTACCAAAAAAGAAAAATCACTACCTGTTAGAGGGACCTTATAATTCAGAGAACTGAGAGATGGAGAAGGTGTGCAAAGACAATCTTGTCCCCTCCACATACTCCATAATCCCTCCTAATCCTTGCTGCTGAACTCCTTATCACCCTATCTTTATTCCTTTACACAAAAAGCTGTCCCATTTCTTTGGAATGTTCTCTTTCCTCATTTCTGCCTCTGAGAATCTTTGGCTTCCTTCAAGACTCAGGTCACATGCCACATTTTTGAGGATGCATTTCCTGGTGCTTCCAGCTACTAGTGCCTTTCTTCTAAGGTTATCTCCCACCTCATCTATATGTGTCTCATAGATTCTATTTATGTCTATGTTTGTTTTTTGTTTTTTTTTTTTACTTTATAAGAATGTGAATTTTTTGAGGGAAGAGATGACTTTTCTTTTTGGGGCTGTTTTTTTTTTTTCCCAATTACTGGCAGTTGACATAATGCCTTACATATATAGTTAAGTATTTAAAAAATGATTGCTGATTGGTTGATTGTGCCCAGAGCTCCCACATTGTGGGATCAGTGAAAGCCAATCAACTTCACTTTTCTAGATTAGTATCAGTTTGCATGTGAGTTTTGGAGGAAAAAATCTTGCCAGAATTTGGAGTTAGGAGAGGAAATGTCTTGTTCATTTATTAAGAGCCTTATACAGTATGTGCTAGGTAGCATGGTAGGGGCTGAGGATTCCTTTGAAATCAATGATTTCTTGGGTATAAGGAATTCTCAGTGAAGAAACGCCCAGATCTGCCTTTGCTCTCTAACTCCCAGTCTTAAATCATTTAGAGATCCTCTAAAATCATGGATTTTTTAGTGTCATGACTCTTTTGGCTGTCTGATAAAACCTACAGAGAGCCCTTCACAAAATAATATATTTAAGTGCATAGTTTTACAAGGAAAAGAAATTCTATTGAAATTCAGTTATTAATTTTTTTGTAAAAAAAAAAAAAAAAAAAAAAAGACCAGGTTTACAGATTCCAGATAAAGCAGCTGTAATTTTAGTCCAATCCCTTCAGGATCTGGAAAACCTGAGACCCAGAAAAGAGAAATGATTTAAATTATCAGAGATCTAATCTGGAAGGAAATACAGAAACCATTTAGCACTCACCTCCCCTTTTTATAATTAAGTAAACTGAGGGCCAGGTTGGATTCAGTAGTAGAGTAGTAGTAATACAGGAGATATCTGATGGACTTAGCCAGTATTCTTTTTGCCTCTCCTCTAAATAGTTGACAAATGGGAGAGCAGGAATGAGACCTCCAAGGCAATATTCATCTTTTACCTCTCCAGGGCTGATCATTGGTAATTAAGGGTTGGAGCTATGGGGTAAATTGGCAGGTAGTAAAAGCAAGCCTGCAAACATGGGGGGAATAACCTACAATTAGGGCTCATATATGGCAATCTAAGATTTACAAAGTCTTTTAGGGACATGGTCTCATTTGATCTTTGTAGCAAACCTGTGGTCTTTCAATTCTTATCTTTCAGCCTCAAGTCCCTGCCACTTCAGTCAAACCCACATTCAATTATTAATTGGATCTTCTTAAGTACAGGTGCTACCATGTCACTATCAGCATCCATTCTTCCATTTCCACTGTACCTAGTGTCTCCAGGATCAAATTTAAGGCTCCCTGGCTTTTACAACCCATCATAACTATGCCTAAAGAGTTATCAAATTTACATTGTTGGTGGAATTGTGAACACATCCAGCCATTCTGGAGAGTGATTAGGAACTATGCTCAAAAAGTTATCAAACTGTGCATATCCTTTGATCCAGCAGTGTTACTACTGGACTTATATCCCAAAGAGATGTTAAAGAAGGGAAAGGGACTTGTATGTGCCAAAATGTTTGTGACAGCCCTGTTTATAGTGGCTAGAAACTAGAAAATGAATAGATGCCCATCAACTGGAGAATGATTGGGTAAATTGTGGTATATGAATGTTATGGAATATTATTGTTCTGTAAGATATGATCAGCAGGATGATTTCAGAAAGGCCTGGAGAGACTTACATGAACTGATGCTGAGTGAAATGAGCAGGACCAGGAGAACATTATATACTTTAACAACAGCATTATATGATAATCAACTCTGATGGACGTGGCCCTCTTCAACAATGAGATGAACCAAATCAGTTCCAATAGAGTAGTAATGAACTGAACCAGCTACACCCAGTGAAAGAATTCTGGGAAATGAGTATGAACCACTTCATAGAGTTCCTAATCCCTCTATTTTTGTCCACCTGCATTTTTGATTTCCTTCACAGGTTAATTATATACTATTTCAAAGTCCGATTCTTTTTGTACAATAAAATAAGTGTATGGACATGTATACAAAAATTGTATTTAACTTATACTTTAACATATTTAACATGTGTTGGTCAACCTGCCATCTGGGGGAGGGGGTAGGGGAAAGGAGGGGGAAAATTGGAACAAAAGATTTTGTAATTGTCAATGCTGAGAGTTATCAAACTGTACATACCTTTTGACCCAGCAGTGTTTCCACTGGGCCTATATCCCAAAAAGATCCTAAAGGAAGGAAAGGAACCCACATGTGCAAAAATGTTTGTGGCAGCCCTTTATGTAGTGGCAAGAAATTGGAAACTGAGTGGATGGCCATCAGTTGGAGAATGGCTGAATGAGTTATGGTCTATGAATGTTATGGAATATTATTGTTCTATAAGAAATGATCAGCAGGATGATTTCAGAGAAGCCTAAAGAGACTTATGTGAAGTGATGCTGAGTAAAGTGAGCAGAACCAGATCATGACACATGGCAACAAGAAGTTTATATAGTGATCAATTCTGCTGGATGTGGTTCTTTTCAACAATGACATGATCCAGGCCAATTCTCATGATCTTGTGATGATAAGAGCCATCTACACCCAGAGTGAAGATTGTAGGAACTGAGTATGAATTACAGTATAGTATTTTCACTCTTTTTGTTGTTGTTTGCTTGCATTTGATTTTCTTTCTTATTTTTTCCTTTTTGATTTGATTTTTCTTGTGCAGCAAGATAATTGTATAAATATATAAGCATACATTGGATTTAACATATATTTTTACCATGTTTAACATAGATTACTTGCCATCTAGGGGAGGGGGTAGGGAAAGGGGGGGGAAATTGGAACATAGGTATTGCAAGAGTTAATGTTGAAAAATTATCCATGCATATGTTTTGAAAATTAAAACAATTTTTAAAAACCCTATCATAACCTGCCTTTCCAAATCTATTTGCATTTTTCTTTCACCTATTCAATGATCAATGACTCTCACCTCCTTACTGCTCCAGTATATGTATATGTATAAATATTATAATTGTTATATATAACAAAATAAAGTATAATAACTGCTTACATATGTGTGTGTGTGTGTGTGTGTGTGTGTGTGTGTGTGTAAAATCTATCATGTTGGTAAATAGTTGTTTGGATGTTATTTCTTCCATTAGACTATGAACCTCTTGAGACTAAGAGCTATTTTCTGATTTCTTTGTATGCCCAGTGCTAAGCACAATACTTGACCCTCAATAAGTACTTAATAAGGCTTATTATTGTTGTTTTTAAGACCCTTAAAATTTGATATGACTTGTCTAGTTATGTACCTAAAAAGCAATAGAGCTACATCTGAAATCCCTAGGATAAAATTAATCTTTCACTCCATCAGTCTTAACCATTATTAGACTGAATATGAAGGTTGGGGATAACTATTGGGAGGTAGCAAGAAGTTTACCAATGGAGAAAGAAATCTAGGATAATGCCCCATATTTAGAGAGGCAGCATAATGGATAAAAGGCTGGACTCTGCATTAGGAAGACCTTGTTTTAATGTTTCATCAGAATAACTGTGAGATTAAGCCTCTGTTTTCTCAGCTGTAAAATGGGGATGGTAGCAGTACCTATATCCTATAAGTCTCATAAAAGGATCAAAGGACTATTGCAAGCCGGATGTTTTGGAGAGAATGGGGTGGGGAAGAACTACTTCTGGTTTCAAGTTCTGTCTCTGATACTGCTCTAACTGGAAGCCTTGGGCAAGAGACTTTACTCCTTGAAGTTTCATTTTCATCGGTTTTTAAAAATTGGAGATGGGAAGAGAAGATTACACCTCTGAAGTTCCCTCTAACTCTCCATCTAAAACCTAAGCGAAACACTAAAAATATCACTATACAAATATCAGCTGCTTTTTTTTACACCCATAATTCCATTTGATCTTAATATAGATTTGCCCATTTTTCAGATGAAGAAACCGAAGGCTATAGATGCATCCTAGTGATATCAGGATAGGGGAAGCCAATCTCAGAAGCCATCCAATCCAACCACCTTCTTTTTACACATGAGGGAACTAAGACTTGCATAATTTAGGTGATTTGCCCACTTTCCAGCTAGTAATACATAGCAGTAAGTGGCAGAGTCCTCACTGAGACCCCCTCTTTGGTCTCCAGGTCTGGAACTCTTTCTTCTGTCCCATTCTTTCCTAAACTAAAAGAAAGAGTGTGAAATTTCCCATGCTGCAGCAGTATCTGCATTTGAGTTCTGTTCCTTCCCTCTCTACCTCCCTTAACTTCAGGGAACTGAGTCCTAGAAAACACTGATACTCCAATTCTTTCACATATTGCCCCAGGGGAGGCCTCCCAGCCCATTTCTGTCCAGCTAGTCTTAGGTCATATGAATTGGGAGAAACATGAGAAGGGAGGGGCATAAATAGGTCCAGGTAATCTGGTATGTCTCAGAAGAGATAGGCTCAGGACCCAGAGGTAGTTAAGCTCTTGCAGGAACACCAGGAACTCTTTACTGAAGACATTATGCTCCTAGTGATTTCCTGGTGTTGGGGGCTGCCGCTGCTGCTGCCCTTGCTCTTTGGTACCTATGCAGAGGACATGCACAGGAGTTTGTTCTTTGACACCTATCCTACACCGATAGATCACCTGGAACAGCAATGGCTTTGGCAAAAACTGGACCATTTTAATCTGACAGATTCAAGATTCTGGAGACAGGTAATGGAAAATGGAAAAAGGAAAGAAATTGGGGGTATGAGATCAGATAGCCCCACGAAGCTGGCCAGGTACTCCACAACCTTACATTGGAGACAACAATAGGACTACAATATCAGAGAGCAAGAAGGGGCCAGAGAAGGCACCTAGTCCAACCTTCTCATTTTGGAGAAGAGACTTGTCAATTGTCAAGTGAAGTAATAAGTGGCAAAGGCAGATATTGGAATTCTAAGTTGAACCCAATTTCCACCGAGCCATGTTGCCTCTTGAGGCCAGTAGAAGGGATCTTGTGGGGCTGATAAATGACTTGGGGAAGATAACATGTCCATTATTGGGCTCTCAGCTTTATGATGTGGAGTTTTTGGACTAGTCGGTCTTTTATGATACCATATGAAAAGTTCTTTGTGCACCTCCTGGTCACTCTCGGGGCAGTTTTTCTCAACTCATTTCAATTTAAACTACTGTACATTTGTGAAAAGCTTTCCATAGTATGTGCCTGATGGAGTGTTAGAGCTGGGAATTTCTTTTCAACCTGGGGTTTCCTTGGTTGGTATAAGGCAAATTTTTTTCTTTTTTAAATAGTATTTTGTTTTTCTGTATATGCAAAGGTAGTTTTAAACATTCACCTTTGCAAAATCTCATGTTCCAAATTCTTCTCCCTTTTTACCCCCTTATCCTGTCCCCAAGATAGCAAGCAACCTGATATAGGTTAAACATGTGTAGTCTTTATAAACATATTTCCATATTCATTATGCTATGCAAGAAAAATCAGATTAAAGGGGAAAAAACATGAGGAAAAAAATAAGCAACAACAGTAACAAAATAGGTGAAAATACTAAGCTTTGATCCACATTCAATCTCCATAATTCTCTCTCTGGAGGCAGATGGCACTTTTCATCACAAATTTATTGGAATTAAAAGGTAAAACTTCTTTAAACAGTGGGTTGTGACTCCCTACGGAGTCATATAATTGAATGCGGGTGTCATAAAATTATGTTTTATTATTGGTAATGCTTGATTTGTGTATCTATTTTATGTACCCATATACTTGGGGTTGTGTAAAAGTTTCCCTGGTGAAAAGCAAAAAGTCCTTGTGAAAAAAAAAAGGTTTAAAAAGCCCCTAGTTTAAGGAACCTTAGGAAGGAAAGATTTGGCAGCTATTTTTTTGTAATTTTTTTTGTATTTTTTTGAGAGTTGCATTCTGCACTGAGTGGTTAAGTCAATGTATCAATGAATATTTTGTAAGGATCTTCTGAGTGCTAGGTACTCTCCTAAGCATTGTGAAAACAAATGGCGATACAATAACAAAACTGAAACTGGCACAGTCTTCAAATACATTCTATCTAGGAAGATGATATGTAAGTTTTTATAACCATTCATTTGCTGGAGCTAGCTCTAATAGAGCAAGCTGAGAGTTAAAGTTTTTTTTTTTTTTTATTTTAACAGTATGTTATTTTTTCAATCACGTTAAGATGGTTTTTAACAATCATTTGGTAAGATTTTGAGTTCCAATTCTTTTTCTTTTTCTTTCTTTTTTTCTTTTTTTAACTTTTTATTGACAGAACCTATGACAGGGTAATTTTTTACAGCATTATCCCTTGCACTCACTTCTGTTCCGATTTCCCCCCTCTCTCCTTTCACCCCCTCCCCCAGATGGCAAGCAGTCCTTTACATGTTAAATAGATTACAGTATATCCTAGATACAATATATGTTTTCAGAACCGAACAGTTCTCTTGTTGCACAGGGAGAATTGGATTCAGAAGGTATAAATAACCCGGAAGAAAAACAAAAATGCAAACAGTTTATTCATTTCCCAGTGTTCTTTTTTGGGGTGTACTGCTTCTATCCATTCTTGATCAATTGAAAATGAATTAGCTCTCTTTATCGAAGAAATCCACTTCCATCAGAATACATCCTCAAACAGTATCGTTGTTGAGGTATATAATGATCTCCTGGTTCTGCTCATTTCACTTAGCATCAGTTCATGTAAGTCTCACCAGTCCTCTCTGTATTCATCCTGCTGGTCGTTCCTTACAGAACAATAATATTCCATAACGTTCATATACCACAATTTACTCAACCATTCTCCAATTGATGGACATCCATTCATTTTCCAACTTTTAGCCACTACAAACAGGGCTGCCACAAACATTTTGGCACATACAGGTCCCTTTCCCTTCTTTAGTATCTCTTTGGGGTATAAGCCCAGCAGAAACACTGCTGGATCAAAGGGTATGCACAGTTTGAAAACTTTTTGAGTATAGTTCCAAATCACTCTCCAGAATGGCTGGATGTGTTCACAATTCCACCAACAATGTATCAGTGTCCCAGTTTTCCCACATCCCCTCCAAAATTCCGCATTGTTTTTCCCTATCATTCTAGCCAATCTGACAGGTGTGTAGTGGTATCTCAGAGTTGTCTTAATTTGTATTTCTCTGATTAATAATAATTTGGAGCATATTTTCATATGGCTATAAATAGTTTTAATTTCTTCATCGGAGAATTGTCTGTTCATATCCTTTGACCATTTATCAATTGGAGAATAGCTTGATTTCTTATAAATTAGAGTCAGTTCTCTATATATTTTGGAAATGAGGCCTTTATCAGAACCTTTGACTGTAAAAATGTTTTCCCAGTTTATTGTTTCCCTTCTAATATTGTCTGCATTTGTTTTGTTTGTACAAAAACTTTTCAGTTTGATATAATCAAAAGTTTCTATTTTGTGGTCGATAGTGATCTCTAGTTCTTCTTTGGTCATAAATTCCTCCCTCTTCCACAGGTTTGAGAGATAAACTATCCTATGCTCTTCCAATTTATTTATAATCTCATTCTTTATGCCTAGGTCATGAACCCATTTTGACCTTATCTTGGTGTACGGTGTTAAGTGTGGGTCAATGCCTAGTTTCTGCCATACTAATTTCCAATTTTCCCAGCAATTTTTGTCAAATAACGTGTTCTTATCCCAAAAACTGGGGTCTTTGGGTTTGTCAAACACTAGATTGTTAAAGTTATTGGCTGTTTTGTCCTTTGAACCTAACCTATTCCATTGATCAACTAGTCTATTTCTTAGCCAATACCAGATGGTTTTAGTAACTGCTGCTTTATAATATAATTTTAGATCTGGTACAGCTAGGCCACTTTCATTTGATTTTTTTTTCATTAATTCCCTTGAAATTCTTGACCTTTTGTTTTTCCATATGAACTTTGTTGTTATTTTTTCTAGGTCATCAAAATAGTTTTTTGGGAGTCTGATTGGTATAGCGCTAAATAAATAGATTAGTTTAGGTAGTATGGTCATCTTTATTATATTTGCTTGCCCAATCCAAGAGTATTTAATATTTTTCCAGTTGGTTAGATCAGACTTAATTTGTGTGGAAAGTGTTTTGTAATTTTGCTCATAAAGTTTCTGATTTTTCTTGGCAGATAGATTCCTAAATATTTTATACAATCAGTAGTTACTTTAAATGTAATTTCTCTTTGTAACTCTAACTGTTGGGTTTTGTTAGTTATATATAAGAATGCTGATGACTTATGTGGGTTTATTTTGTATCCTGCAACTTTGCTAAAGGTGTGGATTGTTTCTAATAACTTTTTAGTAGAGTCTCTGGGGTTCTCTAAGTATACCATCATATCATCAGTAAAGAGTGATAATTTGGTTTCCTCATTGCCTATTCTTATTCCTTTAATCTCTTTCTCAATTCTTATTGCCAAAGCTAGCATTTCTAATTCAATATTAAATTGTAACGGTGATAGTGGACAACCTTGTTTCACTCCTGAATTTATTGGGAATGGTTCTCAATTCTTTTTCTTTGTTGCTCCCTTCTTTCTGTCTTCCCCCATATTACCAAACAATCTGATATAGGTTATATATGTACATTCATTTTTTTAAATGGCATTTCTTTGTTTTGCAAAGAAATAAAGGTTAAGTAATTTGTCCAGAGTCAGACAGCTATTCAGTCTCAAGTGTCTGAGGTCAGATTTGAACTCAGATTCTCCTGATTGCAGTACAAATGCTGGATCCATTGAGATACCTAGTTATCCCTTGTACATTCATTTTTAACATTTCTATAAGAATCAGCTTAGAAAAGAAAGATCAGAACAAAATGGAAAATCCATAAGAAAGGAAAAAACAAATTAAAAAAAAGTGAAAATAGTATCCTTCAATCCACATTTAGTTTCCACAGTTCTCTTTCTGGATATAGATTGCATTTTCCACCCAAGGTTTGTTGAAATTGCCTTGGGATTTACTGAATTTCTGAGAAGAGCTAAGTCTATCATAGTTGGTCATCACAAAATCTTCCTGCTGCTATATACAATGTTTTCCTGGTTCTGCTCACTTCACTCAACATCAGTTTATGTAAATCTTTTCAGGAGTTTCTAAAATCAGTCTGCTCATCATTTCTTACAGATCAGTAATATTCCATTATATTAATTTACCATAACTAATTCAGCCATTCCTCAACTGATAGATAGACATCCACTCATTTTCCAATTCTTTGCCATCACAAAAAGAGTTGCTACAAATATTTTTGCATATGTGGGTTTTTTCCCCTCTTTTATGATCTCTTTAAGAAAGAGAGAACCAGTAGTGACACTGCTGAATAAAAGGATATGCACAATTTTGTAGCCATTTGGGCATAGCTCCAAATTGTTTTCCAGAATTGTTGGACCAGTTCATAACTCTACCAATAATGTATTAGTGTCCCAGTTTTCCCACATTGCCTCGAACATTTATCATTATCTTTTTCTATTATGTTAGCCCATCTGTCAGATGTGAGGTGGTACCTCAGAGTTGTTTTAGTTTGCATTTCTATAATCAACATTGATTTAGAGCATTTTTTCATATAACTATAAATGGCTTTATTTCTTCATCTGAAAATATTGTGTTTATATCCCTTGACCATTTATCAATTAGGGAATGATTTGTATTCTTATAAATTTGACTCAGTTCTCTATATATTTTAGAAATGAGGCCTTTATCAGAAACACTGGCTGTAAAAATTGTTTCCCAACTTTTTGTTTTCCTTCTAATCTTGGCTGAATTGGTTTTGTTTGTGCAAAAACCTTTTAATTTAATGTAATAAAGATAACCCATTTTGCATTTTATAAGGTTCTCTATTTCTTGTTTCTCCCTTCTCCAGAGATCTGACAGGTAAATTATCTGTTGTTTTAATTTGCTTATAGTATCATCATTTATGTCTAAATCATGTGCCCATTTTGATCTTATTTTGGTATGGGATGTAAGATGTTCATCTGTGCTGAATTTCTGACATACTATTTTCCAATATTTCCAGCAATTTTTGTCAAATAGTGAGTTCTTATCCCAGGAGCTGGAGTCTTTAGATTTATCAAGCAGTAGATTACTATAATCATTATTTGTTGCTGTGTTTTGTTTACCTAACTTATTCCACTGATAGTTTTAATGACTGTTGCTTTATAATAGTTTTAGGTTATTTGTTGCTGTGTTTTGTTTACCTAACTTATTCCATTGATAGTTTTGATGACTGCTGCTTTATAATAGTTTTAGATCTGGTTTTGCTAGGCCAGTGCCCTTTGCATTTTCTTTAAAATTCCCTTTTGTTTTTCCACATGGTTTTTTAATAATTATTTTTTCTAGCTCTGTAAAATATTTTTGTCAGTTTGATTGGAATGGCACTGAAGAAGTAGACTAACTTAAGTAGAGTTATCATTTTTTATTATATTAGCTTGATCTACCCATTAGCAACTGAAAATTTCCCAATTGTTTAGATTTTATTTTATTTGTGTGAAAAATGTTTTGTAACTCTGTTCATATAATTCCTGGGTTTGTTATGGCGGAAAGACTCCCAAATATTTTATGTTGCCTACAGTTGCTTTAAATAGAATTTCTCTATCTCTTGCTGCTGGACTTTGTTGGTAACCTATAGAAATGTCAATGTTTTATGTGGGTTTATTTTATGTCCTACAACTATGCAAATATCATTAATTATTTCAACTACTCTTTTAGTTGATTCTCTAGGACTCTCTAAGTATACCATCATATCGTATTCGAAGAGTAATAGTTTTGTTTCTTCATTGCTTAATCTAATTCCTTTCATTTCTTTTTTTTCTCTTATTACTAAAGCTAAATCTCATACAATATTGAATAATAGTGGTGATGATCAGCATCTTTATTTCATCTTGGATCTTACTGGGAATGTTTCTAGCTTATCCCTATTATGTATAATGCTTGCTGATGATTTTAGATAGATACTACTTATCATTTTAAGGAAAACTCCATCTATTCCTATGGTTTCTAGTGTTTTAAATAGGAATGGGTACTGTATTTTGTCACAAACTTTTTCTGCATATATCGAGATTATCATATGGTTTCTGTTAGTTTTGTTGTTGATATGGTCAATTAAGCTGATAGTTTTCCTAACATTGACCCAGCCCTGAATTCCTGTTATAAATCCTACTTGGTCATAGTGACCTGATATGACCTGATAGATAGATTACTGTAGCCTTTCTGCTAATACTTTCTTAAAAATTTTTTACAACAGCATTCATTAGGGACACACATTTTTTAGGATTATATTATTTAATTTCCAATTAGTTTTTAGTTCATCTTTCCCCAGACCTTTATTGTCATTTTTATTGCATTATGCTCTTAAAAGGATGCATTTATTATTTATACATTTCTGCATTTGATTGTGAAGTTTTTAATGCCCTAATACATGGTCAATTTTTATGTAGGTACCATGTACTGATGAGAATGTATATTCCTTTCTATCCCTATTTACTTTTCTCCAGATATCTATCATATCTAAATCATATCTAAAATATCTAAATATTCACTTCCTTAACTTCTTTTTTGTTCATATTGTGCTTAGATTAATCTAATTCTGAGAAGGGGAATTTGAGGTCCCCCACTATTATAGTTTTGCTGTCTATTTCTTCCTATAGATGACTTAATTTCTCCTCTAAGAATTTGGATGCTGTACCACTTCATGCATATATGTTTATTATTGTTATTACTTCATTGTCTATGGTACCTTTTAAATGTTGTCTCTTTTAAATTAGATTTATTTTTGCTTTTGCTTTGTCTGAGATCAGGATTGCTTTTTTTTTTTTTTTTTGCCTTAGCTGAAGCATAATAGATTCTGCTTTAGCTTTTTACCTTTACCCTGTATGGATTTCTCTGTTTCAAATGTGTTTCTTGTAAACAACATATTGTAGTGTTCTGGTTTTTAATCTATTCTTCTATCCTTTTCCATGGGAAAGTTCCTCCCATTTACATTCACAGTTGTGATTACCAGTTGTGTATTTTCCTCCATTTAATTTTTTTCCTGTTTATACTTTTTTTTAATCTCTTTTCGCCCTGTCTCTTCTCACTCATGTTTTGTTTCTTATCACCTCCTACCTCAATCTGCCCTCCCTTCTATTACCCCTCCTCCTTTCTCTATCTTTCCCTACTGTTTTTGTCCTCCTTTCTATCCAGTCCCCCCTTTTCTTTCCCCTTCCTACTTCCCTATAGGCTAAGATAAATTTTATGAATAACTGAGTATGTATGTATGTTATCCCTTCTTTAAGCTGATAAGAATACTCTGATAAGAGTAAGCATCAGATAATGTTCATCTCCCCTCTCCTTTTCCTTTCCAGTGATAGGTTTTTTGTGCCCCTATCTAATTTACTCCATTTTACCTCTTTCCTTTCTCCTAGAACATTCTTTTTCTACCCCTTAATGCCTTTTTTTATATCACCACATTAAAGTCAACCCTTATCTATGTATCTCCTTTATAATTGCCTTAAATGATGGAAAGGGAGGATGATGCACTTGGGGAAAACCATTTTGGTAGCTGCATTCTGGGAGCAAAGCTTTAACTTTGGGAGTCTTAACTTTTTGAGCCATTTGCTTGTATTCTATATCTACATCTGAGGGCTCACCATTCAGAGACATAAAAATTATAGATTATTGAGAGGTAGGGATGCATATAGCTAGAACCACACACATATATATTGGATATATAGATTAATGCACAAGTGTATCTATATATATGCATAATGCATATGTACATATACCTACATGTATGCATAATACATATGTACATATCACACAAATCTACTGCCAATATGTCTACTGTTAAGTAGCTTGCCTAAGGTCTACCAAAATGGACATCCATTATGAATTGATAATTGAATTGACAATGTGTAATTGAAAGATTACACCATAATATCTAAATTGCTTAACTATTTTGTTGTCTTAAGTAACCTTAAGCAAGATATACTACATATATATGTGTATGTATGTATAAGGAGACTTGGGACCAGATATATATATCTGGTCCCAAGTCTCCTTATCTATAAAATGAGGTATTATAGAACATGATTTCCAAGCTGTTTCCCAATTCTAAATCCTCTGATCTTTTGTAAAATTGTCCTTTCCCTGGAAAATAATTTAATATGGCAACTGATCTGGAAATCTGTTAGTGTGGATAGTTTGACCTCTCAATGGTCAGTGAAACTGCTAAAATTGAGTGAGCTAGTTTCCACTGAACTGTTTTACAGAACCAGAAAGAGAAAGGAAAATGTGCTTCTGGTTTCTTTAGGATTCCTAGAATCTGAGATGGAAGTCTCAGAAGTCACCTAATTTAGAGATAATTAATCTTTTTTATGTGTCATGCATCACACACACAAAAGTAATGTTGAATGCATAAAATCAAAGAAGAGCCCAGAGGTCTGTGATTCTGTGATTATTTCCAATAAGCTGAACACATAGGTTATTTGCATGTTGGCTCCTTTATTAAACTGTGAGCTCCTTGTGGGCAGGTGTTGTTTTGCCTTTCTTTGTATTTCCAGAGTTTAGCACAGACCTGATTTATAATAGGTGCTTAATAAATTCTTGTGGACTTAATGGGACTGGTTCCTATCACAATATCTGTATCACAATATCACAATAATGTCATCGACATTAAATGTTCATTACATGAACTTTGAGGCTGTTGGGTGACAGAGTCCCAAGAATTGACCTTGGAGTTAGGAAGATTCAGACTGAAAGACTGAAAAATCCTATCTCTGAAAATTTTATTAGCTCTGTGACCCTGAGCAAGCCACTTACTCTTTCCCAGACTGTTTCCTCACCTGTAAAATAGGGATAATGATAGTTCCTACTTCTAAATTGTGAGGATTTTAATGTGATAATTTATGTAAAGTGCTTTGCAAGTCTTAAAGCTCTATCTATCTATTAACTATTACATGAAATAGATTAAACTATGATACTGGACAGATCATTCCAGGGAGGCAAGACCACCAATTCCATCATTTTTAGCATGTACTTAGGTCACTGTGGTTTAGTGGAAAGAATATTGGGTTGAGATCCTCCTCCACTATTTTCTACAAAATCAAATAAGGACAAGTCTTTGAGCCTGTTTTGTCATCCATCTGTATTTTACATATCTGTATTTTGATGAATTGATGCTCCCATTGGATTTCTTTCCATAGGCATAAATAGCAATATAAACATGACTTTTTCATACTGTTTTCCTCCTTGTCTTTCTATCACTTATTAACTGAAAATCTATCTGCCCAGCACACTAGAGGATAAAGAGAGATAATACCACCTCTTTGGGGAATTTTATAAACTTTAAAGTGCCATATAACTGTTAGTTACTATCATCATCATCATCCTTACATGATTTTCTTACTGTAACATGGGTCAGTGTCAAAAAACTTATTAACCAAAAATGCTGTAATTGACAGTGACTACATGTAGACATTGGCATTTCAATAGCCCTGAACTTATTATATATCCAGAAGGAACTTGAAAGACTAATAACTGGCCTCTTTGCTATTCCCTGAACTTGCCATTCCATCTCCTACTTCTTCCCTGCTTTTAGTATAGATACTTAGTCCACTTCTTAGAATCTGTTGTTTTTGTCAAAGTTTAATTTCTATATATCACTTGATCTCTCTGTAGTTAGCATATATTTCTTCTCAAATTTCATCAGATTTACTTATCTGTGTATTCCTGTATTTCCTAGGCTAAGGTAAACAACTCTTCATCACCTGTGAAAATAATAGACACTTAATAGGTATGTATTAAAATGAAGAGAACCTGAGGGTTTAAAGTTGTCAATAATGGAAGCTACAGTACAAGTTTCTTTTAAAATATACTTTATTTTATAATCTTTTTTCTTATTATATTCAGTAAGAATTTAAGTCATTCCAAGTTTCCTTATAAGATGATATCTCTGATTGGGAATTTTGTTCATCTAACATCTTTGACCCTATAAATGCAGTTATTTGTACCAGATCATTGCCACAGGTTCAGGTAAACTTCAGAACCAGTCATCCTGATCTATAGGACAACCAACATCTTTGAGATGTTATCACTGAGTAATTAGAGCTAAACAAAAAAAAATATTTTCAATTCAGTCGAACAATAATAATCTTAATCTTCTACTTTCTCTTCACAGAGGTTTATTATCAATGATGAGTTCTATAAAAGAGGTGGTCCAATTTTCTTACAACTTGGAGGAGAACAAATTGCTATTCATACAAGGGTAACTACATCTTCCTTGTTAAGCTATGCTAAAAGAATTGGAGCCTTATGTGTTTTCCTGGAGCATAGATATTATGGTAAAAGCTTACCAACCAGGTAAATTGCTGTTACTATTATTACTACTACAACTGTTTCCCTTCCTTCCTCTTCTCAACCTCTTTTCTTCCTTTTAATCTTCTTACATAATTATGGCAGCTAAATACACACTTAAATTTAGGCTACTTTGATATTTGACATTTTAAATTCACACAAAAGAAGGATGAAGAGATTATTCAGTACCCAGTATGTGCCAGACATTGTGCTAAATGTTGGGGATACAATTAAAAAAAGATAGTCCCTGCCCTTGAGAAGCTAATGGAGTAAAGCAATATACAAAATGGGGATAAAAAGGAGGAAGCACTAGAGGGTAACCCATTTGAGGGGTACGATGAGTATGATAATGGTGGAGTCAAAACAAAATAGAGCAGCTGGTGGGAAATGAAGAATTTGTACCAATTCTGAGCACACTATACAGGAAAACTTAGGTTGTTTTTTACTCAGCCCTCTATTTCACCAACCAGAGGTAGAAGCAACTGAGGTTACAAATGAGATGTCTTCCAGTATTTTTCACTAGTACTATCTTTTCTTCATAAATATTTCGGATTGTACTTAATATAACTAATTAATTGAATTAATTAAATTAAATTAAATTAAATTAAATTAAATTACAGTGACCTGTAATTTCCAGATTGCATCTCTTTTGAAGAAAATGGAGTAGTTTTAAAACCATCACCACAATAGTTGCTAGCATTTATATAACACTTTAAGGTGAACAATATATTAACTCACTTGACCCTTTGAACAGCCCTGGGCAAGAAACCTGACAAATTTCTTCCTGTTGTCTCTCCCCATCCCAGTCCAGCTCAACTGGTCTATGTCTCATTCTTCAAACATCACCTTCATCTTCTGTCTTCATCCATAATAGCCAGTACATACTTCCTGAACTATGTAGCCCCTCTTCACCTCCTCTTCTTGGAATTCCTCATTTCTTCTAAAAAATCAGTTTAAGCTCCTACATGGGACATTTTCTGATCCTTGATTTTGAGAATGAGAGAATCTACTCCCTTTTCCTCACCAAAGCACAATCACCTACTATTGACTGTATCTGTTTTGCATTTAATTGTGTGTGCTATCTGTTATGGCACACAGGCCTTCCCATCTACCCTCCACTCACAGAGTGTGAACTCTTTGAGCACCAGGATTTTTTTTGGTTTTGTGCTTAAGCCATTGGTGCCTGGCGTATTGGAGAAACTTTATAGGTACTTGTAGATCTATAGGGAGTAGTTGATATGGTTGCTGCCTTCTTAGATGCTTCTTGATTTTTCTTTTGAATAATTTCTTTAGTTCCTTCAATAATTCTTCATTCTCCAAACAGAAATGTTGCTGAAATAAAATACTTCCTACTGTCAATTTCATGTGTTTCTGCATAATTTTCTATGACAACATATCTCTGCAATTTCTGATGAACATTTCAGGGTTTAAAAGGAATGGCACCTGGGCACTGCCACAATTAAGGAAAGGATTTTTTGGTATCCAGTTGAGCTGATAGCAAGCATCGTTCTAGCCTGCTTCAATTGTTTTCATAGTGTCTCTTATTTGTGCTTTAATTACAGGGATATTTCTACAGACAACCTTCGCTTCCTCAACAGCAGGCAAGCCTTGGAAGATGCTGTTCACTTCCGGAAATTCCTTATAAGTAAATTAGGATTATTTAGAAATAAATGGATTGTTTTTGGTGGTTCTTATGCAGGATCCCTTGCTGCCTGGTTGAAGGTGAAACATCCTGAGATGTTTCATTCAGCAGTAGCCTACAGTGCACCTATCTATGCAAAGGCTAATTTTTCTGGTGAGTTCTTAAAGAGTTGTTAATAAACTCAGAATTACCTATAGGGTGTAGGAGTCCCATGAGTGAGGATTGAAATTGTTTCTGAGGTTCCTTGGGAGCTAAGGACCTAAATTTTAGACTAATGTAGATATTTATCTGCTTCTGATGGATGGATTTATAATGGGTTGAAGATGGTAGTAATGTTAATTTTTCATAGGAAAAAAATCCATGATTTCTGTACCTTCATTGGAAATTGGAAAATCACTGTAAGAATTTTACTTTTGGTAGGCAAAGTTTTTAAATATTTCAATCATCTTGCAATTATCCTTCCTATAATTATTCTTGCTGTCATTTTGGAGCAGTTATTTATAATGAACACTTTGAAATATATGTCTGTAGCTAGAACCAGTGTTTTCAAAATGGTCATGTTTTCTCTAGATCTTTAAAGGTTCCCAAATCTATTTTTAAATTTGCTCCTTCAGTGACTTCCTGGTAGTCTCTTTTTTGTTTGGTTTTCAATTATTTAATTTCTTTATGATAAGAAAAAAGAGACACAGAAAAGGATAATGTTCAATATGTGGATTAATGCAATTAGTTAAATTTTTCTATATCCTAGAATATCTGGAAGTCGTCCAAAATGTCTTGTTTAGACATGGTAATTCTGAGTGTGTAAATGCAGTGCGAAATGCTTCACAAGTTCTGATGTATATGCTTAAACATGAGAAATACCACACTAATATTTCAAGGGATTTTAGGTAAGTGATTTGGTATATTTGTGGAATGACAGAGATGAGAAAAAGGACTTCAGTACTAAAGAAATTATTTGTGGGGCGTGTAATGTCTGGGCTAGCTTTTTGGAGGATCTCTGGACAGGCCTTGGTCTTTAGGTGGAGAAGTGATGAAGGTAGGAGAGCCACCATGAGGCTGGTCAAAGATGGAGTGTCTGTGGCTGAGAGACTCTTCTGTAGCTGTGTCTGAGAGACTCTCAGTTCCCAGTTCTCTCAGCCCTTAAATACCTCAGTACAATTATATCACTACAACTACCCATTACATCACCACCACATTAAGTATATGTTTAGAAAACCATTATTTCACCTCGAGTGTCCTTGATTCAAGTACACCTTTTCAGAGTTCTGGCCCTCTACAGGGGTGGGGGACGCTATTACTTTTGTTAGATTGCTTACTTTGTAGATTATTGCCATCAAAGCCATTTGTGTAGGTAAAATAGCTGACTGTTCCTATGAGGTCTTTTTTTTTTTTTTTTTTTTTTTTTTTTTTTTTTTTTTTTTTTTTTTATAATAAATTTTATTTTATTTAATAATAACTTCGCATTGACAGAATCCATGCCAGGATAATTTCTACACGACATTATCCCTTGCAATCACTTATGTTTCGTTTTTTTCCCCTCCCTCCCTCCCCCCCCCCCCCAGGATGGCAAGCAGTCCTATATATGCTAAACATGTTGCAGTATATCCTAGATACAATACATATTTGCAGAACCAAACAGTTCTCTTGTTGCACAGGGAGAATTGGATTCAGAAGGTAAAAATAACTCGGGAAGAAAATCAAAATTGCAAATAGTTCACATTCATTTCCCAGTATTCCTTCTTTGGGTGTAGCTGTTTCTGTCCATCATTTCTCCAATGAAACTCAGTTAAGTCTCTTTGTCAGAGAAATCCACTTCCATCAGAATACATCCTCATACAATATCGTTGTCGAAGTGTATAATGATCTCCTGGTTCTGCTCATCTCACTTAGCATCAGTCCATGTAGGTCTCTCCAAGCCTCTCTGTATTCATCCTGCTGGTCATTCCTTACAGAGCAATAATATTCCATAACGTTCATATACCACAATTTACCCAGCCATTCTCCAATTGATGGGCATCCATTCATTTTCCAGTTTCTAGCCACTACAAACAGGGCTGCTACAAACATTTTGGCACATACAGGTCCCCTTCCCTTTTTTAGTATCTCTTTGGGGTATAAGCCCAATAGAAACACTGTTGGATCAAAGGGTATGCACAGTTTGATAACTTTTTGGGCATAATTCCAGATCGCTCTCCAGAATGGCTGGATTCGTTCACAACTCCACCAACAATGCATCAATGTCCCCGTTTTCCCGCATCCCCTCCAACATTCATCATTGTTTTTTCCTGTCATCTTAGCCAATCTGACAGGAGTGTAGTGATATCTCAGAGTTGTCTTAATTTGCATTTCTCTGATCAATAGTGATTTGGAACACTCTTTCATGTGAGTGGTAATAGTTTCAATTTCTTCATCTGAAAATTGTCTGTTCATATCCTTTGACCATTTATCAATTGGAGAATGGCTTGATTTTTTATAAATTTGAGTCAGTTCTCTATATATTTTGGAAATGAGGCCTTTATCAGAACCTTTAATTGTAAAGATGTTTTCCCAGTTAGTTACTTCCCTACTAATCTTGTTTGCATTCGTTCTGTTTGTACAAAGGCTTTTTAATTTGATATAATCAAAATTTTCTATTTTGTGATTGGTAATGGTCTCTAGTTCATCTTTGGTCACAAATTTCTTTCTCCTCCACAAGTCTGAGAGATAAACTATCCTATGTTCTTCTAATTTATTTATAATCTCGTTCTTTATGCCTAGGTCATGGACCCATTTTGATCTTATCTTGGTATGTGGTGTTAAGTGTGGGTCCTTGCCTAATTTCTGCCATACTATTTTCCAGTTATCCCAGCAGTTTTTATCAAATAATGAAATCTTATCCCAAAATTTAGAATCTTTGGGTTTGTCAAACACTAGATTGCTATAGTTGACTATTCTGTCTTGTGAACCTAACCTTTTCCACTGATCAACTAATCTATTTCTAAGCCAATACCAGATGGTTTTGGTGACTGCTGCTTTATAATATAATTTTAGATCAGGTACAGCTAGACCACCTTCATTTGATTTTTTTTTCATTAATTCCCTTGAGATTCTCGACTTTTTATTGTTCCATATGAATTTTGTTGTTATTTTTTCTAAATCATTAAAATATTTTCTTGGAAGTCTGATTGGTATAGCACTAAATAAATAGATTAGTTTAGGGAGTATTGTCATCTTTATTATATTTGCTCGGCCTATCCAAGAGCACTTAATATTTTTCCAATTATTTAAGTCTGACTTTATTTGTGTGAAAACTTTTTTGTAATTTTGCTCATATAATTCCTGACTTTCCTTTGGTAGGTAGATTCCCAAATATTTTATGCTATCCACAGTTATTTTGAATGGAATTTCTCTTTGTATCTCTTGCTCTTGGAATTTGTTGGTGGTGTATAAGAATGCTGAGGATTTATGGGGATTTATTTTGTATCCTGCTACTTTGCTAAAATTATGAATTATTTCTAATAGCTTTTTAGTAGAATCTCTGGGGTTTTCTAGGTATACCATCATATCATCTGCAAAGAGTGATAGTTTGGTTTCCTCATTGCCTACTCTAATTCCTTTAATCTCTTTCTCGACTCTTATTGCAGAGGCCAGTGTTTCTAATACAATATTGAATAATAATGGTGATAGTGGGCAACCTTGCTTCACTCCAGATCTTACCGGGAAAGGTTCCAGTTTTTCCCCATTGCATATGATGCTTACTGAAGGTTTAAAATATATGCTCCTAACTATTTTAAGGAAAAGTCCTTTTATTCCTATGCTCTCAAGTGTTTTTATTAGGAATGGCTGTTGGATTTTATCAAATGCTTTTTCTGCATCTATTGAAATGATCATATGGTTTTTGTTTGGTTGGTTGTTGATATAGTCAATTATGTTAATAGTTTTCCTAATATTGAACCAGCCCTGCATTCCTGGTATAAATCCTACTTGGTCATAGTGTATTATCCTGGGGATGATTTTCTGTAATCTTTTTGCTAATATTTTATTTAAGATTTTAGCATCAATATTCATTAGGGAGATTGGTCTATAATTTTCTTTCTCTGTTTTCAGCCTACCTGGTTTAGGTATCAGTACCATATCTGTGTCATAAAAGGAGTTTGGTAGGACTCCTTCAATCCCTACTTCTTCAAATAGTTTATTTAGCATTGGAGTTAATTGATCTTTAAATGTTTGATAGAATTCAGATGTAAATCCATCTGGTCCTGGGGTTTTTTTCTTAGGGAGTTGATTGATAGTTTGTTCTATTTCTTTTTCTGAGATAGGAGTGTTTAGGATATTTACTTCTTCCTCTGTTAGTTTAGGTAAGCTATATTTTTGGAGGTATTCTTCTATTTCATTTAAGTTGTCGAATTTATTGGCGTAAAGTTGGGCAAAGTAACTCCTAATTATTGCTCTAATTTCCTCTTCGTTAGTGGTGAGTTCTCCCTTTTCATTTTTAAGACTAACAATTTGATTTTCCTCTTTCCTTTTTTTAATCAGATTTACTAAGGGTTTGTCTATTTTGTTGGTTTTTTCATAGAACCAACTCTTAGTTTTATTAATCAATTCAATAGTTTTTTTACTTTCAATTTTATTGATCTCTCCTTTTATTTTTTGAATTTCAAGTTTAGTGTTTAATTGGGGGTTTTTAATTTGTTCCTTTTCTAGCATTTTTAGTTGCAAGCCCAATTCATTGACCTTCTCTTTCTCTATTTTATACAAATAGGCCTCTAGAGATATGAGATTTCCCCTTATTACCGCTTTGGCTGCATCCCATACATTTTGGTATGATGTCTCATTATTATCATTTTCTTGGATGAAGTTATTAATTATGTCTATAATTTGCTGTTTCACCCAATCATTCTTTAGTATGAGATTATTTAGTTTCCAATTATTTTTTGGTCTACTTTCCTGTGGCTTTTTATTGAATGTAATTTTCAATGCATCATGGTCTGAAAAGGATGCATTCACTATTTCTGCCTTACTGCATTTGAGTTTGAGGTTTTTATGTCCTAATATATGATCAATTTTTGTATAAGTTCCATGAACTGCTGAAAAGAAGGTGTACTCCTTTCTGTCCCCATTACATTTTCTCCAGAGATCTATCATATCTAATTTTTCTAGTATTCTATTTATCTCTTTGACTTCTTTCTTATTTATTTTGTGGTTTGATTTATCTAATTCTGAGAGTGCAAGGTTGAGATCTCCCACTATTATAGTTTTACTGTCTATTTCTTCTTGCAGCTCTCTTAATTTCTCTTTTAGGAATTTAGATGCTACACTACTTGGTGCATATATATTTAATATAGATACTTCTTCATTATTCATTCTACCCTTTAGCAAGATATAGTGCCCTTCCTTATCTCTTTTGATTAGATCAATTTTTGCTTTAGCTTGATCTGAGATCAGGATGGCTACCCCTGCTTTTTTGGCTTCACCTGAAGCATAGTAGATTTTGCTCCAACCTTTTACCTTTAACCTGCATGTATCACCCCGCTTCAGGTGTGTTTCCTGTATACAACATATTGTAGGATTCTGGCTTTTAATCCATTCTGCTAACCGCTTCCTCTTTATAGAGGAGTTTACCCCGTTCACATTTATGGTTAAAATGACCAATTCTGTATTACTTGCCATCTTGTTGACCCCGGTTTATGCTTTTCTCCCTTCTTACTCCCTTACCCCCTCCCTTACCCCCCTTCCCAGTATTAAGCTTGTGAGCTCCCCTTGCTTCTCACAGCCCTCCCTTTTTCAGTATCCCTCCCCTCCCCTTAGAGTTTCCCCCCCCCCCAACTTACCCCTTTCCCTCCCAGTTCCCGTATTCCCTTCCACTTAGCTTATTCCTTCCTTTTTCACTTTTCCCTTCTCACTTTTCAATGAGGTGGGAGAAGTTTCACCATAGATTGAATATGTCTAAAATTCTTCTCTTACTGCCAATTCTGAAAGCAGTAAAATACTCACTATTTTCATTCCTCTCCATTCTTTCTCTCAGATATACTAGGTTTTCTTTGCCTCTTCATGAAATGTAGTACCCCCACTTTCCCTTTTTTCTAGTACAATGTCCTTTCCTCAACTAGTTTCTAGAACAAGGTATACATGTATTTTTTATACATCTTTACAGCCGAAATATAGTTCCCAAGATTAATCTTTACCTTTTTAGATTTCTCTTGAGTTCTGTGATTGTAGATCAAATTTTTTGTTAAGTTCTGGCTTTTTCATCAGAAATAGATGAAATTCGCTTATTTCGTTGAATGACCATCTTCTTCCCTGGAAAAAGATGCTCAATCTCGCTGGGTAAGATATTTTTGGTTGCATACCAAGTTCCTTAGCCTTTCGGAATATCATATTCCAGGCCCTTCGATCCTTTAATGTGGATGCTGCCAGATCCTGGGTGATCCTTATTGTGGCTCCTTGATACTTGAATTGGGTTTTTCTAGCCGCTTGCAGTATTTTTTCCTTTGCCTGAGGGTTCTGGCATTTGGCCACTATATTCCTTGGTGTTTTGATTTTAGGATCCCTTTCAGTAGGGGATCGATGAATTCTTTCAATGTCTATTTTACCTTCTGTTTCTATGACTTCTGGGCAGTTCTCTTTGATAATTTCCTGGAAGATAGTGTTCAGGCTTTTTTTTTCATCATACTTTTCTGGAAGTCCGATGATTCTCAGGTTGTCTCTCCTGGATCTGTTTTCCAGGTCTGTTGTCTTCCCCAGAAGGTATTTCACATCCTTTTCCATTGTTTGATTTTTTTGATTTGCTTGACTGATTCTTCTTGTCTCCTCGAGTCATTCAATTCCAATTGTTCGACCCTGATTTTCAGTGAGGTATTTTCTTCACTCACTTTTTTAAGATCTTTTTCTAATTGTCCAATTGAGTTCTTTTGTTCTGTGGAATTTTTTTCCATTTCGCCAATTTTGTTTTTTAGAGAGCTGTTTTCTGTTTCCAGTTCACTAATCCTATTTTTCAAGGATTTGGTTTCTTTATCCACTCTCTCTTTAACTGACTTCTCCAGGCTCTTTTGCCAAGCCTCTCTCTCCTTTTGCAGAGCCTCCCTCTCCTTTTCCCATTTTTCTTCTAGCTCCCTTGTGAGCGCCTTTTTAATTTCCTCCATGAGATTCATCTGTGCTGAGGGATATAAGGTCTCCTCCTTCGGGGATTCACCTGGGGACTGTTTGTTTTTAGTCTCCTCAGGGTTTGGAGTCTGCTCTTTATCTGTATAAAAGCTGTCCAGGGTTAAATTCTTTTTCAGTTTCTTGCTCATTCTGTCTATTTATCAAAGACAAACTATCAAAGAAACAGAAGGAAAAAAAACCCCTTGAATGGAGGCTGCTTTCTTTGGGGGAGGGGCAGGGTATTCGTGAGGCACAGGTCCTACTGTGCTATGGCGCCTGCGCACTGAGATCCGAGCGCTCTGAGATCCGAGCGGGCTAAGACACTGTGGGGGAGGGGTGGCCAGGTCCCTAGAAACTCCAGCTGTTTGGGATTGTGTTCTTCACCCCCGGTGTTTTTAGCTTCTCTGCTGGGCTGCTGACTTGCTCCTATAGCAAAGCTCTCACCGCAGAGACGGCTGCGGTCCTACCCCCTCTCCGCTCCACCCGGTTCTGAGCTGCTATCTGTGCTCTGGTTGCAGCTGCTGCTACCCGCAGACTGCTTCCAAATACCGTCCCCGCCCTCGCGCAAAAACAGACCTTTCTTGACGAGTCTCAAGGATGGTTTCTCTTGGTAAGTAATTGTATGGTTTTTTTTTCAGTCGAGCATTAATTCAGAGGCATGAAATGAAATGAATAGTGAGAGAAAAACACGGAGATTACACAGAAGTGTATTTCCTCTCCGCCATCTTGGCCGGAAGTCCCTATGAGGTCTTTTGATAAAACTTACCCACTCAAATTTATTTCCCCCAATGGCTTGTGTTCCTCTTTCAAATTCCCATCTTTTCAGTTTCTCTTTTAGGTTAAAACCACTGTTTGCAAAAGTTTTTTATTAATGTCCCTAGAAGAAAAGACACACTATGTTAGCATCTTTTAATATTGTTAAGTTGCATTAACTTGTTGGATATTTATTACTGAAATTAATATTGATATTTTTCGGTCATCTTCATTTGATCCTTATTTTTGTCCTTTGCGGCTGCTTCTGTCCTTTGTTTAATAAGTATTCTCCCCCAAGTCAGAGCTATGAAAAGCATCTGATTTTGGATCTTTTCTAATTTTTTAATGTTGAAATCTTTGATATTCAAGTCACGTATGTATTTTTTCCTTTTTGAGGCCTAATAGTAGAGCTCACCAGATATTGAGAAACCTGCTCTATAATTTTTAAATTTCTTTGCCTGGGAGTAAAGAATAGAGGCAGAAAAGATAGGCTTAGCCATTGACCATGAAGGATAGGGAGAGATGAAACTTGAAAGAAGCTGAGAGTACATAATTATAATAGGGATATGAACTTTGAAGACAAACAGCAACTTTTAAATCCAGATCTCATTGCCCTTTCCTAAAATAACAATGGACTTTGAGGCTCAAAATGAGAGGATGGTACCAGTTCCCAAACAGTTGCATGGTCTCTCTAGTTGGTACTTCCAGTAATCTAGTGAAATCAAAGAGTTTTCAAAAATCACAACTATAGAATATTATTTGAGATCCAGAAAGGTCTCTAATTATTTGAGATCCAGGAGGGCCTCTAATTATTTGAAATCCAGAAGGGTCTCTAATCTGAAAGGAAGAGCTGAAAGGCAAAAAGTAAAGAGAGAGAGAGATTGATGGGGAAAAGATGAAGAAGCAGGAAAAGAATTGAGCTTAGAGTCAGGAAACCCAAAATCTGACATCCTTTTTGGACACATGCTTTTTGAGTGACCCAAGGCAGATCATTTAAGTTATCAAAACTTTAGTGTCCTTATTGGTGAAAAGGGGGATAAGAACAGTGCCTATTTCATTATGGAGCTGGGAGGATAAAACTAGATGATACATGTAATTCACTTTGCGACATCTTAAAGTAGTCCATACAGCTGAGCACTGATGTACAAAGGGCCTGGGTCAGAAGCACTGAGCATTTTTGTTTTGTTTTGGATGTTGTTTGATTGTTTCTGTAGCATAATAAGAGGATCTTCCATGAAACTCATTCAGCCAACTGTCCACAAGTTGCAGAAACTTTGGATCTGAGGAAAGAAGATTAAAAAGTACACTTTACAGCAGATTAGAGTTTTCCCAAAATTTTCCTGGGGCATTCAGAAAAGCTTTCCTTTCAGTTAAAATGACCTCTTCATCCAGTTTTTTGAGCCCTTTATATTGGCTGCTTCTCATACCAGAGATGCCTGCAAAACCTCAGAGATTTAGAGATGAAATGGACCTTGAAGGTCATTAGGACTAACCTTCTAAATTTACAGATAAAGAAACTGAAAACCAGAGAAACAAGTAAATTTCTTAGTAAGCATCCAGAGGTGGGATTTGAATCCAGATCCCCTAACCCCAGGATCAATGATCTTGCCAATATATCATGTTTGCCCTTCACTTTCTGGGGCCCAATATCACACAAATAGCAAAGATAGAACTGGGATTCAAATTAGGTCTTCTTCTGATTGAAAGTACAGTGCTCTGCCTACTCTATGATACTGCCCTCTGACTTCCTTTTCAGGTGCTAGCTCCTAGGAAGCCTTTTTAAAATTCCCTCATTTCCTTTATATGCTCTATCCCCTAAATAAAATATAAGGCCTCTGAGAATAGAGATCTTTTCCATCTTTGTCTTCCTTGTCCCTGCTTTGAAAAATGCTTTGTATGTAATAAGTGATAAATAAATGCTCTTTGGCTTGGTTGATAGAGGAAGAGAAAGAACTTCTAAGGAGAGGACTGGATGAGAGATGATTGTTTCTCTGATTTTATGGACCAGACTAAGAAATGTATCTATGACCCAAGTTTCCTAGTTCACTTATGGATGCACAAATTCTGTATCTATTTTGAAACTTGGCTTTCCAATTAGTTTCTGGGAATGTTAGTAAATTGACCAGTAGGGGGTGACATCCCCTTGAATTTCAAATTCTTGCTGTCTGGAGGATTCACCCAGTTCACAATTTTCAAGGAAACTTTCTGTCCGAGAGTGACAGCAGTGTGATCAATATCAGACAATGGTTTCATCAGTTTAAGGCTGTCAGATTCATGGATTTTGTTTCTTTAGGAAAAAGTATATTTCCCAACACTATTGTGCTTCCTATACTATAGTTTCCTGTAAGGAGGAAAAATTGGATTTGGAGCCAGAGAACTTGGATTTGAATCCAGTCTCTCGCGCCATATATATATTTATAGTTTTGGATAAGTCACATAATATCTGGAGTTCAGTGTATTTGGAGCAACTATGCCTCCAGTGCTGAAAAGGCAACTCCAAATAAATGTCCTGTTTACAGGAATTCCTGGCAGCTGCATGTGATTCTTAGGAAGAGACTGCATTAAAATTGCTTTAGGCCATTAGGATTCTAGGATTTAGCATTAGAGATCTGGTAGTAGAGTCAGAATTTAAACCTAAGTCCTCCTGGAATCTTCCTTTTCCTTAGATTTCATGCTGCCTCTCATTTTGATTATTTAGTGCCCTAAAGTATGTGTTGCTATTCAGTCATTTTTCAGTCATATCTGACTTTTTGTGAGTCTATTGGAAGTTTTCTTGGCAAAAAATATGGGAGTGGTTTTGCTATTCCCTTCTCCAGCTCATTTTATATATGAGGAAACTGAGGCAAACAGGATTAAGTGACATGTCCAGGGTCACACAGCTAGTTAGTATTTGAAGCTACATTTGAACTCAAGTCTTCCTGACTCTAGGTCTGGCAGTCTATCCACTGCTGCCACCTACCTGCCCATAATTTAAATATTAGGTAGCTGATGATTACACAATTATGGTTGATACAATTCTAAGTCTGATCCACAAAGTCAGAGAAACAATCAGTCTCTATCCTTAGCAGTTTGTCTGTTTGAAGAAGGGCAGTATGTTAGGGGGGAACTCTCAGATGCTGGAGCCTCCCCTAAAAAGTTCTCTTCCATCCACTCTACAGCTGTCTTTTATGTGCTGATTTATATACATGTTCTCTCTTTAATTGGAGCTGTAAGCATTTTGAGGGCAAGGATAGTTTTTACCTTTCTTTGAAATTCAATACTTAGTGTAGTTTCTGGCATAGAGTAAGTGCTAAATAAGTGCTCGTTGACTGATTTACTGATGTTTTTCTTCATTTTGTGTGCTTATGGTTTACATTTTGCACATTTTCTATTTTGATTAGATTACACATTAGAGTATGACCTCCTTGAGGGCAAGGACTTGCTTTCAAAGACTTTGTTTTTCTTCATATCCCCAGCACTTAGCACAGTGTTCGGCACACAGTAGGTACTTATTGATTGAATGATTGATTGGGTCCATGAATATATTCCAATAAAATAGAAAGTAAAACTCCAGCTCAGTGCTATGACAAGAAATCTCCAATAACAGCAAGAATCAAGCTGGACTAGTTGGTCCAACCTTTTGGAGAGCAATCTGGAATTATGTTCAAAGAGTTATTAAACTATCTATATCCTTTAACCCAACAACATCATCACTTGTTCTATTTCCAAAGATGATTAGTGAAAAAGAAAAAGAATCTGTGTGTTCTAAAATATTTATAGCAGTTTTTTCGGAAATTTCTTGAAATTACAAGGTGCCCATCAATTAAAGAATGGCTGAGCAAGTTGTGGTATATATTTGTGATGGAATACTACTGTATTATAAGAAATGATGAGCTCAATGATTTTAGAAAAAACATGGAAACATTTATATGAAATAATAGTCTAAGTCTCTCATGTTACATAAAGGGAAACTGAGGCTCAGAGAAATTAATTCACTCTCTTAAGGTCATACAGGTACCAATCAGCAGAATTAGTATTCAAAAAGTGGTTTCTACTCTGCCTCACTTTGAATTTTTCTTTGGGCCTTAGTTTTCTCATTCGTGAAATGAGTACTTTGGACTTTTTTGTTGGTTTTATCCAGCCTTTGAACATCTATGATGCTAATATAATTTGATATTTGAAAGCAATATTTGTACAATAATGTAAACATTTTAAAATCATTTAGTGTTTTCCATTCAGTGTCATCCATATTAGGATGGTAATGTGGTTTCCCCAAAATACATATAGTATTTCTTCTTTTCTCACAGATTATGTGAAAAAGTAATTTTTGACTCAGAAGAGAAAATATCCTATTTCCTGGAAACTCTGAAAAGCAGAATTTCTTTTCTTGTTCAATACAATAAAGAGAGACCTTTGAATCAGGTGAGAAGAGAATGCAATACTCAATAAGTAAATGTTTAAATATTACCAATAGAAGGGGAGAATGGAATCAAAGTTGCACAAAATCACAGGATGTAAGGTATATTCTTTTTAAAATACACAAATAAATAGGTTTCCAGTCTTAAAATCCACTATTATAACAGGGTTGGTTCAAATTCAGGGATGACGGCATGTATACTAAGAAATTATCTTCTATATCCTGCAATCAAAACTTGTTTCTTTTTCTTACTTGTTTTTTTATGAGAAGGAAAGAGATAGAGAGAGACAGAGACAAAGAGAGAGAGACAGAGACAGAGACAGACAGACATAAAGAGACAGAGACAGAGAGTTAGAGAAATAGACACACACACACATACAGAGAAACAGAGAGAGAGAGAGAGAGAGAGAGAGAGAGAGAGAGAGAGAATATTGCCAAATATGGCATAGAAAATTCACAGTCTATCAAACACTAATTCATCTACCTAGAACATATCTTTAGAAACTCCCCAAAATAATTTTGAATGTTTTAGAATAGTTGTTTTAGAATCAAAACTTGACCTGAATTTAAATGTAATTTAGTTCTTTTCCCTTTACTAAAAAATTCAATACTAGTGATTTCTCTTCCCAAGCAACTTCTAGAAGAGCAATTATATATAGGTAATGGAAAATAATTCAATTCAGTCTTCTGAGAGCTAATTGTAAGTGGAAGTTAACTTTAAAATTTTCTGAAATATCTTTGGGATTTAAGCATTTTTTAATGACTATTTGAATAAAAGGAATCTGCCACATTTATCAAACTGAAGCAGTTTGTCACAGACCATGCAAAGATTTTGAAATGAAAAAAAAAAAGAGAGAAATTTTCATTAAAAATTTTGGTACAACTGAAAGAAATAGCAGCCCCTTAGAGAGAATGGGAAGATCAGATTTCCTGAGAAATTATAAAGCACATTGAATACCCACAAGGGTTGATGTGTTCTTTCAAGTCAACCTGACCTACAGGCAGCTCCTATCTTACTGAGGGTAAGGGTAGCAAACTGTCTAAGAGAATGGGACAGATCCAGGTTATTTGCTATTGAAGGTCAGAGGCTTGATCTTTGGTGTAACTCCAGTGGGCAAGCTATAGGTAAAGATATATATCAGGAATTTTCATCCTAAGTAGCCCCACTGGCACACAGCCTAGGTTTACCTCCTTCCCACAGGTTGTTATGCCTCAGAATTTAAGGTGGAACTATGGCTGAGGAAAAATATTTTACTGTCTATTTTTTAAAAAGTTTGCTAGAATCTCAGAAAAAACAGAATTTTTTCCATTAGCAGAGTATTTTAGTGTCAAATGTATAAAAAACAGCTACATTTTCCTGCTAAAATAGTTTATGATTATAATAAAATTATAGTGGATCATTTTTGAATCATAATCCCTTTGGCAGTCTGGTAAAAACCAATAGAATATACTAAATTGTTTTTAAAGCCATTTTGATTAGATTTGCTAAATATCATTCAGATTCAACCTTACCAGCCTTAATTGCAATCCTTCTATTTTCCACCATGCTCTAGAATTCCAAACTTCTCAAACATCATCTTTTCAACCTGCTGTCCATTCCCTAAGTTCATTATTCTCTTCTCTATTCCTTGTCTTCAATGGACAAAAGCAGTGAGTAAAACACAAACTGTGATCCTGTAATCTTCATTTTCTTGTCCAAGATTTCATAACCTTTTATGCTTTTCTTCTTGGAGTCTTCTCTAATCTTTCTTGATTCTCTTTGATTCTTATGGAACCAGCTCCTTCAAATATGTCTCACAAAAGTCTTTGTAATAAAGCATCTGATCCTGAAGATTTTCCTTCAAAATCTTTTCAGTTTCTTCAAATTTCTCCTTCCCAAATTCAAATCCCAGCTTTTTCACAAGTCCAGACTTCTACTAACTACCTCCACACCATCTTTCTCCTTGATTAACCCAAACCCTTCCCTCTTTTCCCAATATTTGTCTCACAATCTTCTACAGAAGTTGAAAGTCAGTTCTGAACAATTAGATCTCAATTGATTACCTGGGAATTTTTCTCTAACAAACCAACATCCAATTCAGTGCTAAAATGCCTAGTAAATCCTACTCTCTTACTGAAGCAGATTGACTTTTCTTACTTCAGACCCATACGGCATGCCAGACTCGTTTATACTAAACTACTGGACAAATTACTGACTTGAAAGAGACAAATTGATATGATTTTAATTTTGCACAAATTAAAAACGAGTCCAAACTTTGGCTTCAAGGTCAAATGGTAAGAATTTGAATGCTGACTTCATCTCTTCATTAAACTGACTTTATACATGGATTTCTCATAGGTTTTATTTGTTGCTCTTCTGATTTAAATGTTATTTTGTAAAATCTCTGGCTTCCTTTAAAACTCAGCTCAAGAATCAATGTCTGCAAAAGGCCTTTCTCAGGGTCAACAAGCTGTTAATAGTGCTTCCCTTTATGAGGATACTTTCTATCTATTTTCTATGTGCCAATGTATCCATAAATTCTCTTTTTAATTTGAATACATAATCTTTAAGGTCAGGAACTATTCCTTGCATTTGCTTTTGATGACCATTGATTGCTTAATCAATTTGAAATATGAATAGTAGTTTCAGACAATGAAAGTAATATTCAAACCCACTATTTAGATTATAGTTTATTCATTTCTTTTCAATTTTTTTGTTTTGTTTTATGTTTTAGAACCAAATGAATTATAATTTTAGCCAGATTACAACTGTTGATATCACTCTTAATTATTTCTGCCAAGTAATGACTACTAAGTCACTTGGGACACCATATGAGAGATATGCATATTTTTTTATTGAGAACCTTAAAGCCCTTCAACTCCCATGCTGGAATTCAAACTATGAAAACTTTCTAGCATTTATGAGGCACTCTGAATGGAATAGAGAAGCTGCAAAAGGAGGTAAGGCATGCTCTAATATCTTTCAGTGCTCTAATAATTTTCAGAAGGACCTGAACTTCTCTTTATTTGATGAGATTATAGGATCATAGACTTCAAACTAAAATATATCTTCAAGATCATTGAATCCATTATACCTCTTACTTACAGAAGAGGAAAATGAGGAACAGAGAAGTTTAGGTGATTTAACCTAAAGTCATCAAGTGTCTGAGGCAGAATTTGAAACCAGATCTTCTGACTACAAGTCCAGCAACCAAGATATGCTAAGCTGCCATTTCCTATATAATGTGTATATATATACACACACAAACATATATATGCTTTATTATCACTTCTTTATACTTCTTGAATCTATCAATTACCATTGCCAGAATGGCACTCTACTGGACTTCCATTATAGGTTATAGTTATCAGAATTTGGATGATACCCATTACTTCTAATGGGGTGACTTTTTGCACCTAGCAACTCTGAGATCTTGTGATTTCCTCTATCCAGAACTCTCCATGCAGTATCTCAGTCAGTTGGTTCATTGATTTGTTGTTGTGCATTCTCAAGAACCAAAATGAGATCACTCTATTGGGACTGAGCTATAAAGGGTCTACAACCAGCTACAGCTGGTTGGGCAGACATATTCCACATTGGGAGTGAAGATGTCTCTAAATTTGTGTATCTCATGGTTTTTTGAGCTACTGCAATTCTTCTTTGCTCATAGAACTCAGGGTTCTTCTCTGATGGGGGTATCCATGCTGGGTGGTCCTGTGCACAGTGTCTCTTATGTCACACAATTAATTCCAAAGTTCTTTAGAGAGATCTTGAGAGTGATCTTCTTACAAACAGTGGCAAGGAACCTTTCTAACTGAAGTGGCCAGATAGTACTTTATGCCTTAGGTTTCATGTATTTTGGAATTTGTTTGAGTTTAACAATAGCATTTCTCAAAGTGGCACCAAATTCTAGTTTTAGATAGGAGAGTATAGTTGATAAGAAGTCCTCAGATCACAAGATTATAGATGTAAACTGGAAGGAATATTCGGGATCATCTAATCCAACCTCTTCAATTTACATATGGAGAAACAGATTTGGAGAAATAAATTTACATTAGTTTGTATTATAATTAGATACAAATTAACTTGCAGCAAGGTAATCTAAATTAGAATTAATGAAGATATAGTGGAGTTTCATCAGAAATGATTTTTGTGGAGCTACTAGAATAATAATGAAATAAAAAATGGTGAACAGAAGTAGAGTAAGGTCCATCTTCATTGAATCAAATAAAGTCATTGACATTTTTTACAGCTTGGAAGGACTTAGACAAACTCACTTGTCCAAGATCATATAGAAAATTAGTGCAAATATAACAAGGAGAAAATCCCCCATTAGTTGACTCATAGTCCAGTGTGGTTGGCAAACTATGATACTGCCTAAGTTTCCTTGTCTAAAGCATAAAACATGTGCATAAATTAGATTCCACTAGTATAGGAGATGGATAGCTGACCTCAGAGTCAGGAAAACGTAGGTTCAAACCTCACTTGTGATTCATGCAGGCTGTGTGACTCTGGGTGAACTCTGTCAACTTTCAGTACTCTGGAACACTCTATAAGACTATAAATTCCTGCCCACTTGATGATCTGCCTCCACTGAGCGGGTGTTTTCCTTGTGGAGAGTTTCTTACACCATTAAAACCATACTTCTAGACAAAACAAACAAACAAGTATTTGGAAGTTGATGAAGGCTTTTTTAATTTGATTAAAAAATAACCCTTAAAGAAGCTGATTCTTGTCACTAGGGATGGACTAGATTAGAAAAAAGGAGAGATTTGAAGGAGAGAGATAAGAAGATCCAGATGGTCCAGCTAATATTAGTCAAAGCCTAAATGATGAAGGCTATAGGTGATTGAAGAGAGATAATGGGACTTCAACACTATGAGCTTGTACTAATAAGGCTGTGTGACTCTGGGTGAACTCTGAATACTTTTATCAACAAGAAGTTTAAAAGTTTTTTTTTTTTTCCATAAATAGAAGGAGATAAGTAGCTTTGTCTTTAACTATTAGATGATAAATGATCAAATGAAAAAGCCCTTCAGATAACTGAAAACACTAACCTGGAGAGAAGTTAAGGGGGAATAAGAGGATAAAATTAAGTCTTTAACTCCTAAGAGTCATTGAAACTATTTATACAAATTAGCTTCTTTTGAAAGATTATAGCAGAGCACTTAGGACTGAGCATGGGAGAAGGACTACATATAGATAAGAAGGATAGGGAAGAACAACTAGCAAATGAGAGGGATTAAGATAGATATTAACTCTGAGATACCACTATACCCCTCTCAGATTGGCTAGGATGACAGGAAAAGATAATGAAGAATGTTGTAGGGAATGTGGGAAAACTGGGATACTGATACATTATTGGTGGAATTGTGAATGAATCCAACCATTCTGGAAAACAATTTGGAACTATGGTCAAAAAGTTATCAAATTGTGCATACCCTTTGATCCAGCAGTGTTTCTACTGCTCCCAAAGATCTCCCAAAGAGATCTTAAAGAAGGGGAAGGGACCTACATGTGCAAAAATGTTTGTGGCAGCCCTTTTTGTAGTGGCCAGAAACTGGAAACTGAGTGGATGTCCATCAATTGGAGAATGGCTGAATAAATTGTGGTATATGAATGTTATGGAATATTATTGTTCTGTAAGAAATGACCAGCCGGAGGATTTCAGAGAGGCCTGGAGACACTTACATGAACTGATGTTAAGTGAAATGAGCAGAACAAGGAGATTATTATACATGGCAACAAAAAGATTATACAATGATCAACTATGATGGATGTGGCTCTCTTCAACAATGACATGATTCAAACCAGTTCCAATTGGTCAGTAATGAAGAGAATCATCTACACCCAGAGAGAGAACTTTGGGAAATGAGTGTAGACCACAACATAGCATTTCCACTCTTTCTGTTATTGTTTGCTTGCATTTTTGTTTTCCTTCTCAGATATTTTTCTTTCTTTCTTGATCTGATTTTTCTCGTGCAGCAAAACAGTTGTATAAATATGTATACATGCATTAGATTTAACATATATTTTAACATATTTAACATGTAGTGAACTACCTGCTATCTAGGGAAGGGGGTGAAGGGAAGGAAGGGAAAAGTTGGAACAGAAGGTTTTGCAAGGGTCAGTGTTGAAAAATTACCTATGCACATGTTTTGTAAATTTAAAAAATAATAAAAAATTAATAAATTAATAAAAAGATAGTGTGATATTTAGAGGAAAATTATTATAGATTTTATTAAATTTGAATTTCTTATACACCTAGAAGTATACTTTATAATTTATATTTTGATTTGTAATTCTCTTTTCTGTACTTCTTTCCTTATTGAAATTTTATAGGATTATAGATTTAGAACAAGGGACCACAGACACAATCTAGTCTAATCTCTTCTTTTAATACATGAGTCAGTTAGCTTTTGCCTAATTTGTTTAAAGACCTAAAAAATAACATAAGATAGAGTAGAATAAATAGAATAAGATGTGGAATTGAAATCCAGGCTCTTTTATCCCAGAGGCAAAAGCATCATACTTTTAAGGAGACAGAGGCTGGCTAATAGTATTTAAAATGGCACATCAATCAAAAAGGAAAGAAAAAAAAAGGATTGTGTTGAGAGGTAATTGGCTTTGAGGAGAGTAATTTTGGTTCTGTAAGGATGAATGTGAAACTATATCTTTTCTTGATTTGTCCAGTTATAAAGAGTGTTAGTTTCTATCGCAGCAAGGAATCTTAGTTTCTTGTTTATAAAACTCACAATTATGCAAATTCAGACAAATTTACAGAGCCCCTTCCTAAAGTATGTATGTTTAGGGTGAAAACCTGCCCTAACATAGTAGCTTGTAATGTCAGATTATATTCCTTAAAGGACCTATGATACATATTTGATAGAATTTACAGGCAAAGCTTGCTTCATCAAGAATCTTATCATACATATAAAGAAATCACAGGATCATCATGTTGAGCCAGAAAGATTAAATCAATGGAGATGGAATATGAACCAGGTCCTCCTAATTTCTTCTTTCCACACTACCAGATAACTGAGAAGAAAGGAAATGACAGGAAAGATAGATAACTTTAAAGAAATAATGAGTTAACTATTATCAAATGACCACTTTGTAGTCTAGGTTAAGAAAATGATAGTTTTCAGATTTGTGCCTCTAACATAAGGAGAAGATAAATCATTTTGCATTCCCTAATGCAAAGTAGGACATCTCTAACCTGTAGCTGTCATATTCCTCTAATCAGGAAGCCATAGCTTCTTAATCATATTATCAAGGAGATTGATTTTGTTGATTGAGAGCCTATTATCAGTAAAGTGATTTCAATGACATCTTCACTAGAATCTCTGCTAAGAAATGCCTTTTCTTGTTTTTTCCCCATAAGCTAGTTTCAGATTTCTATATGTTAAAGACATCTCGATCACCAGCAACCCAAACCCTATTATGCATTATTTGGAAAAGTGATTACTGACAGAGATAATGACATAGAATATTACTTTGGGGATGAATGTTAGAAGTCATCTGGTTCAGCCCTTTCATTTTGAAGATGAGGAACGACTAAGAAGCTATATGGCTTGCTCAAGATCATGCAAGTAATAGGTAGATAGAGAAGCTAAGATTTGAAATAAGATCCCCTGAATTGAAATCTAGAACATGCATGAAAAAAAATAGAAGAAACAGAAATCTGTTATCCTAATAAAGCAGTAATGTCCTTATGAGAAAATGATTCTAATTGTCAAAGTAACTTTTAGTCTGTGACAGGAGGTGGATATCTTTAGTGTATTTGATTTTTGGATTAAAGTTAATTACATGCATTGCATATATATATATATACACATACATACATACATATATTTTTTCAAAAACTCTAAAATACTTTTATTAATGAGATTATTTGTCTTAACTTAATTTAATGTTTTGTTTTCTAGCAAGACAATGGCTTTATCAGACTTGCACAGAATTTGGTTTCTTCCAGACCACTGATTCAAAACATCAACCTTTCTTAGGAGTACCTATGAGGTAAAGTTTAAAGAGTTGCTTTCAGATCAAGGAATAGTTGTAATTCAAAAATTATGTAAAACCAGGTACATTGTCAATTCTGTTCCAACTTTTGAAGGTAATTGAATGCAGTAAGTAATTTATTTGTTACCTTCCTAATGATAATAATCATAACCAAATATTTAAAATGTTACATAGCACTTGATGACTTCTAGAACATTTTAAATGTTATCATTTGTGTCTCGCAAGAATCCTGTAAAGTAGGTAATCCTAGCACTTTGTTATAATAATATACACACACACATCTAGAAATACACACAAACAGAATACATGCAAATACTATCTATGGATTTGTTAAGAGGAGGAAGAGCTACACAAAATTTCTATGTGGTAAGATAAAAGTATCAGAAACAGTCGTATAGTTTTTAGCCAGCAAAAATTTCAGAAATCATCTGAAAGAATCTCTCATATTAGAAATGGAAACATATCTAGGGAAGATGAACAATTTTCCTAGTTAGCCCAGTCAAAAACACTGAGTGCCATGTTTTAACTAGCCACAAAGGGATTTAGCAAAGATAGAATCTCAGAACGCAACACACATGTGATAGATTTTTGTTAACCAAAATAGGAAATAGTTTCCTTATATCTAACAACCATGGTCTCATGTTTTTGTTGCTGTTTGTCCTTTGTTCTTGAAGAAGACCATAATATTAGGGAGCTGATGCCATGACATGCAAGGAAATTGGATTTAAGTGAAGGAGGGTTGCCTCACTTTACCCTCCAGAGCCATCTGGGTCCAGTGATCAGATATAGATCAGGATGACTGAAGATGGCCCTGGATGCAGTGAGAAGCAGGAGGGCACAGTGGATAGAGCACTGGTCCTGAAGTCAGGAGGAGCCGAGTTCAAATCTTAGCAATTATTAGCTCTGTGACCTTGGCAAATCACTTAACCCCAATTGCCTCACACAAAAAAAGAAGAAAGAAGACTACTACAAAGTCATAACAATCTCATGTCATTTTCTCATTGAAAACCAGTGCATTTATTCATAATTTTCCCACAGTCATTTGCATGTTGGATAGATTATTATGAATTGTAAATTATCAATTTTACAGATAGTACTCTTGAAATCTCAAGGAACCTAAAATCTGTCACCTGACCCTGAGTGTGGTATAAGGCAAAATGTTACTGTATTTTAGAAAATTGAAAAAATGAAATCTAAACAGGATCGATGATTTGTCCAAAAGTTAGTGATACAACTGATATTGTGGGGATAAGAAACAAAGAATTGAGATGGAGAAATAAGAGTCCGTTTCCTGGGAAGACATTGGACTGCTTTCCTCAATATTTGTCTTAGGAATTTTGAAAACTGATTTACTTGATTAAGAAAACCTTTTTAATTCTATCTTAGATTTTAGTGATGCAATTGTCTAAGAGTCAAGGAGACTATATGAGAAGCATTCGTCAATTTGAGTGAAAGAATATGTTTAGCAAAGAGATGAACCATATCCAACATATTAACCAAATGAGAAAGTGGTTCTAATTGTCAAAGTAATTTTCAGTCTGTGGCAGGAGGCAGATATCTTCAGGGTATTTGATTTTTGGGTCAAAGTTATGCATGAAAATAGCATACTAAAAAAGTTAAGAGTTATAATGATGACCTTTTTGAATAAATGGAATTCATCTGGCTCTTTTAAAGAAGCTATATTTCAAGAGAGGGAAATCATTAAAAATATTCACTCTGCATGCCCCCTTTTCCTGTTCCCTCCCTTCTCTCTTTGCAGCTTTTACATTGATAAATGTAAAAAAATATTTGACTTGAAATTCGACATTAATTCAGTGCTTGAATCTGTCAAGAATACCAACAACTATTACTTCAAACACTTAATCAAGACTGGCCAAAGAATTCTGTTTCTCAATGGTGATCTTGATCCTTGGAATGCACTAAGTATCAACACCAGAATGCAAAACAATTTAGTAGGGATGACCATTAAAAGTAAGTATCATTTAATTTTGTTTTGAGGATACAGGATCATTATGGAAAGCATGGGCAGTTGGATGTTAAATCAAGAGTTCTTAATCTCTTGGCATCTTATGAAATCTTTGGCTTCTTCCAAATAATGATTTTAATTCATAAAATAAAAATCTTAGAATTATAAAGAAAGACAGATCAAAAAACCTATACACATCCAAAGAGATGTAGATATGTTTTCATGTGTATGTATTGTATATATGTGTGTGTGTGTGTGTGTGTGTGTGTGTGTGTATGTGTGTGTTCAGAGTCCAGATTAAGAATCTCTGTCTTAGGGGTAGCATGACAGAAAGAGTAGAGTGCTGCACTTGGGGGTCAGAAATATCTAGGTTCAAATCCATATACATTATCATGTGATATAAAGTCAGTTAAACTGAGTCCTAACTATCCAATTGTAAAATGGAAATAATATAGACACTTACCTCACATTTGTTGTGAAGACCAACTAAGATAATGTATGCAAAGCACTTTACAAAAAGCACTTACATAAATACCTGCTGTTGGGAGAAGAGATACGTGAGCAAGCAAGCAATATTTAATTTATCAGAGTCTTTCCTCTTTAGAAAATAATGAATAATCAGATCTGCATCTAAAACAGAACAATGAAAAATGATAGCACAGTAAAATGGAGAGAGCATTCTGAATCCACCACTTGACTGACTGTTATGCTCAGTGGTTTTCCTTTGAGCATTTAATACGTCTCCCAGTAATTAAATGAGAAGAAGCAGATTGATCATGTTATGAATTCTGGTATTTATTAAATCTAAAAAGGCTTAAGTGTTGTGAAATAAAGGTGTCCAATATATGCCCCGTACCTTCTCAATTCTTAGAGTTATGAATTTCTATTGGAACACATGATCTTACTTTATGATCTCTTGTCCCCATCTAAACTTTTCTGGGTTTGGATTTAAAATATGAAGATTTAGTTGAAAAAGGGAATTATTTTTATTCTTGTTAAAATTTTCATGTGTTGCTCTCCTCACAATATTCAAAAATCTGTTGTTTATTACTTTAATGTGGTAAAAGCCATCCCCATGGTTTGTGAGATCAGAGTGAATTCTTGTGACTTAGTTGATGAAAAGTCAGACTCATAACCATGCAATTCTGGCAGGTTTTTCTGCTTTCTTAAATAACAGAAAAAGGCTTCCAAGGAGAGTTTTAACAATGTCATTAAAAATTCTGCCTGTTGAGCATGAAAAGATTCAAATATCAGCTATTGTTGATTCCTCAAAGTCATAAGAAGCTAATCTATGACAAATCATACAGTTCAGAAGGCTTACACGAGAATTGCTCTATTATTCAGTAATAGAGCCATCTATTTTGGTATTTTGGTGTTTTTTTTCTTGCTTCTTATTTTCAAGTATCTTACATTCTTTTAGAAGGAGACCACAGTTTACCTGTTTTAATATGTTTCTATTATATTAACTTTATGACCTTGGGTGAATTCTACAAACAGGCCCAAGATGATTTCTCTTCACTTTCCATCAGATAACCAATAATGTACTACAGGTATTTATTATTAGTACTCCAACAGTTAGAAAAATAATTCATGTATTTTGTGAACTGTTGAAATGAATATAAATGTAAATAGTTTTTTAAATATGATTATCTTTAATGTCTACTATATTTCTATATGGGATATAAATTCAGATTATATGTGGTATATTGAGGGCAAATTTAAACCCCATTTTTGGAAAGATTGTCATTTATGCTTTATGATAACTTAAAACTTTTCAAAGTTCAGTGTTCTCATATGAATTCTTTTCTAATTTTCTTTTGTGAAAAAACTTATAATAATACTCAATCAGGTTGCAAGAGTAGGTGAATATCTGTATTGGTAAGGAGAGTTTCTTCATTGGGAATTACCAAAGCCGGTAAAATCACAGGCCTGGTAAAACAAATGTGCAAAGTCCTGTGCTGGGCTGGGAGTAAGGATCAGACACAGATGAGGTTTGGATTGCCATCTTAGCCTAGGAGCATGAGGAGGGTCAGGTTTTGACTTTGTCTTCCTGTCTCAAGCCTTGCTCTCTCTCCCCCATGGCATGCTGCCTCAGGTTCAATAGTAGATTCATAATAGATAGTGGAGAGAATGAAAATAAAAGAGAAAATCCTCTGTCTTTGGTGAGTTTTGTTTATTCTTCCTTCCCTCCTGATTTGGTGCCAAGTTTTTGTTATTATTGTTCAGTTGTTTCAGTCATGTCTGACCCTTCATAATGTCATTTGGGATTTTCTTAGCAATAGTTTTCCATTCTTTCTCCAGATCATTTTACAGATGAGGAAACTGAGGCAAATAAGGTTAAGTGGCTTTCCTAGGGTAAGACACAGCTAGTAAGTGTCTGGGGTCAGATTAGAATTCAACAAGATGAGCCTTCCTGACTCCAGCCCTGGCACTCAATCCACTGTGCCACCTAGATGCCCTGTGCCATGTAGTGATAGACAATTCAAGGTCACTAGATCCATAGATATTACAATTGATCTCATTATTCTCATTGTACTGTAGACACAAGTTCCCAAACCTCTTATCACCATAATATCTAATGAGTTATGAACATGATTTATCAATTTGCAACTTCTTTTAAAATAAACCATGAGAGATGCACATTCAGAATAATTCTATCCCTTGCATTAATTGGATCAGCAGTAGGAGAAATTCTGACACAAGCTATATTACTGTGGCCATGAGATTTTGAATTTTAAGACCTTTATTACTGACTTATAGTCTTGAAGATACAAGAACTCCAAACCACATGTTTTAATAAAGAACAATCAAATTATCACTTTACTTGGAAAGGAATTGGGAAGGAAGGGGAAAGGAATTCATAAAATTCAAGTTAGCAATAATTTTGTTCCACCTAGCTCAGGGAATGTGACTATAGGGACAAGAATATATAGGGATTCATCTTTTTATTCTGTATAATACTATTCTAAATATTGTTGTCAAGCCTAGAAGATTCTCCAAGAAGGACTAGAGTGATCATTTACACTTCCTTAATGATCTCATTGATGTAGAAGCTTCAGTCAATTCCCTATGTAAAATACTTCATCAGTTTCTACTTAGAGATTAATTAAATTAGTATATCATGGTATTGATTTTAGAAAGAAATTCAAGAGACTTTTTCTTTATAGTAAATAATATTTACATCAATGTGTACCATATCCTAAAGCCAAGTATTTAAATATTTAAAGAAAAAATAGGGGCAGCTAGGTGGTACAGAAGATAGAGCACCAGCCCTGAAGTCAGGAGGACCTGAATTCAAAGATGATCTCAGATACTTAACACTTCCTAGCTGTGTGACTCTGGACAAGTCACTTAACCCCAATTGTCTCAGGGGGGAAAAAGAATAAATAAGGCTTCCATGAAAATTCAAGTTTTAATGGATTTTCTATTCCTGTTGATCTTCCTACAAATTCTTGATGCTCCTAGCTCCTTTCTTTCTTTTGGTGTCTATTTCTGGCTCAATAATATCCAGTACAGAGTTTTATAGAGATAAGATATTGTTTTAGCATCTGAAATGAATTCTTTATATTCTAGAAAACATTTTGGTCTTAAAATATAACAACATATTAATTGCTTGATTTTTTAACCCTTTCTTTTTTTCCCTTTTGATCTGATTTTTTTGTGTGCAACATGACAAATATCGAAATATGTTTAGAAGAATTACACATGTTTAACCTATATCAGGTTGCTTGCTGTCTTGGTGGGGGGGAGGAGGGAAGAGAAGAAGAAAAATTTAGAATTCAAGATTTTACAAAGGTAAATTTGAGAGCTATCTTTGCATGTATTTGGGAAAATAAAATACTATTTTAAAAGTTTAAAAAAAACTTTAAAAAGTTGATATTTAAAAATATCAACATATTGATAAATGGTCAAAGGATATGAACAAGCAACTTTCAGACAAAAAAAATCCAAATCTACAATCATATGAAAAAAATGCTATTGATCACTATTGATCAGAGAAATGTAAATCAAAACAATTCTGAAGTACCACCTCACATCTATCAGAGTGGTGAATATGTCCAAAAAAAAAGGAAAATATTGGATGTTGGAGTGGATATGGGAAAACTGGGGCAGTAATGTACTATTGGTAGATTTATGAATTGATCCAGTCTTTGTGGAGAGATATTTGGAACAATTCCCAAAGGGCTACAAAACTGTGTAAACCCTTTGATCCAGCATATCATTTCTAGTTCAGTATCCCAAAGACATGTCAAAAAAGGGAAAAGAACCTCCTTGTTTAAGAATATTTATAGTGGCTCTTTTTTGTAGAGGCTAAGCATTGGAAATCAAAAGGATGCCCATCAATAGGGGAATGGCTAAACAAGATGGGGTATATGATTTGCTATAAGAAAGGACAAACAGGATGATTTCAGAAAAACTTAGAAGGACTTACATGAACTGATGCATAGTGAAGTGAATAAAACTAGGGGAAAATTATACACAGCAATATTGTTCAATAAAAAGTGAATGATTTAGCTATTTTTGGCAATACAATGATTCAAGATAATCCCAAAGAACTAAAGAAGAAGCGTCTGCCTCCAGAGAAAGAATATATATTTATTTAATACAGACTGGAATATGATATTTTTTACTTTTTAAATTTTTTCTTTTGAGTCTTCTTGTACAAAATGACTAATATGAAAGTTTTTTTTTTACATACTTGAACTTGTATAACCTTATATCTAATTGTTTACTGTTTCAGGGAGGGAGGGAGGCAGAGAAGGAGGCATAGAATTTGGAAAACAAAAAAATAAAAATGTTTTTTAAAATGGGGAGGGAGTATTAATATCAAGCCACTGAGAAATTCATTATAATTATTGTCTTTCATTTAGAATTAGGAAAAAACAGTGTCCAAATAGTAGAAAAGAAAAATTGTCATAGGAATCATTGAAAGTTGAACCAGAAATGTTACAATCTCCTGATTTTACAAATAGGGACACTGAGGCCTAGAATGGTTAATGACCTAACCAGTGTCACAAGGAACAGAGTCAGAATTAGAAATCCCATAACTAAATTCAGTATTCTTTCCCTTTTGCCATACTGAATCTCATAAAAGAGCTAGGAGCCTTTGTCTGTTCAGAGATGCTAGCCAAAAAATCCAGCTGCATTTTTGTAAGTTAAATGTAGCCCCCTCAATAGGCAAAATTAAGAAGGGGATTATATAGCTTTTAGTGTCCTGCTGTTTCTCCTTTTAGCATCTCTCTTCCCCTTTCCTGCAATCTTCTTTCCCCCCCTCCACCTTCAGTTCTATTTACCATCCCCATAAGGATTTGCTTCCAGCTAATAGACAACAAATTCCTGTTATGATGTTAGTTGATAAAATCTGATTCCTTCTCACTTTCAAGGGTAGTTGCATATTAAAAAACAAGCAAACAAATATAAAAGATCTAAAAGTCCCCAAGATCCAGAGGGGGAAGTTTAGACCTCTTAATAGAAGTCTGTCTGATGCCCTCAAGCCACTTCAATTAATCAACACTTATTAAATGCCTAGTGTGTGTTGGCCATAGGCAAGCAGTTATATTCTACTGTGCTGGCTTAAGTGCAGGAACTAGATGCAATATCTTTAACTGTGGCTGAATTCAAACTCAATTCTTCCTCATTCCACACCCTGAACTCTGTGAGCTATGGCATTGCCTAGCCAAGGAAGCTAAAAATCATGTTCACTACAGCTAAGGGCTTAAGCACCCCCCCCCCCTCCACTCTCTTATCCTAATTTTCATTGTTTTGAATATTGACTAGCTGTTTTAAATGAAACACTCATTAACAAAGATACTGACAATTGTAATGTTTTCGTTTTTCAGATAGTTCCCACTGTGAAGTGATGTTTAAAAACCCGTTCAAAGATTCTCAGAATCTCCAAAAAGCACGCCATTTTATCCTCAAAACCCTGCTCAGGTGGCTATCTGAGTGAAGGTGTAGCAATGACAGATGGATTGACTGAATCTAAAGACTGGCCTCTGATTTAATTGCCTAAGGGGAAGTTGAAGGACAGACAGAAAAACTGGGACTGGAGAATCTGATTCCTCCATATGCTTTTTTTCCTTTTTATTTTGTTAAAGCTTTTTATTTATAAAACATATGCATGGGTAATTTTTCAACACTGACCCTTGAAAAACTTTCTGTTCCAAATTTTCCCTTCCTTCCCCCATCTCCTCCTCTAGATTTAATATGTAGTTCAATACATGTTAAATATGTTAAATCCAATATATGTATACATATTTATACAGTTATCTTGCTGCACAAGAAAAATCGGATCAAGAAGAAAAAAAAAAAACCTGAGAAAGAAAACAAAATGCAAGCGAACAACAACAGAAAGAGTGAAAATGCTATATTGCGAATCACACTCAGTTCCCATGCTTCTCTCTCTTGGTGGATGATGTCTCTCTTCATCACCGAACAATTGGTTAGTTTGAATCATCTCATTGTTGAAGAGAGTCACATCGATCAGAACTGATCATCATATAATCTTGCCATTGTTGTGTACAACGACCTCCTGGTTCTGCTCACTTCACTTAGCATCAGTTCATGTAAGTCTCTCCAGGCCTCTCTGAAATCATCCTGCTAGTCGTTTTTTACAGAAAATAATATTCCATAACATTCATATATCAAACTTATTTAGCCATACTCCAATTCATGGACATCCACTCAGTTTCCAGTTCCTTGGTACTACAACGAGGGCTGCCACAAACATTTTTGCATGTGTGAGTCCCTTTCCCCTTTTAAGATCTCCCTGGGATATATCCCCAGTAGAAACACTGCTGGGTCAAAGGGTATGCACAATTTGATAACTCTTTGAGCATAGTTCCAAATTGCTCTCTAGAATGGTTGGATCCATTCACAATTCCACTAACAACTACGTGTGCTTTTAAAACCCACAAAATTATTTGTTGAAATGAGATTTTCCCCTGTTCCTTCTCTTATCCATCTCCCAAAGGATGTACTAAACTATTCTAGTTTGTTCCAATTTAACTACATAGCAGGGTGAGATGCTCTTAAAAGGTGCAGGTGCCTCTTGTATGTTGTAAGATACTGACTCCTCACTCTTTGCACCTATCCTTCAACTTTGGTTGGGCTCAAATATCCTTTGGAACCACAAGAATTCCAGACTCCTATGAAGGAAATCAGAACCAACATACATCCTCTCCCTTCATCTCCCATCACTGCCTTTTTCTTATGTCTTTTGGGGCTCAAAGAATGAATTTTTGGCCCTTTCTACTGGATATAAGAAGCCTCTAGAGCAGCTCTGGGTCCTGTGCTAAGCAAAGCCTGGAAGATGCTTTGATACTAAAAAAAGAATTTGGCACATGTTGCTGCAAATTGAAATGCATTTAGATTCAAATCTTCATGCAGCCCCAAAATGACAACCTGATTCTAAAGTCAGATTTCTTTGTATAACACGCAGACTGTATTTTTCAGATCCTCAGATTTCACAGATATTCCATACGTCTTTTCTGAAGATCTATTGTTCTAATCATATTTATCTGAATTGCAGAATTGGGAAATGCAGTCATGTTAAACACTAGGTCCATTCAACCAATCCTTCTCTAAGCATTTATTAATTTACTCCATACCATTTTTTGTACTATGCCCTAGGAATACAGATAAAACAAAATGAAAACAGTCCCTATTCAGTATGAGTTGGGGGGGGGGGGCTGCTTTTGAAGCATTCCAGTTAGGGACATGACTTTTACTCATTATTTACAATAACTATTCATAATTTTTCAAATTATTTATCTGGACCTGTAGTAGTATTGTAATCATCATAATATCCAGAAGGAAGGGATGATCAGTCTTCAGAGATTTTTAACATTGCTTGTTGTTATGTGCCTGGATTTGCATGACTGAAGTAAAATAAACTGGCAAATCAAGTCCTCAGCAAGTAGTAGAGTGCTGGAGGTTGGCAGCCCCTTCTGCATTTCAAACAGTACAATGTACTCAATCTCTGCACTTATTTCAAATGCTTTACTTTGAGGGAATATAACCTGGAAATGTCAATTTCTGCATCTTGAACAAACCACTGTGAACATTTAAATGAGGACATTGGTTTCCTTTGAAGTACCATAAAAATATTTACTCTGCCAAAATTGTCTCAGTGCAAATAGTAGCAGAGGATTTCCCCGAAGTGGTTTCAAGAATCAACCTTCACACCTGTTGGAGTAAAACAGGTTTGCTCTAGAGTCTATTGTGCCATTTTGGTCTCATATGCAGAAACTCTTTTCAATTTTATCTTCAATTTTTTTCATCATAAAATTGTACTTAAATATTCATCTGTGACTGAGGTTTAAAGACTTTTGAGGTCCAACCTACTGAATTGTAAAATTAATTTTTAAAGGCCTTGTCTGTGATTGGTTTTTCTCTATCAAGATGCCATGTTTTTAATATATACTTGAGTTGATTAAGGTACATTTGATAAACCATGTCTAAAATTAAATGAAAAAATCATTAAATAATATTTAACAAGAGTTGTGGTTTTTTGTTCATGAAGACATGGGCCTGAAACAGTTCCTCTGAAATTACATTCCATGGTACCTTATTAGTATAAGATGTCCCTTGATATAGGTTGGCCCAAAATAGGATTTGATATTTCAATGTTGCAAGAATTTATAATTTTGGGAACACATTGGGCACGTGTTATCTTATAATTTGTGTTTACATGACTTTTCAGCCTCTCCCTGGTCCTTTTCCATTTTGGCCAGGGCATTGGCCTTGGCTTCTAGCCCAGTATAACAAGGTCTGGGCTAAAAATACCAAAGTGGCAGCTGGAATATATGTGGCTTTCTTCCTCCACAGTTGTCATGCCAAAGGCAGAAGGGAAGTCCTGGTGTCAGCACTTATGGCTACCCTGTGGGACTTTATTTTTCTAATATAGAGAGAAACAAGCACAATTTGGAAGTTGCCTGAGAGATAATAAGATGACCAGAATCTACTTCCTCCATCCAGGAACCATTCTCCTTCTGCTTTACATTATACTCTCTGCAACAATTCACTTAGGGAGCCACAATTAGGTACTTTAACCTCTTAGTTAGGATTCAAAAGAAGATAGCAAATAGTATATTAAAAAGCTTTTTTTTAAAAAAAGAACATTTAAAACTAGAAGTGTAAATAGTTCAAGAAATTTTAAACATCTGAAAAAATCACAAAATTAGGAAGTCTCGATGTCATGTTAATCCCATATAATAATACTATCTCAGAATACCTATGTTGGGTTTTTTCAAGTTCAGCATTTTTATTTTGAGGCTTAATATATGTTGTTTATATTGACAAATTGTTATATCCTTTAAATAAGGAGGACTTATTTTATTCTTTGATTTTTTAAAACATTCTTATTCTCCAAATTATATTTTTAGTCTCCAAATATTCATTTTTTCCCCTGGAATGGCACTTCTCTGATTTCATCATTGGAATCAGTGGAAAAAATAGGAATTGTTATGTGTATCTTCCTGCTATAGAACATACATGTTCTATCTACTAAATGGTTGCTACTCTGTGCTTTCCGCTTATTCCAATAGATGTGAAGCATGTTGAGAACTTTAGCAAACATCTATAGAATTAAGCCTTTATTGTGCAGAGAATTCCGTTACATACTATGAAATATGCAAAGGCAAGTCAGACACGGTCCTTGCCCTCATGTCACCCATAGTCTAGTTGTCAGTAGGACCCATGTACAAATAATCATCACATCAAATGATAAGGATGAAAGAAAATTAGAAATAAAGGCATGATGAAGTCTGAGGAAGAAAGGATACTTCCTCCTTTGGGAGTATAGGGAATGCTACATAGGGAAGGAGTGACAATGAAAGGAGGTAGAGAGAGGTGCCAGGGTAAGATCTGAGAAGATGGTATTTGAGCTGAAATTTAAAGTATGAGTAAAATTCCAACAGCAGGAGAATGACCTGAGAGAACATGGAAGGGAATAAACAAGCTTTTGATGTGGTAAATCTATCAAAAGGTTGTCTTTTTGAATAATTGGTGAATATAAAATATTATGACCAATTGAGACACTGAATTTAATAGGTGACACATAATTGAATATGTGGCCAAGTTTTGTAGTAATTTCCATTGGCAGATTTTATTTTTTTACCCCAAACATATTTGCTCTCCAAATTACAAGATGATCTTTTGCTTCTGCTCATATAAATCCAACATCAGGAAAAATTTAGCATTCATTATTTTCTTAAAAAAAAAAAAAGAAACTTCTCATTTTTACTTTATTCAAACTGTTTGACTCACCCAATTCAGTATTTCTAATTAGATTTTAAGTAAAAAGGGAGACTATCCCAACAGGAAAGATCTGTTTCAATGGGATATGAGAGGAAGAAGGTAAGAGTGGTAGATCACACAGCAGGAGGTCTGCAGGGAGGTTTTGAGCCCCAGAGCAATCCCACAGATAGACTCAGTCCCTTTACAAGTCAACTATAATCATTATACACTTCAACAATGATATTGTATGAGGATGTATTCTCATGGAAGTGGATTTCTTTGACAAAGAGACCTAACTCAGTTTCAATTGATAAATGATGGACAGAAGCAGCTACATCCAAAGAAAGAACACTGGGAAATGAATGTGAACTATTTGCATTTTTGTTTTTCTTCCCAGGTTATTTTTACCTTCTGAATCCAATTCTCCCTGTGCAACAAGAGAACTGTTCAGTTCTGTACACATATATTGTATCTAGGATATACTGCAACATATCTAACATATATAGGACTGCTTGCCATCTAGGGGAGGGGAAAAATTGGAACAGAAGCGAGTGCAAGGGATAATGTTGTAAAAAAATTACCCTGGCATGGATTCTGTCAATATAAAGTTATTATAAAATAAAATAAAATAAAATTATATATACATATATAAAGTCAACTATAAGGGATGCAAGCAAGAAATCCAAGAAGCTTCACCTTAATGATTCAACCTCTGGTCCCCACTACTGAACAGGGGTGAGGTCCTGCACCTTATGCTGACCAACAGGAAGATCCCACCCTATGGTAGCAAGACTACAGACCATCCAACAGCTAGATCACTCAGCAGTGAAATCACATAACCAGGAGGCCAACAGAAAGGCTCCACACCCCAATACAAGCCAGGAAGGAAGCTTTCCCCTCAGTGCAAATCAGCATCTAGGTATTGAGATCCAGTAAAAATCAGCACCAAGGTCCCAAACCTCCACAGAAGAAGCTGGAGAGGGTACCAGGAGCAGAGCCAACTCTCACATTAAAAATATCAAGTCATAAAATAGGGGGGGGAAACGAACAAAAACAGAACAAGAAAAAAACTTTGAAAATTGCTGTGCAAGAGAATTGTATAAATATGTTTACACATATTGGATTTAACATATATTTTAACATACAACATTTTGGATTGCTTGCCATATAAGGAATGAATCTGAAACACAAGGCTATGCAAGGGTCAATGTTGAAAAATAACCCATGTATATGTTTTGAAAGAAAAGCTTTAAAAATTAAGAAAGAAATATTTTTTTAAAAAAGAAAAGAAAATTACTGTGGTATCAGGAAAGATCAAAATACAAGCTAGCTACATATAGCTACATACACGAAACAAAATAGCTACATTTGAAGCCACAGAGAAAAATATGATTTGGTTTTAGGTCCAAAAAGAAATCCTGGAAGAACTTAAGGAGGATTTTGGCTTCCAAAGAAGGCTCTCACACTGCCGTTGAAGCCATGTCTCTGATAAATCCTTGAGAAGTTCCAGGACATTTTGAGAATGCTCAGCACCAACACTAATGGACAGTAGAAAATAGTTTTTGCCTTCACAGTCATCAAGAGTGTGGACTGAAGGTATGCTCATGTAGTTCTGAAGAAAGTAGACATTGACCTCATCAAGAGGGCTGGTGAGCTCACTGAAGATGAGGCAAAACAGGCAATCACCATTATGCAGAATCCTTGACAATACGATTCTCTAGTTTCCTAATGGACAAAAGGGAATAAAGGATGGAAAAGATAGCCAGGTTCTGGTTAATGGTCTGTACAGTAAGCTGCATGAGGATCTGAAATGACTGAAGAAGATTCAGATACATCAAGAACTTCAGCACTTTGGAGATCTCTGAATCCAAGACCAAGACTACAAGTCACAGGGATCACACTGTGGGTATGTCCAAAAAAATAAACATCTTTACTGGCCTTGTCTATTAATAAATTTACATTTAAAAAGAAGGATTTTTAAAAAGCCAATTAGAGGAATAAAAAAAAATTAAGAAAAGAAATGAGAGTGATACAAGAGAATCATGGCAGGGGTGGAGGGGGAAGAATCAGCAGCTTTATAAAAGAAACAAAATGGAAAAAGATATACACAAATTCATCAAATAGTAATGGTCAAATGGAAAATGAGATACAAAAGCACACTGAAGAAAACAATTCCTTAAAAATTAGAAGTGAGCAAGTGGAAGCCAATAACTCCCACAAAACATTAAGATAGGATAAAACAAAATAAAAAGAAGAAAATTTGACATTTTTTCAATTAAAAAAAGTACTGACCTGGAATAATAGGTCACTGACCTATGATTAGTGCTGACCTAGATTAAGGTCGAGGAGAAAATATTTCAAAACAGCCAGAAAAAAATAATGCAAATATGTGGACCCATAGTCAGGATTGTACAGAATTTAGTAATTTCCACATTAAAAAACTAGAGGGGTTAGAATATGATGTTCCAGAAGGCAGGCAGATTACAACCTAATACAATACAATCAGGGGTGAAGCAAGGATACCCATTTTCATCTCTTTCACTCAATATTCATACTCTTTCCTGTGTCACTTTGGTTTTTGAGAAAGGTGGGCTCAGTCAATGTAATGTCTACATAACATTGGTCCTACCGACTTCACTTCCAAATGTGGTATAGTTGATGGTAAATAAGCCTTCATTTCTATTGTTGCTGTAATGGACCATGTCTGGAATTTTGCTCCTTACCTTTTGGCTTCTAGTAAATCTCAGAATGGACTCTGGCTTCCAAACCTTTTGATGGCTTACTCTTCCAACTTTTTGAACTTCATAAAATCATAACCTTTCCCAATTTTCCCCCAATACAGAAAAGAATCAATGTGAAGAGGAAAGAACAGAAGTTCATATTCATGGCCACAAATTGACCTCAAATTGAGAAGACTTTCCCCCTTATAACAAAGGTTTCAACTATATAGCCAGTACACATGACTTGTGGCATTCCTCATGGGGAAACCCCAACTAGCTTAAAATAAAATTGAAAAATATTTATCAAATAAAAATATAATTAAACACAGATAATATTACATTTTAAAACTAAGTCAATATATGACCTGCAGGAAGCTTTACGTACAGTTTATTGACCCCCCTTTTGTATTTGAATTGTCCACCACTGCTGTACATCATTGTATCTTTTTCTTGAACACAAGTTAAACAGAAGAGTATCAAACCCAAAAGCCAAGCTTTGGCTGACTAGTTCTGGTTCTGCTTACTAAGTGAATCGCAAAGGCTTCTGCTCTGTCATGGTTAGCTCTTTAGAATCCATTACAGAATGTCTGTAAGGGCTCTGACTTGGGAAACAGGGAGAACACTTCGGGTCCCATCATGAATATTTAGAAATAGCTCCCCAGCCTCTTTCATGTGTGAAATTGATCCACAATTCATTAAGTTACCATCTTTTTCATTTGTCTTTCTAGTGTAATGATTGAATACCATTAACATAGGAAGCCTGAGTGGACTGGAGGTTGCAGAATCAATAAAAGGAGTTCAAATTTATGACCTAGGAAAAAAAATTGTCTATGCCAATTTTTTTCTGGAAATTAGATCATTAGCTCATCTAGGGAATTATTAAAATTTTTTTAAAGTTTTCTTTATGCCACATAGTGTTAAAACTTTTCCCTTTTTTTCTTATAAAGTTGTGTTTAATGGAAACTTTTTACTATCTCATCTGCCCCTCTTCCTCTTCCTTATTCCTCAATCTTACAAAACTAATGTTTTCATTTCATAAGTTTCCATATTTATCTTCAATAAAGATTGTTTCCAGTGGAAACAATGACTAAAGTTGCTGAATAAAGAAATAGTTTTAAATAATTTATAGTGAAATTTGAATGAGTTTGGGGACTACTGGCCAATAAGAGAATCTGGTGTTTTGACAATTTTTTTTTTCCTTGAATGTGTTTATAAAGTATTTCTTCCCCTTCCCCTCCTTAGTCTCTCAGTCTTTTTGCTTTGCTTTTTTCTTCCCTTTTCTTCCCCCTCTTCCTCACTCCGTCCCTCTCCTTTCCTTCTCCTCCTCCCATCCCCATCCCTCTCCTGACCTAGATGATTCAGTGATGGAGATGGCTGACAAGGCCACAAAGCCCGCCAAGGTGGACATCATGAGGTTGTACCAGGACATGTTCTCCAAAATGACCACATACCTGACCAGTGAGCTGACAGCCACTAGTGATGACTATAATATACTTCTGGAAAATATGAACAAACTGACCAACTAGAAGTATCTAGAAATAACATTTCTAAATTTTATATAATATATAATAAATTTTTATATCTTATATAAACATAAGCAGAAACCTAAAGGACTTAAACCAGAAAATGCAGCACTTCAGCCTTATCTGAATCAGATCACTTTAACTGAGGAGTAAGTAGCTGCTCTTGAGCAAGCAGTTTACAAGTTGGACGCATATTCAAAGAAATTAGAAGCAAAGTACAAGAAATAAGAGAAGTGATAAAAATTCTTCAGCACAAAGACTTTAATTCCATGAATGTGTCATAAGAACTGAAATGAGTGAAGTGGAACTTATCAAACTTCTATACTTCAGTTCCATCAAAGGTTGAGGTACTGCAGGTCCACAAAGACCTATCTTTGGTTGCAGGTATAACTTTGGTCACCCATCACATCTTCCTAAAACTGTCTTCTGTGAAAGTTCACCTTATTATGTGCTTCCTTGTGTGCCCTGGACCAAGACTCGGAAATCAGGATCAACCCCCACCAGAACAGACAGATGAGCCACTCTGATCTTCTTATTCCCTTTCTCTCCCCTCCTTCTTTGACTGTTCTGAATGAGCCCTCACACCCTAATTAGCTGCTCTTGACCTTAAATAATAAATGCTGATTTATGACCCCCCTAAAGCAATAAAGCATATCTTCATATCTGAAATGAAAAGTAGTGAGGGAAGGAGGGAAAATATGAAGAAATCTTAACCAGGATACTCTAAAGGCAAATCATAAATTATAGACATCAAGTTGAAAGGATTTTAGAGTCATTGAAGTCAGCCCCATCTTTTTTAAAAACAAGAAAAGTACAGTCCAGATTGAAAAATGATTTCCTTAGGGTCACATAGATAGTAAATAGTAGAGCCAGAATTAGAACTTTGGTCCTTTAAATCCAAATCCAAAATTCTGTCCGCCATCAGTTGCTAACCAACACTGAACTGTTACCTCATTGTAAATTCCCTCTTTCTCCTAGTCCTTATCTCTGGAATCAAATGGAACCAGTCTTATTCTTGTTCCACAAAACAATCCTTGAACTTCTTGGAGATGGCTGCTATACATCTCCCTCATTCTTTTCTCCTTCACACTACCAGTTCCTTCAAGTGATCCTCATATGGAATAAACTTCACCAACCAAAGAACCTTTCTTCCTCTGGACAGTCTCTAGATTATCAATGTCCTAACTAAAATTTTCACATCCGGAAATAAATCCATCACTAGGGCAGAATATGAAGGGATGAACACCTCAGTATTCTTGGATGTGATGCTTCTCTTGTTATAGCTCATATTGGCTTTCTTGACTGCCATATCCCACTATTAACATATAGTGCACCAAAGCATTTCCATAGTCATGACACCCCTAATGCTTGCCAGCAAGTCTAGTAGCCACTGTAACTTCATTATACTTAAATATTTCAAATTATCTATGATTTAATGCATCAATGTTCTCTATTATTCTATGCCTTATTATTTGTTTTTCATAACTAGCTATGGACAAAACAAGTCAACAGATGGTCATTCTTCTGATAATGAGATTCTCTCAAACCAGACCACCTGAAAATGAAATCCCTCTATTATTAGGCCCATACATGAAATCTTTTTAGTCTTATAGGATTAGAATTGTGTTTTACTGATAGGGTCTTCAAGTACTGAAGGCTTACTAGTTCATATTTAGGTTCTAGGGTAGGATTTGAATGTATTCAGCCCTACTCTCTCTCTATGGAGTTCTGGTCTTTTATCACCATTTGTTTGGTGGACATTTTCACCTGAGTGTATCAAACAATAGGGACAGGGATTGGAATTGAACCTGTAATTTCACTTGTATAGGGAACTCCTGAATGAAGAAATTACCTCTACCCATACATGTCAGCATCTTCTCTGGGACCATCATTTTGGAGAGTTACCTAGAACTCCAAAAGATCAGACACCTTGTCTAGGATTATAGCCAGTATGTATATGTTAAGAGGCAGAAATCAAATTCAGGTTTTTCTGGCTTTCAGGAGATTTCTTTGTTCATTGTGCCAGGCTATCTCATAGGTATCACAATATCAATGTATCCAAAATGGAAGTTTGCCAGAAAAATCCACTCCTTTCCTATTCCTAATTTCCCTATTTTTTCTGAGAACATCACATCTCTTCCTCTAGAAATTCCTTTGTACCTAATTAGTATTGACTTTATATGCAAATTGTATATTCTTGGTAGAGTATAAGTTCCTTGAGAGCAAAAACTATTTTCCATTTTTTTGTCTTTGAAGGCCCAGGGCTTCAGTGTCATGGATAGAATGAGTGTAAAATAAAGTTTATTGAATTAAATTGAACTAAATTGAATTCAGTGAGCTGAAAGAAAACAATGACATGGCACCTAATTTTTTTTTGCCTTTAATCAGGGTAAAACCTCTGGTCACAGTTGAGATTTGTGACCAATCCACTGACCAACCCAGGACTTGGACCAGGTTTTTTGACTCCAATATCCTTTATGCTACACTGGACTATTTCTCTAATGACTCTACAAATATTTTGGGTTGATATTATATTAAGTATTATATCAAATAGTTATCAACCCTTTGTGTTTACTTTCTTAAGTTTCCTCTCAGGAGAGAAGTACTTCAAAGAAGAACAGGTCTGTAAAGGATATTGGGAGAAAATTGATGTCCAAGTGGAGAAGGCCAGTAGAGCTTTGTTAGCAAAACAATTAATTTTGCAGCTGGCTCTTAAAAGAGATTTGCCTCCCCACCTCTCACCCCTTCAAGATCTTTAAATCTCTCTTTAATTTCAGCCCCCAATTACAGATCATTTGCTTTAGAGAAACAAGATTTAGAATGAAGGTCTCAATACATTAATTGCTTCAGAGTTTCTAAGAGCTAGCCTCTTATTCCAAACTCCATAACCAATTAACTTAGGATCATTTTCCTTGAGTTGCTTGGTCAATCAATGTTCTTCAGAAAACCATTTTACAGTCTCATAGTGGTTATAGGTAAGAGACCAACTAGGAACACTTCTCCCTAAGACATAGCTCGTGGCTGTTGGGATGAGGGAATAAGTCAAAAGGAAAGTCTCTTACTTTTACAATTCCACTAAGCAGTCCTGGGCAGAGACAGAGACTATTGCAGAAAGGATACATTAGGAGAGGGGAGGACCCTGGGGACTTTCTTCATGAAAGCTTGGGTCTCTTGTGTAGGGAGGAACTGTGCCCCCTGTCAGGTTGGTACCCTGGGGAAATTCCAAATTGCTTTGTTTTAGTTATGACTCTGGTTGAACACCACGGTGGATTAGTAGCACAGCTTTGTCATTGCTATTCTGGGCACTCCTCATGCAACCCTAATTACTTTTGGATGCTGGGCAAACAGTCTGGATTCAAGGCTGATGGCTAATATAAGAGGTGAAGGACAATTTGGATGGCATCATGTCCTGGAAGTCTCTTGCAAAAAAAAAAAAAATACTTTTAGAGGAAATAGAAAAGGGGGAATTTTTGAAAATTTGACTAGGCTCACTAAGGAATCTTTTTTTGAACTAACAGGAAATGCAACAGAAAGTTGTTTACTCTGACTGTCTGACCAGGGGTGTGTGCTGAATGACTCGTGCTGTGCTTTAGAATGACCTCATTGATGCTGGCAGCAAATGCCCAAGTCAGCAGAGACCAGCCGCATTTGGTTAGCATGGGTTGCTGCCACTTTTCTCCTTTCCCCACAGCTCGATCTGGATCAAACCTGCATCTAGTCACAATGTCCTTTGTGCTTAGTGTTTTCTCCGGCCCTTCCTGCCTTTGTGTTCAGCTTCTCGTCATTAATACAAATAATTCCTGGAAAGATGGACCATGAAGGATTAAGTAAGCATTAATAAGGAAGGCAATCTTCCCTCTGCCTTAAAAAAAAAGAATAAAGCAAATAAGTGACACTGTTTGATAAAGGATGAAAGGATAAAAATGACTCAATATATCCTACGCTGCTTCTGGGAAAGTCACTTAATCTCTCTAAAACCCAGTTTCCTCATCTGCGGAATAAAGAGTGGAGTCTATGGTCCTAAGTTCCTTTCCAGTTCTAATGAGCTATGACTCAAAGCACTTTTATTCATTTTTTTCTCCTTCAGTTCATTTTTTTCTTGGGAAAATTCATCTAGTATAATTTTTCTTGGCACTGTCATAAGTTGGGGGTGGGAACAATGAGAAAGACTTCCCAGTTCCCATGTAGTAATTGATTTAAGTTCAAGAAAGGTAAGTGGTATAAATAGGATAATGTTTGACTTGGGGGTGGGTTTTTTGGGAGGTGGGGTTTGGTAGACACTTTTAAAATAAATATAAGAGATTGTATGACATAGTGGCTGGCTTTGGAATCAGGAAATCCTCAATTTAAATCCTACCTGTGATACATCATCGAAGCTCTCATATATGGCCCCTTATAACTCTGTAACACTCAAAGTTTCAGACAAATTATACATCTCTGGCAGATAAGGGAGTTTCCTTGCCTGGAATATTCTGCATTGGTGAACTCATAATTCTTTGGCCCCTCTCTCTCTCAAAGACAAAAACAAAAATCTATGAATTCCTACTGTCTATTTTGCTAAACTTTTTTCATGTGGGCCTATGGTGGAATCATGTTCCCAGACTTAATATTATTATTATTGCTGTTATGTTTGTTATTACTGAACTCTTTAATTAGATTTCTTAGCCTACACAGAATTTTTATAAATTCTGATTTTTCCCCTTCTGGCTCAAATTTCTGAAAGCTTTCTTTTTAGCATAATTAAAATCTTTGTGCTTTGGCCAAATGACCATAATAATATCCTTCATGCATAAATTCATTCTCTCCTCACTCATGCCTCTTAGTATCTATCTCTCATTTCCTTCAAATTTCACAAGGTCACAGAATTTAAGGGTTAGATGAGACCTCAGTAATTAAGTCCAACTCATACCCAAAAGGAATCCCAATGACAAGTTGTCCAAATTCTACTTGAAAAAGTCCAAGTGAGATTCATCTAACTCTGGGGACACATCATTCCCCCTTTGAACAGCTGTAATTGTTAGGCAGTTTTTCAATGCGTCATTAAAATGTGAATTCCTTAAAAGCAGGAACTATTTGACTTTTCTATGTGTATCTTCTTAGCATATAGTAGTGAGAAAACTGACTTCATAGGGAGATCTTGGTGAAAGTCTTTCCCTTGATATATATTGGCTCAACAACTGTGAATAAAACAACCTCTCGTGATTCTAGGCTGGTGACATCAAGCTCAAATAGAAACAGGGGCTAAAAATCCCTGTGGCCTGCAGATTTACTTAGCTTGAAAGATAATATTTAATGTTTTATTGTATTTTTATTTATTAATTAAATATTTCCCAACTCTATTTTAATCTGGCTCAAGCAAAGAAACTTGTGGACTTGCAGGCAGCAGCATACTTGATACTTCTGCTCAAAGCCATTCTCCAAGGTTATAAATTACAGAGCAGTTGCCAGCCTATATTAATGGAGAGAGTTTCCTCATCTGAGAGTTCCCCATATTAGTAAAATCATAGTCCAGTCCCTATTTCAATTCTTTCCTTTCTATATGAATATGCCATGTCCTCCACAGGAATCTAAATTCTTTTGCCTCATATCTCCAGCACCCACCCCAGTGCATGAAACACAGGAGTAGGTGTCTAATAATTGTTCAATGTAATAAGTTGATTACTAGCCTCTTTTTTTGCTACTGGTTAGATTTGGATAGCATAACAACCTTGTGTCTCATTGAATTCAAGTAACTGTCATCAAGGAAAATTATTTACTTTAGATGGGTATAAGTAAGCAGCTGAGAAAGATGAATAGTTCAGGCTTATAATGACCTGAAAAATACAGTCTGTCACACACAGAGACACAGACACATACACACACACACCCCTTCCCTTTCAGCCCCATCTTTCAGATCCTAAAAGAAAAAAAAAAGTATGGTGGGACAAGTTGTGAAAATGTTAGAAAAAGCTGAGATCTCTTCTACAGAAGATGCTGAAATGAAGATACATAATCTAGTCCACATAATAACTGGAGGGAGGGTTGGGGCTCCAAGACAATTTGGAATATTGGGTTGAGGCGTTAGGATGAAAAATAAAATATTCTGCTTTTACAACTGGAGGATAATGGACTTTGGATCAGAAAGTTATGTTTCAACTCCAATTCTACCATGTACTAAGCTGTATGACTTCTAGCAAGACACTGAGAGAATCACATGGAAGAGATCTCAGAAACCATCAAATTGATCTCTACTTGAATAAGAATCTCCTCCATAGTATCACCAAGTGATTATGATGTGATATAGCTTCTAGGGAAGATAGCAATAATTTTAAGGTCCCCAGATCTTAGGGTGCTTCTGTTCTAACAATAAGTTAGTGATTCTAAGTCCTATGGCTTTGAAATCTGACCCTGAGACCTCCCACACCCAACCTAAGAATACTATTGTTCTAACAATCTATCTGATTCTGAAGTCTTCTGGCCTCAGGATAGTCCCATAAATCGAACTCCTGAGACAATAGTGAATAGACCACTCCTCAGTTCATTGCTGATTGTCAGATGGATAATCTGTTGGTCAGTGACAGCCAAATTCCAGACACACCTCCTTGGTCCTACCTCTGGACCATAAAATTAGCATATCTGTAACATGAAGAACTAGATAAATCTGTCTCCTTGCTTCTGTTTCTTTGCTAAATTCTCTTGGAATTTAGACTGCTTCAATTGGTGTTACAATAAATTTTGCCCCTTCACTTGGAAATTGATTCAAGCCTGCAAATTCTCATGAGATACCTCAGTGACACTAGTGTGTGACCCCAATCTTTTGGGGTTCCTTACCAACCTCAACAATTATCCAACCTCTAATTGAAAATCCCTAGAAAAAGCCCTCTCTACTTTTTGAAACTGTTAGGAACTGTCTAATTTTCTAATGTTATCCCTCAATTTCCCTGAATTATTAACTATGCCCTGAATAAAATTATTATGGCCACGTACCACCCCCTTCCTGGCCATTAGGACTGAGAGAATTAAAATCTTGAAGCTCAGCCACTTTATATTTCATTGTATCATAAAATTATAGGTGCCTTATCTCAAATTCTTGCTGGAATAATTCCCCCTTCTTTGAGTATTACCCCTCACTTCACTGTCTCCAGCCCTTGACCTTCTTATCTCATCCACTCACCCAGTGTCCTTGTCCTCCTTACCCTTATCCTGTCAGGATAAAGGATAATGGATCATTTCCTGGAATTATGTTTTGTCCCCCACTCAGTATCCTCCACCCCCACCTTATCTGCCTTTGTTTTCCCTAGCTATAAAACTCTTCTGAATTGATTGCTCACTGCTGAATGCTTTGAAACAAGAGTCCCATGCAGCCAACTAGTCTTGGCTAGTCTAAATTCTCCACAATTAAAATATTAAAAACCAATCTCTGTCTTGCCTCAGTTTCTCTGGCATTACATTAATGCCTTCCTTCCAAAAGACTTTCCCTTTATAATTTTGGAAATTTGTTTAGTAAAAATTAATGAAAACACTGAAAAACACTGGTATTGATTGTGAGACACAGGAGCAATGGCACAGGTACACATACATCAAAAAAGATACCATCCTCAATAAGCAAAGAATTGTGGCAGCTGAAAAGAAATGTGAGATGCATTAAATTAGAGATACCTCCCTTCCAAATAATCATATAAACAATTTCTGCTGAAACTATGGTAGAGCCTTCTGAGCTCATTTTAATATCTTCAGCCATTGATGGACATACTGTATGTTGACTCTCATGTTATTTTGATCTTCTTTGAGCATAAAGAACAAACAACTTAGTACTTACTAGGTGATTGACTAACCTAGAAATTATGATTTTTATTAATCCTTGTTGAAGTAGTTATTGTTGCTACTTACTTATTTCTTGCCAATAACTTCGGAAACAAAAGTAATGATTCCAAAGCCTTTTGGGGAAGTCAGCACCCTATTCTGAGTTGTTTTAATATTATTACATATTTCTCCTCCTCCATCATGAAAAAGTACCATATGGTTTGTTTTTCAAAAACAAAACAAAACAATATTCTTCCTAACTTAATAATGCTTATTGAATTAAATTAAATTTTAAGCCAAAACAAATTAGAATCTTGTGATTCAACACCATGCAACAGACATTTATTAGATAATTAATATATTCAAAGCCCACCCCCATCCCACTGTTGCTGCTAAGTATAAAGAATATAAAGAAAAACGATGAAAAAAACAGTCCCTATACTCAATTGACTTGATTTTCTACTGGGGAATTCTCCTGAGCAATATCCTGGGGAAATATGCATTCCTTCTTCCCACTTTGAAAAAAGACTACTTAAATGTTTTTGACTATACATATCAATTTTATTTTTGTAAGCATATACCAACTTAAAATACACCTATGCAAGTTTCAGGGGGAACCTAATGATTCTTACAGAAAAAGGACAAAAAACTTCCCCTTCAGTATATACCAACAGATTAGGTGATTCAGCTTTGGAAAACTGGTTAAGTACAATAGGAGGAACAAAAGAGTAGAGAAGTGTATCAAACTAAAATTTCAATGAAAAATGGATAAAACAAAACAAAACAAAATAAAAAGCCTGAAATCATAGTTTATCAGACAAATATGACTCTTGGGCAAGAAATATGAAATTAGTACAGTGCAGTGTACTGATTTTGAAATCTGGGGCCTGGGTTCCAGTCCTACTTCTGTCATTTAATCCTTAGCTTTTCTCAGCTGTAAAATTGGTTGAACTAGATGAGTTCCAAAGCTCTTCCAGTTCTACATCTTCCTTAAACCAAAGGAAGGGATGGAGTAGAGACTGAAGTGAGGAAGAAATCCTATGAAATTCAAAAGGATTTTGGGGGAGAGAATATTGTCTTGGAGAAAAACGAAAGTTGAAAAATCAAAATACCGTATTTATATACTAGTTCTTCTTTGTTTCCTAATTAATTGATTCCTTTTTTTAAAAAATGGGCTAGCTCTATCCCCTGCTGCCTTGACTGGAAAAACGATCTTCATCTGCTCCCTGAAGGTTTTCTGGACTCTTCTCCTGGGTTCCCAAATTCTGTATTTTGTATTTTACTTTTGTATTATACTGCCACTCCTCCCTGCTTCTTCCTTATATAACTCCTCTTCCCACTCTCCTTTATGTGTGTTATTGCTCAGTTGCATCTGGCGCTTTATAATCCATTTGGGGTTTTCTTGGCAGAGAAACTGGAATTGTTGGCCATTTCCTTCTCCAGCTCATTTTACGGATGAGGAAACTGAGGTAAGCAGGCTGAATTGCCCAATCATCTAGCAAGTAAGTGTCTGAAGTGGGATTTGAACTCAGGAAGATGCGTTTTCCTGACTAAGCATTCTATGTACTATGGTGCCACCTAGCTGCTCTGGACTACTTTGTGTGTAGTCGTCCCCAATAAATTCTTTTGAGGGCAAGGATTCTTTTGCTCACTTCTATTTGTCTCCCCAAGACTTAGCACAGTTACTGGCATAGAAAGTACTTTAAAATGCTATATAATCTACCTATCTTTCCATCTCTTTCTCTATTTGTCTATCTATCTTTTCATTTCTTATCTGTGTATTCATGATTCAGAGTAAATGACAGTATTTTTTTTATAATATGTTCTATAAATTGCAATATATCAGAGTTCCCTCTATGGAAATGGGATGGAAAGAGTTAGGGAAAATGTCAGATTTGAGTAGGAGGTGAAGAGTTCCTGATTACACTTTTTGCTTCACAGAATTGACGACAGCAACCAAATGGAAGTGAGCTGCTTGGAGAAATAGGGGATTATAGCCTTTTTTGTAATTAAATGCTTCTTATGTTTTCATTCCTGGCTTTAGCTTGTATTTGTTTTTCTTTGCTTATATTAAAGCAGCATGACATTCTCAGGAAGAGAGAAGACTTTCTTATAGTTGTAATGGAAATATTTACTGGCAGGAAACAGAAATACTGTATGTTCCTCTAAGCTAGAGGTTGTATCTATTACGGGGGCTGTTGGTCTTTTGTCCTCATTGCCAAGAATGGTTAGTTACCCTTAATTAGCCCCCAAAAGTCAGCAACAAAAACGCGAAATACCCATATTATTTTAAAATAATTGTTTCTGTCAAAAATTTAAATGTGAATGAGAATGACTAAGACCAATTAAATGGAAAATCAATACAAATGGTTTGGAAACTATTACCAAGAGTAACATCTGATGAAAAGAACATTTGTTTTATATCCCTATAAACACAGATGTAATGCAAAGAAGCTGCATAGCATGGGCTGCATTGTTTACAGCATCATGAAAGTTCTAGTATTCACTGCAGGTTATGTATCAGACAAAACTTTGACTTTATAGGAAGGGCTTTTGGGAGAAGTGGAGCTGCATGAACTGTTTGTAATAAGTAATAAGAAACAAGAGTGTTTATATAGCTCTTTAAAGTTTATTAAATATTGTGCCTATGTTACCTCATTTGATCCTCAAAACAAACTTGTGAAATAGATCCTGCTATTATTACTGTATTACAAATGAGCAAACTGAGGCAGTTAAGTGATTTGTCTACCATTATATATACAGCTAGTAAGTATCTGGGGCAGTATTTGAACTCAGATCTTCCAGAGACCAGATTGAACATTCTATCTATCGTGGTATGGCTGCCTCTGACATCATTTGGGTTTGGTTACGAACCCATAAATACTTGAGCTTTTCTGCAAGTGACCTTATAAGACTATATATAGCACTCTATTAGGCGCATCCATTAGTCTTCTCAACTTTCCCTGGGAGGAACTTTTTCTTCACTGTGGCTTTTCATTGATCCCATCATTCTCTTTTTAGTTTCCTAAACTGTGGGGAGTGGACTTGGGTGCATCATGCTAGAAAACTTTTGCAGGGAAGGATTCTAAGTTTTTGCCATGTCCATGCTGAAATGTAATGTAACATTCAGAGATTATCCCATCACCAACCTCTCAGGGGTCTATTTATCATCTATTTATCATATTAGCTGGATGAAGGTAAGGGACCTTTGAGAACCGGGCTGTGTGAGAGGATGAGAAAGGGGGTGATGTTTAATAAGACAAAATAAAAAGGTAGTTTCAAGGAAATTCAAGGAAAACAGACCAAGGTGTGTTATAATATCACACAACCTTTAGTCTTCAGACTCAGAGTATGAGGGGAAAAAAAGAACAAAAAGTATTGAAGGAGAAATGCCTGGTTTGCTTCAAAACTTTGCCAACGGTCAGGCCTGAATGCTATCCCCTACATGCATTATAAGGAATATTGTTATTAAGTGCTGGAGATTGTCTAAAACTTAGGATCATTTTCCTACTTAGTCTTGCTATTTAATATTCAACCAGTATTGCAATAGAATTCTTCAAGAAGATGAATGCAATCCATATTATGTAGTCAATAGAGAAGCAGCATGCTGTCATGTATCTCGACCAGCGAGCCTCAATCATCATGAGCTTGTTTCAAATTCTATCTCTGACATACTGCTCAAGTCATTTACCCTTTTATGCCCTTGGCCCTTCTCTGTGACAATCAAATGGAGAGAAGGTAATTTGTATTGAGAGAGGAAGTTCTTCCTTGGTAGATAGATCACCAAGCAAATGTAGTCTCAGGTTTCCTTCTCCTTTGTCTTCCCCCTTCAAAAATGAAGGATTATATGCATTCCAGCTGAGCCTGGAGTCCAAATGAATATTCTTTGTCATTATCTTCAAACAGCATCCTCTGTGTTATCTTTGGCCAATGTCTGCCCAAGAATTAGAACTGGGCAACTTCAGAGATCATTTGGCCTAGGTGAATGATTTTATGTTTAAGGGTTTTTTTCCTTTTCTCTCCACCATCAGAGTGTTTCGGGATACTAGGCTGGAAAGTTGTCGTTGCTGTTGCTTGCTGGGTGAATCTTATAAGCACATTCTCTATACACAAAAATTCCAAAAATCTATAATCTCAGACATGTGAGCACCCCTCCCATGACGCTGATTTGGACTCAGCCATGCCTTTCTATATTGTGTGACTTTTGACCATGTCTTCCCACAAGTTCAGGACAGGGGGCTCACCCAATATGATGGAGGTCATTCTTGATTTCTTTTGACAGATGTGGGGAGGTGAAGGATAACATGATCCCACTGGGCTTATTGTTTATTGACTATAAAAAAGCATTTGATCTGGTCTGGCAAAATTCCATCTTTAATCAAAGCATTCAGCCCAACAAAACAAAGAGCAACCCAGGAAACAACTCTTATAAGCACAGTTTACAAAATTCAGGAACATTTTATTTACAAGTTGGAGGATACAAATAGAGCTCACAACAGAATTCATGGAAAATAATGACATCCACCAAGGGAGCCACCCTTCCCCAGAGACCTGTATAACCTTAGTCATGCACTAGATAAAGCTGCCAACAGATGTTGTCTCACATCTTCCCTCAGCAGGCAGCCCCTCCTGCAGCTCTCCACAAGTGCCAGTGATTGGGGTAGCCCCTCAGGTGTCACCAGCTCATTGCCCTAGAAAACAGTTCTCTTTCCCGCACTTGTTCAAGTCTGGCGAAGATAGAACATCAGCATTTGGTGAGCTATCATTCTCCTGATTTAGATCAAATACAATGGCAGACAAAGGGGCCTACACTCTGAAGGAACCCCCCCCCAATCTTTGTATTATGGTTCCCACTAAAATCTCTTATCCCTTGAAAATTCACTCTAGAGTTAATTAAGAGTACAAGACCTTATTCCCATTTCTGAGAAGTACCAAAGAAAATGCTGTTGTTGATCAATCATTTTGGACTCTTCATGATACTATTTGAGGTTTTCTTGGCAAAAATACTGGAGTGGTTTGCTTTTTCCTTCTCCAGCTCATTTCCTCAGCTCATTTGAAGTAAACAAGGGAAAGTCACTTTCCCAGGATGCCACAGATAGTTTTTGAGGCTGGCTTTGAACTCATAAAGATGAGTCTTTTGGAGTGCAAGTCCAATGCTCTACCTATGCACCATCTAGCTGCATTTGGGGAAATGGTGGTTCTAATGAAAATGGAAATGGTGACTCCAAAGTCTAATCATTTCTCCCGGCAAGTACCTGGACAGCATGTCTCTGATCCTTTGCAAATGCTCCCCATGAGTCTGGAAACTTGGCAGTCCCTTCAAAGTCATGCTTCCCACAGCTACCACCTTGATTGTGAAGTCCATTCTCCTTTCCTCTAGAGGGAACTGGTCAGCTTATTCAATTTGATTATTGCACATTTGTTGAAGACAAGTTTAGAGATGATGGTGTATGCTGGGAGAATACAAGCCCACTAACCTAGAAAGAAGGTGAATGTAGACCCAGGAATGGAATAAATGCATTCATCATTTGAGGACCAAACTATCTAACTCCTTAAATTTAAAACACACTCTCCTATAACACACACACACACAATTTGTGAGAAAAATGAACCAACACACAAGGAACACAAATAGGCACCCATGTAAAGAATATGTGGGGCTAGGACACACATATGGGCAAGTCACTTTTTAAACATTGCAAGTTCCAAATATTCTCCCTCCTATTTTCACTTCTCTCACCCCAGGAAGGTAAACAGTTTGTTATAGGTTATGTTTCTACAATCATATAAAACATATTTCCATATTAGTCATGTTGTGACACAAACTCTCCAGACTACTTTTCTATTTCCTGAAGCTCCCTCTTCTGATTGACATTCTTCTCTGACAGTTTCTCCCTGGAACTCTAACTTGAAGAAGTGCCTTCTTCTAACACAACTCAGCTCCTAAACTGGTTTCCCATCTAGACTATGAGTGGGTATTCTCCCTCTCCTTATTTCCAGGCACTTTAGTTCCCTTACATGTAGTCTTCCCCAATTGGACAGCCAAGTAGTGCATGGATAGAATGCTGGGCCTGGAGTCAAGAGTTCAAATCTGGTCTCCGATACTTCCCAGTTGTGTGACCCTGAAAAAGTCACTTAACCCTATTTACCTCAATTTCCTCATCTGTAAAATGAGTTGGAGAAGGAAATGGCAAACCACTTCAGTATCTTTGCCAAGAAAACCTCAAATGGGGTCATGAAAAGTTCCCCTTTAGCATATAAGTCTCTGAGGGCAGGAATTCTCTCTCTCTCTCTCTCTTTTTTTTTTTTTTTTGCTTCTCTTTTTATTCCCAGTCCTTAACATAATGCCTGGGACACAATAAGAGATTCTTCATAAGGCTTTGCAAACATTTATGGTTTAAACGTATAGATAAGCCTTCTTAGGATGAAGGTTGATGAGAGAAATGAGAGAGATCACACAAGCAATTTGAATTTAACCTTAGATTCGACAGACTTTTGGTTAGATTTCCAGAAGGCCTGACCATGGAGTTTTAACTGAAGTGATTGTTCAGTTCAATTCAATTCAGCAAACATTTGCCATTTGCTGCTCTGCAAAGTTTCTACCCAAAAGAAGTTTGGAAGGAGATTTAAGTCAGACTTGCAACCTAGCATTACAGATAAGTACAAAAATAATAGTAAGTCATCCTTTCCCCAGGAAGTAAATGGGTAATAAATGAAGTCAAATCAATAGTCTCCATTATAAGTTCCACAGGAGTTCTCTCTGGCCCCAGGAAAATGGGCATGAAACTCTCAGCAAGGCTCATGTTGATTAAATAAAAAGTGGTCAGAGGAAATCTAATGTCACTTCACTGTATTAGCCACCAGTCCCCCATGGATAAGACCTAGCTGGAAATACCTTAAAATACATGCTACCCAGTCAAGAGCAGGAGCTGAAAGACAAGTATGATTATAACTTGGGAAAGTAAAATACCTAAAAGGATCCTATTGAGAAATCACAAGCAAGATGTAAGAAGCCTTGTCAAAATGGCAGAGAGCTATTTGGCAGTTTTAAATGGAAGAACTTTCCCAAACTTGGTATAGTTGGCTACATAACTATTAGGGTGAAGCCTCAGAGGAGCTTGCCATAATCAAAATATAGTTGACCATTTGGTCTCCATAAAATAGGTTGGACCAATATATGGCTATTTCAGTGCTACTGGGTTCTTAGAGAAGTTCTGCACCCAAGAATGATCATAATTGTGATGTAATGGAATAAATTTTGCCTTTAAGAAAATTCAGATCCCACAGCAATAGTCAGACTCTTGCAAAACCAAATGATGTTGTTGGTTTTTAACTTATACATATTGGCAGAAGGAATAGCTCTCTGAAATTTGTTGTACATCAATAGGCAATTTGGGAATGTGAGCTCAGTCTGGACATACACATACAACAGCTTTATACCTATAATGCATTTATCTTCTCTTCTTCCAACTATTAATAACCACTTTAAAAAAAGAGTGAACCAAGAATGTTTTTGCTTCATAAATAGCAATGTCCTCACTGAAACTACACAAAAGCTTGAAATAATTAACACACTTGTCCAGAAAATATGTTTTTCAGGGATTAGAATTTATTAGAGGGTTTTAGGCAAGTCCATGATCATGGTAATTTATCAGGAAAAAAAACCAGAATAACTTTCCATTAGCTGTATGCTCTTTGATCAAAGATTTGTCCATCACCAACATTATTGTCAATTCTTATTCCTTTATCCCACTTTATTGTTTGGCTCATTGCTATGAGATCTATTATGGATTGTCCAAAAAAAAAAGGCTTAAGGCAGCTTTAATATAGAGTTTAAAACTTTTCTAAGACTTTAGAAAAATATTGTTTTGAAAGGAACCATTTCTTTGAGATCTTCCAGTCTGTTTGCCCTCCTCACCTGTGAAATGAGCTGAAGAAAAAAATGGCAAACCACTCTGGTATCTCCAATGGATCAGAAAGAGTAAGATATTACTGAAAATGATTCAACAATAATCAAACACTGTTTCCAAGATGGCAGCAGAGGGTGTTTTGAGATTAAAAGTCTTACTCTCACCTTCTCCCTCTACTTATACCTCTCCAATGTCCTTTCAGACAGCATTTGAGAGGTTAGTTATCAGAAGAAGGAGTAATTATTACTATTATGATACTTCACATATTTATATTACTTTATGTCCAGAAATGCTCTCTGGAAGATTTCAGTACCAGCCCTAATCCTGATTATGGACAAGGAATGAAGGGGTTGAACTCCTGAAGATGGTCAAAACAGGACTTCATTTATTCAAAATTCTCTCAGCCTTATATATCCTAATACTCTTACATAGCTATAGCACAATGCACATGTGCTAACTATATACTGCACATGCAGGACCACATAAACAGCTTGCTATTGTGTGCAGATGTCTCTTTGCCACTTGGTATAACTGTGCTTTAATTACAACACAGGTTATCATGCCCTCTGATGTCTCAGGAAAGCTGAGGTGCCCCCAGGAGTGATGGGGAGCCAAACTAGGCATGTCAGCAGGTTCCTTTGCTGGGCTGGAGGGTCTTATACCTCACCCAGAGTTTCCTCTACTTTATATACCCTCTACAATTTTGCCACTTACCAAGTATTTTCATAAGAATGAGTCATCTAATTTAAGTATCATATAAATTCTATGAAGCAAGTAGATGAGATTAACTATATTTTTTTCAGATGAGGAAACTGAGGCTTAGAAAAAATTAAGAGACTTGTTCTAGATTCACATAATAAAGAAGTGGCAGAAGCAGAATTCAGATCCAGATCTTATTTTGTTATAACACATTTGAACAACCATAACTAGAAAAATCAACTATCTAGAGAAAATAATGTGAAGTATGTCTTCGGATCTACTTTGTAATTCATGATGTAAAATAATAATCAAAGTAAGAAATGAAGGCAAATTCAGAGGGAGAGTTCATTCCGACAGTGACTCTGGACTTAGAATCTCAGAAATGGAAGAAACTTCAGATGCGACATAGTCCAATTCATAGAATTTGGGGTCCAGCACTCTTTAGATTCTGCAAGAGACAACTTGGCAAAATATTCCTACATAAAAGGTGAAAGGAACAATAGCTTCAAAATTATTCCTAGTCATTGTTATAGAGAAATGTCTCTGCTTATGGAGGGAAGGTGGGAGAGAGGGATTTGTCTCCCTGGAATTGAAAAGGGAAGCCCAATTAACAATAATTAGTAATAATAATAGTGATATATTACATACATTATGATATACATATACCTTTATAATAATATAGCTCCAATTATGTGCCAAGGGCTGTATTACATATGTTACAAATTATTATCCCATTTGATCCTTATATTAACTCTGCAAGATAGATGCTCCTTTTTAATCTCCATTTTACAGATGGAGAAACTGAAACTGAAAAAGATTAAGTGACTTTCACAGTCATTGTTAGTTAACTTACAATTAGTAAGAGTCTGAGGCTGGATTTGAACTCAAGTTTCCTGACACTCTATCCATTTTACCACCTGCCTAAGAGAATGGGATTTCCATATAGGATTAGAAAGTAAATAAGCTATTGTATTATAACTTCCCAAGGCTTTCACATTTTCTTCCCCACTCCTGGTCAATGTTTGAACTTTAATTTTCATTACTTTAAAAAAAACTGATGAAAAAATATGTATGTTATATTTTTGTGCTTTGTAAATATCTTAGTCTGAGAACAACTTTGGTGGACCTGTGCTAGTTACACATCTACTTCCCTACTTGTAACTGTTGTCAAAATATACAACTTTACCCCAAATTGGGTCATATTACATATTTAGAAAGAATTTCTTTTCTTTAAAAAGTTTTGGAATAACTAAGTGTAGTCAGACAATTATTTCTAGATAAGTAACTCAGAGTGCATACCCCATTGATAATGAGTCACAATAGCAATGGATAGCAGCATCTCCATAGAGGATGGACAGCACATCATTGTTTTTTCCATTATTGATGAAGAACCAGAAAATACAGAGAATTCAATAAGCCTCAATTTTCAAAGCTTTTGTCTCGTTGGTGTTGTTGTTCTTCCTTGATCCTCAAAGAAGACACTCCTTGCTAGTAAGCAGAAGGATCAGGATGAAAATTTCAGTTCTATATTCTGAGGATTGATTGAGTCTTCATAGATAAAAATTCACCTGCAATAGCATTGTATTTTAGGGTAGTTATCTTTGATAAGTTTTTTTTTTAAACTTTTTTTTTGTTTTTTTGCTTTTATTTTTATTTTTGATCATGATCATGGCTTTAAGGTAGTCCTAGTTCAAGTCCAAAAAGAAAGAAAGAAAGAAAGAAAAATGAAAGTCTGGACATCTTTCAAGAAATTTTCAAGGAAAACTGCCTTGATATCCTGGAACTAGAGGGCAAAATAGAAACTGAAAGAAATCATCAATCACTACGTGAAAGAGATCCCAAAATGAAAACTCCCAGGAAGATCAGAGCCAAACTCCAAACTTCTCAGATCAAGGAAAAAGTACTTCAAGCAGCCAGAAAGAAAAAAAAAATCAAATATCATGGAGCTACAGTTAGGATTACATAGTGTTTGGCAGTTTCCACATTAAAGAACTAGAGGACTTGGAATATGATATTCTGGAAGGAAAAAGAGTTAGGATTACAACCAAGAATCACCTACTCAGAAAAACTGAATATGATCTTTTTGGGGGAGATGGATTTTTTTTTTTTTAACAAAATAGAAGACTTTCAAGCATTCCTAATTAAAAGACCAGAGCTGAATAAAATATTTGGTTGAATATAAGATTCAAAGGAAATATAAAAAAGTAAAAATGAAACAAGAAAGAGAAAACAGAAAAAAATTCAACAAGGTTAAAGTGTTTATTTTCCTATAAAGCAGGATAATATTTGTAACTTACAAACTTTAATACTATAAGAACAGTTAGAAGTATACATAGATAGAGAATGCAGATATAAGGTGACTTTGATGAAATGACACTCCAAAAAACAAAAGAGAAGTAGAGAAAAGAAGATTGTATTAGAGAAAAAACAAGGAGCAGATGGAATGAAGTAAATTATCTCACACCATTGTTATTATTGTTGTTGTTAGCCCTTCATTCTTAAAGACAATGATGACATCAGGAAGATGATGTCATGACATGCAAAGTAATTGGATTAAAGTGAGGGAGGGCTGGGCAAAGTCACCAGCCTCCCTTTCTTCTCTGGAGACATCTGTGTCCAGTGGCAAGATATAAATCAGGACTCCAGAAAATTAAATAATAAAGCAAAAGGGCAGCTAGTTGGTGTAGTGGATAGAGTACCAGCTCTGAGTTTAAATCTAGCCTCAGACACTTAACACTTCCTGGCTGTGTGACCCTGTGCCTCAGCAATAATAATGATAATAATAATAATAAAGCAGAAAGAAGATTGCACTGGAAGAAAAAGTAGAGAAGAGATAGAATGGGGTAAATTATATCACTCTATTATAATAGAGAGAAAGATGGAGGGGATAGTAGACAAAACTTAAATCTTACTCTCATTAGAACTGGCTAAAAGAGGAAAAATGCACACACTCAGTTGAATAGAGAAATCTATCATATATATATATAAAGAAGTAAAAGGTATGGGGATAAAAATAAGGGAGACAGGGGTTGAGAGAAGTGAGGGCACACTGGGGGAAGTATTGATCATAAGTAGAATACTTGTGAGAACAGACAAGATGGGGGTAAACAAGGAAGGGATAAAGGTGGGGTTGCATGGAGGAAAACAGTTAATTATTGTAACTATAAATGTGAATGGGATGATCACCCATAAAACAGAAATGGATAGCAAAATGGATTAAAAACCAGAATCCTACAATATACTGTTTATAAGAAACATATTTGAAGCACAGAAATACAAACAGTAAAGATAAGGAGTCAGAGCAGAATCTATTATGCTTCAGTTAGAGCGCCCCTCCAAAAAAAGCAAAGAATCATGTAAAAGTAAAAATTAATCTAATTAAAAGAGATAAGGAAGAAACTATATATTACTGAAACATACCATAGATAATAAAGTAATACCAATACTAAACATATATGTATTAGACAGCATTTTTTGAAGGAGAAATTGAATGTTACAAGAAATAGACAATAAAACTATACTAGTGGATAGTTTTCCCTATAAAGTTTTTCCTCTCAAAACTTAATAAATCTAACTTAAAAAATTAACAAAAAAAATGCTAAGGAAGTGAATAAAGTTTTGGAAAATTTGAATTTAATAGATGTCTAGAGGAAATTGAATGGAATAGAAAGGAATATACCTTTTTCTCAGCAGTACATGGCACCTACACAAAAGCTGACCATGTTTCAGGGTATTAAAAACCTCACAAACAAATGAAGAAAAACAGAAATAGAAATGCATCCTTTTCATATCATAAGACAATAAAATTACATTTAATAATGGGCAATAAAAATATATTAAAAATGACTTGGAGACTAAATAATCTAATTTTGGAAAATAAGTGGGTTAAAGAACAAATCATTGACACAATTGATAATTTCATTTAAAAAAATCATGAGATAACATACCAGAATTTATGGGAAGCAGCTAATGTGGTACTTAGGGTAAAATTTATATCTCTAAATGCTTATATCAACAAAATAAAGATTGGATTAGTGAATTGCACATGCAATTAAAAAAGAATAGAAAAAGACCAATTTAAACCCCCCAATTGAGCACCAAATTAGAAATCCTCAAAATCAAAAGAAAGTTTAATAAAATTTAAAGTAAGAAAATCATTGAACTAATAAAACTAAAAACTGCCTTAATGGATTACCAGTATCAAAAATGAAGGAGATGAAGAGGAAATTAAAACAGTTATTATGAGTTATTTTACCCAATTACATATCAATAAATTTAATAATCTAAAGGAAATGAATGAATAAATACAAGAAATATAAATTGTCCAGGTTAACAGAAGAAATAGAATATTTACATATCCCAATATTGGAAAAAGAAATTGAACAAGTCATCAATAAATTTTCTAAGAAAAAATAATACCTAGCATTCACAAGCAAATTGTACCAGACATTTAAAGAACAATGAATCTGAATAATATATAAATTATGTTAAGAAAATCGGCAAAGGAGTCCTACCAAATTCCTTTTATGATTTAAATATGGTGCTGATACCTAAACCAGGAAGAGCAGAAACAGAGAAAAAAAAATTATAGACGAATTTCACTATTGAACTCTTGATACAAAAAATGTTAAATTAAATATCAGCAAGAAGATTACAACTGTATATTACAAGGATCATCCACCAAAACCAGATGATATTTTCATCAAAAAATACAGGACTGGTTCAAAATTAGGAGAGCAGCTTGATTGACCAAACTGTCAACAAAACCAATAGAAATAATATAGTTATCTCAATATATGATAAAAAGGCCTTTACCAAAATACAACAGCCATTCCTATTACAAATACTAGCATACATAGGAATAAATAAGAATTTACCTCAAAATAAGTAAATATTTATCTAAAAGCATCAGCAAACATTATCTATTTTAAGCTAGAATAAGAAAACTGAAAATTTCTTAATAAGATCATAAGTGGATCAAGGAAGTCCATTATCAACACTACCCTTCAATATTGTACTAGACATGTAAGGGAAGAAAATAAATTGAAGCAATGAGAAAAGAAAACTATCAGTATTTTTAGATATTATGATGGTATACTTAGAGAACCTTAGAGATCAAAAAAGTACTTTTTAGAGAGCTAAAAAACTGCTTGAAATAATTTAAAACTGTAGCAAACTTTCAGAAAACAAAAATAAAATCATACAAATCATCAATGTTTCTATATATTGCCAACAGAGTTCAGGAGCAAGATTCGAGAAATTCAATTTAAAATAATTCTAGACAAAATAAAAATATTTGAGAATTTGCCTGACAAGACAAAAAACAGGAACTATATGAACACAATTACAAAATACTTTTCAAACAAATAAAATCAGATCTAAATAACTGGGAAAATGTTCATTGCTCAGGGGTAGGTTAAGCCAAAAAAATGAAAATGATATCTCACCCAAATTAACCTATTTATTGGTCCCATACCAATGAGATGACCACAAATTATTTTATAGAGATAGAAAAACAATAATAACAAAATTCATTAAGAAGAGCAAAACAGCAAGGATATCAAGGAAATCAATTAAAAAAAGTGAAGGAATAGGGTCTAACCATACCAGATCTCAAATTTATTATAAACAGGCAATTATCCAAATAATCTGATACTAAGAAATAGAGCGGTGGATACAATAGATTAGTTACACATTACATTATAGTAAATGACTATAGTAATTTAGTATATGATAAAACCAAGGACCCAAGTTTTTGGAAGAAAAAACTCATTCTTTGACAAAAACTGCTGGGAAAATTAGAAAACAATATGGCAGAAACTAGGTAATTCATACCATATATCAAGACAATATCAAAATGGGTATATATTTTACACATGATATCATAAGCAAAACAATAATAACAAAATTCATTAAGAAGAGCAAAACAGCAAGGATATCAAGGAAATCAACTAAAAAAAAGTGAAGGAATAGGGTCTAACCATACCAGATCTCAAATTTATTATAAACAGGCAATTAGGAAAAGGAAGAGGAAAAAATAGTCTACTTGAGAAATCTTTAGACTGAAGAATTTTTAATCAAAGAAAATATAGAGAGCATTATAAAATAGAAATAGATAATTTTCATTATATAAAATTAAAATGTTTTGGCACAAACAAAACCAATGCAACAAAAATTGGAAGGAAAGCAGAAAATTGTGAATAGGGGAAGGGGAGTTAAACACATGTATCTGATAGATGCCTCATTTCTCAAATATATAGAAAACTGAATCAAATTTATAAAACAAGTCATTCCCCAGCTGATAAATGGTCAAAACACATGAACAGGCAGTTTTTAGTCAAAGAAATCAAAGCTATCTATACTCATATGAAAAAATGCTCTGAATCACTATTGATTAAATAAATGAAAAATAAAAGAACTTTGAGTTATCACCTCATACCTATCAGATTGGCTAATATGATAAAAAAAAGGAAAAAATAAATGTGGGAGAGGAATGTAAGAAAACTGGAATACTAAAGCATTGTTGGTGAAATTGTGAACTCATCCAATTTAGAGAGCTATTTATGCTGAAAGGGCAATAACACTGCATACCCTTTTGTAAAACGGGTCAGGGCCTATTTGGACAAAATATTTATAGTAGCTCTTTTTGTGGTGGCTAAGAACTGAAAATCGAAGAGATTCCCATCAATTGGGAAATGGCTAAACAAATGGTTGCATATAATTATGATGGAAATAAGAAAGACAAGCAAGATGATTTCAGCAAAAAACCTGGAAAAACTTATATGAACTGATGCAAAGTATAGTAAAGCAGAACCAGGAAAAGATTGTATACGGTAATAAAATATTATATGATGAAGAACTGTGAATTTTCAGCAATATAATTATCCAGGACAATTACAAAAGACTAATGATAAAACTTATTAATGGCCTCCAGGAGCAGAACTGATACTATCTGAATAGACTGAAGCATGCTATTTTTCACTTTCTTTCTTTTATTCTTTTTTTTTTAAATACAAGTCTTCTTATATAAAATAACTAATAAAGAAATGGTTTACATGCTTGCACATGTGTAAACTATATCAGCTTGTTTACCTTAATGAATGGGGAGGAAAGAGAGAGATAGAATTTGAAATTCAAAATTTTTTTAATATTTAAAAATTGTTTTAGCATGTAATTGGGGAAAAAAACCTAAATATAATATTAAAAAATAAGAACAGACCTGGAAATGCTCTTTGGAAGGAAAAATTCTTTTCCAAAATTTCCTAGTTAAATATTGTAAAGTGTGGTTACTTGTCGTTTATAGGGGTTGAATCCACTGTTAATTGCTGAAATAAATAGAAATCCATTGGAAGGCTCTGAAACGGAACTAATGTACCTACATATAGCTTGTATAATATTGATCCTCCCTTGTTTTCTGGTGCTGAGGCCGGGATAAATTGTTGAGCACCATCCATTCTCTGCTGCTTCTGAGCTGCAGGAGCTTTGCCACTGTTTTTCAAGCTTGCCTCTGCTAGTTTCATCAAGCTGTCTTTGCCAAAACTAAAAGGGGCCTAGGTTTGGGTCATTTGGAACTCCAAGTTGCACATGAACTAGTACATTTTTGTTTAGGGGAATTAGACTAAGATTTTTTACAATGAATGTGATAACTTATTGTCAAATTTTCCCATACTCAAGAGATGAACTCAAATATTGAGAAATCCAATGGAAGAAGGCTGTGTCTCCCTTCCAAGAACTGCATACTTTGTTTCTGCTTTCATTTCCTAATGATCTTTTGGAAAACTCTGGAGTAATGAATATGCCCATCTCCTCAGTGTGTGTTTTGTAAAGATGCCATTAAAGCATCACATATATGCTAACCACAAAACTAGAGCTTTGCACCATGCATCAATCCTAGTTCCTTCTCCTCACCATTGCTCTGGAGCTGGAAGGAACTTCAGAGACCCTCTGGTCTTGCTCCTGAGGAGAGTGAGGTCATGGAGATTAAGTGACTTGTCTGACACTGAATGGCCACTAAAGATCAAAGGTGTAGTTTGAACCCAAGTCTGACATCAGAGCCAGTATAAAGATATCCAGATATAAAGAACGCCATATGCTCTCTTCTAATCCTAGCTCCCAGCCCAAATTAGGAGAATCAAATCAGGAGACATCACTTCTCTAAAATTAACTAATCACATAAGTTCCAGTAAATCAATATCTATTGAGCATTGGCTGGAGGCAGAGCACTATCCCGGGAGAATGCAAAAATCTAAATGAGAAGATAGGATTGGATAGGAAACTAGATGGATGGGGCAGAAAGCAGGTAGACTTCAGACACCAGAACTGGAATGGCTTGTCCCTTGGAGGGACAAGCCCCTGGGAAGGACTATCCTGGAAATAGAAGGAAGCATACCTTTAGAACTCTGAGGAAAAACTCTGGTTATCCTTATCTAGGTGTGGAACTGGTAATGGAAATGCCAGATTACAAAGCTAGAAAGCTAAGCAAGAAATTTGAGAGGGTGAAAGCTGATGCAAAGTCTTGCTTCTTCTCTTGCAAATAGCCCATCAATAACTCTTTGTACGTTCAGTTACTCTCATAATATACAGTAATTAGATGAACAGATCTAATTAGGAGTAGACTCCTCCCCTGACAGCCTGGGGGGAGGTTCTTCGTCCTCTTATACTCTTCTCTAGGACGACCAACAAAAAACTTCTATACCTTGAACTTCTTCAATTTCAATATTTATTCTTGCACCAGTTCTAGCTCTTGTCCTTGACCAACAACCCCTAGAAACTTCCTGATGACTTTGAATCTCAGGAAAAGATTTAGTCTGCTGTAAGCAGAGAAGAGTGTTTCTGGGTAAGTCTGAGGGAAAATAAGGGAAGGAATACAACCTGGGACAAACACTGACTTCAGTGAGTGAAGCTTAATAAGTCTGCCAGCTGAGTCAGTCATTCAAAACAGCCTTAGAAACTTTTGGCTCTTTTGTATTCCCAGCAATACCCAAGATGTGGCTTGAGGAGGGATAATTGCTAGCCTCCTGCCTTGCTAAAACAAAGTTGTCCCAGGTTTAGCTATTTCGTGAGGGTCTTAAGAAGCATCTCAATAGAGAAGATAAGGAGATGGGACTGGACTTAGAAAGGCAAGTTCAAATCCCACTTCAGACTCTTAGCTGTTCAAACTTGGGCACTAGAGCTGTGCCATCAGTGTTTTTCCTTACCTACTCTCAGGTGATCTCACCAGGAGCATCTTGCCTTTCCCTTTGCTCAGGCTGCTTGACTGTGGAAGAGGCCGGACTTTACCATCTGCCCTGATCCTGAGATGCTCCAAACCATATCATCTGCCCTATCTCTTCACCATCATGTCTGTCCCTAGTGGATTCATCTTACCTGCTTATGTAATCCAATGACCTCTTAGCCTTTTTATTTCCATTTTCAAGATTCTTCCTCAGCTAGTTTACAACTTAATCAATGACTTTGCAATTAAAGTCCAGTTATATGTAGTATTTAACCACCACGGTCAAGCTTTTTGCTCTGAGTCCATTTTTAGAAGCAGGGGGAGGATGGTTGCAAGTTTAAAAAAAATGGCACTATGTAGCAGTAGCATTAAAAAAGTTTTTGGAAATTACCATGTCTAAGATACTTATGTTGATGACTGAAGTCATAAAACTATCATTTGTTATGTTATATATGTCATATGTTATTAAGGACCTTAGAGATCATCTAGGTACCATCTTCTTAAACTTAAAATGCCCTCTGCATCTAGAAAAAGAACTATGAAGACTAAATGTAAATTAACACATGCTATATGTTTAAGTTTAAGACTCCCCCTATAAGGGGTCTCATAATTGAATGTGGGGGTTACAAAATTATGATTTGTTATCAGTAAATATTTGATTTGCATACCTCTTTTATATATTCAAGGTCATATAACAATTTCTTGGCTGAAAAGGGATCACAAGTGAAAAAAGTTTAAGAAGTCCTGATCTAGGTCAACAGACCTCTTTTTTTCCCCCTGGGGCAATTGGGGTTAAGTGATTTGCCCAGGGTTACACATCTAGGAAGTGTTAAGTGTCTGAGATTAGATTTGAACTCAGGTCCTCCTGATTCAGGGATGGTGCGTTGTCCACTGTGCCACCTAACTGCCCCAACATTTTACAAATTAAAAAACTGAGGTCCAGAGGGGCAGTAACTTGCCAGTTAGTTTTTAAAATCAGGCTGACATAGTTCTTCTAGCTCCCAGGCCAATTCTTTTCTCATCAAATCATTTTTCAGCTTTCTGCTCTTCTGAATCTTGACTTTTCCTCCCACAGAATATGTACTAGAATCTAATAAGCATGAAAGGATAATAATCGGTGCAACATTTTAGTTCTTCACAATTTGTATTTCTGATCCACCTGTCTTTAGGGAACTCAAAATTCTCAAAATTAGGGAACTCTAATTGCAACAATAACAAATCTGAAAAGACAGGATGAGTGTCTTACTTTCTTAGGGCCCAAGAGTTAGCCTTTGATGATTTCCCAGTTTGCCTAGAATAAATGGTCTTTCTTAGATGCCTGCACTTCTGCATATCACATACTATTTTTACTGTTCAGTTTTGCCTCTTAATTTGTTTCATGGCTATCAGAATATGCAAGGGCTCATTTTTACCTTGAATGGACTGATCCTGATTTTTCATGGTTCTTTAGGTCATTTCTGAAAGTAATTACTTGTGGAAAAGAGGTGGAAATGACCAAATTAGGTATGAAATTATCCTTGCCGTTCCTATAATGGCATAGAAACTGATGATGTAGGGCATAGAGGTTCAGTTTTGGGGTCTGGAACACCTGCGGCCAAGCCCTGCTTCAGACATATATTAATTGTGGGCTTTTGGATAAAACCACTTAAACTCTCAATTTCCTCAGGCAATGCTGGCTCTAAATTACAGACATGTTAATAATCTACATCTGTGGAAATAGTTTCCATAGTTGGTCTTTCATATCTTGATTAAATTGTAGGTCAGACAAAAGAAACCTATTATATGTTAAATTGTGGTGTGTACACTTTCCATCCTTGCTTTATAAGAAAGCAAAGCCCCTTGAGGGTGGATAAAAGTGAGGACAGATTTATTTATCTCTATATATTTCATAGAACCTTTTGCAGTGAACAGTATATTATAACTACCTAAAACTAATAGGGTACCTGCCCTCAAAAGGTTTATATTCTAGTAGGTGAGTAAATGAATGCTGAATATAATAAATACATATTTCAGAACATGTTCATGTAACTTAGTAAAAACAGTAACAATGTTTATATCTTCAATGTTAGGTGCCTTGGGAAGAAATAAAAGGAAAAGGCACTGGCTCCATTTAGGACTTAATTTTATTTGTTGTTGATTCCTGAAGTGTGCTTGAATAGATACATATTCCCATTGCCTGGGAATAATGAAATAAACTTCTCAGAGGAAATCAGACAATCATGTGATTTAGGTTAATAGGATTTAGAATTGGAAAAGATCTTAGAGATCCATTAATTAAACCTTCCCATTTTATAGATAAGGAAATTGAGGCTCAAGTGATGCATCCAAGGACACAAAAAATAAGTGGAAAGGTTCTGATATTGGCTGCATTGATTTTATTTGTACAAACTTTTTATTTTAATGTGATTGAAATGATCCATTTTATACCTTGCTCTGCTCTCTATTTCTTGTTTATTCATAAATTGTTTGCCTGTCCATAAGTCTGATAAACGATATATTCCATGTTATTATCCTTTTTAACTCAGTAAAATAATTTCTGGTAATTTACTTGAGATGACATTGAATATATAAATATAGTTTAGATTAAATTGTCATAGATGTCTAGAATTATTTTAAATGGATATATACAATATGTATATACACATATTATATATGTGACTATTGTTTGTTGGCGATACTGATGATTTATGTGGGTTTACTTTACATTCTGTTACTTTGCTCAAATTAATCATTGTTTCAAGTAACTTCTTAGTTCACTTTTTAGGATTTTCCAAATATTATCATCATAGTCATCTGCAAAAAGAGATTGTCCTATTACCTCATTGCACCATCATCAGAATCAGGAATGCTAATTTCTTCTATTTCTTATTCTTTTGAGAATCATGGCTGTCCCCAGGCACCAAGATTAATGCCATTTTCTGAATTCTGTCTGGGGCCAATATGTTGTTCCTTCTCTTCTTGGGCTTGGTCAAGACACTGGAACATTTACCATTTCCTCCTCTGGCTCATTTTACAGATGTGGAAATTGAGGCAAACAGGGCTAGGTAACTTACCCAGGGGCATACAGCTAGAAAGCATCTGAATTCAAATTTGAATTCAGCTCTTCCTGGCCCCAAGCCTGACACTCCATCCCCTGTGCTACCCAGTGCCATGGTGCCATTTACTGGGCACAATCATACTGCAAAGTCAAGGAACAGATGCTACCTCCTTTATGCCCCTGAGTAAAGTGAAGCCTTGAGTGGCTCATCTAGCCACAGAAACTTACAGATAGAACATATAGAACCAGGAATACATTGTCCACAATAACAGCAAGAATGTGTGATGAGCAACTGTGAAAAACATGGTTCTTCTCAGTGGTTCAGTGATTCAAAGCAATCCCAAAAGATTTTGGACAGAAAATGCCCTCTGCATCTAGAAAAAGAACTATGAAGACTAAATGTAAATCAACACATGCTATATTCACTTATTTTTTCATTTTTTTCCTCTCCTGTGGTTTTTCTTTTTGTTCTGCTTTTTCTCTCCCAACAAGATTCATAAGCAATTTGTATTAATATAAATAAATAAATAAATTTAAATAATAATAACGTGTTTCTATAGGACTTTAATGTCAACAAAGGCTTTCCTCATTAAAAAAAATAATACTGTGAAATCATTTTGGGGGGATTTCCAGCAATATCAATCAGTTTTTATTTATTATTTTAATTTTTTTAAATTTTTATTTGTTATTTTATTATTTTTAAAAAATATGTTATATAGGACAATTCTCTGGAAAGGATATCAATGATGATGAAGTAAGCAATAGAAGACATCAATACAAATTTATTTTTAAAAATCCAATAGACAAAAGTTTCTTTTTTCCAATTGCAATTTAATTTTTTTAAAGCATAATCAAGTGAAATTGATTGCTCAAGCATCAGCCTCATTTTACAGATGAAGAAACAGAGTCAAAGAAGCAATTTGCCTTCTCCACAGTTATGCTGCTCATAAGGGTTAGAAACAACATCCAAAATAAGCACTCATCTTTTTTTCTCCCTATGATCTGGAACCTGTTTCATTTACTTCTTCTTTTTACATGACTGACTTAAAATGCCATTTATTAATATTTCCATGTTCCTATAGCACCTGGAACCTGACAATCTGGAAACCTTTTTCATGATAACGAGAGATAAGAGAGAATGCCCAGGAACATGGAATAGGGTGGGAGGTAAAAGGCTACTGAAGAACTAATGAAGACTCCAAAACATTTTCCTTTGTCATGGGTTCAGTAAACCAAGGTTTTAAACAGTAAATTCTGTCTTCCAAGAAGAAAGGATCATTCCAATAGACAAAAGTTTCTTTTTTCCAATTGTAATTTAATTTTTTTAAAGCATATGTTATTTTCAGGGCTTATATTTCTTAATGTCAGAAGAGCTTTGATCCTTTAAAAGGATAGAAGGTCAGAACTACAATTCTAAGATTTTTAAATGGGTCACCCAATTTGGCAAGTTGCCCACCCCGACTTCTGCCCAAAAAGTATTCTAAAGCTGCTTTACCCCCCCTCCCCTTGCCCACCTCCCAAACAGTGCAATTTATGACCAGATTTGATTTTTTTCAGTTCTCATTTTCCTGATGCTCTCTTCAGGTTGCCAGGGAAACAAATTGATTTGGTAACCTGCTGGAAGTCCAAGATTATCACCACAATGGAATGAAGAAAACCCTTTTCTGGTGGTGATGTAGGTCACTTTAGGGATTAGATTTTTTAACTCTTTGTTACTGGGCAAAGCTTTGAGGGGACAAAACATTCAGAAAGACTGACAGGGATAACTTTTTGAAATTACTTTAGTAGAGAAACTTAGAGAGTTGTTGCAGTTGGAGTGGAAAGAATGTTAGCCTTGGAATCAAGACAGCCTTGAGTTCAAATTCTGCCTCTGACCCTTATCAGTTGTGAAACCAGGGTAAATCATTTAATCTATGTCATCTTCAGTTTTCCTGACTATAAAAGGGGGAGAGTAAGGAAGGTGGTGCAGTGGATAGAGACACTTAATACATTTTCCTCAATTTCTAATCTGTGAAATGAGCTGAAGAAAAAAATGGCAAACCACTCCAGAATCTTTGCCAAGAAATGAGGTCACAGAGAGTTGCTCATGGCTGAAATGACTAAACAACACATACTTATATTGCACTACCTTACAAATATCAACAAAACAATACACATTTATTAAGGACCTACTATGTGTTGGAGATAGAAAAGCAAAAACAAAATGTTAACTTCCCTTAAGGAGCTTCCATTTTCCTAAGGGGAAACTATCTACACATGTAAATAAGTAGATAGGTAGATGATAGATAGAGATATGTATATGTGTGTGTGTGTGCATATGTATAACTATATGTGCAACTATTTATATGTAAATTAAATACAAGATAATTTTAAAGGATAGTAATTATCCTTTTGGGCATTTGGGCAGGATCAGGAATCACTTCTTTTGGAGGTGTCAGGTGAGTTGAATTCTAAAGGAAAATGAGGATTCTAAGCAGCTAAGATAAGGAAATGATGCAGTTCAGTCATGGGGAACAGACTGCAAAAATATGGATGCTAAAGATGCAGGTTTGTATATGAGAAACAGCAAGAAGAACAGTTTGGCTGAATTATTAAAAATTATTAAAAAACATAATCGAAGGTAAGATACAGTAGCTGTCCTCATGATGCTTGTAATGCATATATGTTAAAGGAAGAGTACCTTAGAGTTGTACAATATAAAATGACATCAGAGTGAGAATGTTGCTGTTGATTTCAAGTGGGTGGCATTTGATTTGGATTTTAAAAGATGACTACTAATTCAGAACCAACTGTGTGAGCAAAGGCAAGGATGTGGGGATAAGCACTGTACATTTGGGAGGCCAGAGAATAATTCAGTTTGGCTCAAGTGCATGGATGGGAAAAAATATGGTGAGATGGCAAATAGGGTGGCACCAGATTTTGGAGACAGTCAGAGAAGTTTGAAATTTTTTCCTCTGGAAATAGGAAGTCCCCAAAGATTATTGAACAAAATAGGTACATGATGAGATCCTTGACAAAGAGACATTATCCTGGCTTTGGGCTGCAGCATAGATTAGAGGAATGGAGGAAGACATTATTTCCCCATCCATAGTTAACTGGTTGAAGTATGCCACAATTTATGCTTCTTATAACCTAAAATGATTAATTTAAAATGGAATGCAATTATATAGTCATTCAAGCTCTTAAGGTTTTCATCTGAGAGATTTGGAACTCAGTTTCCCTTCTTTGCATTTATACTCTTACAAAATAATTTTACCTGCTTTTAGATTTTGTAATGTGATAATAATGTCCTTTCATACATTTGAGGTTTTTTGATGTAATTTACTTATTTTTTTTATTTAACATTACTTTTTTACTACTTCCCTCTAAACAAAGCAAACAAAAACAAAACCTTTATAACAAATATTCATAATCAAGTAAAACAAATTCTAAGTTTGGTCATGTCCAAAAAACACCTGTCTCATTTTGTATCTGGAGACAATCTCCTTTCTGTCAGGAATTGGTTACATTCTTTATCATTGGTCCTTTGAAATTGTGGCTGGTCATTCTTTCATGAATTTTGAAGTTTTGCCTCTTTTCTGCCCCAACGGTTCTGAATTTGTTCCTTGGGATCCTTCTACATTTTTTGTAAGCAATTACATAATTTGGTCAAGGTATTAGAGTTATAGTCTATAGCTAAGAAATCTCAAAACTTATAAGCATTCTTCTCTCGAATGCTAGTGATTAGGAAAATCAGTTAACTTTAGGACAGGGGTTCTTAAATACTTGGACCCTTTCTCAGAATAATGTTGTTAAATGTATAAAATTAAATACAAAAAAACCCCAATTACATTCAAATACATTTATCCCCCCCAATTTTTTAAGCTCATAGATCCAGGTTAAGAACCCCCACCACAAATGAAAGTCTTCCTGGCTCCAAATGCAGAATCTAAATCATGATCCAAAAAAAAAAAAAAAAAGTGATAAACAAGGGACTTAGAAGGGTCAATAGTAAAATGATTGGATGGACTTTCAGTCATTGGCCACTGCTGAGTTTTCGAGCTAGGGAGACCTGTACAGGAATTAGGAGACCTGTGTTCAGGACTACTGGTGAAATGACTGCTTATCTGACATAACTCTTTCACCTTTCTTCTTTTATGGAAATGTATTTATTCTACCCCTTCCTTGTCCTGGTGGGCCAGTGGTAAGTTATTGAGATTCTGTCATGTTGGTGATTCTGAAACAAAACAAAACAAAAGGAAGAAAAGGCATCAGAAGAACTAACCCCATGGCCATCGTGTCAATTATTTCCAAGGAAATTCAGTTTACTGGCTGAAGCATTTATACTATGCAATGAATGTACCAGAAAATCATAGAATTATAGAGTTAGAATTGGAAGGGACATTTTTATTGTTGTTCAGTTATTTTTCAGTCATGTTCAACTTCATGACTCATTTGGGGTTTTCTTGATAAAGTATTGGAGTGGTTTACCATTTCCTTCTCCAGCTCATTTTACAGATTAGGAAACTGAGGCAAATAAGGTTCAGCAATTTACTTAGGATCATACAGCTAACCTGAGATCAGATTTGAATTTAGGAAGATGAGTCTTCTGGACTCCAGGTCTGACACTAATCCACTGTGCCATCTAACTGTCCCAGAAGGAACTTTCTAAAGCCATCTATTCCAGAGGTGTCAAATATACAGTCTGAACCATAATGTGCTATATATTTTGTAAATGGGAAATACTTAATAAAAAATTTAAAAATACAATAGAACATAGATAATGTTAATATGTGGCCTTTATAAGTCAATCTGTGGACCACAGAGATCCTTTGTAAAGTTTAGTGGCCCCTCTCTTTCTATTTGAATTTGATATCATTGATTTGGTCCATTCTCCCTTCTTACAGACTGCAGAAAACTTTTAAAGGCCAATCTAAGAATCATGGACTATATCCTCAAAACAATAAGGAGCTATGGAAGACTTTTTTTACAACAGAAAAAGTGAGATGATCAGGCCTGCATTTTGGAAATACCAGACTGATTCAGGCTTTGTGGAGGGATGATTGGAAAAAGAGAAAGCCTGGAGACCATTTAGAAGATTATTACAAAATCCATCCTTACACGAGGGAGATCTAATCATGTCCATAATTCATTGCAAAAAGTTTGCAATTTTTGGAAATGTCATAGGAACATTTGTCACAACAATTGTTCACCGGGCACTTTTCTGCAGAGGAAATAGTTTTCTTTTTTTTTTTTATGCTTTTCTGTGAGACATTTGTATGAGACTTTTGTGTGAGCAATTGAAGGCCTCTATCCTTCCAATGTTTAAGTCCCTCAGCTTGAAATTCCTCATGGTTCCCCACTAAAGCCATGCTGATTAACTCACAAAGGTTAAAATTGAACACATTTACAATTATAGTCACACAGATGTTTTTAGTAATAAAAAATTAGTTTCTAAGAAAGCCACCCATACTCTGCCAGGACATTAGACTGGGAATTTAGCCCCCAAGGCACAGCCCTAGTTCTTCAAAAACAGCAAGAATCTCTCATGGGCAGCAATTATCATAAAGATTTATAAAGGTGACATTGGGGAAGGCACTTAAACTCTCTGGGGCATTTTTTTCTCATCTGTAAAAACAGAGATAATAATAGTTTTATGACTTACTTCATGGGTTATTATGAGAATTGTACTTTGTAAAACTTAAAATGGTATCCAAATATAAGCACGGATAAGCTAGAGTAAGCATGTACTGACACAATAGAATTGCTATTGTTCAGTCATTTTAGTCATGTCCAATTCTCCATGACCCCATTTGGGTTTGTTTGTTTGTTTTTTTTTTTTTGACAAAGATAATTGTTTGCCATTTTCTTTTCCAGTTTATTTGACAGAAGTGGAAACTGAGGCAACCTGGTGATGTGGCTTTCCAGAGTCACGGAGCTAGTAAGTAGCTAAGGCCGATTTGAACTTTGGTCTTCCTGATTTTAGGCTCAACATTCTATCCACTAAATTATCTATTTAATTGTTAGATTAAACCAATAATATTAAATCATTTAGTTGTTAGTTCTAACTAAAAACTCTAATAGAGACATTAGATTCAACTGGGGCTCAAGCATAATTTTTTACTTCATAGATTGCACCAGAAGAAGACTCTGAAAAAGACTTGGATCTTCCAGAGAGATTTGATAATAATAATTGACATTTATTTAGCAGTTTAAGATTTATAAAACACTTTATATACATACTATATATATATATAAAATCTCAATGATCTTTATAACCACCATGTAAGGGAAGTATTTTAATTATTATTATTTTTATTTTGCAGATATTTATTTTATTTAACAGATTCAGAGAAATTTTATAGATAGATAGGTATAGATATAGACATAATTATGTAGAGGAAACTGAAGCTAAGAGGGGTTAAGTGATTTATTATGAGTCATATAGCCTACAAATAATAAAGTGAGATTTGAACTCAATCCTCTTGAGATCAAGTCTAGTTCATTATCCTATGTTATCTCTAAGAGAAAAACAAAACAAAACAAAAAACCAGTTATTTGTCCAGGAAATAGCTTTTAGGGTGCAACTTACTGATCATCTTGTCCATTCTAATCCCCTCATTTTATAGATGAAAAAAACTGGGGTTCCTTCATAGAGGGGAAGTGACTTGCCTCAAATTTCAAGGTCCAGTGCCCAGTCTCTGTTGCATATCTGCTTTGAAGTCAAGGATTATCATGAATGAAGCAAATAAAAAAGAATGACAATAAAAATGGAAGGACCATCTGTTAAAAGAGGAAGAAGAGGACTGAAAAAAAGAGAAGAGAAAAAAACTGGGATGAAGCAAAAGAAGGAGACAGGCAGGTCAGGACATGAAAACAAGAGGAAGCAGAATATTGAGGGTGAAAATACTGGATCTGAATTTATCTTGAATTGAAACAAGAAACCCGTTACTTGGGAGTTATTTATGTGAGAGGGATGGAGGGGGGTTGATGTGATCAGAGTCTTGAGAACAAGATAATCTTAGCAGCAATGGTTAAGACACAGCCAGGAGACTGGAGAATATTACCCTGCTGACATTTAAGTAGGGTGAGCTAGCAGACAGGCTCAGACGGCTGTAAGAAAGGTATCCAGGAGTGTTTCGGGAAAACCCTGAAATAGAAACGAGCACAGACTTGGTTAGAATGAAATGATATACCATTCTGGAAGGATTGCTGCTCAAATCATATGATTTGAGTACTTCCTTAAGCTGAGTGACTCTACTCAAAACATACCTCCTAGAAAGCTTCTAGAACAAGTTTTTTTTTTTTTTCAACCTTCTTTTGTGTTATGTGTATTCTGGACCCCTTTAACAGTTTGATGGACCCTATATGGACCCATTCTCAAAATAATGTAGGTTTTTTTAATTGATAATTGAAGAAAATACTAAATTTCAGTTAGAGGTTAGTGAAAATAAAGATATATTTGTATGATATTCAAGTCCATGGACCTTTGAATTCTATCCATACATCCATTGGTTCCAGGCTAAGAACCCTTGTTTTAGATAATATAATTAGGTGACTTCAGGCTATCTACTCAAGTAATATGTGGTATAAATGCAAAATTCTCATTACATCTAGGTTAAATTCACCAGAATTGTATCAGATTGGCATTGATTTGATTATTTCCAAAAGTCTCTATGGGAACAAGATATTCAAATAAATTGGTCAGTAAGCAATTATTGAATGACAATTATGTGCCAGGCACTGGGCTAAATCTCAGGAATATAAAGACAAATTTAAAACAGTCTCTGACCTCAAGTAACTTACAATTTACTAGAGAAGACAGGTATTCATTTAGAAGAAAAACAGTAGTCTGGAGATTGAGGGTTCCAGCAGCTAGGGGAATTAGAAAGGCTTCATTAAAAAGCAGCACCTGAGTGGAGTAAATCATTAGTCTCTTCCTTCACCTCCTAGTTCAGTTGGGATGTGGGGGAAGCATAGAGACAGAAGACCTGGGTTCAAATTCCAGCTGTTATTTACTGTGGAGTTCCAAAATTGTCCAACCTACAATAAAAAGATCCAAGGCAGTTCCGACTCAATGGCACTTTGTTAAAGTGAATGAAATGAATCTCAGATCTTCCTCATGATCTGAAATGCCCCCTTCTTCCAGGACCTTAGTTTTACAGAGCTTGATACCTAGAAATATAGATTAAACAAATCAAAAATACAGAGTCTCACTGGTTGATTGATCTTGCCGTTGATCCTCCAGGATGGTCTACACAAAATACGGAGTCCCATTAGTTGACAAATGGTCTAATAAATACACAAACCTATCTTGACCTTTCAGGAAGTCCTTCTAAGCCAATGACCAGACCCACAGACTGGGCTAATAAACAGATGTCAAAACATCTTACATGGGCTTATGGGCCAGTGGACAAGAAGGCCAAAGGCTGGCAAACAGGGCTATTTGTTGGTCAATGCTTATGGACATCTCTATATGTTGGGTAATAGAGGAATAATAGGGGATAGAGGACCAACAACAATAGCTGGAGGACTTTCCATGTAATTGAGTTACCTCTTCCATTCCGTGTTTCATCACCATAACAAGTAAAAACAAGGATGGAGGTCTTCTAGCTATTGTCCTATGATTGAGCAAGTGAACTTACAATACACAATTCACACCTTTGGGGCCTAATATACAAAATTTATAATCACTACTATGGAATCATATCAAATTGATTAATATTAATTGGAATAAAATAGGGGACCAATTAATCATCTATCACATTATTACTTGTGTGTTTCAAAACAATTCAAGTCACTTCTCTGAGTCTCAAATTTTCTTATCTCTAAACATGAGAAAATTAGATTGGAAAGTTTTTAAGGTCTTTAATCTCAGAATCATAGGACTCTGTGACTCAATGTCATCTTTCCTATGAAATTTCGCCTGACCTCCACAGTGAGCCAGGATTCCTCCCTTGTCTAATCTCTTGTGCCACTCTGACCTTTTCCCTCCTCTTAATCAAATTATTTTTAAAAATCATCTTATTCATATAATTTTTCACTAAATCACAATTGTTTAAATTTCTCTCCAAATTGAGCCCTGTTTTATGAAAAAAAATTAAGTAAAATCAATTGCTATAGTTTCCAAACCTAGCAAAACATAAAATATTCTATCCTAGAAGTCTCCCATTTGTCTAAGAGGGTCTTTCAGCTGTTTTTCAACTATTCTAAGTTTGATTTCTATTTAGTTATCAAATTTGCTGTACTCTCTATGTAAATACACATCTTCCCACCTTTCTGAGAATCAATCACCAAACATTTAAATGTTAACTATGTGCCTAGCACTGGGCTCATATTCAACATCTGTTATATTCAGTTGGTTTTTTCCCCATCATTCCCCAGTTGGTAGATACTTTCTTTCCATTTCTTTGCTACCGTAAGTTGCTACCATGAATATTTTAACATACAGAGAGTATCCTAAAAGTTTTAATGCAATTTAGTAAGCTTTATTAACTTCAGCTACACTTACCAAAAAATCTGTTTTTTTATTTTTTCAAAGTCGATGCTTCTTATTTAAATTCAACATAACCATTGTCTCACACCGTGTATTGCTCTAGTAAATTTTTTGGACTTTGTAAAAATGTATCAATTGCTGCTCAATGAGTGATGAAATGATATTTGTAATTTAATATTCCAAACTCCCTCCTATTAGATTGGAATCTCCTTGAGATCAGGGTCTGAGTTATTTTTCATATTTATATTCCTTACCCCAGATAGTTTTTTGCATGCAACTATTTAATAAATATTTGTTGAATTGAAATGCATTGAACTGAATCAAATTTCAATGAGTTAATCTTTGATTTTAAAAAAGGACCAATGACATGGGGTGATGTCCTGATTTATTATTAATAATAAAGATATGATTTGTGAGTATTTAGAAAGAGGAGATGATCACTCAGTGCTAGCCACCATGGCTTCATAAAGAAGAATTCAGGCTTGACTAACTTTATTTCCTTTTTTGACAGGGTAATTAGTTTCATAGGTTAGGGGGAATAATGTGACAATAGTATACTTGAATTTCAGCAAAGTCCTTGGTAGGACTTATTGTTAAGATGGAGATGTGTGGTCTAGGTGATGAAGTAGTTAGGTTGACTCAAAGCTGGTTCAATAACCAATGACTGATTAATGACTATCAAAAGGTAGTCATTAATCAATTAAAATCAACTTTGAGAATTGCCTCTAGTGTAGTGACCTAGAGATCCATGTTTGATCCTATGGTTTTTGAGATTGTTATCAAATGGGGTCACTAGATAGATCATCAACTCTGGAGTCAGGAGGACCTGAGTTCAAATTTGATCTCAGACACTTACCACTTACTACTAGTTGTGTGACCCTGGACAAGTATCTTAAAATTGCCTCTCAAAAAAGAGAGAGATTCTTATCAATGATTTAGATGAAGTTATAGTTCAGTTAAAAAGTATTTATCAATTAAGCATTAGGTAAAATGTTATCAAATGTACACATGATACAAAACTGGGAATAATAACTAAAATGTTGGAACAGGATATCATGCTTATCAAATTAACATGTGATACAAAGCTGAGAATAATAACTAAAATATTGGAATAGGATGGAGGGGTTTAAAACATCTCAACAGACTAGAATGTTGGATTCCTAGGATCAAATCTCATAGAAAGAAATGGAAAGTCCTAATTTAGCTTCAAAAGAACAACTTCAATAAGTTACACAAATTCAAGAAAAATGACACAATGAACAACTTTTGTTTAAATGTCAACTAATACAGCTAAAACAAATTGAGGGTAGATTAGGACATGCTTTATAACCAAAATACAAGAAGAATAAACCCACTTCACTCTGTCCTGGTCAAACAACATTTAGAGTCTTTGTTTTTATCTGTTTGCCCCATATTATGAAGGACATTGATGAGGGGACAGATATCCAGGTAAGGACAATTTAAGATAGTTTAAAGGAATGGGTAGTGGTTAGCCTGGAGAAGACAAGCCATGATAGCTGTCTTCAAATATTTGAAAGACTATTATATGGAAGAGGAATGATTAGATTCATGTGGTTTGGCTCTAAAGAGGACCAATGAGTGAATGATACAGAGAGGATTTCTTTAGCTGAATAAAAGAAAAAAACATAATAACAGCATTGTCCAAAAATAGAATGGGCCACCTAAGTAGAGATATATATGTTCCCCTTTAAACAGAAATTGAATGCTTCTCATGAACAATATTAATGGGGATTCTTCTTCAGATCTCAATAAAGATTTATTAAGAGCATGTATTGCATTAGATACTAAGGATAGAAATAGAGAAGACAACACTGTCCCCTCCCTCAAAGTCTCTTCTGATAACCAAGATTTTATGATTAGAAGATATGGAGATCTCTCTCTCTCTCTCTCTCTTTCTCTCTCTCTCTCTCTCTCTCTCTCTATATATATATATATATGTATATATATATATTCTTTATTATCCTTCTCTCTTCAAAATCCAGTCTTGAATGTGAAATATTTAGTAAAAAATATACTGAGGTTTAGCATAATTTTCTTAGCCCTACCATATACTTGGACTAAAATCAGTTCTTCCTCAAATCTTGAAATCATAAAGTCAGTGGCTTAGAATCACAGTGTTATTGATGTAAAGGACCTTAGACAGAGGTCATCTAGTCCAACATCTTCATCTTACAGATGAGGAAAATGAAGCTGAAAGATGTGAAAAAATATGAATATTATATATACATATATATATATATATGATCTTTAAGATTTTTCTAGGTTTAAACTAGTGTTTAGCTATGTCAGGAAAATGAGGACATGTTGGAAGAAAAACTATGTTTAATGGATCTACTAATACCTTAAAATAAAGATCTCAAACCTAGAACCAAATGAGATTTGTTTCCAGCTCTTCATAAACTGCAATTTCTAGAAATCCCATTCTCTTAACCCCTACCCTCAACAGAAGAATTTTTGAGTATCCATAATAAATATGGAGAGGGAATAAATAAATATAGGAGCCGAGGAAGGAAAATCCCCCCAAAAAAGTAGAAGTCCAAATTATTTTTCTTCCTGTCTTCTGGGATATTCCTCTTCCTTCTCTTCTTTGTTCTTTTCCTTCATCCCCACTCCTTTCTGGAAAAAGAGGAGAGTGAGGAGAGTGAATGAATTGGGAGATTGAAGATTACTAAATTATCTGGCCAGAGGGGTCTGGGTTAAAACCAAAAAGGCTAGAGTTCATAACTCTCTAAACAAGTCCCAACGTTCTGACCACAGCTTTGTACAAGTAGCAAAGACAGCTCAAAGATAGTTATCAGTGACAAACCACTTGCATCAAGACCTTTGGCAAAACTGTAAGGCAACATTCTTTCCCCAAAATTTCCCACTCCACCTACTCCATCCCCTTTACCCAGTTGCTTAGCTAAGTCACTCTCTCCATTCTAAGTTCCCAAGGCCCATCTTCCAAAAAAAAAAAAAAAAAAAGCCTCCTGTCTTTCAAATTCTTGTTTCCTCTTCTCTTTTCATTCTTCCTCCACCCAAATCAGAACTCCCACTTGCTGAAGCTAATTGTAGGGAATTTCCTAAACACTTCATTTTCTTTCTCAATAACTTTCAGAATATAATCTTCCCAAGCTTTAAAAAATGACCCAATTCTATTATCCTTCCCTCTTCAAAGTCCCTGCAGTCTTGAATGTGAATATTAAGCAAAAATACTGAGGCTTAGCATCATTTTCTTAGCCTTACCATATACTTGGACTAAAATCAGCAATTCCTCAAATTTTGAAATCATAAAGTCAGTGGCTTAGAATCACTGAGTCATTTCTGTAAAGGACCTTAGACAGAGGTCATCTAGTTCCAACATCTTCATCTTATAGATGAGGAAAATGAGACTGAGAGGTAAAGAAATTTAGGGAATTTTAGTACATGGAAGCAGCTAGATGGTGTAGTGGATAGAATGCCAGATTCTAGCTGTTAAAAAAGTTAAAAGTTAAAAAAGCTCATCTCCCTGAATTCAAATCTGATCTCAGACACTATCTGTGTGATTCTGGGCATGTCACTTAACCACAATTATCTAGTTTCTTCATCTATAAAGTAAGCTAAAGAAGGAAATGGAAAACCACTTCAGTATCTTTGCCAAAAAAAAAAAATTGAAAAATGACTTAACAACAATAACAACAATAAGGTACTAAGTAATAGAAATGGGATTTGAGTTTGGTTTCTCTGACCCCTAATCCAGCATTTTTTCTACTGACTGACACTGCAAAAAATTACTTCTAGACCTCCCAGAGGTCTATAATCTGAATATTACAAAAACACATACACATATATACACACAACTTCATAATCCACTCATAATGATAACAAATTTTTTTTTGTTAAACATCCCTGGTCACTTCTTTGAAATCTCTTGAGTAAGGTAGATGTGTAGAGGTGATTAATGTTGGGGGTCAGGGGAAGGAATATGCTTATGTAATTATCAATCTAGAACCAGGGATTTAGAGGACTGAGAGAAAATCCTTCCAATTCTAGAACCTAGAAGGTTACGAGATCTTTTTAATTCTAGAATCTAGAAGATTCAGAGAAAGAAAGGAAAGATTCTAGGACTTAGAAGGTTGAGAGAAGATCTTTTCAGTTCTAGAACATAGAAGAATTGAGAGATCTTTCTAATTCTAGAACCTAGAGAATTGAAAGTCTTTTGAATTCTAGGACTTAGAAGGTTGAGTGATCTTTCCCATTCTACAACCTAGAAGGTTGAGAAATCCTCTAATTCTAGAATTTAGAAGACTGAAAGTCTTTAGAATTCTAGGACCTAGAAGGTTGAGAGAATATTCTTGCAATCTAATTCTGGATTGAAAAGTGTCATATCAAAGCCTTAGGAATCAAGTTTCCATCATTTACTAGTATGCAATAGCTCAGTTCTTAAGTAGTCCCTTGTAAGTATTATCAAGCAGCAATGGTTCAAGATAACTATTTTGTGGAATGCATAAAGGTGAGATATCACAGCCTGTCGCAATATCCATTTCCACTTAACTTTGTTTCTCAGCCATTCACAGGCAGAAAACCTTCTCCTACAAGTACAGTTACTATGGTTACCCATCCAGATTGGCACAAGATGGGATCCAGATTGAACTTCAAGGTATAGTACAACAAATACAATCACTCTCCAGTCAGAAGACCTGAAGATTTTCTTCTCTAAGCAATAAGTCAACATCAAAATACAGTAACCCAAGTTTCTGACAACCTCCCGGTCTCACAATGTTACGGCTGCCAAGTTCTGGAAATAAGAGAAAAGAAAGGATATAAAAAGGAAACAGCTGAGGGGACTGCTGACTACTTAACAATTCCTGTAGAAAACATCAGCAGTAGTGAAATGAGAGAAATATATTCTGCCATTAACCCAACAGAACTAAAATAGTAAGGGGGAAAGGAGGAAAGGTGGGGAAGCTCAGAATAGGCTGCTAAAAGTATCCTATGAAAAGAGGTAAGAGACTCATTTATGATCTCTGACATCATCATTACTTTGAAAGGTAAAAAAAAATCAGAAAACCTACAAATTAAAGAATGGAATCAAAACAATTCAGAAAAAAAGGAAAAGGGAAAAAGGGAAAAACCCACAGAGAATTGTTGAAGAAATAACCAAGATTTAAGATAAGATGTCAAAGCTACAATGAAAATAAATGGAGATTACGAGTGAAAAACTTTTTAAACTAGAAAAAATATCAGCTCCATAAAGTAAATTGATATCCATGACTTAAATAAAAATTTTAAACAAATTCTATTTATTCAGTTTCCTTTGACAGTGACTTGATTTTCCTATGAATCCATCCTTCCTTCAAGTATATTTGTCATAAGCAAAGGCTTAGTAATATGGCAGATTACCCATTTAGTTCTTTCATTTTTTGCCCATCACTTCTGGGAATTCTCTGAACATTTCCTTATGACCTTTTTTAAGCCACCAAAATGTTGGTATTTCTTCCAACATTTACTATTTTGATATTTAAAGAAACAGATGTTAAGGATGACAGACAGTTTTACCGAATAGAGAGAAAAAGAATCAGGAATATCTTGATTTGAGTCCTGAGTCTGACACATTGATTGGGTAGCCAGAAACCAAATCACTTAACCTTTCATTGTACTAAGCTGTAAAATCTAGCACCTAAATGTTAAGACGACTGTCAGTTCTGTCCTAGTAGAAGGAAGTTCCCACATCTACATCTTCATATACCAAATAAATCAAAGGTCTGGTCACTTCTCCCTTTCATACTTCAACCATCACACACACACACTATATATATAATATCACCTTTGGATCATTTTTTTCAGTGTGGGCATCCCATAAAATATAACTTCGGTATTATTGCACATGTTGAAGAATCTGTAGGAAGCTCCACGTGCTCCAAGACTTGAGTAATTCAGGGACATAAAGACTAGGTCTAAGACTCTATTGCACAGTGAACTTCTGGCTGAAGAGCAGTCCTTCTATCAGTGTCCCTCAGAAAATTCTGTCAGTTGTAGGCTTAGAATGTTGCCAACAATTCTGAAAAGTTAAGTGATTTATTCAGTTATATAGCCACTAAGTGTCAAAGGCAGAACTTGAAGGTAGCTTTTCCTCACATGAGGAATGTTTTTATAGCCATTGTGCTACACAGGACCATTTAGAATTTTTTTTATGCTTATATAACTTATAGCTGTTTTTTGAAAATTGCCTTAACTGAAAAAGTCATCATGCTGCAGTCAAATTGATGACAAACCTCTGCAAATTTGGCCAAGTTGGCTCTTGGACAATAGGTATTGGGGTAGGCACCAAATGCCTACTTGAAGCCTCTGCAGCTAACTAGGAGCTGCCAGAACTTTCACTTCACTGGGTAGAGGGTCCCCTCTAAGTCACAATGAGTGTCACAAGTAGGGTAAGTTCTATAGGGTTGGAGGGTATTTGAACAAATCCTAAAATCTAAAACTTTTCTATGGAGTTTTCCTAGATTAATCTGAGAAGACCAGATGAAAAGAGCTAACTAGATAATGCAATGGAGACCTGAAGCCAGGAAGATCTGGGCATTTACTGTCACCATGGGCAAATCATTTATTCTCTTTTTGTCTTGGTTTCCTTCTTCATAAAATGGGAATAAAATGACACCTACTTCCTGAGGATCAAATGAGACAGTATTTGTAAGGCACTTAATATAATGCCTAACACATAGTAGGTGCTAGTTATTATTATTATTATAAACATTCAGTGACTGAATTCCTGTTTTGCTGATTGTTAACATCAGGAAAATGTCTTCATTGCTTCTTTAGAATTCTGAGAGTAATTAACAAATATGGACAGATGTTTGACCCCTTCATCTAGTACCATAGGCATCCCTCTTCACAGTCTATCATAGGCTTCTAGGAATCAAACGGGGTTTGAACAAAGCATCAGTTCCAAATTGGGACGCTTCAGGAAAGAAAGAAGATACCTTGTGGATACTAGGTATTAGGGGAGGAACATTTTAAGAAACTAAGAGATCTGTTCTCCCCCCATCCCCTCAAAAATGACTGGGGACTGAGTCTATACAAAGAGTATATTAAATCATAAATATGATATCAAATATTCGAACAGAAAAATGATTTTGTCTTCTTATAGTCACTTGGATAGTTGTTTTTATTTTTAAATTTTTAAACTGTTTTGGTAGTTGCCTTTAATATGATATAAGATCATACACCTTAGAGTCAATCTAGTTCCATTACTTTACAGATGAAGAAAATGAGATCCAGAGAATTTAAATGATTGCCCATAAATCTCTGCCTGAAGAGGAGGGAGATACAGTGAAAGAATTCAGTTGAACTGATGCTGCTGTAATGGATTTATGAAGCACTGAGGGCTTTCTGTCTTTGTGTCTCAAGCCCCTAACACAATGACTGATATGTAGCAGCCACTTAAATGCTGACGAAGTGAGCTGAATTTAGAAAATTGCTTTAGAAATTTTGTGAACTGAGTTTGAGTAGCTCCAGAACGGAAAGGCTATGAGAAATGGGATAGAGGAAAACCTGGATGATTTGGGGGCAGAGATCACAGAGCCACTAGCTAGTTGGTGAGGCATGTCACTTAGGAGACAGTCATCTTAGCAAAAGACAAAAATTTTCCTGAGAGCCAAGCAGGAGAGCAATTTATTCCTCCAGAGAGAAAAATGAGCCAAAAAAAAAAAAAAAAAAAAAAAAAAAAGCAACAGCTAAGCTTGGATGGGGAAATAGAAAGGAAGAGTGGAACTGTAACCTGCAAGAGGGGCAAGGAACTGAAAGGGCAGTGGTTGCAGACAGTATCTGGAAGGGACCTATGTCAAACTGATAACATGAGAATGTATCAGTGATTTGCACTAACTGTGGATAGTTTGAATTATAGAACTTCCTTGCATTTGTACTGCAGGTTAATTAATTGAAAGTATGACAGCCTGGAGTGAGGAAGACATACTAGCTGCCAGAGAAGAATGGAAATCTGGTATAGCCCACAGGTACAAATTTGTGCCCAGTAAATCTCTTATTGTCCCACTCTGGAGGTGGCAGAAAAAAAATCGGCAGATTTAGGCTAGAGAATCAGACTAAGAATGGGTTCCATGCCCTCTGTTTCATTACAAAGACAAATTTTAGCTCCCTTAAAATTTGGCTCAAGATGGACCTTACTGAACATTCATGTCTCAGCTGAATGCTTTCTCCCTCCTCCTCTCCACTGTTTTTATAATAACTGTTGCCACTCACAGAACACATTTAAAGTTGTTAAGTGATCGGTGTTTCGTTCGAGTCACACAAATGTACTTCAGAGTAGGTTTATTATAGGTATTGTTTCCTTTTCACAGATAAACAGACCCAGAGAACTTGTCATTTGCCTATTGTCATACAAGTAATAAGAGTTGGGGAAAGGATTGGACCCCAGATTCTCCTCACTTCACATCTACTATCCTTTGCATCCCCAAACCTATCTATGAGCCCCTATCAATGTTGTTTCTGACTGGAAGGGTCAGGGAAGAATCAGGAATGTAAAGAAGGGCCACCAAAAGGTAGAAACTTGGAGGGATAGTAGGGATAGTGAAGGCAGAGAACTACCTGAGATTATTTAGGGTGCAAGGAGAGCTGGTTAGCAAGAAAACAGATAAGTGATGCAGGGAATAGAGCATTGGCTAAAGTTAGGAAGATCAAATTTTGCAACAGACATTTGCTAGCTGTGTGATCCTGAGTAAGTCACTTTACCCTGTTTGTGTCGGTTTCCTTCTCTGTAAAATAAACTGGAGAAAGAAATGCAAAACCACACTAATATCTCTAAAAATCCCAAATAATATCACAAATAGCTGGACATGACTGAAACAATTTAACAACAAAGGGGAAAATTCAGATAGCTCTGAGGCTTCCCACAAAAAAATTAAATGTACAACCAATCAAAAGTGTTCCCAAGTATTGTGCTAGGTGTTGGGGACACAGAGACCAAATGAACCAGTTCCTAGGCTTATATTTAATCAGAGAATGCTCAAAATTACTCCAAAGAAGGAATAGTTGGCAGTGAAGACAAGAGAAGTAATATTCAATTTGTTAGTAGACTTGATCTGAAGTTAACACATTTTACAAGATGAAAATCATGGAGAAAAGACTTCTTGCTTCTTTATTACGTATCATCTTGGGCACATGTTAACTTGCAAACAGCTTGCCTTTTAAGTGTGAAACTAAGGCATGAAAGAAAATCTAAAGTAAAGAAAGAAATAAGCAATTTAAGGAAGATGGTCAATCAGTCAATAAACATGTATTAAGTGCCTGCTATGTGCTAGGCACTGTACTAAGAACTAGGAATACAAAAAAAAAAAGACATAAAGTAGTTCCTGCCCTCAAGGATCTCATAGTCTAATGATGCAACTTTGTTGAGTTACATGTTTGAGCCCCTTCGTAAAACTGAGTGGTGCTTACTTGCCTATTCTTACCTATTTAGAAGGGGGTCCATTGACCTAGGGAAGAGTTCCAGACTTCTTCTATTCTATTCTGGATCACTTCCTCTCCTTCCCTTTATTTTTAATTCCTATCTGCGTTTGCCCTTCAATCTAACTGAAAAAGTTCTCTTCTACATCCTGACTCCATCTTGTCCCATCCCATATAGCCTCACAGAAGTTGCCCAAAGCCAACACCAATAACAATTAAAATTAAGATGATCAAGTTCTGACTTCAGTATCACTGCACACCTCTCAGACTGGCTAAGATAACAGGAAAAGATAATGATGAATATTGGAGGGGATATGGAAAAACTGGATCACTAATACATTGTTGGTAGAATTGTGAACTGATCCAACCATTCTGGAGAGCAATTTGGAATTATGCCCAAAGGACTATCAAAATGTGCATACCTTTTCATCCATCAGTGGCTCTATTGGGTCTGTATTCTAAAGAGATCATAAAAAAGGGAAAGGACCCACGTGAGCAAAAATGTATGTAAATGCCTTCTTTGTGGTGGCAAGGAACTGGAAATTGAGTGGATGCCCATTAATTGGGGAATGACTGAATAAGTTATGGTATATGAATGTAATGGAATATTATTGTTGTATAAGAAATGATCAGCAGGATGATTTCATAAAAACTTGGAAAGATTTTAATAAATTAATGCTAAGTAAACTGAATAGAACCAAGAGAACATTGAACATAGCAACAAGAAGATTATGTGATGACAGACTGTGATGGACTTGGCTCTTTTCAACAATGAGGTGATTTAAGGCAATCCTGATAGATTTGTGATGGAAAGAGCCATCCACATCCATTAAAAGAACTACAGAATCTGAATGTGGATCAAAGCAAAGTTTTTTCACCTCTTTGCTGTTGTTTGTTTGTTTTTCTTTCTCATTTTCCCCCATTTTGATCTGATTTTTTTTTCACGTGACAAATAAAGAAATATGTTTAGAAGAATTGCACATGTTTAACCTATATTGGGTTGTCTGCTATGTAGGGAAGGAGGAAGGGAGAAGAAGGAGGGAGAAATATTTGGAGCACAAGGTTTTTTAAAGGTAAATGTTGAAAATGCATGTATTTTTGCATGTTATTTGAAAAAATAAAAAAAACTATTATTTTTTTTAAAGTTCTGACCTCAGCTCAACTCTTGCGGCCATTGTCTTTTTACATAGCCATGTCCTAGTTTTATGACATAAAGCAGGAACAGAATTAATTCCCATAATCAACTCTAATTTAGGCACTATTACTAATAAAGAAAAATCGTGGTAGAGATAATTCAAAACAGCAACCTACTCTCCATCATCTGATTATTTTGCTTTTACTATGGAATGTGCTTCATATGGATAGTAATTATGTTTTGCTTTAGCTAATATTAAAATTAGTTTATATTCCTTGAGTCTGTCTAAGCTGAGTGGTATTGGGGTGATGTCCCAAGAGCATGCTGAGTGGCAATGAAAAACGAATCTGGCTTTTGAAATTCCTAACTGCCACCCAGTCTTTTTGGTAAATGGAAAGACCTACCAGTGTGCATGGGGCAGGCTTTCCTGGAATCAAAATGGGTTTAGGCAGCATCATAGAGTTCTACTTAGGGATTCTGGAATTTAAAACAACACCCTTGCTCCTTCCTGGAAATTTAATTGAGTGTAAATAATAGAGTGCCAGTGCTTGAAAAAATAAAGGTATCTCTATCATCCGAATCAGAATAGCTCTAACCTGAGTTTAGCACGAATTATGTTTACTTGGAAGGAAATCAGGCAGTAAGTTGAGAAGCTATGAATATCTAGGGGAAAAGGAACATAAGGGCTAAGAATAGGCTGTCTAGCCTGAACACTGTGATAAACTTGGTTAAATGGCTAATAGGGAAAGAGATTGTGTAAAAAGTTCTGGTGACCCATTCTCCTAACTTTCAAAACTCACAAGGTCTTCAGGCTCCTTCACCAAAAATGAAAAAAAGAATGCTGAGACAGAAAAATAAGAATGATATTCATGATCCATATTTCAGCATTGGGTTGGAAGGAAGAGAGATCTATCCCATAACAGCATTATCTCTTCTTTCATTGAAACTGGCAAGAAGGAAGTGAAGAGAAAGAGTAGAATCTCTTCCACTCATGTTCTTTAATTGCTCCATCTTTAGGTACATCTACACAAGTGATCAAAGAGTCTTTTCTTTACCATATAATTATCAGACAGTCACAAAATATATATTCATGCTCCAAAGTCCTCCTGGTGATTGAATTAAATAAGCACTTTGGGCAGTTTCATAAGAACTGGGCTTATTAGCCCATTCTTATGGCAATCTTGCCCTCAGAGATTAAGACTCAAGCGGTACAGGGAATATAGATCCTAAGTCAAATGATCAAGAAATTCAAGACATATGAAGGATTAAGCCTGTGGGTATGAGAATATCCTTTTCTTGTTTTAACAAGTTTGCCACCAAAGCAGGGAATTTCCTGCCAGGATTAGGAAAGTCTAAGACTCTGAAAAGAAACATTCTGAGAAGGATTTCCCATTCTTCTTTTCCCTACCTCTCTCTAAGACTGCTAGTTTTATTGCTGAGAAAAGAACAGCTGCTTTTCTATTTTTTAAGGGGTTGGGCTTTTGAATTAAAAGAGCAAGGCAGAGTTCACTCTTCTCATAAGTTAAAACATAGCACTATATAAAAAAAATTTCAAATAAAGCAAGAAGTTGGAAGTAGAAACTCTACAGTTATGTAAGTCCCAGTAATGCCCTGCCTAGCAATATCCAGCGAGACAATATTAAGTGGACCAGAGATTGACAGAAATCACGTATCCAGCAAAGGACCAATCAATAGAAATTATGGATCTAGTATATACTAGCATCGGGCACTCCATAGTAGCTTTTTATTTTCAAAACACATGCAAGGATAGTTTTCAACATTCACCCTTGAAAAACCTTGGGTTCCAAATTTTTCTTCTCCTTTCCCCTTCCCTCCTCCCTTAGATAGCAAGTAATCCAATATGGGTTAAACATGTGCAATTCTTCTAAACACATTGTTCATGCATCGAGCACTCCAAATGTCACCAGCATGATAACATCTCTAGAAGTCTTGTATTATTGGAGGCGGGAGCTGTTCGTGCAATAGCTTTCTCAGGCACACAGGCTCCCTCCACATATGTCTCTAGACATGTGTGTGTCCATGCATCTTCCTATATATATCCACTCTGCTCACTGATGGTGTATTTGGGAGAAAGTATGTGTATTATAGGCTAATGAGGGAAATGTTTCATTGCTACTTTTGTAGATATACCATTTCATTAGATGCTATTGCATTGAACTAATTATATTCTTTGCTATTGTTCAGTTGCTTCAATCATGTCCAACGCTTCTTAACCCTATTTTAGGTTTTCTCAGCAAAGATATTGGAGTGATCCATCATTTCCTTTTCCAGCTCATTTTACAGATGAGGAAACTGAGGCAAATAGGATTAAGTGACTTGATTAGGGTCATACAGTAAGTGTTAGAACTCTATCTGCTGTGCTATAAGGTAAGGAAATTGATGAGGGTTTAGAGTTATGATTTGGGTAGTTATAGAGTCACAGAATATCTTGAAACTAATGGAGCTTTCTTGGGCTAATAGTATTTTATTAATTGGGGATGTCTTGAAACATAACATTTCAATAGAAGTTATCTCTTTCAGGGAAGCTATGTGGTACAGTGGAGAGGGAACCAGCCCTAAAGTCAGGAGGACCTGAGTTCAAATCTGATTTCAGACACTTAGCACTTCCTAGCTGTGTGACCCTGGGCAAGTCACTTAACCCCAATTGCCTCAGAGAAAAAAAGATTAGAAGAAAAAGTTATCTCTTTCTCCTGTGATTTTTTTTATTCCTCCTCATGTATCTAAGTTCAACTTAAAAAAAAAAATTATCATCATAAAGTGTCCTGAAGGATATTGGGATTTAAAAACCAGTATTTGTACAAGCATACCTCAGAGATATTGAGATTCAGTTCCAGACTATTGCAATAAAACAAATATCACAATAAAGTGAGTCACATGATTTTTTTTTTTATTTCTAGTCCTCAAACTTTTTAAATAGGGGGCCAATTCATTGTCCCTCAGACTGTTGGAGGGCTGGACTATGGTAAAAACAAAAAACTTTGTTTTGTGGGCCTTTAAATAAAGAAACTTCATAGCACTGGGTGAGGGGGATAAATGTCCTCAGCTGCTACATCTGGCCCATGGGCTGTAGTTTGAGGACCCCTGTAATATTACTTATGATATAACAATATGTTATATAAACACTTTATTATGGCTTGTTGTACACTGTAGTCTATGGCTGTTGACTGAACAGTGTGACTGTGATACTTTCTTAAAATAAAACAATGACGTTGTTGTCGATTTTTCCTTTCACTTGAACACTTACACCCTTGTAGGGTTAATTGCCCTAATTTCAATAATTGTTTTGTCTTAAGGAAGGAACCCTAAGGAGAAGAACAGAGAATGGCCATTAGGTGGAGCAGTCAGAATACACATATTTATTAAGTAAATTTGTTGTCTTTTATGGGTGTGGTTGGTGGCTCTCTAAAACACACGTAACAGTAGTATCAGAGATCACTGATGACAAGTCACCATAACAAATGTAATAATAATAAAAAAGTTTGAAATATTGTGAGAATTATAAAAACGTGACATAGAGACACAATGTAAGCACATGCTATTGAAAAAATGGCGCTGACAGATTTGCTCACAGCAAGGTTGCCACAAAACTTTCAATTTGCAAAAAATGCAATATCTGCAAAACATAATAAAATGAAGTATGCTTGTATTTCTCTTCTTTCATCTTTATATGTCTATGTGGGGAATTCCTTTGTAAATGATTTCCTGGATTCTCACATTCTTCTCCAGTCTGTGGTTTGTCTCTATTATCTACTGTTGCAAAGTTGAATTTCCCAAGATAGTCATATTTACTTTGGTCAAACTTGGTTTTAGTGGTTAATAACCTGTTCCCTAATTATATGCTTCTTGGATTTTGTTGGATCAGTGAATCAGGGTGTTTGCTTTGTAATAATAATAATAAAAAACTACATATATATATATAAATAGCTTACAAAATCTCTTTGTATGTTCTATTATTTCTTTTAAATAAGAAAGAAATGTGCTTCAACTACTATGAAAATCTTAATTTAAATGCCACATGAAATGTTCACATTTATCACTGTCACCCTGGGATTGGAGCTTACCATCTGTGGAAGAACTGGCTTTGACTTCAGAGAACTCAGGTTTCAAATCCCAGCTCTGCTACTTACTCTCTATGTGATCTCGTGCAAATCAACTTTGTGTTTCAGCATCCTCATTTTTATAGTTAAATATAATATAATCTATAAATAAGAAGTTAGATTAGAAGCTTTATAAGGTATCTTCTAACCCTAGAGCTAGGAACCTAAAAACCAGTGAATTTGGTGATCTCTAAATTTCTGGCCAAGTTTATGAGCCTGTGACCTTCTACTATGGTCAATGCCCAAATGGATGCTTTCTTTTTGCTTTTTTTCTATATTTGTCACTTTTTCTTTTTCTTTCCAATTTTGGTGCATTTATAATAGAACCTTTTCTCCCCTCTCTTCCATTAGTAAAGATTAGTTTCCTCTAAATAAAAAGTTAACATTCTACAAGGAGATGAGTTAAGATGTAGCTTTATAATAACATAGAAACAACCAGTTCTGAAAGATGTAGTTATAAAATAATAAATAAAGCCATAAAAACACTGATTTAACCTGGCTTTGTGATCCTGGACAAGTAATTTAACCTTCCAGTGTTGCAGGTAGCTCTCAAAGACTTTAAATTGCAGAGAATGTGCTGGCTTGTATAAGTAGAGGGAGTCTTTTTCATCTGAGAATTTGCTCTAATAATAAAATCACAGGTCTCTATTCTGATTCAATCAGGCCTGAAAAGTGTATGGATTTTAAATTATATTCAGACATTTAAAAAAAATAGAGGCCAAACTCTGAGATGGGTGCACCATAACTAACTTATAAAATGCCATTTCATGAACAATTGGATCTAGTAATAAATATTTCACTTCTGTGGAAGCTGGGCTTAAGTCTCAAAGCCAGACACTACAAGTAAATCATGAGTTTAGTATTTCCATAACCAAGTTTGCTTTTGAGTAATCGGCTATGATTGGGTTTCACAGAGATATGATGTCTTAGATGTGAAAAGACTAAGATACGATAGTTAAGTGAGTTATTCAAATGTCTGGCACAATGCCTGGCATTTAATAAAGATATGTTCAATTGAATTACAGGTAAAATCATATAAGTCAGTGGCAAATGCCTGGATCTACTTCAAGTTCATAAGGTGAGTATCCAAAATTGCATTGGTCATCTTTTTTTTTTTCTATCTGCCTTGTACTCTAGAATTTAGTTTCCAAGGAACAGAGTAGAAATAAGATTTCCAATTTTTCTAATGGATGTCTTTTTTGTTGCTTGATGACAATGGGTTGTTCTTGCAAATTCGGGCACTAAATTTCTTTTTGGAAAGGTCTTTATTTTACAGAACCACTATCTGATCAAGGTGATACCAGTAGTTAAGCTATCTTTTACCTTCATTAGAGAGGATGCCAAGAAAATCGTATCAATCAATAAGTGGCTCAATATTTATTGAGCACATGCAAGGCACAGTACTAAGTATGGGGAGGGAAGCATAGAACATCATCCTTGAACTCAAGGAGGTCATAGTTGGAGATGTAAGACTCATAAAAAGATATCTAACATTAAGAGAATTATTTAACATGGGTTAGATAAAGCATAATATCTCTAATTCTATCCATCCCATCCCCATGCTACATAGACTTCAAAGTGCTGACCCACATTCACAGAAGAGAAAACAATTTAGATTTGCCCTTATTTCTTTACTCAATCATAATCTAATACTCAGCAAATGTTCTGACAACATAACAAGTTCCATTTTCTTCTTGTATTTAACCCATGGAGAAGCAGTCTCTCATTCTCTAAAGTAGAAATTTGTAAGCTAGGATCCATGAACTTAATTTTAAAAATATATATATTTGATAACTATTTCAACATAATTGGTTTTTTTTATGATTCTATGTATTTTATTTTATGCAATTAAAAACATCATCCAGAAAAGGGTTCCACAGGCTTCCAAAGGATTCATACACATAGAGAAAAGATTATGAACCCTTGCTTTAGTTCTTAAACTTTTCTCACTCATGGCCCCTCTTCATCCAAGAAATTTTTATGTGACTCTGGATATATAGGTATGTAAAACAAGTATACAAATCAAACATATACCAATAATAAATCATAATTTCATGGCCCCCATATGGGGTCACAAACCAGAGTTTAAGAAGCTGAACCCTAGGGGATAGACAGCTGGTCTCAGAGTAGGGAAGATCTGGATCTAATTCCCATGTCTGTTACACACTGTCTGGCCCCTGGCCTTTAACCTCCCACTGCCCCCATACTAATAAAATCACAGTTCTATTTTTTTAAAAATAGTTCATAGGGGAAAGAAGGAATGTGATTTGCAATTTGAGTCTCTCAGGAATAAAATGATAATAATCTGAGACGTAAAGCCTGAAACTTCCCTAATATGAGAGCAAATGTATATGGCTTTATTGTCAAAACAAAAACAAAAGTGGCCAGTATTAATACCATAGTGACTGAGTTAGCCCTAGTCACAAGCAGGCTATAGGACCACAGGTATTATCTAGATTTACAGATAGGAACACAGAGGCCTAGATAAGGGAGGTGTCTTGGCCAAGGTCTTGCAACAGTCATCAGAATTAGAACTCAAGTCCTCAGATTCCAAATTCAGGACTCTTGCCACTTCATCATGGTTTAGCTGAATGTATTCGGCACATGGCCACAAGGTCCTGCCTATCACAGAATGTGTCCCTCAGAAATGCTCTATGGTGTTCTGCTATTCCCTACCTGACCTGAAAATCATCCTGTGAAATGGGATTCTAGAGACCTGGGTCTAAGCCCTACTCTGCAAAGATCTCACTGAGTGACTTTACTCTATTAGTTTTCCTTTCCTTGAATCTCCATCTGCAAACTAAGGGAACTGGGCTGGATGGGATTATGAAGTTTACTTCCACTCATAAAAACCCGAGCCTCCGAAAGGTCACTGTTGGAATGTAATGCTACTTAGAAGGTGATCTCTTCTATCCCTCACTTACTAACACAAATTAGCTTTTCTCATTAGTTAAAAGTGCTTTGGAAGGCACAGATAGCATGGCCCCAAGGACAAAATATTCAAGAGAATTTCAATGGTGAAAAGGGATAAAAATGGCTGCAATAAACCCTGGGATATTGCGTCAGGGAGTGAAGGCACATGTCTCTACGCAAGTGACTCCCCAAAACTCTATTACCAGCCTGATTTCACTCTTGAACTCCAGTCCTACTAGGCATCTAAATGTTCCATGGAAATCTCTAATTCAAAGTTTCCAAAAGAGAACTGATTTATCTATCTCTCTGAACCTCCCATCCTGCTAGCCTCCCCATTTCTGTCAAGGATACCACTTCTCTTTTCATAACCCAGGTTTACCACCTTTCTTGATTCTTCCTTGACTATTTTCCACATACAGTCAGTTGCCAAGTCTTATCCATTCTACCTCTACAATATCTCTCACATCCATTCTTTTTCTCCATTCCCATCACAAAGTCACTCATCTTTCATCAAGTTCCTAATGGATCTCCCTGCCTCCAGCCTCTCCTTTTCCCTAGTCTTTCTCCCCAGAGCTGCCAAATTGATAGTTTGAAAGCAGGGTCTCACCAGGGCTCCCTTTAAGTTATATACTCCTCTGTTTGCCCTTTAATTCCTCTCCTATCACTACAGACTAATTTCACTTTACTTAGGTGAAGACTTGCACTCTCTGCCCCAACCAAATTAACCTATTTCTGCTTTTCCTGCAGTCTATGCCTTTGTCTGGTATGTTCTTTTTCTTTGCTTCTGCTTCTTGAAATCTTGAGCTCAACAGAACCAGGAGATCATTATATACCTCAACAATGATACTGTTTGAGGATGTATTCTGATGGAAGTGGATCTCTTCGATAAAGAGAACTAATTCAGTTTCAATTGACCAAAGATGGACAGAAGCAGCTACACCCAAAGAAAGAACACTGGGAGATGAATATAAACTGCTTGCATTTTTGTTTTTCTTCCCGGATTATTTATACCTTCTGAATCCAATTCTCCCTGTGCAACAAGAAAAATGTTCAGTTCTGCACACGTATATTGTATCCAGGATATACTATAACCTATTCAACGTGTAAAGGATTGCTTGCCATCTGGGGGAGGGGGTGGAGGGAGGGAGGGGGAAAATCGAAATAGAAGTGAATGCAAGGGATAATGTTGTAAAAAATTACCCTGGCATGAGTTCTATCAATAAAAAATTATTAAAAAAAAAAAAAAAAGAAAGAAAGAAATCTTGAGCTCAAGATCTCTCTCTTTCAAAAGATCTTTCCTGATTTTCTTAGTTGTTACTGTACCCTTCCCCATTTCACCTGGGGTGTGGGTAGGGGGAATTCATATCTGTCCAAAACAGTTGCAGAGTTTTGTTTAAGGAGTTTATTGTTTTATCAGAGAATATTAACTTACTACTTTTTTTTCCTGAAATAAATTATTGTATGTCTTCTTTTTACCTGATGAAGCTCAGATATTTTGACAGTGTCAGGAAATCAGTGATATTATAGCATGGCCTTTGAATGATTTTCTCCTTTGAGTTGGCAATGGAAGTCAGAAGCAAGCAGTTCAGGGAGTGCATAAATGAAGTTAGGTTTGGGAGAGTGAAGAAGGCTGAACCAAGAAAACAATATCCATAATGACTAGAATGATACTAACACCAAAAGGCAGATAAACACATGTAATGCATTATACATTAATCGTGATTATTTACAATGAGAAGGACTTTAAAAATAGGATGACACAAGCTTTTAGATGGTTGCTACATCAGTTGGATTTTCTGAAATGTTTTTCTTTGCTACAAAGAAGAGATCAGTAAGAGCAGGAGGGTTAAGAGAAAATCTCTGTGGTATAAAAACTAAAGGCAACAATAAAACTTAGAATGCAGTCAGGGATAACAGGGCAAACAATATCTCATTTGAAGGAGATTCTGAGGTAAGCACTAAATGAGGAGGAAGATATCTTGCAGAAATACTATGTGAGTCAGGACTTAGAAGGAAATGAATGGTTAAAATGAATAAAAAGAAAAGAATTTGGCATAGAACAAAAGAAAAAATATACCCACAACCATTTTAATTGAATAAATAAAAAAATCAGTCATTAACTGGTTCCACAAAAAAAATACTAAACATTTCCTTGCCTTCATGCATCATTTTTCTTAGAATCTATTTGGTGTGAACTTTCCTAAACATTAAACATTTTAATAACTACTAAAAATGTATAGATTATGATTTAGTAGTTATACATATAGAATCTGTGTCCAGTTAACTTATGAAATTTTTTCATGAACAATTAGATCTAATGATAAATGCTGAATTTCTTTGGAAAGTTAGATTTTAATAGCAAAGTCAAAAATTAGAAGTTGGACTTTCTCTCTCTCTCTCTCTCTCTCTCTCTCTCTCTCTCTCTCTTTCAAACTGTGTCTATTTCTTTATCTCTCTCCATATATACATGTATGTCTTTATTTATGGGTAAGGGTCATTGAGTCAATCAATTATCCTATCATTTTTAAAATTAGTAATAATATTATGTCCTTTTACCTTAACCAAGTGAAAACATTTCTCAATCAACCAAAGACTTTAGTGCTAAAAGTCTTTGAAAGCATTCAATGGAAGTGACATTGATAGAAAGTCAGTTCTAGTAGTTAAGGTGTAATATCCTGAGAAGTTTGTATAAAACCAACATATAATTAGAACCCATGAAATTCAAGCAAATTTGGAGAGCCAAGAGAAAACTGTTCTAGCCAAGCCTTAAAAAGCTGTAATTTAATGGGAAAGATAGTACGTTAATTGAGAGAGAACCTAGTGAACTTTGGAAGACAGAAAACTTGGGTGTGATTATGGTTGTCCTAGCATTGTCCACAAAACAGCAATAGCTGTTTGCAGTGTCTATATTAGCAGCTGAGAACAGACTAGATATGATGAGGAAAGGAAAATTTGTGCTTCTATGCAGGGTCCCTCAGAAAAGCGCCCTTGAAGGAGAGAAAAGGATTTCTTAGCAGTCAAGAGCTCAGTTACCCCTTTGCTCTATATACTTTCCCCCAGACTCTATTTACTATTGGCAGAGTACACTACAAAATTCTGGAGATGTTTTCTATCAACTGTTCTTACTATAACACCTTAGCAAATGCCTCTTTCTAAAAATTGATTGTCAGACTGACTAGTCAATATCAACTGATAATCAAAGAAAAAAACCACATTGGGGGTATATGAGCTCCAGCATTAGAAAAATACCCTTCAAAACCCTTAGAGTTGCTCCTAGGACCCTAAAGGGAGATATAGTATTCATATTCTGGGGGACCTCTCTCAGTGTGAGTGGAATCTCAGAGTACATGCTACATAGTCATGTAAAAAGTCAAGATATATGCAGACATATATACATATATATAGTCAAGATACACATATACATGAATACTTATATATACATAAATATATCTTGACACACACATATAAATATAGATGTTGTATATGTTCTAGATGATTATCTCAACTAGCACTCAGAATCAGATCCCAGAGTATGGCTACTATGTCTACCCTTAGGATTCAAGGTAGGTAATTCAAAAGGTTTTTGAAAATGTTTTTGTACATTTTGTACGTACACAGTTGGGTCATGAGCCCCACCTGGTGAGCTTGTGTCATTGATCTTTGCTCATTGACCTGTACAATGTGACACAAACATTATATTTTATTCCAAATAAAAAAAAGTTATTTCTAAAAATTTTCTTCTAAATTTACTTTCCTCTATATTTAAAAAAAAGGAGAGGGCAATATAAGTTCCTCTAAAAGTTAAAATGCACTGAAAATCCTGACATGATTTAGAATTGCAATACTCTGTCAGGCCACTTAAGATGACCCCATTCTTCTTTCAGTAACAGTCTCTGCTAATGACAATGTTTTATTCTTATTGCTTGCTTTTCCACATGTAGCACATTTTCTTATCCAGAAAGAGCATGGAATTTATTGACCTCCATTTGTCAACATGGGAAAATAGTTCAGTGCCTGAGCCCTGCTTTTGTACTCAAAGACATTTAAAAAGTGATCAGGTAGACTTGTAGTGGAAAGTGCAAACACATCCAGAGAGAGGATTCTGAAGACTGAATATGAATCAAAGCATAATATTTTGTTGGTGGTAGTTGGTTGGGTTTTTTTTTTTCCTTCCTCTTGATTTTTTTCCCCCATTTTGGTCTGATTAGGGTTTTTTTTTTTCTCAGCATAATGAATATGGAAATATGTTTAGAAAAACTGCATAAAAATTGCAAATCTATATCAGATTGCTTGCTGTCTTGGGGTAGGGGGAGGAGAGGGAGAAAAATCAGGAATAAAAAGTTTTGCAAAAAGATGTTTAAAACTCTTTGCATGTATTTGGAAAAATAAAATACCATTAAAATAATTTTTTAAAATGGGGAAAAAAAAAGATTAGGGCACTAAAAATTGCCCTTCCCAAGACCAATTTTTTGGTTTTAATTCTTTTTTATGTGTCATGAAGCAGCTCCTCTTGAAAGACATTGAAATCATCTAACAGTCAAGAGACCGAGGTACATTATTTTTGTCTATGTCATCTTAGGATAATTTAAAATGTTAACAATAACTGATAATTATTAAATATTTTCAAATTTGTAAAGTATATCCTATTCATTATCTCATTTAATTCTCTCAACAATCCTGCAAAATGGGACTACAAGTCCTATCATTCTCATTTACAGGCAAGGAAACTAAAATGCAGAGGTTAAGTAATTTATTTATGGTCACACAAGCAGTAATAGAGATGGAACATGCCTTCTGATACTATTTCAACATCAAATAGCCTCCTGTTTTCTGTCTTGCTCTTTGACTATAAAGAGCTGCTTCAATAGTCCCTATCTAAATGGAAGTTGAAATTAACAAAAGGGTAGATATTTGAGTATTCAGGAAACCTGGGTCAAAAAGATAGGAAACAGAGAATGACAGAATATCAGCGCTAGAAGGGACCATAGTGGCAAATGAGTGAAGACTGAATGGGAAAGGGAAGTAGATGAACAGGGGGTAATAATTTTACAGATAAGGAGACTGAAATCCTGAAATGGGTAATAATTGAGAAGAGAATTGCAAATAAGATGAGGTATTTATATGTCATTTACCAATTTATATGTTGTCTCCTTCATTAGAATATAGGCTCCTTCAGATCAGAAACTATTTTTACCTTTCCTTTTATCCTTACTATATAACAAAATTATATAAGGGGAAGAAGCAAGGAAGGAAGGAGAAAAGAAAAGAAAGAAGGAATAAAATATTTTAGTATTTAATATTTAAATTATTTTAAAAATTAAATTTATTTATTCATGATTATATGAAATATTTCTTAAATGGTAATTATTAAATAAAATATTTAAATATGGTAGTAACTACTATGTGCCAAGCACTATAATCACTCTTACAAATATTTCATTTAATCTTCACAAAAGTCCTGAGACCTAGATACTATTATCCCCATTTTAAAGTTGAGAAAACAGAGGTTAAGTGGTTTGCCCAAGTTCTCGGAAAGTGTTTGAGACTTAATATAAACTCGGATCTTCCTGACTACAGGCCTAGCAATCTTTTGTTCACTTTGCCACTTAGTTGCTTTTGATGTTTAGTAATCTTGCTGATTGACTGAGTGCCTTACTGAAAGATTCAAATGTGGGAAACAACGGTAGAAAGATAATTTTGGATGATCGTAAGCAGATAATGCATCAGAAGATAAATTCCTCTGCATTGTGGTCAGAAGCCATGGCTCCAACTGTTAATACAAAACCCTATTTAAGGAATAAATAGAAGTAGGAAATTGGACTTCTCTGGACTTAAGTAAAAGCTTACTTATTTTCCCAACTGAGAGCCATCGTTCCTTTGAGGCTTAAGAGCCATTTGCAGTTCTTGAACCACTTGGGACTGTCAAGAGTTTCCATGAGGAGACTTGTTTGGGCTTCAATAGCCACACTGGGATTAGTGATAGGAAGAGTCCTGTCTGCTCTGTCTAAAGCATACTTTAAAATGTACTTATGTTCTTCCAAATGAATCTGTTTGTGGTTGATACCCTTATCTCATCTGGTTGTTTTCTCTCTCTAAGGAATCATGGAGGAAAATTAACAAACCCTTCCTTATCTTTTCCCTTTTTTTCCTCTCCTCCTCTCCTATTCCCTCCCAGAATTATAGAATCTTAGAATTCTAAGAGAACTTGAATACACACAGTTAAGCTTTATATTATATATATATTATATATTAATAACAGTTTTTTAAAAAAGTAGAATCCTAGAATATTACAACTGGAAGGTAGTTTAGGGATATTCATAAAACATCTAACTTTTCATCTTTATAAGATGAGGAAACTGAGGAAAGAAAAAAGATCACCCAGCTAAATATTGGAAGAGCCAGGATGAGAATTCAGGTATCCTTTCTCCCAAAACAATGCTAATTCCCCTATATTACCTTGCTTTTCCATCCTCTGATCTAACTCATTCTTAATACTGACTTCCTTTTTCTGAAAACCACGTGCCAGTAATGTATGTCAAAGCAGGAATCAAGATCTCATAGCTGAGTTTTACAGGACATGTTGACATGTCCTCAGTCGCCCAATCAACAAGAATGGATTAAACAATTCCTGTGTGAAGCACTAGGAATTCAAAAACGAAAATAAAAGCAGATTCTGCCTTCAGGGAGTTTGAGTTCTAATCACCATACTATACTCAAGAACTAACTTTTCAACCCTCAAGTATGAGAATAGGATCAGAGGGTCAGAGATTTAGAATTGGAAGGAAATCTTGGATGTCATATCTAATCCGTTTTTTTTTTTTTAAACAAATAAGTATGCAAAGGCACAGAGTTGAGATGGCTTGCCTAAAGTCATATAGTTAGTTGGTGAGTGACAGAACTACAATTTGAACTCAGGTCACATGATTCCAAATTCCAAGGACAGAGCAATCAAAATCTTTGGTCAAAAAGATCAGAATAAATTTGGTGGCTCTTGAGCACGAATCCAATATAAAAAAGAGAGGGTATGGTTCTTGTCATTGTAATTATTTTTTCCAAGAACTTTGTGCTTGTTCCATATGAACAAATAATACAAAACAGACCAACAGTGCCTCCTTTTAGGCTTGAAAAAGAAGAAATGGGTTTTTAACTCCAACTTGAGGGGTTTAGTTTTGCCAATAAGACAGCTTTCCTGACTGGTCAGGAATAGGTTACCCAACTCTACCATAATGGCCTATGTAAGACTATCTACATGATTTAAATCATTTTTTAGAAAACCAATAGTCTGACCATTTTGACAAATGGCTTGACTTGCCCACACAGCAGGAAAGTATAGAATTGTGAAATAGAAACTAGAGGCACACTGAAAAGACCTTTATTTATGATTTGCAAGCTCTGGTGCTTTGTATGAATCTCTTCATTTTTCCAAATTTAGTCTGTTTTTTTTTCATTTATAAAATGGGCATTGCCTCCTTCACAGGACTGTTGTAAAACTCAAACAAGTCTCCTCATGGAATTTTTCCATGTTTTCTGTTGTATCAACAGCATCTAGGGTAATGCCTGGAACATAGTAAATACTTTGAAAATGATTGCTGATTAATTGATAGAAACTGTAAATCACTATGTAATGGAAAGACTGTTGGAGAGTAAAGTAAGCAGAAACAGGAAAATAATATACACTATTGCTACCAAAATGTAAATGGGAAGAGCCTCACTAATAAAAAGCAAATGAGATTTATTATAATAAACAAGTTTGACCCCAAAAATGAAATGAAGAAAGTGAATCTCTTCTCTCTCTCTCTCTCTCTCTCTCTCTCTCTCTCTCTCTCTCTCTCTCTCTCTCTCTCTCTCTTCCCTTCTCTCTGTCTGTCTGTTTGTCTATCTCTCTTTCTCTTCCCTTCTCTCTGTCTGTCTGTCTTTATCTCTCTTCCCTTCTCTCTGTCTGTCTGTCTCTTCCCTTCTCTCTGTCTGTCTATCTCTTTCTCTGTCTCTCTGTCTTTATCTCTCTCTCTCATTTGCAGAGGTAGGAAACTAGGGTATAGAATATTACATATGCAATCAGGTTCCAGTGCTACATTTACTGAACTTGCTCTTTTTCCTTTTTTATTTTATTCTTTGTTCCAAAAGGAGAACTCTCAGGGAAGGGGAAAGGGCTTGAAGCTGAAGGTCATGTGAAAATAAAAGATAATAACAAAAATTGAACATTTTAAAAAATCATAGTACAAATGTACAAATGAGAGAAACCATCTAGCAGAACTAGAGCATCCACTGCCTAGGAGACAGAGCACCCACTAGCTCTAGAGTCAGAGGAGCTATCTTTAATGTACTTCTGAAGCTGTGTGAACTTAGCTATTTATTGGTTCTCAGTTCCCTCATCCGGCAAACAAAGCTAATGGTCTAATGGCCTTCTGAGGTGTCTTCTTAATCTGTAGTTTCTATGACTTGAGATAAGAACCTTCAGTTTATTGATATTGTTGATTATTTTTCACTAATGTCACATTCTTAACGACCCCATTGGGGGTTTTCTTGGCAGAGATACTGGAGTGGTTTGCCGTTTCCTTCTCCATTTCATTTTACAGAGGAGGAAACTGAGGCAGACAAGATTAAGTGCCCGGAGTCACACAGTCAGTAAGTGCCTGAGGCTGGAGTTGATCTCAGGAAGATGAGTCTCCTGACTTCAGAGCCAGCATCCCTCCACTGCACCACTTCAGTTTATTACAGTCCTATTCTATAGGATTCCTCCTGCAGTTGCTTGGTTCAGCTCCAGCCTCAGTATCTTAATGCTCCTTCTAGGAGCCTGCCATATGTTTCCTTGGCCATTAGCAGATTTGTATATATGTGTCTGATAACAGCCACATAAAAACCTGATTCAATTGTTTAAACTCTGAGAGTCCTAAGGGAACAGAAAAATTAGCCTACAAAACCATTGGCAGCTGTTTGGTGGAAATGGGCCATAATATGTTCTGGGAGGAGGTAGTTTCAGTGCATAAACGTGGGAGATGGATGGGGACTGTCAAGAAGAATGCTCGCTTTTTTAACCCAGAGTCTTTTTGGATGGAACGCCCTCTGGATAAGCCAGATGTCAAGTCCACTTTTTTTTTCAGACCATTTCTGAAGTCCTAGCCTTGCCTCCATGCTCTGATTCCTGGCTGTCATATCAACCCAGTAGCTTCCAGACATATCGCCCACAACCTTCCCAGTTTCATCCCAGCTTGGCCTTCTTCCAAATGACATTTCCCTTGGGTCCACAGCTTACTTCCTGCTTTCTCGGCAATATCTTGTCCTTTCTCCAATGGCTCCATCATTACTCAGCCTGATCTCTTACGTGATTAAAAATAAATAAATAAACCAACTTCCACATTATTTATTTTCATTCATTCTTGAGCACTTCCACTTGGAGTATTTATTTTGTTTTTGTTTTCAGAAAGTCTTTATTGTTGTATTTTAAACAAAGTCCAGACTAAAGACACTTAGGTGTCCCTAAGCACTGCCTCCCGGCTTTGGAATTTTCCTTCAGCCCCAGTCAGCCACCCCCTCAGCTTCCTGTCCGCCCTGGCCTGAAAGCCTCACCAGCTGGAGGAGCTCTCTGATTTTCTTAACCCCTTCTTATTGCAAATATGGATGCCTCCAACTACTGGAGCTCACAGTACAAAAACCCTGGTTCTCATCCCCAGCTTTTCTCGGGCCCCTGATTTCATCCTAAACTTTGGAAAGACTTTCCAAATCTGCTTTTCTCACTCCTTATTTTGGGGGGGAAAACTAAAGAAAGAGAGGAAGACAGTATTATTGATATTTCTAAAAAATGAAAATATGGTGAGGAGATAATCTTTGGAAGGAAACATACTAGGAAAAATAAGCATTTATCTCTATTCCCTTTTTTCTCTAATTTCTTCCCTTTTAAATTCAGGCATACCCCATATAGCTGCAGAAGTAGTTGGTGATACATTGAATAGTGTGCTGGACTTGGAGTCAGGAAAACTTGAATTTAAATCTAGTTTAAGACACTTACTAGCTATGTGCTCTTAGCCAAGTCACTTAATCTTTGACTCATTTTCCTTGTGTAAAATGAGAATAATAATAGCACCTACCCCACACAGTTGTGAGAATTAAATGAGATAATATTTATAAAACACCTAACACAGTGCCTGGCACATAGTAGGTGCTATAGAAATGGGTATTCCTTTTTACATAAAAATACACTGATCAGTCCTATTTTTCTCCATAAAAGTGGTAATATTTCGTGAATCCCACTGCTCTCTAGTAAAGCTAATAACCTTTATATGACTCTTACCCCTCTCCTGACTATATATCTATTCAGATATCAACTTAATCAACAGATCAACCATTGATAGATTAACAAACTTACTAAATATTTGCTTTATGTATACATATAAGCTATATGTAAATATTTGCTTTTTGTTGGTCAGGACATAGGAGGAAGTGGGAATGTAAAGATGAATTGTACAGGATTCTCTCCAGCAAAGAACTGAGAACCTAATATAGAAAGGAAGACCCAGTCACTTATAATTATAAGACAAAATTGAATATGAAAAACCTATTGAAGAGGTACAAAGTTTTGTGGGAATTTGGGGTAGAGAAGCAGATTGTTAGCTCTCTGGGGATATCAAAGAAGGCTTCATGGGACAAGTGATATTTGACTTGTATCTTTAAGAATGAATAGGATTTCAAAAGGTAGAAAAACTGGAAGGATGGGAAGCAGAGGGAAAGCACATTCTCAAAGTCACAAGGCAGGAAATCACAGAATGCACCCAGGGAATAGCAAATAGTTTAGTTTGGCAAGGTCACAGAGCGGGAGCCAGGAACTACTGAGAGATAAGGCTATGAAGGTGGTTGCAGAGAGATAGCAGGGGTTCTCACTGTGTTTTGTATATAGCAAGAGACTACTGGAAGTTTTTTGAGTTGGAGGTATCTTGATGAGAGTTACAAAGAAAGCAGAGATTTCTGTCCATCTCTTTGCTCTAGTGAATTTGTTTTGCAAAAATGTTTATAACTTGTCCGCCATGATGGAAAGAAGTGTTTGCAGATCTCTGTTGACTAGCAGAGTTCCATTTGCTTGATCCCCATCAATTTCTTACCAGTCCATGCTAGCTGAGACTTCTTAACTCTGCATAAGTAATGCAACCTGAAAGGCTGATGATTGTCAGCAGTCTTTTGGAACTGGTAAAAGATTCTAACAGTTCTAGAAAATACCCTGTTCCTTTATTGGCACTTTGGCACGAGTTTTCCCTTTATGGAATACCTAGTATTATCCCATCTATCCATGTAGAGGGTCTTATTTTTGTGTAAATATCATGGACCTTTTGTGGCAATCTGGTGAAGCTTGTATAGTCCTTCTAAAAAATAATGTTTTTAAATGAATAAAATAAAATACAAAAGATTACAAAAATTTACCAAAATATAAATGGAATTTTCCCATTCAAGTTCATGAACTCCCCCAAAATATATCATGGACTCCATATTAAGAATTCTTGATCCTAAGATGGAAAGAATGTCTCTGATTGGTTGACCTGCTTGTCATTCAGGGAGAGAAGGATGTGGTCAGAGTTGGTAAATAGTATGCCATCACTATTCTGGGAAGAAATGCAGAGAGTATTTATGAGTGTTTTCAAAGTGGCTCATACTGGGAGGTATGGGCTGGGAAACAAAATGAAAGGATCCTTTTGAAAAACATATGTTGAAATCTATCAGCTTAATAAAAATCCAAGCCAGTTTTAAAAAAAATTTGACCTTATGGTCAAATATTTTTAAAAGTTTAACTGGCTTGGATTTGTAGTCCTTATGGACTACAACAAATAGTACTACTGGAAGATTTGTCATAGGAAGTACAAGGGCACTCTAAGTTGAGTTCATCATTTTATCACTGACTCTGTTTTTCAGTTTTCTCATCTCTAAAATGGGAAGATGGTATTGAGTTAAAGAGAGAAATATCCCCAGAAGGATTCTATGTTCCCACAATCCTTTAGATCACATCAGATAATCATTCATTCTGAGATATTGTCTGGACTATGTCTTCAAGAAGGCAACTTGTGAGCCCTCGGCATGATTATCACTCAGAATACATTGAAGTGTACTAGGAAGCAATTTGAAAGAAGCAACAAGACTTAAAATTAAAAAGAAAAGGAAGCCAAAAGGGCAGACTAAGATAAGAAGTGCAGTTTTTCCCCAAACTCCCCTTATCAAATCTAGAAAATGTAATGGACTAAGTCCTAATTGCAAAATATAAGAAGAAATCACTGCGAATCATTTTCTATCCCAGGTTACTAATGGGAGAAAGACAGAAAGGTCTCCAGATATTGAATATGGGTACTAAAGAAAGACTTAACAAGAAATATCCACATTAAACATTTCAGTGCAGGGAGGGGCTGTGCACAAGAAACCCTGAACTCAGAACAGAGGCACTTGTGCAGAATAGAAGAATAATTACTAACTCACAGCTAGGAGGTGTCATGGTGCAAAGAATGGCAGATCCAAAATCAGGAAAACTCATCTTCCTGAGTTCAAATTTAACCTCAGAGACTTGCTCAGTTACTTAACTATATTTGCCTCAATTTCTTCATCTGTAAAATGGATTGTGGAAGGAAATGACAAACCTTTCCCATATCTTTGCCAAGAAAACCCCAAATGAGGTCACAAAGAGTCAGACATGACTGAATGACAAACCAGTTCCAATTCACAGATCCAGATCAGACAAAGAATGGGATATCAGTGGAGGGGGGGGGGGGAGATTATGGGATAAGGAAAGCACAGACCCGAGGCTATATAGCAAGTAAAGAGTGAATAGAGAAGGATATAGCAGCAATGTAATTCTGATGCTAGGAAATAGAAAATTTCCAAGCATTCCTGATGAGAAAACTAGAATTGCAAAATGCAAACATAGGGGTCAAGAGAAACAAAAAAATATATAAATGAGTATTCAGTCACAAGGGACTTTTTAAAAGGATAAAATGTTTACATGCTAATATAGAGAGATGATCCTTGTGACCCTCCAGAACTCTATCATCATCAGGTGTAATGGAGGGAGTCTAATTAGAGGACCTAGAAGTGGTTCTGTTACATTTTGATGATCTTAAAACATGATTGGAAAGGCAAGAGAAAAAGAGTATACTAGGAGGGAAGAGGAAGAGGAAAGATCAAGGAAATTACCTCACATATTAGTAGAAGGCCATACAAACAAAGAAGAGGTGGTAAGCACATTGGAGGTTGGGAGGAGACTGTTGATCCTTGAAGCTCACTCTTATCTGAACTGATCAAAGGAGGGAAAATTATACAAATGCAATACATTTGCCTTAATAGAAATACATTTCGCTCAATAGGAAAACAAGAGATGAAGGAGAGAAAGGAAAATAAGAAAGACTTTAGATTAATGGAGGTATTTGTCCTAAGCAAAACTGACTCTAAAGTAAAAAAAAATTATAGCAGCTCTTTTTGTGATGGCAAAGAATTAGAAACTAAGGGGATACTTAACTGGGGAAAATATATAATGGAATACCATTGTGCTCTAAAAAATAATAAAGGGGATCATTTCAGAAAATCTGAAAACTGTATATAAGCTGATGCAAAGTAAAGTGAACAGAACTAGGAAAATGTTGTATACAGTAGCAGAAATATTGTGATGATAATCAACTGTAAAAGACTTAGCTGTTTTGATCAATATGATAAACGATGACAATTCCAAAGGACTTTTAATGAAAAATGTTATCTACTTCCAGAGAAAGAACTGATGAACTCCAAATTTAGATGAGAGCATATTTTTTTCACTATTTTTCTTGATTTTCCTCCCCATAACATGGCTAAGGTGGAAATGTTTTGGATGACTTTATATTTATATATAATGAGTATCATATTTCTTGCCTTTTCAGTGGATCAGGGGAAGAAGAAAATTTGGAACCAAAAACAAATATTCAGAAATTTAAAAAAGAAATGAAGAGTTTTAGAGGAACTGGGAAAATATATATAAACTGATACAGACTGAGGTAAGCAGAACCAGAAGAATGTTATACATAATGACCATAAAAGTGTAAACATAAACAAATGGAAGACTTAGGAGTTCTGATCAATATAATGATCAATCAATTTCAGATAACTCATAATGAAACACACTACCCACCTTCTCATAAAGATGTGATGGATTTCATGCAGATTTTTTTGAACAGCTACTACAGGTCTTTTTTTTTCTTTGACTATACATGTTTATAACAAGAGTTTTGTTTTGTTTTGTTTTGTTTTTCTATCAGGATAGGAGGAGGTAGAAAGGAAAGATGTTGGATTGTTCTTAATTTTTAAAAATAAAATTTAATTTAAAAATATTTATTTAGGATTTAGCAAGAAGCTGGATGGCATTAATAATAGACATGAATGAAGCTCTGGGGAAGGAAAGATCAGATGACATGGCATCCACATTTGAACTGTATAAAGGATGAAGATGTAAGAGATACCTTGAAGCTCTGGTTTCAAAAAGTCAGTCTTTTTTAGCATATGGGACACGATATGTGATGACTGAGTTAGCACCTTGGATACCTTAGAATAAGCTGGAGTCAGGATAAGCAAAAGTCCTTGGTCTTTATTCTTAGTCTTTAAAGGTAGAAGTGAATTGGATGGATGCAGAATCTCCACGACCTCCTTCTTCCTCGCCTACCGCCAAAGTGACTCTGGCTAGTCTCACTCCACCCCCTAATCCTTCCCACAATTCTCTATATACACCAATTATCAAGCCAACACAAAATAGCGGGAAGGGCCATTTTCTAAGCATATGCTAATAGAGTATTGTCTAATCAGTAATTGGCCTTAAGTTCTTGGTTGTTCGACTTCAGTGCATTGACTCAAGAATTTCAGCCCTTTACATCTCCCACTTTCTTTTGTTTTAGAACACAGGTGGTCACGCCCTCCCTGACATCTCAGGAAGTGGGATTACTAGCGGATTTCTGGGCTGAAGGGTCTTATTAGAAACAGGTATGCACAAACTCATCAGCATGGGAGGTATTACACAAGCACATAGCAATAACGCACAGGCGTGAGAGTGATGACTCTCCCCACAGCCGATGCAGGCTCAATGTGGTGTAACAAACATGAATTGTACATGCAAATAGTGGTATAACAAACAATATAAATCAACATAGTGTCCTAGAAGGAAGGTATGTAAACAACACTCACACATACACCTTCTCCAGCAGCCAAGAGATAGTCCAAAACCAATCTATTGTCCATTGCTTCACGTGTCAAGGAATCCAATGATCCCCACAACTTTTTGAAGTCCTGCAACAGTCTTTTTAAGTGTTAGGGAATCCAATGATTCCAGCAGATTTTGAAGTCCTGCAACAGTCTTATCATTTCTCAGAAAATCCAATGATTCCTGAGAGTTTTCAAGTCCTACAACAGTCTTATCATGTCTCAGAGAATCCAATGATTTCTGAGGGTGTTGAAGTTCTTCAACAATCTTATCATATCTCAGAGAATCCAATGATTTCTGAGGGTATTGAAGTCCTACAGCAATCTTTTCATGTCTCAGGGATTCCAATAATTCCTGAGGATTTTGTAGTCCTTTTTTTTTTTTTTAAGGAGATGTGATGATTCTTTTTTTTTTCCTTTTTCTTTTTCTTTCTTTCTTTCTTTTTTTAAATAACTTTTTATTGACAGAACCCATGCCAGGGTAATTTTTTACAACATTATCCCTTGCACTCACTTCTGTTCTGATTTTTCCCCTCCCTCCCTCCATCCCCTCCCCCAGATGGCAAGCAGTCCTATACATGTTAAATAGGTTACAGTATATCCTAGATACAATATATGTGTGCAGAACTGAACAGTTCTCTTGTTGCACAGGGAGAATTGGATTCAGAAGGTATAAATAACCTGGGAAGAAAAACAAAAATGCAAGCAGTTTACATTCATTTCCCAGTGTTCTTTCTTTGGGTGTAGCTGCTTCTGTCCATCCTTGATCAACTGAAACTGAATTAGCTCTCTTTATCGAAGAGATACACTTCCATAAGAACACATCCTCAAACAGTATCGTTGTTGAGATATATAATGATCTCCTGGTTCTGCTCATTTCGCTTAGCATCAATTCATGTAAGTCTCACCAGTCTTCTCTGTATTCATCCTGCTGGTCATTCCTTACAGAACAATAATATTCCATAACGTTCATATACCACAATTTACTCAACCATTCTCCAATTGATGGGCATCCATTCATTTTCCAGTTTCTAGCCACTACAAACGGGTTGCCACAAACATTTTGGCACATACAGGTCCCTTTCCCTTCTTTAGTATCTCTTTAGGGTATAAGCCCAATAGAAACACTGCTGGATCAAAGGGTACACACAGTTTGATAACTTTTTGAGCAGAGTTCCAAACTGCTCTCCAGAATGGCTGGGTGTGTTCACAATTCCACCAACAATGTATCAGTGTCCCAATTTTCCCACATCCCCTCCAACATTCCGCATTATCTTTCCCTGTCATTCTAGCCAATCTGACAAGTGTGTAGTGGTATCTCAGAGTTGTCTTAATTTGCATTTCTCTGATTAATAATGACTTGGAGCATCTTTTCATATGGCTAGTAATAATTTCAATTTCTTCATCTGAGAATTGTCTGTTCATATCCTTTGACCTTTATCAATTGGAGAATGGCTTGATTTCTTATAAATTAGAGTCAATTCTCTATATATTTTGGAAATGAGGCCTTTATCAGAACCTTTGACTGTAAAAATGTTTTCCCAGTTTATTGTTTCCCTTCTAATCTTGTCTGCATTAGTTTTGTTTGTACAAAAACTTTTCAATTTGATATAATCAAAAGTTTCTATTTTGTGGTCAATAGTGATCTCTAGTTCTTCTTTGGTCATAAATTCCTTCTTCTTCCACAGGTCTGAGAGGTAAACTATCCTATGCTCTTCCAATTTATTTATAATCTCATTCTTTATGCCTAGGTCATGAACCCATTTTGACCTTATCTTGGTGTACGGTGTTAAGTATGGGTCAATGCCTAGTTTCTGCCATACCAATTTCCAATTTTCCCAGCAATTTTTGTCAAATAATGTGTTCTTATCCCTAAAACTGGGGTCTTTGGGTTTGTCAAACACTAGATTATTAAAGTTACTGGCTGTTTTGTCCTTTGAACTTAACCTATTTCATTGATCAACTAGTCTATTTCTTAGTCAATACCAGATGGTTTTAGTAACTGCTGCTTTATAATATAATTTTAGATCTGGTGCAGCTAGGCCATCTTTATTTGATTTTTTTTTCATTAATTCCCTTGAAATTTTTGACCTTTTGTTTTTCCATATGAACTTTGTTGTTATTTTTTCTAGGTCATCAAAATAGTTTTTTGGGAGTCTGATTGGTATAGCACTAAATAAATAGATTATTTTAGGTAGTATTATCATCTTTATTATATTTGCTCGCCCAAGGATTTTGTAGTCCTACAACAATCTTATCATGTCTCAGAGAATCCAGTGATTCCTGAGGGTATTGAAGTCCTACAACAATCTTCATGTCTCAGGGATTCCAATGATTCCTCAGGGTTTTGAAGTCCAACAATTTTTGATGTCCATGAGTCAAATGCCATAACTGCCATGCCATGTGGTGGGCACAGTCAGCAACAGAACCACCCGATGTTTCTTGGGTCTTCTCCTTCGTTTCAAGGGTCTGCTCCATCTCTCTGCGATGGACAAGGCAAATACGACTCGTTGGCACCCATCTGATTCCTTCTCCACCTGTAGAGATACAAGCAAACCCTCTCCCCCAAGCAGTTAGCCTATCTGGTCCCTTCCATTAGCCACTTTCTGGGTCTCTCCACATCACCTGGTGATTATCTAAGATAGTGAGCGGCTCACATTAGGCACTGCCCTTCTGGTGGGTTATAAAACCTGTCTGCCGGAGCCAGGGCATCTTTGTCAAAGATAGAAAGGAAAGTGGCTACACAGAATAGTTTTAGACAATGTTTTCTAATCTCTATGCCATAAGATTAAAATTAATGTGTCCCACTGCCTATGTGTTGCTTAGACAGAGGAATTAAGTGGGAATATATTTATGACTTTTTCAATTCCTTATTATTTATATTACATGCTGCTTTAATTAAATGTCTCTGGTTTGATTCCAAATGTCATCTGGCTTGGTCTGGCAAAGAGTCATTGGTAAGGACTTAGAGCTATAGATTAAATACTGAATCAAAACAGCACATTGGAGCTGAAAATTAGTTAGGGGGCTCCAGAGCCATATGGAAAATCTGTGGGAGACTCATTCTACAGAATAATGAGGAGAGACAATGTAGTACAACAGAATGAGTATTAAGGTTTGGAGTCAGAAAATCTAGGTTCAAATCCTAGCTAAACTTTATTTCTTTACTTTTAAGGAAAATAATATTTCTACTACTTACCTCACAAGGTCAGTGTGAGAAAAGTATTTTGTAACCTGTTATTTAATTGTAAGTTATCAGTCTTGTTATTAAAGAAAGTGACTTTTTTTATTATATTATTGCTTGGGGGGTAGCCAATATATGCTAAAGAGGAATAGTGAGGGTAGACAATGAATCCTACCCTTCCAAAGTGTTGAACATATTTCAAAACTTTTCCTTCCCTGACTACCAACTCCTCAAACACTAGTTGTAATTACTAATGATACCATGTAATGGGAATGTTTAAGCTAGTACACATGTGAAAGTCTTTGGCTATGATTTGGGTTAGCTAGATCCCAATTAATGCAAAGACTAAGTAGTTGAATTATTTGAATTTATACTGCATATTTTCATTGGGTTAGAGCCAATTATCATATTTTATGTAATTATAACTTCAAATAGCACTAATTTAAATATATGAAGAATGTAACCACTTCAGTGGATTCTTTATTGACACTAATCAGGACCTAGCTGTAATTATAGCAGCTAGTTATTAATTCCCAGAAAAAGAATTAATGCTAAGATCCTTACTGCATCCATAACCTCTTTGAAAGCTGTTTCTATTTTTTAATCTTTTTATTATTATTTAGTAGCTGCTTTGTATAGAATAAGTGCCTAATAAATATTTGTTGATTGATTGATTACAGAAAATTAAGAGAAAGGCAAATGTAGGTATTTTTTTCCCTCTGATTTTCACTTTGGGTATTTCAAGGAAGGAATGTTTTCTGAGGATCCTAGTAATTAGATTACTTAAGACAGATCATATCTCATTTTTCCACTGTGTCTAAGAAATGATTGCTATTATAAATGGTAACAGTAGTTCATCTAACAAGGAAGATAGACTGTTGCTCTTTTTCAATGAATGATTGAATTTAAATTTCATCTGCATTGTTTTTTCTCCATGAAAATGAAGCATTAATTTCTTTAAAGTACAACTATGATGATGCCCAATCATGGTGCACAAGAAGTTCATCTTGGATTTTTGAAAATGACATTTTGGATAGTAAACTGACAAGTTCTACTAGATCAGGGAAATTTCAAAAGTGAGCCCAGTAACAGACTTTTTGTCTATTCTTTGAAGACAAAACTAATCAAATTCAGAGAAGTTTATAAACAGATTGGTACAGGCTGATGAATTTTTTTTTCAGCCACACCAACTCTGAAAGACCATGTCCAAACTTATAAAGGGATTGCAATCTCTACATGGGAAGAGAGACTGGCACCGATGAAATCCTTGAAGTATTAAAACTTGGAGGAAACAAGGCAAAACAAGAGAATGCTGACCATCTCCCCTTTAAGTTATTTACTGTTGCTTCAAGCAGATTGCAATAGTGGGATCTGGACAAACAAGAAATTAACAATAGGAGGGAGTCAGCTAGATGGTGCAGTGGATGGAGCGCTGGCCCTGAAGTCAGAAGGACCTGAGTTCAAATTTGATCTCTGACACTTAATACGTTCTAGCTGTGTGGCCCTGGGGAAGTCACATAATCCTAATTGCATCACCCGAGGAGAGAAAGAAAATCAGCTTCTTGTGGGCAATTCTGGGCAAATCTGAGATCCTTGGTTTCCTCATCTGTACTAACTGGGGTTGGACTAATTGGCTGCTAAGTTTCCTTGAAACTCTAAAAATGCAGTTCTATGACCTTTTCCATAAGGGGAAGAGGTATTACAAGTTAAAAATTACAAAGCATGGGCACATGTGCATTTCTTTTGTGAGATAATTCAACAACTGCTTTGGGAAAGAGTACACAGTTCTACAGATCTGCCTTGCCTAGGAAAAAATTTTAAAAGACTTAGTACATAAAGAATATCAGAGATGGGTCTAACAAGATATAATAATAATAATAATAACAACAACTGTAGCTGAAATTTGTCTATGCTTTGGAGTTTACAAAAAGTTTTGCATGCTTTATTTCATATGATCTCATGACAATCTTGTGAGTTTAAGAATCATGATACTCACTTTACAGAAGAGGGAAGAAATAATGGGACTTGCTGTAGCTAATAAGTGAATCAAGACTTAGAATACAGGTCTTTTAACTCTGAGCCAGACTTTTTCACATTAAAATCTTATTGCCTCTAAACATCTTCAGAGCCACTGGAAATAAGCTGGAAAAGTCAAGAAAAGATCCTCAAAGGAACATGGAATGAGCAGCTGATAACAGAAAGGACTCATTAGTTTTCTACTAGTAAAAGTTTAATGGATAATAAAGACTGAAGGTTGAATTCAATTCCGCCAATATTTCTTAAGACCAAGGCACTGTGTTGAATGTTGAATATTCAGATGGAGGGGCCATGTGCAAGTGGACAAGATTATGTTTTCCAGTAGATACACACTGGGGGATACTTCCAACAAAATCTTGGTACCCAAAGCAATGGGATCGTCCACAAGACTTGGGAGGTAAAAACATGAAAGTTAAGACTGACTAGTAAGATCTTAATCACTACAAAAAGAACTACTATAAATATTTTTGTACATATGATTCCTGTTCCTCTTTCTTTGATCTCTTTGGCCTAAATTCAACTGGAGGAGGGACATAGGAGAGGGAACAGTAGAAAGAGAGAAAAAATAATTTTTTATCAATGGAAGAAATAAAATTAGATTTTCTTAAGATAAAAGTCTGGGCAGGAAAAAAGCAAGTCAGTGGCAGAGAGAATAAACATGACTGCCATTGCTCAGGGATTTTTCCTCATGATACGCTCTGTACTATCTTGCATGCTTTCAGTTGCTTCTTCACTTGATGGTGGCTATAGCAACTACTATCTAAACAAGATTGTTGCCTTCATACATGGCTTGATTATCTGCTTCCAGATCCTAGCAGACCTCACTTACACCATTAGCAACTCCCAGTCATCTGCAAGGTGAAAAACATCTGTGAGCCAGATATCAAAGGTACAACAAATCTTGTCATCTCAGAAGAGTAATCGTGACAGTGATAACCTCTTTCTTCAATGGGCCTCAGGAGGTTGCAAGGTTGAAACCAATCTGGACCTGCAAACTTTGTGGGGGATGGAAGGTTGGGAGGAAGCCAGTTGATCTGATTGGAAAGACAGGTGTTGATGGAGATTATTGTAATGTTATAGCATAAGATTTCATTAAAAAAAACCTCTTCTCACTATAATTTGAAATCATTTATTAAAAAACTGTTCTAAGAGAGGAGGTTTGGTGCATAGGATCTCATGAGCATTCTTGTAATAGCCTTGAACCCCAAACTGAGTATTTACTCAAGGGGAACAGAAAGAGGCTGTTAACCAAAGTTAAAATATGGTCCAGACTCAGCCGAAGAAGTTTACATTCTATTCGAAAGGATAAAGTATGTTCACTGATAAATATAGTACAAGGCAGGGAATTATAGAGCCAAAGGAAAGACCTAAACAGAGCAATCTAGGAAAATGGTAGAAAAAAGAGAATCAGGGATTTTCTGTTAAATATTTAGCAACCAGCTCTTGGGGAGAGGAAGACTATTCCATGTTACATTTTAAATTTAATCAGTCTTACTCACATTTTTTTTTTACTATTTTCTTTTCTTTTCTTTTTCTTTTTAAATAGTAGCTCTTTCTTTCTTTCTTTTTCTTTGCTGATGCAATTGTAGTTAAGTGATTTGCTCAGGGTCACACAGCTAGGGAGTATTAAGTGCTTGTGGCTAGATTTAAACTCTGGTCTTCCTGACTTCAGAGTCGGTGCTCTATCCACTGTGCCATCTAGCTGCCTCATAGCTTTTTGTTTTTACAATATATGCAAAGATAGTTTTCAACATTCATCCTTGCAAAACCTTGTGTTCCAAATTTTTCTCCCTTTCTTCCTCCCACCCTCTTCCCTAGACAGCAAATAATCCAATATATGTTAAATGTGAAGGTCTTCTATACATATTTCCATATCTATCATGCTGCATAAGAAAAATCAGATCAAAAAGGAAAAAAAATGAGAAAGGAAACAAGAAGCAAACAAACAACAACAAAAAGGTGAAAATACTATGTTGTGGTCTACTCTCAGTCCCACAGTCCTCTCTCTGAGTGTAGATGGCTCTTATCATCACAAGTCTATTGGAATTGGCCTGAAAAACTTCATTGTTGAAAAGAGCCACGTCTAACAGAACTGATCATCACATAATCTTGTTGTTGCTATATACAATGATCTCCTGATTCTAATCACTATATTTAGCATTAGTTCATGTAAGTCTCTCTAGGCCTCTCTGAAATCATCCTACTGATTGTTTCTTATAGGACAATAATATTCCATTACATTACCTTCATATACCATAACTTATTCAGCCATTCCCCAACTGATGGGCATCCACTCAGTTTCCAGTTCCTTGCTACAAAAACTACAAAAAGGGCTGCTACAAACACCTTTTTTAGATTTTTTTGGGTTACATTCTTTTATTACTTTCTTAATCTATTTCTTTCTTTATTCTAATAATCAAAATAATAAATCAAGCCCTGCTTTGTAGCATTTGCCCATTTCTGAGGACTAAATGCTTACAATGTAAATGATAACCATTCTGGGGAACCGTAGGAGCTCATTCTCACATCTCACAACTCCCTGGAATGCTTTCCAGAAAGAGAAAGGGGAGAAGTGAGTCAGAGAGCAAGTAAAGCTTCAAAGGGATCATAGATATAGAACTGGTCCAAATCTCTTATTTTACATATGGAACCTGAGCTAAGCCATAAAGGATGATAAGGATTTTGATTTAGTTTGCATTTATTCTGGATGAATTTACATGTACAACAATCCCTCATCTCAAAGAGTTTTTACTTTCTCTCTCATTTGAATGTAAATCCTTTGAGATTAGGGACTATATATTTTTTTTTTTTGTCTTTGTACATCTGAGTAATTTAGCACAGTCTCTAGCATGTGGTGGTTTCTTAATAAATATTTGCAGATTGATTAATTGAGTCCAGGCATGGAGGACAGCCTGTTCTAAACAAATGTTCAGAAGTGGCAGATGGCGTGAAAGGATTGTTTTGATGTTAACCTTTGATTTAACTAGGATATTGATAGAATTTAGTGGTAATGTTAGGGTAAAGATATTTTAAAACATAGGTAACAATAAATCAAGAACGATCTAATCTAGGGCAGATTGGCACAGGAAAGACAGCAGAATGTCAAGGGAAAGAGCATTGAATGTAGAGCCAGGAGAGCTAGATTTAAATCCCTGCCCCAATATTTACTAGCTGTTTAACCATGGACAAGACACAAGTGCTCACATATGTGAGCACTTATCCACATCCAAAAAAGTTTAATGATTGGGTCATCTCTCTCTGGGCTGCACTACTCTAGGGCTTTCTCTGACTTCTTCACTAAGCCCCTGCATCAGATATTGTCATGTCCCATTCCCCCACTTTTCAGAAAGAAGGAAAGAAAAAAGAAAAGAAAGAAAGAAAAGGAGGGAAGGAAGGAAGGAAGGAAGGAAGGAAGGAAGGAAGGAAGGAAGGAAGGAAGGAAGAAAGGAAGGAAGGAAGGAAGGAAAAAAGGAAGGAAGAAAGGAAGGAAGGAAGGATGGAAGAAAGGAAGGAAGAAAGGAAGGAAGAAAGGAAGGAAGAAGGAAGGAAGGAAGGAAGGAAGAAAGGAAGGAAGAAAGGAAGGAAGGAAGGAAGGAAGGAAGGAAGGAAGGAAGGAAGGAAAGAAGGAGGGAAGAAGGAAGGAGGAAGAAGGAAAGAAGGGAGGGAGGAAGGAGGGAAAGAAGGGAGGAAGGAAGAAGGGAAGGAAAGAGGGAAGGAAAGAGGGAAAGAGGGAGGGAAGAAGGAAGTTGTTCAATTGACTAGCTACAGTTGGGTTCCAGTGGGGAAGATCTACTCAAAAAAGTTGTCTTCTTCTACTAGATTGTAAACTCCTTAAAGGTAGAGACTACCTTTCTTTTTTCATATTTGTATGCCCAGTGCTCAGCACAATGCTTGGCAAATAGTAGGTGCTTAATAAATGTTTGTTTACTATTAACATCATCAAATGGAAGTTTCCATTATTGAACCTTTAGTATGGAGATTGAGCTAGAGGGATAGAAGGTTCTGAAGCTAAGATGCTGAAATAAAATTGTGTGTCTTCAATATGATGAATTTTTAATAGATTATCATATGACTGACAATCTGGAATCAAGAAGGGGAAGAGCCCACTTGATGCCTCTACTTCTACCTACCTTATTAATCTTATAGCAATAGATGGCCATTTGGTAGGCTCAATCATATGATCAGTTCATAGAAGTATTTTAGCTTTAAGTAAGAATTAGGCCATCCAAAATAAAGTTTTAAATTATTTGTGTTCTCTTTTGTGGCAAAGCTTCCTCTTTTCTGAATTAATCTCTGTTTTGCTTGAGCCTTTTTTATGCTTTGGGGTTACTAAGTGCTATAGGAAATAGAATGCTGGACTTAGAATCAGAATGGACCTCAAATCTTTCCTCAAACACCAGTTGTGTGACTTTGGGCAAGTCACTTAAGTATTCAATCACAGTAGAGTTAGATGGTGTAATGAATAGCTTACCAGACTTAGAGTCAAAAAGACCTGAGTTCAAATTCTGTCTCAAATGAGATAACATATGCAAAGTGCTTTGCAAGCCTTAAGTATTCTATAAATATTATTACATATTATATTACATAATTATATTATAGATATTGTATTGTTATATTATGTTTATAACTATATTTATTAGATATTATTTATATATTATATTATTAGAAATGTTATAAATATTATATTATCATTATTAAATGTTATATGATATATAATTATATATTATGTTATGCTCTATATTAAGAGTGATCATTGGAAAAAGGGACTGACTTGCTCTGCTTGTACAGAGCAATGGGTGGAAATAGTAGGACACAATTAGGCTTAAGAAAAACTTCCTAAAATATTTTTGTTTTTCAGTTGTTTCCAACTCTTCAAGACCCTATTTGGAGTTTTCTTGGCAAGGATACTTGGAGTGGTTTGTCACTTCCTTCTCCAGCTTATTTTTATAGATGAACAAGGAAAATGAGGCAAACATACTTGCTAGTTTAGACTCACAAGACAAAGATGAGTCTTCTTGACTCCAAGCAATGGTTTCTCCTTTACTGGAGCTCTCCAAATGAAGGCTGGATGACAACCTGTCAAATAAACTGTCTAGGGGATTCTGATTAGGCTCCATTTTAGACAAGATGGCATTTGATGACTTCTCAATGAGCTTTGAGATTTACTCCTCACTTGAGCCACTATTGATGCCAAAGGTCTATGTAGATATTGTTTCCTTTACAGAATGAGGGTTCCTCTGATCAAGGTTTTGTCCTCTCCCAACTAACAAATTCTGTCTGGGATTTTGGTCTCCTTCTACTTAAAAGGAGGTGGAGTGGGAATACCGTTTTCCTACTTCTCCCTCAACTGCTAGCTAATTTTCCTTTTTCAGGCAAAGTCAAAGAGTCCCTAGAGTGCTCAATTCCTTTGAACCAAATTCCTGATGGGAAAAAAAAAATGAAGGAGGAAAAAAATGCTACTGCTTAAAATTTTTCCTCTTTTTTTCAGTGCTACAGATGTCTTTCCCCTCTTCCCATTTCTTACATTTTTTCCCATCTCTAAAAGTACATCGCCATTTTTTGGTAATAGATGCTTATTTTCCTCAGCTACTACAATGGGAAACAGGCAAGATTCCTATCACTTCTATTTGAATTATGCCTGGCTTTTGGCCAAAGAGAGAAAAGTGAAGAAGGAAATGAAATGGCTTTTTTTTTTTCCTGTGGTTTTGCATAATACATGACAGGTTACCTCAAGCCTGGGAATCTCAAACATGATAAGCATGTTTTTATAGGATTTATAAAGCTGGAATGAACTTTAGAAGTCATCCAGTTCAACCCACTCATTTCATCAATGGAGAAACCAAGGCTCAAAGAAGTCAACAATCAAATGGATAATAAAGCTTTGAGTGAGATCAGCCTCCAATATGATTTGCAGGGATCTTCTTGTTTTATCTTTTCCATACCTGTCGATACCAATGAAACTGATTTCTTAAGAATGTTGCCCAGTCTCTTGGGCACCTGCCATTCTAACACCAGATGGATACATCCACATACTACAAAAAAAAACTTCTTTCTGCTCATTCCCCAGAACAAAAATATATTGTAGATCTGTGGCAATGCAGAAGGTGCACATGGTTTTATTTCATTCGATTACCTGGGAACCCCAGAGTACTGTTTCCATAGCAGACACTGGTGACCATAACTGAACAATGGCATCAGGGGACCCAGCTCGATGATTCTGAGGCTGCAAGTACATTTAATCTCAATGGGAATCACTTATACCTCAAAAACACTAATGACTAAGTACATACCCAATAAAGGGATCACCTTGCACAAAGTAAAAGGTGAAGAAATGGCAACACCTTCAGAATTCTTTCTATTTCAGACCAATTGTTACCAGAATTTTACATATAATCTTACTCTTCTTTTTAAAGTATTTCAGAACTTCTTTGCTGTCTTTCTCCGCAATGTTCTTAGGTGATTAACTGAGAGTGCTAGCCTGATTTATGGACCAAGAAGTCTTGTTGCATAAATTGCTTTGAATCATGCAATTAATTCAGAGAAGAGCCAGGATTAGAAATGGGAGAATCTCAATTAAATGCTCTGCTTTTCAATAAGCATTAGCATATGCTATAATAAAGTAGGTTTTCACTCAGACTAAAAGAATAAACCACAAAGAACCCCAAGTAGCGATACTCAGTAGCAACCCCTCAAAAAAGTGCCTGATCTCAAGGAATTCACAATCTAATTGGGTGAGAGTGAGGTGATGGTGGGGGAACAAATACCATATGATCATGAGCAATAGGTTAAGTGACTTGCCCACAGTCACACAGCTGGTATCTGGGATCAGATTTGAACTCAGTTCTTCTGAGTATGATGAGTTTAAAGTTCAGTATCAAATACTGAGATTGAGGTGAGCAATTGGCACCAAATGATGGTGTATGCTTCAAATGTTGGGATTTGGTCATATGAAGAATTCACAATGGCCTTTCTCTTTGGCAAAAGGTAGGTTTATTTACAAGAAGAGGTTACAGATAAAATGAAGAAATAAAAAAAAAAAACACCAGGAGTGGTAAATATGAAATAACTTGGGAGAGCATTTAGTTAGGAAAGAAAGGAGTAGAAAAATAGAAAAGATAAGTTCCCCAGCAGAAGTCAATTAACCAGGCGAAAGGAAATGTGGTAGGAGTAGACCTCTAACTGCAGGTCAAATCTTAAAGGGGATTTAGCACTCTGAAGGAGTTAGTTATTGGGTTTTTAATTTTTGTTTTTTTGCTGAGACAATTGGGGCTAAGTAACTTGCCCAAAGTCACACAACTAGAAAGTATTAAGTGTCTGAGGCCAGATTTGAACTGAAAGAGTTATAACAAACAGAAAGACACCATGAGGTAGAATGCTGTGGCAGGCTAACCCAAAAGGAATTCAGTCAAGGTGATGTGAGACATGGGCAGATTTACTGGGGAAATTTAACCTCAGGGGTTTGGCATCTGACTGGATACAGGAAAGAAAGAATTGGATACAATAAGATCTCCATAGGCTTTGGACTGTAAGGAGCCCTTTCTCGATTATCTCAGAATAATCTGACCAGTAATTCAGGCTTTCTCAACCAACTCTACCTAGTCACCCAGGACTTCATCAACAATATAGAGTTCTATCCACTGTGCCACCTTGTTGCCCCAAATCACCAGACTTCTGTGTATGTCAACTTCTTCATCTGTAAAACAAGATGAGACTAAATATTTTTCAAGGTCCCTAGGTTCACTTTAGTGAGTGTTATCCTAAGCAAGTCATTTAAGCTGTCTCAATTTCCCCATGCACAAAATAATAGCTATATTTTGCTAATAGCTATCTATTTTATAGCCATAATAAAAAAAATAACATAATGGGATAATAGTGTCTATCTCTCAGGGTTGTCTTGAGGATAAAATAAAATTTATAAAGTGCTTTCCAAACTTTAAAGCACTTTGTAAATGTTGCTATTTTTGTACTTGCTATTATACTATTAGGCTAAGTCCCTAGAGGGAAGCTACTATATCCCAAAGAACTCTAGGGTTAACCCTGAGGGATGCAGAATGATATTTTGCTACTATTAAAGCTCAGGAAATTTGACTAGTGAGCTTCTAACCGTGATTATCCATTGCTATCAGTGAGTCATCCAAACTATTAGATTTTTAAAAAATAATAATTTTTTTTCAAAATACATGCAAAGATAATTTTCAGCATTCACCCTTGTAAAACCATGCTCCAAATTGTTCTCCCTCCTTCCTTCCGCTCCACAGCAAGAAATCCAATACAGGTGAAATATGTGCAATTCTTCTAAACATATTTCCACATTTATCATTCTACACAAGAAACATCAGATCAAAGGGTGGGAAAAAAAACAAGCGAACAAACAACAACAACAAAGGTGAAAATACTATATTGTGATCCACATTCAATCCCCACAGTCCTCTCTCTGGATGCAAATGCCTCTCTCTATCCCAAGTTTATTGGAATTGTCTTGAATCACCTTATTGTTGAAAAGAGGCAAGTTCATCACAGTTGATAATCACATAATCTTGTTGTTGCTTTGTACAGTGTTTTTTCTCTTAGTTCTATTCATTTTACTTAGCATCAGCTCTTCTAAGTCTCTCCAGACCTCTCTGAAATCATCCTGCTGATCATTTCTTATAGGACAATAATATTCCATTATATTCATATACCATAACTTATTCAGCCATTCCCGAACAGATAAGCAGGCAGTTAGTTTCTGTTTCCTTGTCATTACAAAAAGGGCTGCTACAAACTTAATTAGCTTTTTGAAAAGGATATTATTGAGTTGCTTTAGCGAGACAGAAAAGAAGAAAGGAAAAAAGGAAGGAAGGAAAGAAGGAAAAATTCACCGGTTATTGAAAGCCCTGTGATTCTTCAAACATGAAAACAGAAAGAAGTGACCCTAGAGTAGTTTTACCCTCACTCTTTAGTCAAGTCAGTTTCTCTTCTTTCTCAGACTTATCTCTTTCAAGTCTATCACAAATGACCTTATAATACATCTCAGATACTCACTAAACCTACTTGTTATTCAAATCCTTCCACTTTCATATATGTGTGTGAATATCTGTAAATGTGTTTTTTAAGGTTAAATATGTACATTTTAAAAAATAATACCTTTTTAATTTTCAAAATACATGCAAAGATAGTCTTCAATATTCACCCTTGGAAAACCTGTTGTTCCAAATTTTTCTCCCTTATTTTCCCCTTCGCCCTCCCCAAGACAGCAAGTAATCCAATATGAATTAAGCATGTACAATTCTTCTATACATATTTCCAGAATTATCATGCTGCAATAGAAAAATCAGATCAAAAAGGGGAAAAATGAAAAAAAATAACAAAAAGGAAACAAACAACAAAAAAGTAAAAAAAAAAAATTATATGTTGTGACCCTCATTCAGTCCCAACAGTCCTCTTCTGGATGCAATCACAAGTCCATTGGAATTGGCCTGAATCACTTCATTGTTGAAAAGTGTCACATCCATAAAAATTGATCATCATATAATTTTGTTGTTGTTCTATACAATGTTCTTTTGGTTCTGCTCACTTCATTGAGCATTAGTTCATGTAAGTCTCTCCAGGCATCTCTGAAACCATTCTGCTGGTCGTTTCTTACAGAACAATAATAATTCCATAACATTAATATACCATAACTCATTCAACCATTCTCCAACTATTGGGCACCCACTCAGTTTCTAATTCCTTGTCACTACAAAAAGGACTGCCACAAACATTTTTGTGCATGTGGATCTCTTTCCCTCCTTTAATATCTTTTTGGGAAATAAGCTCAGTAGAGACACTGCTGGATCAAAGTATATGCACAGTTTGATAACCCTTTGGACTTATAATTTTAAATTGTTCTCCAGAATAGTTGGATCAGTTCATAACTCCACCAACAATGCATCAGTGTCCCAGTTTTTCCATACCCCCTCCAACATTTATCATTATTTTTTTCCTGTCATTTTAGCCAATCTGAGAGGTGTGTAGTGGTACTTCAGAGTTGTCTTAATTTGCATTTCTCTGATCAATAGTGATTTAGAGCATCTTTTCATATGACTAGAAATGGTTTTGATTTTTTTCTCTGAAAATTGTTCATATCCTTTGGCTATTTATTAATTGGAGAATGGTTTATATTCTTATAAATTTGAGTCAGTTCTCTATATATTTTAGAAATAAGATCTTTATCATAACTTTTGGATGTAAAGATTTGCCCCCCAGTTTTCTGATTGCCTTCTAATCTTGTATATACTGGATTTGTTGTACAAAACCTTTTAAATTTAATATAATCAAAATCATCCATAATGTACTTTGTTTCTTCTTTGGGCATAAATTCCTTCCTTCTTCACAGATATGAGAGGTAGACTATCTAATTCTAATGAGTTCTTCTAATTTACTTATAGTATCACTATGTCTAAATCATGAACTCATTTCAACCTTATCTTCTATGGTATTAGATGTTGGTCAATACCTAGTGTCTGCCATTCTATTTTCTAATTTTCCCAGCAATTTTTGTCAAATAATGAGTTCTTATCCCAGAAGCTGGGGGTCTTTGGGTTGTAAATGTGTTTTTTAATATGTCTTATCTATTTGGGGCATGGCACAGTAATAGATATCATAGGAGCTTTAATGAGTAAACTCAGATTGTATGTGTGAATATATATATATAAACATATATATATATGTGCATACCTATATATGGGTATACTTTTATACACACACTTATATTTTGAAAGGAAATGTATGGGAAAAGGAAGCAAGGCCATGTAATTTAACAAGGGTGTGATCTGGCCTTGTGAGTATAGTGTCAGGAGGGCCAAAGCTCATGATAATACTTTAGCTGATTATGAAAATCATGGACACCAAAAGGAGAGAGGGAATATTTTTTGGTTATATTTGGAGGAAAAGCAGAATTAAACAAGGGATTGGACTATTGCTTAGGATAGATAAGACAACAGTGAGGGATAACAAAGAAAAAGGAGGATAGTTGCTTTCTCTGCTAAGGAGAATGACTTTTACATTGGAAAAAAAAAACAAAACAAACGTGATAGAAAGCTAATTAGCTGCCCTTAATGATTCCATGTCATTGGGCCCAAATGAACTGCTCTTTAGGTTCCCAAAAAACTAGAAGATATAATTGCTGATTCAGTCTTTTGTATTTGAAAGGTCATGGATAATATGATAGACATGACAATATTGGAGATCCCAATTTTTTTTTAAATTAAAAAATTTTTTTTTGAAGGGAAACGGGAATAGAGTCTGCAGACTTGACTTCAGTTCCCAGAGAAAATCTATAAATGAATCATTAAAGAAATGGTTAGTGAACATCTAAAAATAATAACTGACACTTATCTAGTATTTTAAGATTTATAAAGTGTTTTACATAAATTATCTCATTTGATCCTCACAACAACCGTGTGAGTTAGAGCTATTATTATTCCTAAAAGGGAAACTGTGATCACCAAAAGCCAGCACAGTTTCATCAAGAATAGGTCATTACAAATTATCAAAAAATGAAATAAGATTGAAGTAGTAGATGAGGAGAATACTGTGGGTATAGTTTATATGCACTTTAGAAAAGCTTTTGATAATGTATTTCATAATATTCTTGGGGAAAGACAAAGGAATAGGAATTAGATATTAATAAAATCATCAGGTGGATTCACAGCTGGATGGATGGCCAGATTTAAAGAAAAGTTATTAATGATTCAATGTCAAGTGTAGCAGGGGGTGTCCCATGGAGTGCCCCAGTGATCTCTACTTGATCCTATGTTGTTTAACATTTTTATCAAAGACTAGGATAAAATGTTGATGGTATGCTTATCAAATTTGCAGATGACATAAAATTAGGAAGAATAGCCAAGATACTGGATGACAGTAACAAAACTCAAACACACAAAAAACCTTGATAGGCTTGCGCAAGAGACTGAATTTAATAAGAGGAAATTCAATGGGGAAAAATTTGAAGTCTTTTATCTAGATTCAAATAATCAGTTTCACAAGTATAAGGTGGGAAAGACATTGCTCAACAACACTTTTTTTTTTAAATCAAGGTTGAGAAACTAGAGATAATGGATACAAGTTCAACATGAGTCATCAGTGTGATGTTTTGTTGCAGTTGTTCTGTTACTTTTCACTCGAATCCAATTCCTCATGATCCCTTTTGTTTTTTTCTAGGCAAGGAGCAATTTGCCATTTTCTTCTCCAGCTCATTTTACAGATGAGGCAACTGAGGCACTTTCATTCACTCTTGCAAAACTCTGGGCAGATGAACTTTGAGTACATATTGAAGCATATTTTTAAACTATATTTTTCTTCCCTTTTTTTCACAACAAGGCTAATATGGAAATATGTTTCACATAACTTCATATGTATTATGGGTATTGTATTTTCTATCTTTTTGATGCATAAGGGAAAACATAAAGTGAGGGATAAATTTTTGAATTGAAAATTAAATTTGTTAATTGTTTTTAAAAAACAAAACAAGAATTAAGTAATTTATCCAGGGTCACACATTAGTAAATATCTGAGGCCAGATCGGAACTCAAGAAGATGACTCTTCTTGTAGTGTGATGTAACAGCTACACTAATGTCATCTTGGACTTCATGAAGAAGGGCTTCCTGGAATAAGAAGAGAAGAGACTCATGGTACTTTGTCATTATCAGATCAAAGTACTATCTTCTGTTTTAGGTGCTGCAATTTAAGAAAAATATTGATTGGAAATTGTTCAGAAGAGGACAACCAGCATAGTCAAGGGTCTTAATTCTATGATAAATAAGGATCTACTAAAAAAAAGCTCAAGATATTTAGTCTGGGAGAAAAAAGAGGGGCACAGGAGAACTTCAAATATTTGAAGAACTTCTTCATGACCTTCATGAGGAGGAGTGAGTAGAAGATATAAAGAAACCAATTTAGATTTGATATTGGGAATTCTGTATGTGTGTGTGTGTGTGTGTGTGTGTGTGTATACACACACACATACACACACATGTATATATAATATAATATATATATTATATATAATATATATTTATGTATGTGTGTAGTTATCCAAAAATTAAATGGTCTGCTTTAAGAGGCTATAGGTTTCACTTCAAAGGTCTTCAAGCAGAGGCTGGAGAACTTTTTGTTGGGTATGTTATGTGGAGGACTTCTTTCATCTATAGGTTGAGCTAAATGACTTCTGAGATTCCCTTCTAACTAAAATTTTCCTTCTAACTCTCATATTCTGTGATTCTGTGAGTAAGGGAAATATTTTTCCTTTAAGGAACTTGTGATCAAGAACTCATGGAAATGTCCTGTGTCTGGCACTTTGAAAGGATGCCTTGAAGAAGCAGCTAGGTGATACAGTGAATAAAGCAGTGGGCAAGAGTCAGGAATATGCAAGTTCAAATCGTGCCTCAGACATTTATTAGCTGTTGACCTTGGATCACACCTATCCTCTGTCTGTCCCAATTTCCTCATATATAACATGAGAATGAGAGTAGCACTTACCTCCTACATATGTTGCAAGAATAAAATGTGATAATATTTTTAAATACTTTGCAAACCTTAAAATGTTATATAATGCTACCAATTATCATTGACTAGTAATATATCCCTCTTCCATCTCTAAGTATGACTGAACAATTAGGCTAACATTTATGCTATTCTAAAGCCTTTCCCCCCAAAACAGTTAATTTTCAGTTTTTTCTTTCATATCTCTCCTCCAAGTAAAACTCCCTCCACACATATTTCTTTTCCCTTTTTTTTAATTTAAATTTTATTTTATTTAATAATAACTTTGTATTGACAGAATCCATGCCAGGATAATTTTTTTTACAATATTATCCCTTGCAATCGCTTATGTTTCGTTTTTTCCCCTCCCTCCCTCCACCCTCCCCCCCCCAAGATGGCAAGCAGTCCTATATATGTTAAATATGTTGCAGTATCATATTTCTTTTCCCTTAACTGCTATGATTAATCCTTGGACTTGTAATTTTGATCCCTTTCTATCCCAGGCTCTTGAGATAACTCATGAATATGATCATTCCACCCTCTCTCTGATCTTTTATATTCTTTTATGCCTGGGAGATTCACTTCTACACAAACATGTCCAGATATTTCCACCATTCAAAAAAACTTTTGCTTAAGGAAAGAGCCTAGCAGTACAAATTTCAAACTACACTATAAAGTGGTACTCATCAAAACAAAAAACTGACTAAGAAAATAGAGTAGGTGTACAATCCACAAAAGTAAGTGACCATAGGAACTTAGTGTCTGATAAACCCAAAGATCCAAAAGGGATAAGAAAGAAGTCACCATTTGGCAAAAACTGCTAGGAAAACTGGAAAGCAGTCAGTAGAAACTAGTAGAAATCAAGAACTCACATTGTGTACTAAATAAGCTCAAAACAGGCACATGATGTAAACATAAAGGATTTCATAAGAAAATTCAGAGAGTATGGAAAATGATTTCTTAGATCTATGGATAAGGAAAGAAGAGTTTATAACTAAACAAGAGATAGAAAGGATCATGAGAGATAAAATGGATAATGTTGTTTACATTAAATTTTAAAGTTTTTGCACAAACAAAACCAATATAGTCAAAATTAAAAGAAAAGCAAGAAACTTGGGGGGTAGATTTTACAGTAAATTTCTCTAATAAAGTTCTCATTTCTCAAATATATAGGAAACTGGGCCAAATTCATAAGAATAAGAACTATTTCTCAATTGGAAAATTATCAAATGATATGAACAGGCAGTTTTTAGAAGTAATCAAAGCTATGAATAGTCATATAAAATGCTGTAAATAATAATTAGAGAAATGCAAAGAAAAACAACTCTGAGTTATCACATCAACCCATCAAATTAGCGAAAGACAATGACAGGACAGAAACAGAAAATGACAAATGCTGAAAGGGATATGGAAAAATAAGTACCCTAATGTTGGTGTGAACTAATCCAACTATTTTGGAGAAAAAATTGAAATTATGCTCAAAAGGCTATAAAATTGTGCCTTTTAACATAGCAATACCATTGCTAGATTTGCATCCCAAAGAAATCAAGAAAAAAAAGAAAATATTTATGCACAAAATATTCATAACAGGGTTTTGTTTGTTTGTTTGTTTTTGCAGCCACAAAGAATTGGAAACTAAGAACATATCCAGCGACTGGGAAATGGCTGAACAAATTGTAGTATGTGATTGCGATGTAATACTATTGTGTTGTAAGAAATTTCAAGGGGGATAGGTTCAGAGAAAACTGGAAAGATTTGTATGAACTGATGCAAAGTAAAGTAAGTAGAACCAGAAGAACATTGTACATAGTAATAGCAATGATTATCATCTATGAAAGACTTAGCTATTCTGATCAACATAATGATCCGTGATAATTCCAAAGAACTCATGATAAAAAATGCTATCCACCTACAGAAAGAGAACAGATGAACTTTAAGAACAGAGTGAAGCATATTTTTAAACTGCCTTTATTTTTCTTCCCTTTTTTTCACAATAAGGCTAATATGGAAATATATTTCACATAACTTCATATGTATTATGAGTATTGTATTTTCTGTGTTTTTGATGGATGAGGGGAAACATAAAGTGAGTGAGAAACTTTGGAATGAAAATAATATTTGTTAATCGTTTAAAAAAAACTTTCTCTTGACCAGGCCATCTTATTTTGCTTCACATCTTTCTTCCCATTCACAGCTAAACTCTCAGAAAATGATTTGTTGGACATTTTAAACAGGATTTCACATAGGTATTTAAAACCTTGTCCATAATATATGTCCATATTTTTTTCTTCTAAAAGTCATCATTAGTCCTAATTTCACTATTTCTGTTAAAATTACCATTATTCTTCTAACCACCTAGAGTCATAAACTTATGGTTATTCTCAACACTTCCCTTCCTATGCTGAATAATTACTAAGATTTCTAAATTCAACCTTCAAAGTATTTTACATTCAATCCCTTCTTTGCACTCACAAAACTGCTATCCCAGCTCAAAACCTTATAATCTCTCTCCTGGACTATTGGAAAAACCCTTCTAATTATTATCCTTAGCTCCAATTCTTTCCTTTATCTAATTCAAACTATAAACAACTACCAAATGGCAAAAACTTAGATATAATTATATTTCACACACACACACACACACACACACACACACACACACACACACTCCTCAAAAAAATTCCAACAGCTAGTTTCATATTGCATTTCTCTCACCTCTGTTTCTTTCCAATAGTCATCCCCTCTCCATGTCTGAAATAGTCTTTCTCCTTGCCTTGTAGAATCCCTAACTTCCTTCAAGGTTCAGTTCGAGTTCTACCTCTTTCCTGATTCCTCATCCTTCCACTCCCCCAATTGTTAATGTTCTTCTCCTTAATGTCTTAGAAAAGTATGTAGGGGAACTGAACAATTAAATAACTTACTCAGGTTCATACAGCTAGCATGTTTTAGTGGAAGGACTTCAACCTAGACCTTTCCCATTCCAGGGTCAACACTTTTTCTACTATATAATATTGCTTCTCAGAGAATCCTAAACACTCAAATTAAATACTCTACTTGATGGGTACAGATTGAAAGAAGTAAGGTATATTAGTGATGAATGTCACATACCATATTAGCTGATGAATGTCACATACCATATTCTAAAATATCAGGCTATTAAAGGCAGAACTTAATGTGATGAAAGGTTCTTGGAATGAAATAAGCTGATACCATTACTCTATCGGAATGGACTGGAGTAGAAATTGTGCGTCACCATGGCCAAGATGACTCCTGTCTGCCTGGGTGTGTCTCAGAGAGATTATGAGTTGTTACTTCTTAGTGGTCTTGGGCTATAAACCAAGATGACTGAAAAAAGGTTCTGGCAAAATAGTTGAATTTTTAGACCTTCCAGCTTGGAGGCTGGATGTGAGTAACAGCAGCTAAAGTCATAAGTCATAAGAATAACATAGTGAGTGAATTTTCAGTTACTCAGAATCATCAGAGAATGCAGTGTATCTGGTTAATCAAATCTTCTTAACAGAAAGCTGCTATTCAATAATTCATATGTGGCTCACTGAATTTCAAAGAAGTAGAATACCATAACATATACACAGCATCATGCTATTACTAGGATCATAGATTCATAGATTATGAGTTTAGGGGTCACTTAGTCCGTTGTTCTCATTTTATGGTTAAGGAATCTGAGTCTCAAACAGTTGGGATACAGCATGGTAGGATGCCTAGCGAACTAGATTTAGTGACATAAGAGCTGACCTGAAATCCTACCTCAGCCACTTACCTCCAGATCCTGAAATGATTCAATCAAAGTTCATCCAAGAGCTGGTCAGCACCATCAGGACTTTAGACTCCACCAAATATTAAATTGCTTGATTCTCAGGAAGCCCAAGGCATGCAGATCCTAAGTACTTTGGGATGTACTAATCTGAGCATGCTGAGTTAAAGATGAATAGAGGGTTTGGTAAAATTCAATTGGTGCTCATTGCATTTTGGAATCATTGATCCTTTAAACTATTTCCATTTTCTCTGGGGCGAAGGGGCCTAGTTTGACAGAATGACTTATTTTCCTTAAGCAGAGTATCAAGTTGACAGATATTGAGCTAAGCATTAATCTAAAAGTGTTTAAATATTTTTAAAAATGTCATCTCTCTACCACTTCTCTAACCTAGGAATTTATGGGACAATTATTTCCAGAATACTGGGGTAACAACCCCCACAAAAAGTACCAAAGCTGGCTAAAAGAATCCTCCTTTTCATGCTGATTTAACCATATCAAAGGTAGAGCTGGGTCTAGAACTGAAGTCTTCATATTTCTTGTATATCCACTTAGGTATGCTCTCTGCCCAACAGTGAATAGAAATAAATGAAAAGGAAATTAGGACACCTGGTCATCAGGTCTTCTATTCTCAGCTGCACCATGAAATTGGGCAAGACACAAGCCTCTTCACCTGTAAAATATTGACATTGGAGTAGTTGATTCCTAAACTAACATTCTATGACTCTCAGAGGCCATAAAACTATCTCATCCAAACTCATATTGCTCTATATTATTGATGCTCATGGATTAAAACAAACCCAATTTTAGGACTGGCCTAAGCAACCCAGAAGCACCTCCACTGTTTTTCACTAGCAACTTGTTTTTAATAGTTCAAGGAGAGGCAGTTGTCTGTGACTAGCGTTTATAACTCTGAAATCTTCATTTAAAGACTAAAAACTAACAGCATACTTATTTATGTGGATACTCAAGGAAAATGGACCTTTCTATTGTGAGAAAAAAATAAAATAAAAAAGGCAGTATCATCTGAGAATAATGCCCTGATTTGGGCAATGGAGTTCTAATAAATGGCTTTCAAAATGAAAATTAATTCCAAGTAAGTTGCTAGCCGCCAGTACTGTTTGTTCTGAACACTGATGTAAACATATGCTTTGATTTTTTTTCCTGGCTGACACTCCCTACTTGAAGTAGTCAAAGCCTTCTGTTTATGTATTTAATTCTGTCCAACAAAACCAGACAACTCTCCTACACCCTGCTCTTCCAAGTGTTTGGCAATAGAATGAAAGTAAACACACACACACAAAAAGCACCCAAATTTTGTTGGCAAGGTAGTATGTTTGGGTGATGATGAGAAAATTATATTAGGAAATATAGTAATTTCGTGAAAATCACAAGACTGGAGAGCAACCACAGGGACTATTCACCTCCATATTTCTCCAATTGGAAGTCCTAAAGAGTAACAGTAACAACTATTACATTTCTATGCTATACATTTCTGTTTCTATTCTATAGTTACAATTTACACTTGCATAGTCCTTTTTTACTTACAAAAGGTATGTATTGGCCCTTTGGATACTCCCAATAGCCCTTGTGAAGGAATGCCAATTATTATTATCCCTGTTTTTCAGATGAGGAGTGTGAGATTCTGAAAAGCTAGATCACCCAAAGACATACAATTAGAAAATATCCCTTTTAGTATTTGACCCGGGTTTTAGAACCTCATGTTCATTTCTAATGGGCTACTGTACAAGACCTGAGTCATAGAACTAATAATTTGTTTGATGATGATGTTGGTGTAAAGAGGGAAAAGGAGAAGAAAGAAAGAAGGAAGGAAGGAAGGAAGAAATTGGTTTGAAAGGAAGGAAGGAAGGAAGGAAGGAAGGAAGGAAGGAAGGAAGGAAGGAAGGAAGGAAGGAAGGAAGGAAGGAAGGAAGAAGGAAGGAAGGAAAGAAGGAAGGAAAAAATGAGAGACAGAGAAACAGAAGATGGAGGGAGAGGAAGAAGGAGGGAGAGAGGGAAGAAGGAAAAAGGAAGGAATAAAGAAAGGAAAGAAGGAAGGAAGGAAAAAGGGAGGCAGGAAGGGAAGAAGGAAGGGAGAGAAGGAAGAAAGGAAAAAGGAAGGAAGAAAGGAAAGAAATGAGAGAGACAGAGGAGGGAGGGAGAGGGAGAAGGCAGGAGAGAGGGAAGAAAGAAGGAAAGAAAGAAAGAAGGAAGGAAGGAGGAAGAAGGGGAGAAAGATGGGGAGGAAAATATCTTCATTTTCAGTAACATTTAACTGACAATCAATTATTTAAAAAATGTGTTTCTGAGAGAGTCCCTAAGCTTTGCCAGAATACCAAAAGGGTCCATGACACAGAAAAGGTTAAGAATCCCTAAGTTGGATGATTTCTCAAGGCTCTTCTAGTTCTAAGACTTATTCTTTTAATAGATTATTATAATTAGCATTTAGTATTACTAATTTTCCTGGCTAGTCCACCTGAGGAAATTCCCCATAAGATCAGCACCTGCATTTTGAATTTATAATGGGGGGTAGGGAGATGAGGGAGTTATTAAGAATTTATGTGACTTAGGCAGTTACACAAGCCCCATGTGTCAGAAGTAAGAGACTTGAATTCCCATCTTTTTACCTAGGGTGCTGGCTCTATCCAATCCATCCATGCTATCTCTCTCAAATGTATTATTTAAAAGACAATTCATAATTATGTTAACAAAACAAGCTTCTTAAACATCAAAATTATTTTCTTTTTGGCTATCAGGAGCAATAAAACTCTGGTATATAAATTCACATTTGATAATGGTTTTCATTTTGACTCTGGTTTGCAGTGGTTTAAAATAAGCCTGAAGGGAAGCATTCTCCTAATCTGCCTTCCTCCTTAAGGATTCACCAGCCCACCAAATAGTTAGCATCCACCCAATGTCAAAACAATGAGGCATCTGGTAGTGAAGCTTTAACAGCCGGAAGATTCATGATTCTAAGGCTGAAATGCAATCCATGAGTCATGCTTTTTAACATTTCCCTAAAATTCTTACTTGTCATCTGATTACTTATAGACTTCACTTGTTTGATGACATCTGATTACTTACAGGTCCAATTATCTAAGCACTTTGCCTATATCATCATTTCAAAGTATCTTGAGCAATTAAAGGAACTTCTAGAGCAAATACTCCTCAATGACTGTATTACAGTTAGCCTCCACCATTTAGACCCTCTTCCCTCTTTCCTCTTAATTATGTTTCTACCGCATGAATCTCTTAGGAAATGTTTGGTAAATATTCCTACTAAATTCTGAGAATTTAGGCCTGAGAAGAACAAACACACATCCCTCTAAGAACTCTTTATTAATGCTAGCATGCACTCTTCCAGCCACTTAGTAATTTAACAAGGGTTATCTGTCTAAATGGATCTACATAGGTCAAGTCCTTCCCTCAAGATTGGATCCCCTTCGTGTACTTGCATGGGAATATCCAAACCCTTATTGGCCAAATATATGTTTTCTCAATAAAAATAAGTAATATAAAGCATAAAAATACAATAACCTATGCCAGAAATATAGAATGAGGATGGGAAATAAGAAGCCTCCATCAATGTAAATCCATTGCATTTAAACTGGTTTTATCCAAATCATTCTATCCTATTCAACTTCATAAATACTTAGTGGTCATCCAATATGTATGAAACACTATTTTAGGCCACAGAGGACACGAATTTTCATTAAGTATAGGACAGAATATTTTCTCTTAAAGTGCCTACCATTTCATTAAAAAGAAATCATTTTGTATTTGTGGCAACCCTTTTTGTAGTGGCTAGAAACTGGAAATTGAATGGATGCCCATCCATTGAAGAATGGTTGGGTTAATTGTGGTATATGAATGTTATGGAATATTATTGTTCTGTAAGAAATGACCAGCAGGATGAATACAGAGAGGCTTGGAGAGGCTTACATGAACTGATGCTAAGTGAAATGAGCAGAATCAGGAGACAGTATATACTTCAACAACAATACTATATGAAGATTAATTCTGATGGATGTGGCTATCTTCAATAATGAAGGGATTCAAATCAGTTCCAATTGATCAGTAATGAACAGAACTAGCTACACCCAGTGAAAGAACAGTGGGAAATGTGGACCACAACATAGAATTTACACTCTTTCTGTTATTGTTTGCTTGCATTTTTTTCTTCCCAGGTTATTTTTACCTTCTTTCTAAATCTATTTTTTCTTGTGTAGCAAGACAACTGTATACATACATATATATATATTGTATTTAACATATACTTTAACATATTTAACATGTATGGGACTACCTGCCATTTAGGGGAAGGGGGTGGAGGGAAGGAGGGGAAAAGTTGGAACAAAAGTGTTCGCAAGGGTCAATGTTGAAAAATTACCCAAGCATATGTTTTGTTAATAAAAAGTTATAATAAAAAAGAAATCATTTTGGACTTAAAGTAATTAGGAGATGTTTAAGGAAACAATAGGATTTGAGCTGCACTTTAAATGATAAATATCAATCAGTAAGCATACATATGCTTATATACATATATATGTGTATGTATATATATATATATATATAATGACCAGTGCAAGGACAAAAAGTTGGGATACAGACTATCATCTATGAAAACAGAGAAAAGGCCAGTTTAGATACTTCAGAGAGGATGGGAAGTAGAGAAATATACCATGAGACTGGAAAAGCTAAACAGAGAGTTCATATTCAATCCTAGAAGACCTAGGGAACTGTTGGAATTTACTAGTCAGAGAGGGAAATATAGTCAGATCTGTACTGAAGGAAAATCACTTTGGCAGAACTTCAGAGAATGGACCAGAGTGGAGAGAGATTTGAGGCAGAAAGACTAATTAGGATGCTGTCGCAATTATCTAAGCAAGAGATGATGAGAGGCTCTAATAACAGTGGTTTTGTGAAAAAAGCAAAGGAACTAAATGAAAAGATTTTCACAGAAAAAGAAATGTTAGGGTTTTGCAACTGACTGGATGGATATATAGAATGAAGAAGAGTGAAAAATTAAGGATAATCCCAAAATTATGAACCTGGTATTCTGAAATAATATTTGTTGGTACCTTTGAAAGAAATAGGTAAGTTTGGAAAAGGTGTGAGTTTGACAGAAAAAATGAATTTTGTTTCAGATGTGTTGAGTTCAAAATGCCTACGTGGCAGACAATTTGAAAAGTCCGAAAAGCAATTGGCGATTTGGGACAGGAGCTCAGGAGAGACAAAGGCAGGATATATAAATCTAAAAGTCAATTAGAGACAGACAGGCAGATAGACAGAGACAGAGAAGGGAGGGAGGAAGAGAGATAGAGAGAAAAGCAGAGGCAAACAGGGAAACATAGACACAGAGACACAGAAACAGAGAGACAGAGACAGGGACACAGTGAGGGACAGAGACAGAGACAAAGAGACAGAAAACAAGAAAAAATAAGAACTCATTCATGCATGGGACAGAGAGACAGAGAGACTGAGACAGAGACAGAGAGAAGACAGAGAAACAGAGAGATAATGTGAGAGAGAGAGTGATGGGAAGAAAGAGAGAGAGAGAGAGAGAGAGAGAGAGAGAGAGAGAGAGAGAGAGAGAGAGAGAAACAGAGACAGAGAGAGAATAGCATTGTAATAAAGAAATAATCAAGCAAATCAACCCAATGGCCATGTCTGAAATGAATGCCTCATTCTCCATCATTAGTCTACCATTTCTCTATCAAGAGGCAGCAGGCATGCTTCAGCAACAACCTTTTGAGGTCATGATTGATCAATACATTGATCAAAGTTCTGCAGGCTTTCAATGTGTTTTCCTTTCCATTATGTGATCATCATGTTTATTGTTCTTCTTGTTTTGCTTTGTTTGCTCTCTATTTATTCATACAAAACTCTGAGAATTTAGGCCTGAGAAGAACAAACACACATCCCTCTAAGAACTCTTTATTAATGCTAGCATGCACTCTTCCAGCCACTTAGTAATTTAACGAGGGTTATCTGTCTAAATGGATCTAAATAGGTCAAGTCCTTCCCTCAAGATTGGATCCCCTTCGTGTACTTGCATGGGAATATCCAAACCCTTATTGGCCAAATATATGTTTTCTCAATAAAAATAAGTAATATAAAGCATAAAAATACAATAACCTATGCCAGAAATATAGAATGAGGATGGGAAATAAGAAGCCTTTATCAATGTAGATCCATTGCATTTAAACTGGTTTTATCCAAATCATTCTATCCTATTCAACTTCATAAATACTTAGTGGTCATCCAATATGTATGAAACACTATTTTAGGCCACAGGGGACACAAATTTTCATTAAGTATAGGACAGAATATTTGCTCTTAAAGTGCCTACCATTTCATTAAAAAGAAAGCATTTTGTATTTGTGGCAACCCTTTTTGTAGTGGCTAGAAACTGGAAATTGAATGGATGCCCATCCATTGAAGAATGGTTGGGTTAATTGTGGTATATGAATGTTATGGAATATTATTGTTCTGTAAGAAATGACCAGCAGGATGAATACAGAGAGGCTTGGAGAGGCTTACATGAACTGATGCTAAGTGAAATGAGCAGAATCAGGAGACAGTATATACTTCAACAACAATACTATATGAAGATTAATTCTGATGGATGTGGCTATCTTCAATAATGAAGGGATTCAAATCAGTTCCAATTGATCAGTAATGAACAGAACCAGCTACACCCAGTGAAAGAACAGTGGGAAATGTGGACCACAACATAGAATTTACACTCTTTCTGTTATTGTTTGCTTGCATTTTTTTCTTCCCAGGTTATTTTTACCTTCTTTCTAAATCTATTTTTTCTTGTGTAGCAAGACAACTGTATACATACGTATATATATATTGTATTTAACATATACTTTAACATATTTAACATGTATGGGACTACCTGCCATTTAGGGGAAGGAAGTGGAGGGAAGGAGGGGAAAAGTTGGAACAAAAGTGTTTGCAAGGGTCAATGTTGAAAAATTACCCAAGCATATGTTTTGTTAATAAAAAGCTATAATAAAAAAGAAATCATTTTGGACTTAAAGTAATTAGGAGATGTTTAAGGAAACAATAGGATTTGAGCTGCACTTTAAATGATAAATATCAATCAGTAAGCATACATATGCTTATATACATATATATATATATGTATATATATATATAAATATTTATTAACTGCCAGATGTTCTACATAGGAGACACAAGTAGTAAAATGATCCCCTCTTTCAAGGAGCATAAATTCTAATGAAAGAGACAATGTGTACATACATAATTATATACAGAATAAATAGAAAGTGAATAAATATAATGAATAAATAAGTATGCACATAAGTACAAAATAATTAAATACAAGGCAATTCAGAGAAAGAGGACTAGCACTGAGGTTGGGGGTGGAATGAGGGAGGGCTCATAAAGAGCACGAGCTACCTCCTAAAGGAAGAGAAGAATTCTATGAGATAGAGAAGAAAGAGTGCATTTCTGGCATGGGAGAATGACCAGTGCAAGGACAAAAAGTTGGGATATAGACTATCATCTATGAAAACAGAGAAAAGGCCAGTTTAGATACTTCAGAGAGGATGGGAAGTAGAGAAATATACCATGAGACTGGAAAAGCTAAACAGAGAGTTCATATTCAATCCTAGAAGACCTAGGGAACTGTTGGAATTTACTAGTCAGAGAGGGAAATATAGTCAGATCTGTACTGAAGGAAAATCACTTTGGCAGAACTTCAGAGAATGGACCAGAGTGGAGAGAGATTTGAGGCAGAAAGACTAATTAGGATGCTGTCGCAATTATCTAAGCAAGAGATGATGAGAGGCTCTAATAACAGTGGTTTTGTGAAAAAAGCAAAGGAACTAAATGAAAAGATTTTCACAGAAAAAGAAATGTTAGGGTTTTGCAACTGACTGGATGGATATATAGAATGAAGAAGAGTGAAAAATTAAGGATAATCCCAAAATTATGAACCTGGTATTCTGAAATAATATTTGTTGGTACCTTTGAAAGAAATAGGTAAGTTTGGAAAAGGTGTGAGTTTGACAGAAAAAATGAATTTCGTTTCAGATGTGTTGAGTTCAAAATGCCTACGTGGCAGACAATTTGAAAAGTCCAAAAAGCAATTGGCGATTTGGGACAGGAGCTCAGGAGAGACAAATATAAATCTAAAATATATATAAATCTAAAAGTCAATTAGAGACAGACAGGCAGATAGACAGAGACAGAGAAGGGAGGGAGGAAGAGAGAGAGAAAAGCAGAGGCAAACAGGGAAACATAGACACAGAGACACAGAAACAGAGAGACAGAGACAGGGACACAGTGAGGGACAGAGACAGAGACAGAGAGAGAGACAGAGACAGAAAACAAGAAAAAATAAGAACTCATTCATGCATGGGACAGAGAGACAGAGAGACTGAGACAGAGACAGAGAGAAGACAGAGAAACAGAGAGATAATGTGAGAGAGAGAGAGTGATGGGAAGAAAGAGAGAGAGAGAGAGAGGAGAGAGAGAGAGAGAGAGAGAGAGAGAGAGACAGAGAGAGAGACAGAGACAGAGAGAGAATAGTATTGTAATAAAGAAATAATCAAGCAAATCAACCCAATGGCCATGTCTGAAATGAATGCCTCATTCTCCATCACTAGTCTACCATTTCTCTATCAAGAGGCAGCAGGCATGCTTCAGCAACAACCTTTTGAGGTCATGATTGATCAATACATTGATCAAAGTTCTGCAGGCTTTCAATGTGTTTTCCTTTCCATTATGTGATCATCATGTACATTGTTCTTGTTTTGCTTTGTTTGCTCTCTATTTATTCATACAAAACTCTCCAAATTGCTCTGGATTCTCTATGCTTATCATTTCTTACAATGAGATTTATTGTTGTTTAGTCATTCTCAATCATCCCTGATTTTTCATTAGCCCATTTAAGGTTTTCTGGGTAAAGATACTGTAGTGATTTGCCATTTACTTCCCCAGCCCATTTTACAAATGAGAAAACTGAGACAAACGGGGGTAAGTGATGATCACACAACCAATAAATATTTTAGGAAGTAAAAAGAGAAAAGATGGAGGGCTAGAAAGAAGGAAAAAAAGAAAGGAAAGAAGGAAGCAAGGATTTGAATTCAAGTTTTCATGACTCAAGGCCCAGCATTCTACCTCCTTAACTGTCCCTACAACACAATAATATTCATTATATTCCTATACCACAATTTGTTCAACAATTCCTGATTTGATAGTAACCTATGTTATTTCTAGTTCTTTGTTACAGCAAAAGAGCAGTTGTAAATTATTTTTAATGTGTTTGGGACATTTCTCTGTATCTATGAACTCCTTGGTATATATGCACAGCAATAAGACCTTTGGATCAAATGCTATGTGCAATTTAGTGACTCTATGAGCAAAATTCTAATTTGTTTTCTAGAAGTGATGGTTCAATTCACAACTCGAACCTCGGAGCATAAAATACACTGTACTTCCTACAGCTCCTCCAAAATTTATCATTGTCACCTTTTGGTCATTTTTGCCAAAACTATAAGTTTGAGATTTAAATTTCATTAATTTACTTGTGTTCAAGCTTCAAGTTCAAAATCCTCTAAGTTGTAGATGAAGAAACTGAAGCTTAGTGATTTTTACAAGATCACAGAGGATAGTATTGGAGTTGAAACCTTAGTCTTCTCATTACAAATTCAGACCTCTTCCACTGCACTTAAACAAATAGGGATCAGCCAAAAATGTTCAGTCTTAAATGAAGGGAAGATAGAAAAAAGCAGCATTCAATTGTACCTGGTGCCAGTATCAGAATAGTAAGAGTGATGAAATAAACTGGTGCCTCCAAAGCAACATTAATATGTATTTAATCTGTAAAGACTTCCTGCCATCACCGCCTCCCTGGGGGCTCACAATCCCAGCTTCCTTCTCTTTGCAGTGTTTGTGAAAATGATATCCAATCTTTCAAAAGAAGCTGGAGCCCAAAGCCCAGCAGGCAACTGCAGTTTTACTGAGCCCTCTAGGTCATTACTTTCCACCACCCAGTCCTGACATTCAATTTTCTATGGTTTCCAGTTGGGCTTTGGGCTGAAAGACAACTACAAATATGATATTCCTCTTTTGTCATCACCACTTAGAAAAAGAGGGAAGTTTCACAATCTCAAGACTGCTCTGCATGAAACATAAAAGGGCAGGCTAAGACTATAGGACATGCCCTCATTTCTTCAAGCATTTGAGTATTTGAACAAACTATAAAACTGTTGAATTCTCAACTTGTTTAAACCTTGTCAAAGAGAGAATAAATTTTAATGTATACTGATTGTTTCTGCATTGGTTGGTCTAGAGTCTCTTTGAAAGAAATATCTAAATATTAAATCTGATGATGGCACTTTTACATTTCTAATAAATATGGATTGACCTATGATTAGGGAACTGCCTCTGGAAAGAAAATTACCAGGTCAGAAATGTCAATGATCTGAAAAATAAGGTTATAAAGTGATCTGAAAACTCAGTTCTTGACTTGAGGGCACAAATTGTGAACTCTGAGCCCTCGCACTTCCCCTTCGCCCTCACCAATATTGTATTTAGTTTTAATATAATTTAAATTGAAGAGCACTTTAGAGATAGTAGATCTACCTCTACTACCATCCCAGTCATTTTAACTGAGGCCCAAGAGATACAATGATTTTATCAATGAAAGCTGGTGGCAAAGCCAAGTTTAAGCTTTATCTTTCAGCCTGAAATTAAAGTTGCCCCCAAACCTATTGCCACCAAGCCATCTATAATTGTTGCATGTGTATGAGGACTGATTTGCCTCCTTAGTCTCCTTCTTCAACAAGAAATGTTCTTATTATTTTAGGGAGTGAGCAGCCTGGCTAGGCCGGGTACAGAATTTATTCAGTTCTTTGTTTAGCTTATCTTCACGGGGCTCATTTCCATAAGTAAAGAATTCCTGTCCCTTATAATATTTAACCTCTATAGGCCTTTCTGTGATAGCACAATAGATTATCTGGCAATAGGAAAAGAAGATATAAGTGTATTTGCTATCCTCAATCTTGAATCAAGATTCCTGATTAATTTTAGAATAGACTTTTTCCAGGCCAGTAAAAAACATAAGATTTAAGAAAGCATTCCCATCATTATTACAAAGACCCTGACTTCACTTGAATCAATCAGCAATGTAATTTTTATATGAAAGCAATGAATTTTCAATTTATTCAGATAATGAATTCTGATAAGTTATATGAATGATTCAGATTAAGTCAGGGTTATTTTACTCTCATAATTCCTTCACTAAATTCAAAGGATCATAGACTTGGAGTTGGCGTAGACTTCAGAGGTCACCTAGTCCAACTCCTTCATTTTACGGGTAGGGAAACTGAGACTCAAAGAGATTAATTCTGATCTCTCATCCTATAATGACAGCTAAATGGTGCAGTGAATAGAATGTTAGGTTTAGGATAATTTGAATTGGAACTCTGTCTCAGGTGCTTACTGACTATAGTACTGTGAGCAAATCACTTAACATCTCTCTGTCTCAGTTTCCTCATCTGTAGTAATATTCATTTATTTCACAAGATTTTAAGAGGAGATTGAGCCCAGTTTTTATCTTTTCTCCATCCCTTTTCAGCTTCTTTTTGCACATGCATTTGAGTTCCTCTGTATTATTTGTCTCTGGGAAAGTTTTGTGTATCAGATGGTGCTACAAACTATTTGAATTTTAAACAAGAATTCATGAAAGGCTAAACCATGCTAACTCACATGACCAGCCACTCCTGCATCCTTGAAAATTCCTTCTAAGCTTTTTCTTATTCTTTTAAAATTAATTTTTCAACTAACAAGCTTCTATCAGGCTTATATCCCAAAGAAATTAAAGAAAGATGTGCAAAAATTTAGCAATTCTTTTCATGATGACAAAGAACTGGAAACTAAGAGGGTACTCAACAATTAGAAAATGACTAAATAAATTTGTTATATGGTGAACATAAGAGGATCCTATTATATCATAGGAGATGGTGAAAGAGATAATTTTAGTTCTTCTCCAGAGTTCATGAGACCTTTGTATTGATTAGTGCCAAAGGGATGGCCACCAGATGATGAAGTATTTTTGATTGTAGCAGTTTGTGAAAACATCTAATAAGGCACAGAAGGATGATATTCTGGAAGGAATACTAACAGGGTGAAATCATGGGTTCCTGAAATATAAATATTCAGAGAGTTATCCGCATGTTTAACTTCAACCTGGCTCAGAATTTTGAGCAACTTCCATACTTCTTTCCTGGATTCAAAATTTAGAAAGAGATTGATTGAAAAATCATTTTTTTAAATTAGAAATTTTGTCAAGTACTCAAGAAATGTGCCCTGTGTTAAGTTCCAGTGAAATGGAGGTTAATGGGAATTCCATTTATCCTAATCTTTTATATTTATAGCCTAATAAGGTCAAAAATCTCCATTATTTGTAATGGACGAAACTGTAATAAAACTGGACAGATGCCAATCAACACAGCTGATTTGACAGTGTAACGAGCTTTTATTGCCCTTGATTCTAGAGGCCTTCAAGAAACCCAAAAGGACATAGCTGGAATTCAGGTTTGCTTTTACAAAAATAGATCTATTAATACTATTAATGCAAACCCATTTAAACAGAAACAGAAATATGTTAGAATCTTAGCCTATTTTTACCCCAACTTCTCAGTATCACCTTGATATGTATAAATCTTATCTGTGCACAATTGTTTGCATATTGTCTCTGCTATTAAAATGAGAGAGACCACATCCCCAGCACTTAGCACAGTATCTAACACACAATAAGGGCTTGATAAATGCTACAGAGTGATTGCTCTCATACTTTCCCAAAATTCCTTTATCCCAGGGCCAACATTTATGAATTCCTTTGATAGATTTCCAGATTCCAAGTGTTGTATGGATATGCTAATTGGCAAATACTGATTTTAAGCATAATGCTAAAATAACCTGGGCTCAGGCTCAATATAGGCAATTAGGGTAGCAAAGTAGAGAGAGTGCCAGGTCTAGAATCAGAAAGATTCATCTTCCTGAGTTCAAATGTGACTTCAGATATTTATTAGTTATATGATCCTGAGCAAGTCACTTACCCCTATTAGCTTTAATTTTCTCATTTGTAAAATGAGCTAGAGAAGGAAATGGCAAACCATTGCAGTATCTTTGTTAAGAAACCCCCCAAAACATGACTAAACAATAAGATAGGTTCAATGTCCAATAGGCTACTTAATTTCATTTGAAGTTATTAATGTTTGGTATGTACCAAGCACTATGCTAAGTACTGAAAATACAAAGACCAAAAAATAAAGACAACAGCATTATCTTGACTTTAAGGAGCTCACATTCTAATGGGAGAAAAACTCACTTCAAGTTCAGACTTCATTCCTGATAGATTCAACTAGCCAGGAATTGGGTAGGAATATACATTATTCATCACAAATCAATCACTTCTATTGGAGGAAAAAATAATCCAAATCAAACATCAAGACAGGTGGCTTATTAAAGCCCAAAGAGATCTTATTGCTTCCTTTGGTCAGTCTTCTCACTTTATAAATGATAAAATGCAGGTCCAAAGTGCTGAAATGATTTTGCATTAAATATCAGAACCAGAATTAGAATCCAGATGTGCTTCCTAATCAATTGAAGATGGAGACCATGGGTCAAATATAGCTCTGTCAATTTCTACTTTAGTAACTTTTTTAGACATGTGTCCTTTAATGAGAAGATCCAATTCAGTTCCAATTGAATAATGATGGACAAAACCAGCTATACCCAGAGAAAGAACACTGGGAAATGAATAGGGACTACTTGAATTTTTGTTTTTCTTCCCTTGTTTTTCTACCTTTCTGAATCCAAATTTTTTTGGTGCAACAAGGGAACTGTGCGGATGTATACTCATATTTTTCTATTTAAGATATACTTTAACATGTTTAACATGTATGAGACTGCGTGCCATGTAGAGGAGGGGGTGGAGGGAGGGAAGGGAAAAGTTGAAACAGAAGTAATTGAAAGGGACAATGTTGAAAAATTATCCATGCATATGTTCTGTCAATAAAAAGTATAATAAAAAAATTTTTTTAAAGACATGTGTCCTTACTGGTAAAATAAGGTTAGACAGGCTATTTCAAAAGTCTCTTTCAAATCGAAATTGATAATCCTATTATGGAGGCCACAAGATGGTACAAATCCAGCCTTAGATACTAAGCACATTACCCTAACAAATCACTTAACTTCTGTCTGTCTCAGTTTCCTTAATTGTAAAATGAAAGTGATAACAGTACTTATTTCTCAGGGTTATTGTGAGGATAAAATGAGAGAATATTTTTGAAGCATCTTGACAATCTTAAAGTGCTAAATAAATGCTAACTGATCAAGAGTCCTTTCTATGAGGCTTCATTGTCTCCAGAAAACTAGTGAGTCTAGAAGAAAATGACTTGTCAGTCATGTCGATTCTCTGTAGGTTTGCAGATTTCCTTATTCCTCTCCATAAGCTTTTCATTTTCCCTAGGGAAATCTCTACAAATCTTGATGCAGTTTCCTGCTTCCTTGAACTGATTTTGTAAGATACTATAGACATAAAATTAAAAAGTACCTTGCAGGTCATCAATTCTTATCTCTTTGTTTTACAGATGAGGAAACCAATGTGGAGAAAGGTCAGCTGATTTTTGGAGGCTCACAATTAATAATAACAATTATTATTACCACTAATAATAACTAACATTTATGTATGTGTCAGGCACTATGAAGAGCTAGTAAATGTCAGGCAAAATTTGAATATATCTCTTAATTAATCAGTTCATTTGTTTATTCAACCAATATCAATAACTACTATGGAGGCAAAGCACAGTAGTAGATTGAGAACAAAAGAGGAATTCAAAGAAGAATAAAATAAACTCCCAGTGACAGATAAGTAAATGTTGGTATGGGAAGGAAATCACAATCTTTTCCCCTTTTCACTCCTCTTTCTCCTTTTGTTCTCCTTGGCTTTTTGACTACCTCATTATTCTTAACTTTGAAAAGTTCTCTCCCAACTGAGCAATCCACAGAAGTTAATGCATCTTTTCCTTCAAAGTAAGACTTATAGTGATGACACTTAATAGTAGCTCATACTTTACAAGTAGATTGTTGCTTTTTTTGTTCCCTTTATGACTTATAATACCTGTAGCAAGAATTGACACCTTTATAGGATTCCTGACCTACTCTTAGGTTAAGAGAATCCTGTCCTCCTGACCCTAGCTATCAAGTTTTTAATGATCTCTCAAAACATATAAGCACCTCTTCTTCCTGAATTTCTTTAGTTACTGGTTACAGACATTTACTTCTTTTTCAGTTGTTTCTTTATTATCTGCCTTATGCATCCCTCTTAATTACAAAAAGATCTCAGTACAAAAAATTAATCCAATGAAGTTGTCATGTCAATTGAGTTTTCATTTAATATTTCTGTTGGATAGAACCAATGACTATATTTCACACATAATTGTAACTTCAAATAGTGCAGGTTCGTAGATTCATGAGTGAATGAATTAGAAAAATGAATCCTATGAAGTGGTTACAATATTTGAATTTTCATTATATATTTCCATTGATCTGGATCTAATTACTATGTTTTATGCATAATTATAACTTCTAATAGTGCAGATTAATGGATTCTTGTTCAACTAATTGGGATCTTCCATCATTAGAATTTATGGCACTGGGGACTATAACTAGCCATAAGTACTAGGATTGCTTTGATATAGAAGAACTTCAAAGGATTTCCAGATAATCCAGTAGAAAAACATCGACTCTATAGAATTTGAGCACTTTGGTTTAAATCTCACTTCTTTTGATTCCTACCTATAATCTGAACCTCAGGTTCTCTATATGGTATGAGGGGGTTGAATTAGATAATCTAGAAGGTCCCATCCAGTGCTAAATTTATGATCCTATGAATCCCAGCCCTGCTATCTATGTGAGCTCCAGCAATTAACATTACCTGTCTATGGCTCAATTTCTTCATTTGTACATTGAGAGGGTAGAACTAAGTGATTTCTACCAACCCTTTTGGCTCTAAACCCTATAATCTTATGGTTTCTTAAAATGGACCTTCCCTTAGAACTGTTCCCTCTCTTTATCATAATAAAAAAGATTGTTGGCCCCACTCAGGACCTGAAAATAATCTATGTAGCCCCTCAGAGAGGAGGGGCTGTCTAAGGAACTGAGTTTACAGCAAACCAGGGACATCATTAGGACACATTGTACCCAGATTCCACAGCATTTTATCAAATAACCATCTGTTATCTTCCTGTTATAATGCATTAGATTAGTTATGTCCACTCACATTTTCCTGAGGGTATAGGTCCATGTGTTTAAAATTAAAGGACCAAAATACATTCCAGATTCAATTTACCCTTCAAGGTCTAGCTCACCCCCCAAATTCTGCCATGGGACCTTTCTAAGCCCAATCTGGCTTATGGTAATATTTACTTTTGAAGGACTACAAAATCTTATATTATTGCTAAAATCATTATTCATCACCTTTGCTACCTAGCCTTGGACAAGTCCATTCTTAGAATCTAAAATAAATCATTCCTAGGTCCCTTCTAGCTCTAACTCTATGGTTCCATAACTGGATCTTTTCTGATGTCTCTTCAAGGAGAAACTATGATCCCTGGGATGGAAAACACTTGGGAATCATCTTATTTCACTATTAGCCAGATCTGATTGGTAAGATATTGTTACCCACATCTTCTTGAGATCTGTTTCTCTAAAACATCCCTCAGAAAGGGACCCACATGTGCAAAAATGTTTGTAGTAGCCCTTTTTGTAGTGGCAAGAAACTGGAAAGTGAGTGGATGCCCATCAATTGGGGAATAAATAAATAAGTTATGGTATATGAATGTGATGGAATATTATTGTTCTGTGAGAAACAATCAGCAGGATGATTTCAGAAAGACCTGAAGAGACTTTCATGAATTGATGCTGAGGGAAATGAGCAGAACCAGGAGATTATTATACATGGCAACAAGAAGATTATACAATAATCAGTTCTGATGGGCGTGGCTCTTTTCAACAGTGAGATGATTCAGGTCAGTTGCATTTGTTTAGTGATGAAGAGAGTCATCTACACCCAGAGAGAGAACCGTGGGAACTGATTGTGGAACACAACATAGCATTCTCACTTTCTGTTGTTGTTTGCCTGCATTTTGTTTTCTTTCTCAATTTTTTTTCCTTCTTGATCGGATTTTTCTTGTGCAGCAAGATAACTGCATAAATATGTACACATATATTGGATTTAACATATATTTTAACATGTATTGGACTACCTGCCCTCTGGGAGAGAAAGTAGGGGGAAGGAGGGGAAAATTTGGAACAGAAGGCGTTGCAAAGTTCAATGTTGAAAAATTACCCATGCATATGTTTTGTAAATAAAAAGCTTTAATTTAAAAAAATTTTTTAAAAAATCCCTCAATTCTTTCTGGCTCTTTCTTCTGGGCCTTTTCTAGCCCTTCAAATATGTGTAGATGGCTAATCTGCTTCCTTTAACTATCTCTTCTCCAAGCCAAACAAACCAAGTTTCTTCAGTAGATCTTTGTGTAGCATGATCTCCAATCTCCTCACCATCCTGATTGCCCTCCTCTGGATAACAACAAATGATATGAGCAACTAGCATTTATTTATGAAGTGCTTTATTTATATTAACTCATTTAATCTGGATTTTTTGAAGCTTATCAATGTCAATGTATTTCCTATATAAGGCTCCCAAGACTGGATGTAATCACCTGATTATTAATCTTAGAGCACTTTCATCTATATTGCTCACCTGTTTCATATGTGTGTGTGTGTGTGTGTGTGTGTGTGTGTGTGTGTGTATGTCTTATCTTCCAGTTTGCAACTAACATAGAGACTGAGCTTATATTTCTTTTGCATCTCTCACATAAACCCTAATTTTTGAAAGATCAAGAATACTGATTCCTTTGGTATAAAAACTTCTTCCAATGCAATTGGGCTGCTATTTTGTAACTGACAGTCTTAGATAGTTCCTGGAGGGCACTGAGAAGTAACTTTCCCAGGACCACTCAACCAGTATCTGGCCAGCCTTGAACCCAGTTATTTCTAATCTTGATGCTAGCTTTTTACCCACAATGTGACTCTGTCTTTTCAAATAAATAATAATTAATAACATTTATGTGGCGATTTGAGGTTTGCAAAATGCTTTGCATATCTCATCTTAGTTGATTCTCACAAGTTTGTGATCTAAGTGTTATTATTACTCCCACTTAATAAATAAGGGAATTGAGAATGAGAAAGGTCCAGTGTCTGAATCGGGATTAAAACTCAAATAATCCTGACTTTAAACCCCATGTTTTATGACTATATTATCTAGCCACGTCAGAAGGCTTGAAGGTAGAAGAAGCGCATTCAAGCTAGACAGGACAGCCGATGCAAAGAACTGAAAATGAAAGAGTTATAATAATCACCATAGCTTGCATTTATTTAACACTTGAAGGTTTGCATCTTAAATATATAATCTCATTTGATCCCCTCAACAACCATGTGAAGTAACATAATTATTCAAGAAAAAACATACAAGTGCCTACTATGTATAGGATAGTTTTTAAGTGGTTAGGACTAAAAAATAAATCAATCTCTGCTTCAAGGAACTTCCATTTATATGAGAAACTAGAATACTATACGGAAACCAGGGTTTCCAAAAAACCTACGTGAGGAAAGAGTTAATGAATGAATATAAGCTGCATATAATTTGCATAAAATCACCATATTTTAAAGTAATGTTCAAGTCTAAAATTGTTCACACTTCAAGAGTTAATGCCTTCCTGGTTAATTCCCTTCCTGGAAAGCTTTCAATGTTAGGGGAACCTGTTCCAACAGTTATTAGCACAAACAATTGAATTTAGTCTATATTGAACCATCTTCATTTTAATGTGTTCACCCCATGTTTCCTGTCTATACCAAATGGGATTTACATATGTCATTCACTTATATGCCACAGAAATGCTTTTATATTGTTATTGTTCTTGGCAGAAAAGTAAGGCGTTAGTATTCCCCTGTGATATTTGGATTAGAGAATTTGTTTAACCTTGAGCTATCCCGGGGATATTACTGGTCTGACAAATTTAACTATAATTGGCAATCTGTGGAAAACAAAATTGAATGCAAATGACAAGTCGTTAGTGTCTGAGAAGGTGAAATAGGCCATCCTATGGCTGCCATGTTCCCCTTCATACATTTTTTAAAGATGAAAGAGAATTAAACAGCCATTTAGTCTTAATTCCTCCCCCCCCCCATTTTACAGATGAGGTAACTGAGGTTCAAGGAAGGTAAGTGACTTGGAAGCAATGGGAGGGAAGAGAACGTGCGTTTATTAAGCACCTCCTATGTGCCAGGCACTGTGCTAAGCATTTTACAAATATTATCTCATTCAATGCTCACAACAACCTATCAAGGTACTTTTTTTTAAACAGTTGAGAAACTGAAGCAGACAGAGGCTAAGAGATTTGCCCTGAATTGCACAGCTAATAAGTATCTGAGAAGGGACTTGAATAAATGTCTTCCTAACTCTGGACCCATTACTCTATCCTCTGTACTTCTGAGCTGCCTTGGAGCCATATTTCCTGATTCATAATTCAGAGATTTCTCCTGTTTAATGCTTTTTTCTACAATACAAAGCCCAGCCCAAATGCTTAGTGCAAGGTGCCTGGCACATAGTGAATACCTAATAAATTGACTGACTGAAATACTCTCTACTGTATAGCTTTTCCTGGTAATCCCAGCCGGGCCCATGGATCCTCCCACGTCTCCTGATTTTGTACTTTCATACACTTTGTACTCACTTTGTACCATGTTGCTTGGTTTCCTGTAACTGGAAGCTCTTTGAAGACTGTGACCTTCTCTTAGTCATCCTAGTTATCCTTCTCAGATCCTGCACAGTACATTTACACATACTAGGCATTTAAATATTTGCTAGATTGTGGATTAAATTGAATAGAATTGAATTGGTTGTATCCCAGGGAATAACCCATTTTTTCTTAGAGAAGCTCAAATTTATGCTTAGTTTTTATTAGGTAAAACCATCCCCTTGGTGATTTTTTTCCTCTGTTTGATTAATGAGTTCAGGGATTAAAGAGATTGTAGCTATAAAAGAAAAGAAATGTGTTTGCATTTTAGTTTCTTAAGTTTAAAAAGTCTAATTCTAATTCTTTCTTCAGAGATAACCACATGCAGGTAGTTTCATCTTCTCCATCCCCAGAAGACCATGACAGCATCATTGCCAATTAAAGACAAATAGTCATCTAACCTGTAATGATGCTTTCTAATGGAAGAAACTGATCTAAATAGGATGCTTCAAAATCAGTGATCTAGCACTCAGTAACACTAATACAGTGATGAAAGAGCTGGACTCGGAATGGAGAGAAGCCTTAATTTAATCCCGACATCCATGACATATTATCTACGTGACCATGGACTGACATTATCTCATGTGAGGCTCACAACAGTCCTGTGAGATGGGCCCTACAGATAGGCCTCCACAGATTTTTTTTTTTGTCTTGTGGGTATTTGAATTCAGGGGATCTGAATTCTGCCATTTCCTATAAATGGCTGTGAACAAATCACTTAGTGTTTCTGTGACTCAGTTTCTTTCTTTCCCTTATTTCTTTATTTTTTTTAAAATAACTTTTTATTGATAGAATCCATGCCAGGGTAATTTTTTACAGCATTATCCCTTGTACTCACTTCTGTTCCGATTTTTCCCCTCCCTCCCTCCACCCCCTTCCCCAGATGGCAAGCAGTCCTTTACATGTTAAATAGGTTACAGTATATCCTAGATACAATATACGTGTGCAGAACCGAATAGTTCTCTTGTTGCACAGGGAGAATTGGATTCAGAAGGTATAAATAACCCGGGAAGAAAAACAAAAATGCAAGCTGTTTATATTCATTTCCCGGTGTTCTTTCTCTGGGTGTAGCTGCTTCTGTCCATCCTTGATCACTTGAAACTGAATTAGCTCTTTTTATGGAAGAGATCCACTTCCATCAGAATACATCCTCAAACAGTATGGTTGTTGAGGTATATAATGATCTCCTGGTTCTGCTCATTTCACTCAGCATCAGTTCATGTAAGTCTCGCCAGTCCTCTCTGTATTCATCCTGCTCGTTATTTCTTACAGAACAATAATATTCCATAATGTTCATATACCACAATTTATTCAACCATTCCCCCATTGATGGGCATCCATTCATTTTCCAGCTTCTAGCCACTACAAACAGGGCTGCCACAAACATTTTGGCACATACAGGTCCCTTTCCCTTCTTTAGTATCTCTTTGGGGTATAAGCCCAGTAGAAACCCTGCTAGATCAAAGGGTATGCACAGTTTGGTAACTTTTTGAGCATAGTTCCAAATTGCTCGCCAGAATGGCTGGATGTGTTCACAATTCTACCAACAATGTATCAGTGTCACAGTTTTCCCACATCCCCTCCAACATTCCCCATTATCTTTCCCTGTCATTCTAGCCAATCTGACAGGTGTGTAGTGGTACCTCAGAGTTGTCTTAATTTGCATTTCTCTGATTAATGATTTGGAGCATATTTTCATATGTCTGAGAATTGTCTGTTCATATCCTTTGACCATTTATCAATTGGAGAATGGTTTGATTTCTCATAAATTAGAGTCAATTCTCTATATATTTTGGAAATGAGGCCTTTATCAGAACCTTTGATTGTGAAAATGTTTTCCCAGTTTATTGTTTCCCTTCTAATCTTGTCTCCATTTGTTTTGTTTGTACAAAAACTTTTCAATCTGATATAATCAAAATTTTCTATTTCCCTTATTTCTTTATATTAAAGTGAGAGTATTAGACTAGATGATCTCTAAATATATGACCCTATGACTGGCCAAAAGGCAACTAGGTTGTGAGGTGGATAGAGAGTCTAGAATCAGGAAGACTTCTCTTCTTGAACTCAAATCCAACCTCAGACACTCACTAATAGTGTGATCCTAAGCAAGCCATTCAGCACTGTTTGCCTCAGTTTCCCCATCTGTAAAATGAGCTGGAGAAAGAAATGGTGAACCATTCCAGTATCTTTGCCAAGAAAACGCCAAAGAATAAGTCACAATTGAAATGATGCAGTAGTAACAACAACAATCATGTATGAGGTCCTGTGCTAAATGCTAGAGATAGAAAGATAGAAGGAAAACTACCTCAAAGGAATTTGTGTTGTAAAGGGTATTGATGGTCATCTAACTTGACCCTTTCTGGGCTTAGTTTCCTCATCTGTAAAATGAAGGGGGTGGGTACTATCTCTCAGGTCTCTTAGAGACCTGTAAATCCATTTCTGTATTTGAATGACTTTACAAAATATCTTTACTCCAGATCAGGACCACAAAAAGAAAAAAAATGGAAGACATAATAATTAAGGACTTACAAATGGGAAAGACAGCTTTCTTATCACTTTAGAATCATCTCCTTCTGGAATCACAGACCTAGAACTGGAAAGAACCTTAAAGACTGTCAAATCCAACTTCCTTATTTTTACAGTTAAGGAAATTGAGTCACAGGCAGAGGTTAGGTGACTTGCCTGGGGCCACATGTCCACTAAGTATCTGAGACAGGATTCAAACTCTTGTCTTCTTGCTTCTCATTTCAGCATTCTATCCACTCTGCCATATAGAAGCATAGCCCTGACTCAGGGGACGAAACTCCCTCTGAACTGTCTCTCAGGCTGTTAGGCGGCCCAGTGCTACAACATTGGACTTAGAGTCAAGAAGAACCAAGTTCAAATGTGACCTCGGATACTAGCTAAATGATCTTGATCAAGACACTTATCTCTCTCAGTTTCTTCAACTATAAAATGGGGATAATAATGGCACCTTCCTCTCAGGGTGGTTGTGAGGATTAAAGAAATTTTTTTATAAAAAAATATATTTTTATACATTTTATTTATTTATTATGCATTATTTGTTTTATTTTTATTTGCAATATGCAACATACAAAATATTTATTTATGCATTTATAAAAGCATAATACATGGCACACAAGAAGTATTTCATAAATGTGTGTTCTCTTTCCTTTATGCAGGTCATTGCCTTGTCTGAAATGTACTCTTAGTTAGTCATCCAGAACACTGAGATCTCACATAACTTGCCCCTAAGTCATACAGCCAGTATATGCCCAGAAATCATGGTTGAACGCAGTTCTTCTAGACTCCAAGTTCTTCTCTCCCCTCCAATGAGTTATGCATCCATGTCTTATTATCCAAGGTAAAGACATAATAAGAGGCTACCTAACTACTCTCAATATGTTACAGTTCCCTGACTTGGAAGGACCATATCTCAGGGTATTAAAAATATGGGCTTGGGCCAGATCTTGCTCTGCTTTATCCTTGGTCAGACCACATATGGGGTGCTAGATTCAGCTGTAAATGCTCTATTTTAAGAAAAATATGAACCAGCTAGAGTATTCAGGGCAAGAAGCCCAGATTGGTGAGATAACTTGAAGCTATGACATGTGAGGATCTGCTGAGTGAGCTAGAATAGTTAGCCAGGAGAAAAGAGGACTCGAGGGAGACGAGGATGTTTTCAAGGAATCTCCTATCACAAGGAGTCTGATTTTTCTCTAGACTCTCATCAGGGAAGACACATTTCTCTCCCCTCCTCTCCTCCACCAGCTAAGGGCACAGAGCCAGGAGAAGCACGGGAGTCCACATGAGTGCCTGCTGCTATGAGCACCACTGAGCATCCCTAAGTCAAAGATATCATCATTGATTCTCTACCCCTCAGGAGAGCCAAGCACAGAACCGCCTGCCCCTTGGTTGTCTGGGAGCCGTGACTTTATAAGATGATTCAGAAAACTTCTTAAACCATGAGCTTTTTACAGAGACAATCCTAGGGACCACTTCATTGAAAGTAGATCATTCCTGAATAAATTTACCCCTTCTGTACCTAAGATTCACATGGTATATAACTAGGGGTCAGTGGTGAAGGATGGGTTTATCTTGTCCTCTTGATATCTAAAAAGAGAAGAAATAAGGGAGGAGTCTTATTATAGGACCTAAGTGTGTTGTTGAGAATGGAAGTCCTGGGATGCCAGGGATTGGGGCTGGTTGTGGAGACATCAGTAATTTACGGTCAATTACAGAATCTTCCCAGATACCCAATGATCTGAGACTCTCCATTTAATTGATGGGAATATAAAAGGAGAACCATAGCTTCACAGGAATTAAAGTTACTATTTTTGACTAGTAGAAGAAAACATTTTCTTGAATTATTTATCACTGTTGCTTTGTAAACCTTAAAGTGCTATCTGAATGTATGTGTTTTTCCTTTTGATCCAGACCTGTAATTTCCTCAATATAAAATGCTCCCAGTAAAGGACATTTCTTTATTAAAGTCAATTTTTGAGCTCTCTGTCGCCTTTCATGCTGTTGATCACATTCCTCCTTGACATTCTCTTCTCTAGATTTCTATGAGACTACTCTATCCAGGTTCTCCTCCTATTTATCTGACCTCTATATCTCAGTCTCCTTTGTGCGACATCCAGGTCGTGCTCACCAACCACAGGGCTCTGTCCCGATCCACTTTCTCTTCTTTATATATAGTATTTCACTTGGTGGTCTTATCAGTTCCTATAGATTTAATTACCATGTCTTATCCGGAGGATTCTCAAAATTACTGATCCACTTAAGCTCTGTCCTGACTTCCCCGTTTATCATTAGGCAGCTAGTTGGCAAAGTGGATAGAGTACCAGATCTGAAGTCGGGAAGATCCAACTTCCTGTTTTCAAATCTGACTTTAGACACTTACTGCCTGGGCAAGTCACTTTACCCAGTTTGCCTCAGTTTCCTCATCTGTAAAATGAGCTGGAGAAGGAAATGGCAAACCATCCTGGTATTATTCCCAAGAACCTCCCAAGCGGTGTCATAAAGAATCAGAAATGACTGAACAACAGCAAAAGCATAGCCATCTCCAACTGCCTACTGACATCGCTAACAGGATGTTCATAAACTCAATACCTCCAAAACCAAATCTTATCTTTCCCCAAAAACCTTCCCCTCTTCTGAATTTCTATTTTACTGTTGAGGCTATCACTGTCATTACAGTCACCCAGGCTCACAATCTAAGGGTCTTCCTGGAATCCTCACTGTCACCCTCCTTCATATCCAATCTGTTGTCAAAATCCTGTCAATTTTACCTCTGTAATCTCTCCCGTACATTCCCTTTTCTCACTTCTGACACTGCCATTTCCCTAGGGCAGACCAATATCACCTCTCATCTGGATGATTATATTAGTCTATTGCTTGATCTCTCTGCTCCATTCCTCCTCTAGTCAATCCTCTATTTAACTGTCAAGTTGATCTTCCTAAAGTGTACATATGTAGTGTACATCTGATCATGTCATGCCATATCCTATTTAATAAACCCTCATGGCTTCCTAGGGGGTTCCTTCAGGATCTGGGGCCTTTCCTTGTATATTTAGCACTGAGCATATTTGTTGCTGTTCAGTCATTTTGGAATCTTTGTGATTTGGGGCTTTTCTTGGCAAGGATACCAAAATAGTTTGCCATTTCCTTCTCCAACTCATTTTACAGATGAGGAAACTGGGGCAAAAAGGATTAAATGAATTGCCCAGGATCACACAACTAAACAGTATCTGGGGCAGGTCTTCCTAGATTCAGGTCTGTAACTCAGTAAAACATTTGATAAAGATTGACCAAATGACTGATTGATGGATGGTGGAGAGGACTGACAGTTTGATTGATGCTGATACCAGCATCATATATTTAGTCAAAGATAAAAGCTGTTCTATCAACTCCTTGTGCCATTGAATATGTGAATAGTACACATTATCAAAATACTAGCCCCTTCAGAATATACACTCAGTGAACACAGACAATGGACTCAGGGATGGTTTGATATAACAAACCAAAAATAAACTGGTTATGCCCTGCATATAATATGTGCTCATAAATTGTTGAACCAACATGGGTAGGGCTACACTGGATTTGGAGTCAGAGGATTAAGGTTCAAATCGTGGCATGGGTATTTACAAAATTCCTATATGTCATAATCTATCTTGTATTCACTATGAAAGTCCAACTATTTTTGCTCGACCTGTGGCTGAACCTTTTGAACTCATTTTGTTCTGATTAACCACAGCCAGATACTCTGCACCTTGACCCTGACATAGTGATGTCATTTTTATCCTCTTCAAGAATGATAGACAACAACCAAGCAAGATTGTCTAGCACACAATCCAGGACATCCCCAACTCCTAGCATAGTGTACTGAGGATGGATCATAATCCTTTTGCCATCATAGGATCCGAACCCCTCTGGCAGAAACTTTCTTTTCACACAAACACACATACACACACACACCTAAACAACCCCATTCTTCCAGGAAAAAGGAGCTTTCAAGAGTGTAGATACCTCTCATAATTTGATAATATCCTTATATCTGATCAGGTTAGATTAATTTAACCAAATACACTTGAATTGGCTTCTCTAACCAGTGAGAAACCTATTAAATGCTGAGAAACTCCTTTCTGTCTGGCATTTAAGCTCTGCAATATAATCTACAATATTCTTTATACCCCTAAAAGCAAAGGTCTCTCTTCCATAGACCACATGCATGGCTCCCAGTCAGAAATACTATTTATGTGATTGGATGAAAATGTGACCTATACATTCCCAGAACCATTTATTGAAATTTGTGCAGAGTTTATATGTGAGCAAGTCATTTGTCTCCAACCCAGCTATAATTAAAATTATATCCTTACTTGGTGGGTCTCACCTGAGAAATGTTCCTCTGGGGCTATTAATATTCATTCAGATATTCTTGACACATTGTTTTGAGGTTTTGACAGGTGCCTCTGAAATGTTTTAGTCACACACAGAAATTGGTCTTGACTCTGAACACCCAAAATAGTTCAACAGTTGTGCAAAAATAATTGTACTATAATAAAAATAATAAAGCATTTTTTGCTCTTCTTGATAAGCTCAATTTAGAAAATTATCAGTTATACCACCATCTGGTGGTTCCCCCAGATAGTTACAATAATAGAGTCAATAGTCAACAAATAGTATGTCAATAGTCAACATTTCAATGACATCTCAAAGTGAGGCTCAAAGATCAGAATATCTATTTTTACAAATTGCTTCTGGAAAATGATTGCTTTGTGCTTTTGGAGCACTAACATCAACCAATAGGTGAACTTTCTAGTGAGCAAGTGGAGGGAACTAATGGATACTCACCTAAGATATATCCCTGGTGCATATAGTAATACATTTTTGCTCAATGGGAGTTGGAAATCCATGTATTTATTCATTTTCCAAACATTTCTGAGAAGACATTCTCTCTAGAGGACAAGGGGAGTTGAAGGTATATCTGAGGGAGTAGAGATTTGGATTTTCAATAGATACAGATATATAAAGAGGGTCACTTGAGGAAGGAAATAGCTTCATAGAGTGGACCTTCTGCCAGGAGAAATCAGAATCAATTATGATCTTGGAAGGTTAACTTTGGCAGCTGAGAGCCAAGCTTCAGAGAAGAAAAGACTTTAGGAGCCCAGCTAAGACATTGCACCTGGAGAAAGCTTTGGGGGGATTCCAAAGAGAAGAAAATACAACATCCTTAGCAGTGATAGAGGATATCTGGGGTCTCCTCACCCTGAAACAGACTACTACCCTCCTTGCTTGCTCACCCTGGAGCATCTTTTGGTAATGTCCACCTCCCACCCCCTTCTCCCATTAGTGATTTTTGCCATTTTGTGAAGAGACGTGAGCCAAAATGTCTTTACTCCTCTTCCAGCCCAATTCTCCATTTTTTTTTTTAAGACTTCAAAATTAGCGCCAGGCCAGGTACTTTTATCTCATCTCTTCCTCCTCCAATTTTTTGGCTTTCTTTCTACAGTTATATTCTTTCATTAAAATGTCATTCATTTCCTTGGGGGAAGGGATTGCTTTTCCTTATATTTGCTTCCCACTCTGGCACTTAGTATAAACATTTATATATTTGTTTACTTCAATTTCTTCCTTCTATCATAACCACCATGTGTCAGGCACTGTGAGAGTTATTTGGAGGGGAAAAGCCAAAAAATAAACAAACAAACAAAAAACAACTAGCTCCTTAACTGATCCTCATAATAATCTTAAAAGTACTATTATCTGCATTTTATAGATGAGAAAGACTTGTCCAGAATCACACAGATAGTATCTGACAAAGGATTTAAAGTCAAATATTCCTAATCTCAAATGCAGAACTCTAGTCACTATTCCACTTAGCTGCTCATATGATATTTATATATGATAAGTGTGAAGAAAGGAATAAAGTACTTTCAGAAAACTATGAATACAACCCAATATGTAAGAAGTAGAGAGATGAGAAGATAAACTAATGTTAATAAGCAAGCCCTTCCCCCTATTCCTCCTCCTCTCCTAGAATCCACCCTTCTCCCCTGAGTCCTCCTCCCACCCTGAGCAAAATAAATAAATACAGAATTTTTTCCTCTATCCTTATTAGCTCTGTGGGGAGCCTTGTACTGTGGTCAGAAACACTCCATTGAAGAAGGGTTTGAGAGAGCATTTGAAAGGAGAGAGGGTATTGGCTTTTATCTTAATGTATCACAAGAGGGAGTCTGTTATAGACACAGCCCGTACTGTGAAAAGAGACAGGGAGGATGGGGGAAGAACTGAGGGAACCAACAGTCAAAGAGTGAACATGAGCAAAGCAAAGCAAATGGGATGAAGGAGAAGCCAATCCTAAAACCCGAATAAGCCGCAGAGAGGACTAGGGATTTTCCATGGCATAACACGGTCAGTGTACCTACCTATCCCATCCAAGACACATGGGTATCTATCTCTGGCGGTCTAGCATTATAGTCTTGGATGGAACCACAGAAATCATCTGGCCCAAGTCTATTTTTAACCTCCCCGGAGGATATTCACCTGGAATTTGCCCAGTAATCACTTCCAATGATGAGTAACCTTTGCCATCAAGAAATCTGCCTTGGGCTCTAACCCGAATCTATCTTCCTGCAATTTATTTGATCTATGTCTTCGCAGAAATGAAAAGTACATTATAATAGTACTCCCTTTGTGTAACACATCTGTTGCTTAAAATCTCTCCTTTGTTACTTCTTTTAATCAGAGGAACCATATTCACTCCTCTAATCTTTCTTACAGGCCTTCAAATCAACTTTATTTAATAAAATAATAGATTGGGATTGGACATTCCATTGTGATTTCATTGACATAGAGACCTCCCTGATGAGGAAAGTCACTCCACCCGTGCAGGTCTCACCTAAATTGCCACATGCAGCCTTAAAAAGGAATTCCAGGATCGCGTTTGTAATCTGTGTCAGAGGTGAGACTTGAAACCACAGTTTCCTAATTCTGAGACAAACTCCCCATCCCCTACACCAGGACTTTCTTAAACCTTTCTACTCTTGATTCTTTTCACCCCCACCCCCCACCAATTTTATACAGATATGTGGGTATATAAAATAGGCATACAAATAAAGCATTTATTGATAATAAATCATAATTTTTGTGACACCCCCATTCAGTTATGAGACCCCAAAAGGGATCCTAAATCACAGTTTAAGAAGTTGAGCCTTACGCTATACTGCCTCTAACATAAAAATAGCAACAATAACAATAACTGACATTTATGTTTAAAAAACTCTTTACATACATTATCTCATTTAATTCTCCCTTTTGTGAGAAAGATGCTTTGTTGTTGTTAATTCTGTCCCAACTCTTCTTGAATCCTTTTGGGGTTTTCTTGGCAAAGATATCAGACTGGTTGGCCATTTCCTTTTCTAGCTCATTTGACAGAAGAGGAAATAGGATTAATGACTTGCCCTAAGTCACTTAGTCTATGTCTACCTCATCATTCTGATCTATATCTGGTCACAGGGCCCAGATGACTCTGGAGGGGAAAGTGAGACTGGTGACTTTGCACAGTTCTCCCTCACTTAAATCCAATTCACTTGCATATCATGACATTACCTCCTTGATGTCATGGTTGTCTTAGAGAATGAAGGACAAACAATAATTTTCATCAACTGTAAAATGGAGATAATAATAATAGCACTTATCTCCAGGGTTACTGTGAATATCAGATATAATAGTATTTTCAAAGCACTTAATACAGTGCTTGGCACATAGTAGGCATTAAATAAATGTTTGTTTTTTATTCAACAAACAATCATACAGCTGGTAAGCATAAGAAGCCATATTTGAACTCAGGAAAATGTATCAAATAACTTTCTTGAGAAAGTTATCAAGGGAAAATACAAATCTAGGCTTTTCTTGATTATGTATTTACTCAGCTTTCCATTATACTAAATGGCCTCCCTTATTATAATGAGTAGGAAGTTCACAAGTGGAATGTTTTTATTTATACTCCTCTATTTGGTTTTATAATTTTTATTTTTTTAATTCTGAATTTAATCATCAACAAGCATATACATTTTAATATACAGCAAAAGAGGATTATATTCTTCTATTTGTATATATATGTGTGTGTGTGTGTATAAACTGTGAGCTTTTATATGTAGCTTGGTTTTTAAAATATATATATCAAATTTACAAGCATAACAAAATTTCTCTATTGTCTGTGTCTCCTTTTGCACTTCTCTTGGTTTTCTTCCATGTGTTTTAAAAAATTGTTTGTTAATATTGTTTTGGGACAAATGTCTTTTACTACCCACTGATCTATAACTGAATCTCTATGAATAGAAATTCTCACTTGTAACAAATACACACAGTCAAGTGTTTACAAAAAGATTCCCAAAGTGTCAGCAAAAAATAGTTTCCATTTCCATTACTGAATTTCCCAACAATCTTTGAGGTAGAGGTGGGAATTATCCCATTTTATGTATGAGGAAAGGTCAACAATGTTAAGCTATTTGTCCACAGTCACACAATTTGTAAATAGTAAAACCTGGACTGGCCCCCAGTTCTTTTGGCTCCTCTTTCTACTATACAAGAGCTCCTCTCAAAAAAGCATGTATCACGTTCCTTCCTGTACAGGAATGAAAGCAAAGTAGAGGGAGGAGCCATATTTCCTAGAAGAAAAAAGATGGAAGGTGAGTGATACGTTTTAACCACCCCCACTCTCTCCCCCTTTTTAAAGCCTATTCATGAACAAATGAAAAAAAGCATGAATTAAGCACTTACTATGTACGGAGCGATGTCTAAATGGGGCATCTACCATCACATTCTCACAACCAGCATTATAAAGTTATCAATACTTTCCTTAACCCCTCCCAGCAGTACTTTACATGTTCCCCCTGTCTTGCCATCAGATCCAAGCCCATCATTGGAGTCTGACCTCCCTGGCCAGCTGCCTCATGATATCTATCCCCTGACAATGGGTGGATTTTACTCATTTTGAAACTTAGCTGACCTACATCCCCTCTCATCTCAAGTTCCTTCAGCCTTCCAAAGTCTCCAAGATGCCAACTAGCTACTCTGAAAAACAAATCTGTGCCAAAGTACCAGTGAAAATAGTCCTTCCCTTCCTCTCCCTCAGTCCAAACTAGCACACTCCTTTTCCCCCTTACCACCCCACCCCAGTGACATCTGTCAATTTTAAGAATGACTTGAAGGAAACTTTTCATTGTCTAGCTCATGAAAGACTGTTGTGGAAAGAATTTCAGGTACTTGAGGAAATAATTGGAGGAGAAAGGAGATAATTTCATCTCTGGTTCATATGATTTGTTAATTCATGGTAATTTGGTGGTACAGTAGATAGAGCACTGGGCTTGAAGAAGGATAATCTAAGTTCAAATCTGGCCTCAGATACAAGATATTTGATCTTAAATAGCTATGTCACTTAGCCTACATTCACTGGAGTTATTTTCCTCAACTATAAAATGAAGATGATAATAATAGCACATTTCTCCTAGGGATATTGTGAATACCAGATGTGATAATATTTGCAAAGCACTTAGCACAGGGCCTAGCATACAGGAGGCATTCAACAATCAATCAACAAACACTTATTACTAATGTAGCTATAATAATTGCAAGAATAGTTGTTTACCAAAGCAAACTTGACTATTCAGCCCTCTTCTTCTGCTTTATGTTTTCTATCCTGACCAGAGGCCATAATATATAGATTCACAATAGCCCTGATCTGCAGAGGAAGATGCTGCAGTGAAAGGACTAAGGAAGTCCATCCATCATATATGGGCCTACACTAGCCCTGATCTCCAGAGGAAGATGCTGCAATGAAAGGATCAAGAAAGTCCATCACATATGGGTCTACACTAGCCCTGATGTCCAGAGAAAGATGCTGCAGTGAAAGGACTAAGAAAGTCCATCACATATGGGCCCACAATAGCCCTGATGTGCAGAGAAGATGCTGCAATGAAAGGACCAAGAAAGTTCATCATTTATGGACCCACAATAGCCTGATCTCCAGAGAAGGATGTTGCAAGTGAAAGGACCAAGAAAGTCCATTGAATATGGGCCCTAGCTGCCTGGGAGCTCTGGACCTTATAAGCTGCTGAGATAATTCAGTGTGGAGATAAAAGTAAATATCTGTTTCAGGAGTGAGTAATATTGAGGTTTTTTAACCTTTTGAGAAAGCAAAATAAACACAGCAGATTATTTTTTATGTTTTTATATTTGTTGAGGTATTCTTATGTCTTTTATGTTTTAAGTATCTTCAGTGGAAATTACTTTCATATATCTGACACCTATATTTCATATTGAGTTCTTCTAGAAGGGATCTTGTTAATCCCCTTTTGGGGAAGATCTTAGACTTGAAGCAGGCTTTGTTTTAGAAATTTCCCTTAAGTTATTCAAGAGTAGGGGGGAAGGAGCCAGAAAACCAGAAAAAACAATGATCTTCCCCACTAACCCTTTTGAGCCAGGCTCTCCTCCAGATGAACCTGGTCCCTATAAATCAATAGCCCAGCTTCAAGTAGGAGGGAATCCACTGAACCCCAAGTCATCCTTTTTAGGCAACTGAAGTCCATGGAAAGTTGCAAGGCTGCAGAGTTTCATTAGTGATCAGTAAAGTATGTCTCCTATATATTAGGCACTGTGTTAAGTATTAGGGGATATAAAACCAAAAATGGAATAGTTCTTGCTTTTATATTCCATTGAAAAAAACAGACATATAAGCAGATCCAACAATATAAAAAATAAATGCAAGGTAATGAGAATGACATCAGTAGTAGCTAGGGGAAACTAAGAAAATCTTCATGTCCAAGGCATCACTTACGTGATCTTTGAAAGAAGCTAAGGATCAGTCTGGAGTAAAAAGGGAGGGCATTTCAGGCAAAGACACAGAGGTGGTAAAAGATAAAGTTTTGTGTGAAGAGCAGCTAGGAAACCAGTTTGTTTGGCTGGATGGTAAAATGCTGGATAGTATAAGTCTGGAAAGGTGTGCTGGAGATAGATTGTGAAAGGCTTTAAATGCCAGAGGAGTGTGTATTTTAATTTAAAGGAAATAGAATAGAACTAAAGCTTTTTTTTTGAGCAGATAAATTACATGGACAGACCTATGTTTTAAGAATATCACTTTGGTGGTTGTGTGAAGAATGGACTAAGTAGAAATTTTTAGAAAAATAGAATTTTAGAAAGATTAATCTGGCTGTAATATACAGGAAGAATTGGAAGGAGAGTGTATGTAGACTCATAGACAATTTAGGAAGCTATTGAGATAATATTAGGTCATAAGAGTCTGAATTGTGTTAATGGATTGGAAATAGAAAGGAAGATGTGGATTCAGAGTTATTGAAAAGGAAGAATGGACAGGACTTTAGAAAAGGATGGAAGGTGGGCTAAAGGGGGAAACTAAGGTTTTCAGTTGAAATAAAGGGGAAATTGTGAAATCACTAATAAAGAGATGAAAGAAACTGGTTTGGGGGGAAAGGGAAAGAAGAACATGGTTTTAAGCATATGGGTATTAGATAATGACAAAATAGCCAAGTGGAAGCTTCAAGCCGATATTTTGTTTGGGATAGAAGTCAGGGTTGAAGAAATGGATTTAGGAAATCATCTATATGGCAACAACTGAGGAAGTAACTGGATCACAGTAGGTAGGTTCTTTAAAAAGAGAGACTGAAGAGGGAGAGAAATCATGAGCAAAAAAGTGGAAGATATTGGAAAATATCCACCTTGTCAGGAAAGGAAAAGATGAGTCATTATAAGAGGTAGTGATAAAAAGATAAGAAGTATAGGAAAAGATTCAGGAATGTAGCTATGCTGTATAAAGCAAAAGAAAAAGAAATTTCAAGAGGAAAGAGAGAGAAAGAAATTTTTTAAAAGAAATAAGAAATAGGTCATTATGTGCAAAGAATAGAAAGAAGCAGACAAGCAAAACCATTTAGAAATAATGGATTAAATTTATTATATATATTTTTTTAAATCAAGCAGTATGGTTTTAGATACAATCCTCTTTTTGTGTTGTCTTTTTAAACACAACGTTTAGCAGCGTTCCCTTTTTTGGTATTTGAGAATTTGAGAATTTAAAAAGAAAACTAAATTAAAAAAAAAAAGAGGACAGATGACAAACCAAGTCAAATGCTTCTTTTTCTATAATTTCTATTTTGGTGATTTCGTCTAATCCCAAAGATATGCTTATCATCTGTACACAGATGATTCCTAAAGTGCATTAGTCAATCCTCATCTCTTTTATGAATTTCACTTCCAGACCCCCAACTGTTTGTTAAACATTTCAACCTAAAAATCCCTGCAGTACCACCAATTTAACATGTTTCAACACATTTTATCTAAAGACTTCATTATTTCTGCTGAGACACATCAAGGTATGTAAACTGACCATTCTTTTCAATGCTTTCTTCTGCCTCACTGCCCCAAACCAATCTCCTAAGGCAGCTAAGTGAAACAGGGAATAGAACAGATCTGGACTCAAGGATGACCTGAGTTCAGATTCAGTCTCAGACACTTATTAGCAGTATGATCTGGGAAAGTCATTTAATCTTAGTTTCCTCCCTGACAAAATGAAAATAGCAATAGCATTCACCTTCCAGGATTGTTGTGAGAGAGAATATTTGTAAAAGTGCTTAGCATAGTGTCTAGCCATGCAATCTAGTTTCAACCTACCATGACAGCCTTATTTCACCTTTTTCCCCTTTGGTCCACTTTATTTAAAATTCCACTATTTACTATGTACTGGACTTAAAATGGCTATCTCCTTTTTTGTACCCCCAAGCCCAAAATACACTCCCCTTTCATTTATACCTTTCAGAATTCTCTTCTGTCAAAATTCAACTTAAGAAATGTGTCTAAATTCACATTATATTGTCTAACTCTCATCACCAGCCTCTCCCATGAAGCTTTCTCTGACTTCCCAGCTCTTAATAGTCTGTTTTCTTCCTCACATATTTCCAGAGTTCTTAATCTCATCACTTCTCCCCACTTCCCATTCTGTCCCTACTGCTTGCCCCACCTTAGACATATCTGTGTTTCTATGATATCTACCCCAAGTATATGAAAGCTCCTACTTTGGAAACTGTTGATTTGTGTCTCTATGACCTCAACTGTGGACATAGGTTGCTCAAGGAAGATGAATAAGAAAAAAGCATTGTTTTTTGGCCATTAGAAAGTCAATGGAAACTTTGTAGGAGCTTTTCAGCAGAAATGCAAAAAGCTGTGCTCAAATCCAATTCTGCCAGTATTACTTTGGGTAACCCTCAACTTTTTGAGCCTTGATTTCCTCATCTGTAAAACAAGAGGGGTTGGATTAGATGAACTATCAATTTTTTCCACGATACTATGAGGAGCTGGGGATGGGTGGTGGAAGATAGATGGCTAAGGATTAGAGAATGATGTGGAAATGGATCTGATGAATAGACACCGTTTTAAAAAAGTTGGTCCAAGGAAAGAGAGGTGAGGGTTTTCATCCTATTTGTGTGGTAATTTCACTTGTTTGAATGTAGCATAACAAAAGCATGCTATAGCTTGCATTTAGTGTTATCTCTTTATTCAGAAACTCAATGGAAAGATACAATGTCAGGTACTGTTACTGTGGGGATTCTTTTCATACTTTGGTTATTTAAATTAGATGGTCTTTGAGGAAATAGCTTTTCTATAGTGCCTTAAGGTGGACAGAGTGCTTTACAAAATGAACTCATTTTATCTTCTCAACAATTCTGACATAGGTGCTATTATTGTCTTCATTTTTACAATTCAGGAAACTGAGATAGATTATAAGTGACTTGCCCAGGATCACACAGCTAGTGTGTATTTGAGGTAGCATTTAAACTCAGATCCTCCTGACTCCAGGCTTCAGTGCTCTATCCACTGCATTACTTAGCTGCCTCACTTCCTAAAGATTCCTCAAATTCTCAGTTCTGTGATTCTATGAAAATTGATGAGTACAACTGTGTAAGCTAAACAGATAAATGCTCCAAATGTCTCAGAAGGTCAAAAAAGGAAGTGATTTGATTTAACTGAAGAACAAAAAAGAATTTATTTTAAAGGAAATAAATGAACATAAATATAATGTACAAAAGGCACAAGTTAAATTCTGTGGTTAGATTAGGTTAAAAACCAGTTTTCTTTTACTCATTTGGATTGTACAACAGCATTTAGAGTAGTAATAGAAAATAGAGAATTTATTTTTAAAAAGCCTTTTTCACAAATATTTGAACAGATCTAGAGTCAAAGATGATCTGAGTCATCCTGAGAAGCTATTATTATTCCCATTTTACAATTGAGGAAATTGAGGCAAACAGAGCTTAAGTGACTTTCCCAGAACCACACAGCTAAAATATATAACATTACACAAAACTTAGTTTTGTGGTTTGACAACTAGCAGAAACTAGTTGTCTTAATAGAACACCATCATAGGATTATAAATTTAACAGGTGACCAGAACCTCTGAAATCTTCTAAATCCTCAGTTTCTTAAATTGTGGTTCTTGACCCCATATGAGGTCGCATAAGTGAATGTGGAGGTTGCAAAATTATGTTTTATCATGAGTAAATGTTTGATTTGGATACTTGTTTTATTTACCTATATACACAGTCATGTAAAAATTTCATGGGTAAAAGGGGGTCACAAGCCAGAAAAGTTTAGCAGATAAGGTTAGTGAGAGTCAATGACTTGTCCAAGATCACAGAGCTAATTTATTTGTAGAGAGTCAAGATTCAAACTGGGCCTGATAGGCTTCCAGGTCAAAGCTGTTCCCACTACCAGCTGCTTTTTGCAGTGCCCTCATTCTTCAGGACCTCACATGATCACAAGTTGAGATCAAAAAGGAATTTTTTTCTAAGGTACAAGATCACACTATTTAGGTCCATTGTAGAGGTGGGGGCTGGGAGGGGGATTTACATCTTCTGAAGCTTTCAGTACTGGACCCCTTCCAAGAGAGGAAATGGGACTAAAAGGATCATTTGTTTCCTCCTCTTTTGGCTTTTCTTACGTTTCTCCCAACTGTGGCTTACAGACACAAAGCCAGGCTTAGAGTTCTACTAGGCCGTCCTTGCACTGAGCTGGATAAACTCCAGGTAACCTTACTTTTTTTTTTTTTTTTTTTTTTTGAGGAACAGACAATCTGAAGACCTATCTGAAAAATGGGACAGATTGAACAAATGAATAGGATAATGAGATTCATGACAGTAAAAACTAAATTGCAAAGAAAGACCCCCCCAAATTTTTTTTTCTATTTAGAGGAGGAAGCCCTTGGATTTTTCCAAAAAGACTGAAATAGAGATAGTGAGAAACTGACCATTAAAAGTACAAATTCATTTTAAAAAATTCTAAAGAAGAATCAGACACTAAAGAAAAATAGCTTTACTTTATTGTTACTGGCTATCCCCAAAAAAGAAATACAGTTTTTTTCCATGAAGCTGGATGAGACTTGGATCACAAGTTTATGATATCTTATATAATATGTATGTAATAATATTATATAATAATTTGCTTTATATGCTAGAAAAATGATGCCCCTGAATTTTTTGTAGTTATTTTTTCTGTTTCTTCTTTCCAGTATTGAAAGCATAGACTAATATTAGGAAGGCTCCCTTGGTTAGAAGCAGAGTTGGTATTCCCGGCACTATCCAACTTGCAAAACAGTCCTTTGTCTTATACTATTTCCTTCTGAGGAGATGCTTTGGACGTTGCACATAATATCCACAGAGAATAAAATACAGCAATATGTCGTGGGATTTAAACTGGCATTTTCTTTCTTTCTTTTTTTAAACCATGTCCTCCTGTCTGATTTCAGAATTGACTATTGCTCAAAATCTTCCTTTGTATGAAGTTCAGGAGAAAGAGGAGGTATTCAATAGCAATGAAAAGCCTGGACAAAAATAGGTAAGGACCCCAGATTTCTGTTTACTCCAAATCTTTTTTGCAGTAACAACTTCCAAGTTTTCTGTAACAAGCTATTAAAATTAAAATGGCTTAGCAAGAATGATCTGGAAAAACCAACAGCCTAAACTGAAATAATAAATGAAAATGATATGGGGGGAGGGAGTCATATTTATATAATCCTGTCAAATCTGATTTAGGTTTAAAGGAACTTTTTAAGGAAAATATAAAATTTTCATGAATACCTCTAAATGTATTAAGTATGACTTACCAGGATGAGTTAAGGGTCCCTCCAAAATAGAATACTAATATCTAGTATGTTTATCATTTATGATAAACATTGCATATATATTCATTTATAATAAATATCATTTATGATCTAATATTTCTACCCATTTTTAGATTTATGCAAGATGTGGCAGAGAGGGCAGGCCTTGGGATCTAAATAACCTGGGTTCAAGACTTTGTGACCTTAGTTACTTTATATCTCAGAAGCCCCAGTTTTTCTCTGAAGCAGAGAGTTATATTGGAAGGGGTAATTTCCCTTGCTTGGAACATATTATCCACATTCACAGGCCTAGACAAATATATAAGTATACATGTGCAGGTATATGTATGCATATAACTATAAAAACTTGAACCTGGCGTTTTATATAGACTTGAAGAATCATCATTTGTTACTTATTTTCTTAACTAGACTGGAAGCTCTTTGAAAGGCTAGGTCCATGTTTTGATCTTTTTTGTACATTAATCCCAACCCAGTGCCTAGTACAGTGCCCTGAACACTGTATGTACTCAAGAAATATTTTTAAATGACTTTAAAAGAGACATTTCACCCAAGATTTTCAGATTATTAATCAGTGGATTCCCATTTAGTTCACTTTCTTTAGAGGGAAAGCTTTTAGCTTGATTCTGAAAATAGTAAATAAACTTAGAGATATGATGAGATTTCTATCCCAGTCTAAAGGAATGTCCAAAGAAACCCCATTCTTACTTAGTAATCAAATGAAACATTTAAATTCTGGTAATTCTGGCGGGGATAGGGACAGAACTTGGTTACTGATCTCCAGGACCGAGGCATTCTTTCTTCAGGTACATTCCAGGGAATGTACATGTAGAAGCATTCCACACTCCCCCTCCACAGCTAGAATGGTCTGGATTACAAATAAGTCTGGTTCTTTGGGGGCAGAGGAAACCCTGGTGGATCCCCTGTGGACAGTTCCCGGATGAGAGTTGGAGCCTGAATTTTGTCCGGTGCCCCCTGGCCTTGGTTTTCATTGTCAGGGCCAAGTTGGCGGGTAGATCCACAACTAGTAGGTTTTTTTTTTTTTTTTTTTTTTTACCTCTTGGGCACAGACTATGTATGGCAGCCTTCAAGTTTGGAAAAGAAAGGGAAGAAACGCTTTCTCCCTCCTCGGTTGGTACATAGTTGTTCCGAAGGGACAAACCTCGGATTGACCCTTCCCGTCCCCTTTCTCCCCACCCTCCCACTTTCTGTTGGAGCTGAACCCTATTCAGCCGACTCCACGTGCTCCGAGATCTGTCCCAGCCCTGCGGCTGCACCTCAGAGGTAGATGCCAACCCTAACGAAATCTTGGCGGGGAGAGGGGCGAAGAGAGGGGGTAGCTCGAGTGGGTGAGTGGGGAAGAACGAGGAGGAGGAGAAGGAGGCGGGGGCCCAACGGGGAGGAGGGGCCGCGGTCCGAGAGGGCTCCCGCAGACTTGGGGGGGGAGGCGGGGGGAAGAGGCAGGAAGGAAGGGGGCGGGGGGGGGGGGAGGAGGGGGCTGCACCGGGCTCACGGTCTGCTCTGCGCAGCCCGCTCCATCTGCTTGATAAAGCCGGGGCTGCGAGGAGCTGCTCTCGGAGCAGCGGTCCAGGACTATAAAGGGAGCTTTGTGGCGCTAGCGCCTTCCTCGCTGCAGCCTCCTTTCCCCTTCTCCTCCTTTCCCTTTCTTTCCTCCTCCTAGTACTTCTCTCCTCCTCCTCCTGCTTTTTTTCTCCTCTTCCGTCTTCTCCCCGCCCTCGCAGGACCCAGCGCCTGCTGCCGCTGCTGCTGCTGCTGCTCCGCCGGTGGCGTACCTGGCGATCGAGAGTCCGAGGCGGTGAGTGGGGGCTTGGAGCGGGGCAAAAAAGGAACGGGAAAGGACTGGGTGCCTCGGGACAGGGCGGCACTGAGGCTCGCCGCGCCCCGCCGGCTAACGGCGCCCGGCTGCATCCTGCTTTCCCTCCCCGGGGCGCGGGGAAGGCGAGGAAGCCCCGAGAGGGTAACCCTGGTTCCGTGCGCCCACAGGGCTCTGCTTTTCCAGTCTCGGTTGTTCACTACTTGCATTTCCCGGAGGGCAGAGTAACTCCTGTAGACCTTTATGTGCGCGCTTTGGTGGTGGGTGAGGGAAACCCTTTCCTTTGCCCTTTTCTTGCCAGAGCCTACAGCGCTGAGACGCTGGTAGAACTTTCTGCTGCTTTTTGGATGCCTGTCTCGGGCTGTGGGTATCCTGGGTTTTTCTCACCACCACCCCCTCTGTAGCAACCGCAAACATAACCCAGGGAGAACGGGGGTTGGGAGGGGGGAGGGAGCGAGAGAGCTAGAGGCAGTGCCAGTTGTGGCATCCAGGTGTGACTCGCAGCTGCGAATCTGTAGGATGAGGGAGGAAGGCAGTTCAAGCCGCTAGCTTCCCCCTCGTTGAGTTCCTAATCGCTATCCTATGTGTAATTCTACAAGAGGAGAGGACTTGGAAAGAACCGTACGAAGTTGGGGTGGGGGGGCATTTCTCTTCTCTCCCCTCCCAACTTCTGGAACTTGAAATCTTTCCTAACCAGTGGTAGAGGCAAGAGGGGCACCCATAGGAAATGCCAGCCAACCTAATAAAGAATTTTAGTGCCAAAACCTTATATTGAGGGTCACTTGTTAAAGGCAAGGTTGGGCTCCGGCTCCATAACCTGGCAGATGAGTTGATTGCTTGCTGTCCTCCTCATCCCTTATTTGGACAGGGTGTGGGCCAACTAAAATCTGATGGGTCTTTTTCTCTTGAAAATTTGATTAGCCATTCAGAAAGGCTCGATGAAGGAAGATTAAAAAGTCCTTATTGTCACCCTATTGTCTGCCATTGATATATGTAAATATTTTTGGCAAGTCTGGGTGAGCTGTTTACATCATAATTTTTAAAAATAAGAATTGCGGAATGGATTGCTAAATAGGTTTATCATGGAAATGTTCTAAGATGCTTGTGAAATGTTCTTGTTATATGTAATTTATCTATTGAAAGAAACATTTTTTTTCTTCTGAAAGGAGGAAGGGTTGGAGTTAAGATATTGAAGACATATAGAAAGCAGACACAAGACAATCTCCATGGAAAGGCAGGAACAATTTGGGAGGACCAGGAGAAGTCTCATGAGAAAGGTTTATTAAAAAGAGATTCAGTCCCATATCTTCTGACTCCCAAGTAGTACTTCTATCACCTTGCTTTCTTTAAACATGTTGTGTCTTGGCCAAACAAAGACAATCACCAGCTCTTTAGAGAAATAGGCTTAGGGTTAAATTCTGTTGTCCCTTACTGTGGGTAGTCAGTGGTGTGATTGTAGCTCAAAAGAAGAATATTATCTTTAGCATTCATTCCCCCAAATGGTATTTATTGTCTGAATTGCTTTAATAGAATAAAAAATTACATACTTAATTTTTTTTTTATTTTGTCTGACATGAGTTGAACACAAAACATTGGAAAACTGAAGAAGCACAGTACTATACTGGGAAGATAGCTGGCTTTGAAGGCAGAGCTGAGTTGTAGCCTTAGGTCAGCTGTGTGACTTAGTGCTCATCTCTGGGCCTCAGTTCCCTGATATATAAAATGAGGAGCTTGGATGAGTTATTCTGGAAGCTCCTTGCTTGAACTTGCATTTTTTAATTTTAAGATTTTAAAAATTACTAATAATTGAAATTTCTAGAATTAACTTCCTTCATGACACTGTACAAAACATATTAGTCAAAGGTGTTGGCAACATTTATAGTAACAAAAAACCCTTGTGATTGTTAAAATGTAGTTTCTGTAAATATGGGACAATAGATGTCCTTGATTTTGTCCCAGAAGTTCACAATAGGAATATACTAGTTCATCCCATATGTGGAAGAAGGATCCTATCTTCAACATACATGACAAGTCATCCCTGCAACTTTTGCTTGAAGACCTTCACTGAAGGGGATTCCCTTAATTCCTATTCATTTTTTTCCTTTTGGTTACTTTTAATTGTTAGAAAGCTTTTTTTTCCTTTACAACTTTTACCCATTGTCCACAGTTTTGCTTTCTTTGTTCAGATGTGTCCTTTGGACACTTACTAGTTGGATAACTCTGGACAAGTCATTTAACCTTGTTTGCCTCAGTTTCCTCATCTGTGAAATGAGTGGGAGAAAGAAATGGCAAACCAATCCAGTATCTGCCAAGAAAAATCCAATATGACTAAAAAACAAGAACAATCCTTGTTCCACATGCTAATCTTTTGAATATTTGAAGCTGTTGTCTTCCCTACTCTCTCAATCTTGCCTCCTCCAAACCAGAAAACCCTCAAACTGATTCTCATATAATATGGGATTAAGGCTCCCTTGTTCTTATTGGCTTTCTCTCTATGCCTTTAATTTATCAATTCATTATCTTTCCAAAACTTTGACTACAAAATTAAAATAGTACTCCTAGTATCACATACTCTCTTATTCCTGGCATCTCTGGCTCTTGATGTAGTCCAAAATCACATTGTCTTTTTTGATTGCCATATCACACTAATGACTCATACTGAGCTTGCAGTCTATCAAAAATTCTAGGTAATTTTCAGAACAACTGCCATCTATCCGTGCCATTCCCATTTGATATTTGTTAAATTGTTTTCAACCCAAGTGTAAGATTTTATATGAATGTGTAAAAACCAAGTGTTTTTTGAAACTTCTCCAAAGTTATTCTATAGATTAATGAATCTTAAGGGGATGGGTGGAAGAAACAAAGCATTTGTTAAATGGGACTTTAGATTTTAGACTCTGACAGTGTACCACTTTCCTGCCCTTATCTCTCACTCCCACCATTTTCTAGTTCAGGGGTTAAGAGAAAATTGTAGGTGTTCAGTCAGAGGCCAAATATGCCCATTTCTTTGACTGTTTTCTAAGCCGCAGTAAGGCAAGACTCAAATAGAAATCAAATCCCTGTTGGCCAAATAATGACTTAGAAAACCATAAAGTAACATTATCTCTGTTGTTTCGTATTTATTTCCTTCATAATTATCTGGGGGAGTTTTGCAACCATGAATTTGACCTCACTGAACATACCTGTTTCCACATGGAGGGGACTGGATTTCTCTGTGCCTTTCCCAAGCTTGGGAGATTCGTGATTTAACAAAAAAAATGAAAAAATGTAGAGTCTGTACTTAAAAACCAGTGCTTGGATGCTTATTAACTAGAGGAATTACTTAATTTCTATAGATCTCAATTTCCTCATCTGTAAAACAGAAGTAATTCTTATAAAAAAATATCTTGAGGATTATAAGTTTCAGAGCTAAGAGGAACTTTTAAACAATTACCTAGTTCAACCATCTCATTTTATAGATGAAGAAATTGAGAACTAGAGGGTTTAAAGTGACCGATCTGTTGTTAGTAAGGAACAAAGCTTGGAATCCAGATTGTCTGATCCCATGTCCAGCGTTCTTATCACTCTGTCATGTTTAGTGGGATTGTTGTAGAGAAAGCATTTTGTGCCTCAAATCTCTTATTAAGTGGTGGCCTAGAGTTGTAGAATAAGGCTTATGTTGGCAGACCTGGTCGGTGCATTGACTCATTTTGTGTGACAATAAGTATTTGTTGTAAGGAAGAGTTTTATTGTGGGAAATAAATAGTGACAGTGATATTACAAAGGAAAAAAGCATCAATAAAGTTTAAATTGTAAATCTCAAAACATTCTCTGGATTATTATTAGGTCTGTAGCTGTAATACATGTCATATTGAGTCAAAGATTCTTTCTTTAGGAAGAGATGGTTGGGGTGTCTTCAAGGATGTCTTCCCATATCCTGTTTTGATGTTCATCTATCATCTGAGAATTTCTTTTGGACTTGGAATCTGGATAACTTGTGTTCTAGTCCAGGTTTTGTCATGAACATGTTAACTTAGTGACACACTGCACTAATTTAGAAGGATTATCTGACTTCCCTGGACCTCAGTTTCCACATCTTTAAAATAAAGGATTTTTATCCTTAATGATTCCTTGTAGGCTTATTCATGACTAGCCTATTTTCACCTTTCATTAACTTTCAGGGATGGTAATAATGTCATCAATTTACTGACTGTTATAAAATAGCATTTCCTTCTCTTGTCTTCTTTTAAACTTCAAGGGGTCCTCTTTGTTCTAAATAGAATCCCGCATCCTCTTAATACATACCATCATTTTATAACCTTTGATCATATCCCTCCTCAGCCTTTGCCACTGATGATACCAACTTTAGCCTTTAAAAGCTCTTTCATTCCTTTGATCATTTTAATGGGCCCTCTCAGACTTCATTCAGTCTGTCATTCTGAGACTCATGGTTCAGAGTAACATGCTGTATTTCACATGCTTTTTTGGACAGGCATCCATACTTATATGTCCACTGAAGGCCTCCTTCCATGTACTATCGTGACATCGAGGGGACCCTGGATTGTTGAAAAGTCCCTCTGCAGAACCCAAACTCTGAAAGGTCCTCCCAAGCTGTAAGCTTAAGGTCTTGTCCAGGACTGGAGAATTAAGTCTGTTGGGTAGAAAGCTGAGAATAGCTGAAGTAGAAAGGCTCCTGGTTTTAGTTGGTTTTAAGATAACTCTTGCACCCATGTAACCCACACTGATGAAATCATCGATCCTTGAAATGTTGAAATGTGTACAAGGGTAAGAGAGAACTTTCAGTTTTGTTCTTGAGGTTGACCAGCATCCTGTGGCCTCATCCCCAGCAACATGCAAAAATACCTCCTTTCCCAGAACTCAGTGAGTTCTAATTCTGACTTTGATATGAAATAGACCCAAGTCTAATGGTTTGGTTTTAGACACCACAACTCAGGAAACTGATACTGTTTATTCATCTAAATTTGGGGTTCTTAACCTAAAGTCTATGGACCACTGAGGAATCTATGAATACAGAAGAAAACTTATATTTTGATTTTCATTAATCTCTAACTGCAATTTAGCATTTCCTTCGATTATAATTTTTTTTAAAAAACCTTATTCTGAGAAGGGGTCCATAGGTTTTACCAGACTGTCAAAAGGGGTCAGTCATACAAAAAAGATTAAAAACCTATAGTCTACATGAGCCCTCTGATTTGTTCCACCTCTAAAATTTTGTGACTTCTGGGTTTCTTTTCTAACATATGTTTGATAATTTCTTTTTTTCTAATTGTGTAGTATGGATTCTCATTCATATCCCAGTAGAGTTGAAGAAATCATAGATTTAATAGAAAAGTCTCCAGAAGTAATCTAATCCAACCCTCTTATTTTATAATTGAGGAAACTGAGAGCCAGAGAAATTAATACTTGCTTAGGGTCATATAGCTAGACAAATGCAGGGTTCTTTCTACTATAGCATATCACCTCTAGCTGATATCTAAGGGCCTTTCTAACTGTCATTCTGAAGGGGATCCCTTCCTTATGCTTATGACATGCTTTTCCATTCTCATTGAGTCTGATTTTTGTGCAGCAGATACAGTTTATTGCAGGAAACATACAAACTCTCTCAACTTAGTAAGAGAACTTGCACTGTGTTTACACAGTCTTTGAGAACCCAGGATCACTTCTTTGTATCAATGACATATCAGGATATGATTTTTATGGAAATGACTTGAATCATTATACTCAAATACACTTCTCTATTTTCATCTACCCTGTTTTAGTCCCTCTCACTGTCTTGTGAGATCAGTTTGTTCAAGAAGTAGCCTGCCAAAGAAGACTGTGACAAGCAGAAGTTCAGAACTTCTCGTTCTCTTATGGTGAGCTCTTAGTCCAAAGATCACTTTATATTTTATATCTTCCAAGTAATTGTAAATCATACATCTTAGAGTTGGTTGGAATCTCAGGGGTCATTTGATCTAGCCCCCATCTGATGCATTATGTTCTTTCTACAAATCCCCAGGAATTCCATTTCCTATTTTCATGTTTTTATACCAGTTATGCCTATTCTTAGAATGCATTTATTCACCATCTCCACTTTTTAGACTCTGAATACATCACCTTTTCCATGAAGTCTTTCTTGATTTCTTCTCCATTCTCCATTACCTGCTGGAGCCCTTCCCACCAAAATTTTGTATTTCCCTCTCTCTCTCTCTCTCTCTCTCTCTCTCTCTCTCTCTCTCTCTCTATATATATATATATATATATATATATATATATATATACAGCATCTTCTCCTGATAGACTATAAGATCCTTGAAGGCAAAGTCATATTGCTTTTCTCATTTGTAGTCACAACTCCATTTAAGATGCCTGGCACAAAGTCAGTGCTTGATAATTATTGATTGTTTAACAATCTTGAAAACTTTCTTGAATAGTGATTTGGAAACTCAAAATGAAGCAGCCTACCCTATAGCTACAATTTGTTAAGAATTTAAATAGTTCCAATCGTTAAGAAGTACTTACTTTTTACATTTAACCAAAATCTGTCTCTTTCTAATTTTTATTCACTGATAGATAAGAAGTGCATAGGTAGAGCACTGGATTTGAAGTCTGCAAGAACTGAGTTTAAATTCAGTAAGTAGATCCATAGTAAAGTATCTATCTACTTTATCTACTATCTAGCTGTGTGACTTTATTCAAGTCACTTCACTTCTGTCTGCCTCAATTTTTAAATACATAAGATGAACATAACAGTAGTAGATACCTCCTCACAGGATTGGGAATTAATATTTGCAAAGTGGTTTACAAAACTTTAAAAATATAGAATTGCCAGCTACTATTTTTATTATTAGTTCTCTTGCTGTACACTGGAACTATCACCTGTTTTTTCTCCTACAGGAAAATCATTTAAAGAAAAAAAATTTAAAGTTATTATATGTGCTCCCTCTATTTCCAAGCTTTGTCTCTCTGCTGGGTTATATACTCCCAGTTCCTTCATCCAATTCTTATTTATAAAACTCATCCTGAGATCAAGCTCTAGTGAATTCCTTTTCTTTGAATACTTCCTTGTTCGTTGGGCATTTTTCCCTTTGTCTACAATTCGGTTCTTTATCCATGACTAAATATTACCTCTAATCCCATGGTAACTCAGTTTTATAGGCTAACCTTTAATGAGGAACTTTATAAAGTATTTTCTGAAAGTCAATAAGTTATATCCATATTCTTCTTAATCCACATGCTTATTTACCTTGATAAAGAATTCTAAAGCATTAAACTTCTTATGAAAATCATATTGTTTTTCTTCTACCAGATTGTTTGCTTAGATGTTCAGTGATTTTTGCCATTCAGGCGATCAGTCTAACAGATGGGGAAGTAAAAATCACCAGTCTGTAGGCTCAGATGTCTTGGGGGACCTTCTTTGAATGTACAAGTCTCACCAGTATGACCCCTCTCCCTAGTCCTTTAGTAGTTACTTCAAATGACTGATCTAAACAACATTTCTAAACATTCCATAGTTCCATCCTGGAATTCAAACAACTTTCTTAAATTAAATATCATGTGCAATTTATAAAATTTGATCTAAAACATCCTATGTCCTTACCACTTTTTTCTTCTCCAAAATATTAATACTACCAATAAAAATAACCGACATTTATTGCTTTCTAGCACATAGTTCTTGTGCTCGAATGATTTTCACAACAATCCTGTGAGATATCTGCTATTATATTTGTTTTACAGATGAGGAAACTGAGGCTAAAAGAAGGTGAGTGATTTGCCCAGAGTCAAACAGATGGTAAAAATATCTAACTCAAGTACAGTGCTCTTGCCCACTGTTACCTAGTTGCCTCCATACTTACATGAGACTAGCCAGTAGTTTATTATTAATCATTTAAAATTTTAAAAATTGTTTTTCTTCCTCTCAATGCTTGCCTTAAAAAAGATAGTCATTTAAAAAGGTAGCAATTTTTAAAATGTTTAATGTCTTCCTTTATTGATTCAAGAAGACACCTTTTTCAGCATAAATTGATATTGCTTATACTTTGAGAACTTGTGGGATTTTTACTTGAAAAATATGAAGCATAGAAAGGAGTGTGGAAATTTTTTTCTTTTCAAAACCCATATCAGGTGATCATTTTTCTACATGTCTACAGAAAAGAGCTATCACTTTTCTTTTTATTCAAACTTTTCATGGACTGTGATTGGGGTGGGTGATATTATCACCGAAAAACACATCACACTTCAGAAATGAACAAGGCATTTGAAAAGGTGAAAGAATGTTTTATGAGCCTGTGAAGTGGCTTGCTTTCTTACTATCTCTATGCATTCAGTTCCTCTTTGTAGCCAGCATTCCCTGCCTTATTGCAGATGACAATCCTTCCCAACCTTTTGCAATCCTTGACTATGTGTTTCAATAAATGCTTCATAGAAGATTCCTGGAATCACAAGATCTCAGACTTTGAAAGTTCTTTGAAGTCTATCTTATCTAACTTTTACCTCAACAAGAATTCTTTCTATACTGTCCCCAAGAAGTAGTCATCTACTTTTTGCTTGAAGACCTTTTACTGAAAGGAGGAACCCATTATCTTTCTAGGCAGCCCTGCTCTACTTTTGAACAGCTCTAATTGTTAGCAAGCTTTTCTTCCCATTCTGTTTATCTTATATAGTGTCTCATTCTATCCTTTGGAGTCAAGTAGAATCAATCTAATCCTTCTTTCACATGACAGTCTTTCAGATACTCTAAGACAGCTATTATGTTTCCTCTCTGCTCCTTCCATCTCCAGCCTTTCTTTTTCAGGCTGTCCATCTCTGGTTACTTCATCAGCTCTTTATATCTCAAGATTCTTTATCTTTTTAGTGTCTCTGCTTTGGAGGTTCTCTCGATAATCAGTTGCTCTTTCTAAATTGCAGCACCTGACATTCCAAAAGTGATCCCAGGTTAGAATGTACTGAGGCTCTTTCTCTAGTCCTGGACCCTGGTTTATGATTGTATTATTGTTTCATTTTCTTGCTAATTCATACTGAATTTTCAGTCCATTAAAATCTCCAGGTCCTTTTCAGATGAACTGCTTCAAACCATACTTATTCCATTGTATAGTGGTGAAATAATTCTACTTTACATTTATCTCTGTTAAATTTCATCTTCCCTGATTCAACCCAGTGTTTTGACTGTTGATTTTTTTGAATGAATTTGACTAATACCAACATTTTCCTATTCAGAGAATAATTAAAAAAACTTATGAAACCATGAATACTATATAAAATTTGTGGTTGGGATTTTTTTTTGAGGAGTATACGTCAGATTTCACATGGTAGTATGCCCCCTCCTGAACTTCCTTCTCATTTTTATTTATAGATTTTTTTTCCTTTCTTTTTATCTTTTTTGGTTCTGGTATCAATATTACTCTCTCATTATTCTCCCCTACTGCCCTTTCTCTCCTCCCTCAAAGACTTCTTTTCAGCAAAGTCTGGTACATGCCAAGATTTGGGGCGGGGGGTCTTAAAACTTTTCCAATTTGTTAGCTATCCTTCCCAGCTTTGCTATCTACCAATTTGACAAGCATGCCATTTGTGCCTTTAACTAATTAGTTAAAATAACATCAAACAATTCACAGAAAATCTTCAAAGACGATGTTGAACATGATTACTTTCTAGGTTGGGGTGGTGGGGTGGTGGTGATTTAATTTCATTATCTGTATAACATAATATGATATTATTTAGCCTACATCTATCATTGTGGACTTAACAATAATAGTATACATCACTTAAAATACTGAACTGAAAAACATATTGTTCATTTCAATTCTTTTACATGACTGCAATTTGAAATCTCAATGAGTCCTCTGCCTCTGGAGGTGAACTTTGAGAACCCTTGTTATTCAGGGTTGTTTTATATCCTTTGAGCATTTTATCAATAAATACTTCTGATTTAGTTTTAAAAAACAATAATAGTATGAAAAACTTTTATAAACTTTAATAAAAATCTAAGCAAACTGTATCTATTGCATTCCCCTGACTAACTATACTAGCCTACTAATTTTTTTTAAAGTACAAATATAAGGTCAAAACCCATTCCTTCTATTTCTGATGCTGTGACAAGGTATGAACTCTTTTTAAAAAATATTTAATTGAATCAATTAGGTATCATTGTGAACAGGACCTGTACACCTCCTTGAATCAATCAAAGCCATTGCAAGAGACTCATTATATGACTCATGACCTAAGTACTTTTATAAAGGAGAAAAATGCTTAAGATTTGGGAAAAAAAGAAATTTTAACAGCTGGATTCCAGAGCTTGGAGAAGGCATGGAGAAAATGTAAGACTGAATTGTGACAGAAGGAATGGCCTTGACTCTATAATTAACATAAAAGATAAAAATTAAGGCTAAGGGGAATCCCAAGAAAAGGTCATTTCTTTCCTTATTTTTTCCTCTCTTTGTCTGCCACTAGACACAATATAATGTGCAATTTCATCACTTACATATTTGTAATAAACTGAATTTTTTTTCTTATACAAAGATGCCAGGGTATAATATTACATTTACATAAAAATATAGATAGATAAGTAGACAGACATATAAATAAATAACCTCTTCTTAGATGTTGGAAATTTTTTCCTAACCAGGAGAAATTTGGAATGTTTCATATAAAATTAATTTTCCAAAACTAAATAGCTGCTGGGCCAATGTATTGCCCCCAGGCTTAAAATGAGTTAATTATTATAATAGTGTATTGCCATAAGAAATTAGGTTAGTCTATAACAATAGGCAATGTCACAATTTTTATGTGAAAACCAGCTTTATTACAAAAAAAATGAACATGCTTATGGAACTCAAAGATTTGACAGTTCTTACAGAGGTTTGCATATTTATGACAAAAGGAGAAGAAGAAAGCAGGAAGGGGCATGGCATAGAAGGGAAAAGTACAGTAGTCCCTCCCAAAGGAGAGGGGCAAGGTGATAGCAAAAGCCACATTCTTTTTCCTTGGGAGCTTCTAAACTATGAAGATAGGAAGGTCCACTTATTTGCAAAGGATCTTTACTGCACAAGCATTTTTCCCAGCCTGGTACAGACCAGAGTGGCTGATACCTGTCTTACCTCCCAAGAACACACAGGGAACCCGGCTTAGGATACAAACAACAAATTATGTCAGCTGGAGAACTTTGTTCTTGATACCTTTAGGCTCTCCTGAATGCTCTGGGTCCAGTGTTTCTGGAAAATATGGCAACTCAAAAAGACAAATTCAGGGGACTCCTTTGACAGCCCTTAATATCTGATATGGTCTATTCCTGATGATGCTCTTTGAGAACACAACTTTTCTAGCTATCTTCTTAAATAACATGTTTTAGAATTTTGTCAAGAACTGAAGTCAAATTCACTGGCTTTGTGATTTATATTATATTTTACAGGTAAATTCTCTCCATTGATATCTTTCTTATTCTTCCCAGTTTTGCAACGATCACGGATAGTTTCATCAAATCTGCCAGTTCAAATCCCAAGGATGTTAGACTTGGTGATTAGAACTCGTCTTTTGTTGTCTTATAATTTTCCTCCCTCTCTTGGGTATCATATCTATATTAGTTATTTTTCATTTCTATTTTCTAGTCCTCAGACATTTTCCTTAGCAGAGAAAATGAAATCAAAATAAGTTAATTAGCTTTGGTCTCTTTCCTTTACTCATTGTTTTGGGTAATCTACTTTGACTATTTTGACCAGCAGCAACCATATCTATATTCTCTATTCTCTATATACCATATCTATATTCTATAATTTTACCTTTTCCCTCTACATAGATTTAAAAAAAATCCCATTCTGTTGCCTTACACTTCTTATAGGTACAGGTTATTCTTAGCTTTAGCACTCCAAACACTCTTCTTATAGGATAATACCTAACATTTGTCATCATCTTACATCTTGTTCACAATTTAAATTTTTAAAAAAGTAAGTTGGTTGGTTTCCCTCTGTATCTCTATAGGTCTCTTTGTATAATTCCCCCTTTTCCTCTTCATTTCAATTGTTTTACTTTGTGTTCTCAAACTCATTCTTGAGAGTTTTCTGAATTTCTTCAGTAGCTTTTAGTCCATGTGAAACTATCTCCCTTTCTCTGAAAGAGTCCTTTAAAGTCTGCTCACTATATCCTACTCTACTCTCCTCTGTCATATTCTGAGATAAATGAATTTGACATTCCCTTCTCCCTTAAGATTTCCATTATTTCCACCTCAGTAACCATTTCTTCCATTGTTGGTAACAATCAGATTCAGAATGGAAATTCCCCTTACTGGGTCATACTTTCTTGAGGGAGAAAGAGGTTAAATTATAATAAAGGCAAGCCAAGAAATTGTTAGCTGTCTCTCTTTGGTCAGAAAAAAAGCTCCAGCATCTGTAAATATCCCCATTGTGCTTCCATTTTAGGCTTGTGATCCTTTCTCCAAATTTCTCCTCTATTTCCTTTTCCCTTCTAAGTGATCTGGGTATGCACTAAAGTTTGTTTCTGCCTTATTTGATGTTCATCTAAATGTTTTTTTTTCTTGTTTCTTTTACTAGATTTTTTTCAATGAATGCATTTTAAAACATATAGTTATAGTCTATATATTCATGCCTAATCCCCAACTTTCACATAGCCTATTCTTTCTGAATAAGACATACACTTTTAGAATCCTTTTTATAATAGGTCTTACCCCACTAAATTTCAGTGGGATATAGTCAAATTTGTTTCCTTGTGTCAGTATCTTTGATTCAAATTACTTTGGAGGGCTTCTTCTGGCTCAGCTAATATTTAATGTTCACCTCTGTATCATTTCAGCTCTTTATCCATTACTTCTCATTCTCTCTAATGACTAGCTTACATCTTGTTCTGCTCATGCATATCCTTAATCCTTAATATCCTTAAGTACCTTTTATGGTGCTTTTTCCAAGTCATCTTTAGTAATTTGTTATAGCCTTCTTAAACTTAACCTATATCTTTACATTGCCTTTTGGGTCACCTGAAATTTTTATTTTTCTGTTATCATAATGACCTGTGACTAATAACGAGCAGCTCTGTATCACTGAGAGGTCTATCTTTTCTAAATGTGATCTAACCCAATCCCCTGTTTACTCCTGAATCTAATGCATTATCTGTGTGCAACACCCACTCAAGATATAAATATAGATATATACAGATACAGATATAGATACACACAGAGATGAATTAACTCATGAAATATCCTCCAACTCCATGTCATTTTTTAAGTAATATTTGTCTTTCATCCACTTGGTCTTTCCGATGTGAATGGTTAAACTAATCTCTTTTGAAAGACCTATGGATTTCCTTGAAATCTAGTTTGTGGGGTTCAGTGAATTGGAATAATAACAATCTGTAAACAAACAGTTGGAAAAAATCTCACATTTATTTTTTTGTCAATGATTTAAGTGTTGAGAGTGCTTCTGAATCCAGAATCTACTTTTTTGTGTGAAAGCATATGAAACTTACTTTTTTTCAAAATATTAGTAAACTGGAAGTTACTTAAAACAGTAGCCTATAAAAAAATTATCTATTTTAAATAATGACAGGATATGCACTTTTCTTTTTCCTAAAAAACAAACATCATATTTTGATATTTCATTCAAAAAAGGAATCCTTTGAACTTTGTGTCAAATTTTTTTATTTGATGCTTTCTCATGTACATGTTACATGTGCTAGCAGGCACTATTAGCCCCATTTTATAGGTAAAATAACTAGATTCAGAGTAATTACATGATTTACTAGGGTCATACTGCAAGTAAATATCTGAGGTGATATTCACCCACAAGTCTTCTGACCCCAAATTCACTGTTTTGTACTAAGATAGCTTTCCACATTATGAATTGAATGACATCATTTCCCACTAAGTGTGACTGTCTTCTATGGATAGAGGATATTGAACTTGGTAGAGAATGCTTGATCTTTTTCTAGGACTTAAACTATAAAAGATCTTGGCAGCTAGATTCAGGGCAAATGGTTGGAAGGTTGATGAGTTAGCAAAAAGAAGTATTGCATTCATCTGCTGGATAGCGAAGAGCCTCTCAGCCAAGCGAGCTTTATTTCAGACAAACCAAATCCCAAGCACAACAGTTTTGCTTTTCCGTTTCTTATTTAAGGTTCTCAAATGAAAGGTGACATTTTCAGGAGAATGAAAAACATTTAAACATTTGCTTTCTCCCTAATTTCCCAGTTTGTGTTTAATTGAATTTCCAAAGTGGAATTATTATCTTCTCACTATTTATGTAACCCTGGACGAGTCACTTAACCCTGTTTGCCTCAGATTCCTCAAATGTAAAATGAGCTAGAAAAGGAAATGGCAAAATCACTATAGTATCTTTTCCAAGAAAATCCCAAATGAGATCAAGAAGAGTTGGACATGACTGAAAAATGACTGAAAGAAGACTTTTATTGACTGTGGTTGAGAAATTAGATCCTTTGATAGTAGCTTAACTATATTCCTTCTGAGCATGAGACTGTGGAAAGAATAGTGGATTTGAAATCACATTGTCTGGGTTTGTATAAAAGCTCAGTGTCTTTTTATTTGTGGAAGCTTGAGCAAGTCAGTTCCTCCAATCTTGTAACCTATGAAAAGGGCAGGTTGGATAGACTGATCTCTCAGGTCCTTCTCTTTTATAAATCTATGATATGACTTGCTGAAAGAGTTTTTCTTAGATCTCTAGATTTTGGTACCTTTTATTTTCAAACCTTGTTTTCTATAGCGCTTTCTCTGAAATTGACTCTACAGTAGTTGCTTGGTGAATGATTAGCTTCTTTCTGTCTCTTCCTCTTCTTTATCTTTCCCTCTGTTTTTGTCTCACTCTGTTTGCCTCTGTCTCTGTCTCTCTGTCTGTGTTTGTGTGTGTCTCTCTCTGTATGTGTCCATCTCTATGTCTCTGTCTTTATCTCACAGTGTATTCTCTTCCTTCTTGAAAATGGCATCTTCCTAGAGAGCCTCTGGTATGAGACCAAAAGATGCAACAGCATCAAGGCTAAATATGATATATATCAGGGGTCCTCAAACTTTAAAATAGGGGGCCAGTTCACTGTCCCTCAGACTGTTGGAGGGCCAGACTATAGTAAAAACAACTTTGTTTTGTGGGCCTTTAAATAAAGAAACTTCATAGCCCTGAGTGAGGGGGATAAACATCCTCAGCTGCTACGTCTGGCCTGTGGGCCATAGTTTGAGGATCTCTGAATATGAATGATATTCTTTCTGGATCTGTGTCTGTCTTTCTTTGTGTCTGTCTCTCTCTTGTCTCTGTTTCTTTCTGTGACTCTGTTGTTTCTCCGTGTGTGTGTTTTCCTCCTTCCCTCTTTATTTTTTGCGTCTGGCTCTTTTTGAAGCCAAACAGTTAAAAAGAACTGCAAAATAGGCATGTTTACTAACTAGTCACGCTTAGGTACTCTGACACACCAACACTGAAGGATTTGATTCAACAAAGACCCATTGGGTTCCTATGCTGTGCACAGCATTGTGCAAGGGGCCAAGGGAGATAGAAAAAGAAATGAGATTCAGTACCTGCTGTCATTGGTCTTAACAATTAAATGTTCCAGATAAGTAAATAACTTTCTACAGTAAGAAGAAAGTTGGCCATGATTCATGGAATGTTACCATTGAGGGACCGTAAAGATCACTTAGTGCAACTCTATTCCTCACTCCCATTCTATTGAAAAGGAAACAGGATTAGAGAGGTTGGGATTTGTCCAGAGCCAAATGGCTGGTAGTAAATGGCAGGATTGAAGTGAAAAAAAAAAAAAAACAAACCAGGTTTTCTGAATCTTAGGCAAAGGTCCTTAATACTATGCCATACTGCTTTCTTTGTTTGGTTCTTGGGTAGTTTTTTGGTTTTTTGATTTTTTTTTTTTTTTGCATACGGAGGAGTCAATCTTCTCTTCTAATGGATTTTTATTTTCTCACCTATGAAATGATGAAGATGGATTAGTTCAGGGCTTCTGAACCTTTTCTGTGCCTTGGATCCCTTTGGCAATCTGGTAAAACTTACAGCCTCTTCTCAGTATAACACTTTGGAATGAAATGCATACAATAAAACACATAGGATTACAGGGAAAATTATGTCCCAATTATGCTGAAATAGTTATCAGAATTTTTAAAACAAGACCAAAAAAACTTTAATTCACATTCCTAGCTTAGATGACTTTTAAGCTCCTTCCAGCTCCCAAGATCTTATGACTTCGTATTAATATGACAAAACAGCTCTTCATCTTAGTCTGAACTTGCTTTGAGATAGATAACATTATGAAAAAAGTGGTTTTCCATTTCCTTTTCCAGTGCATTTTACAGATGAGGAAACTGAGACAAACAGGGTGAATTCATTTGCCCAGAGTCAGAAACTTAGTGAGTGTCTGAGGCCAGATTTGAACTTAGAAAGATGTCTTTCATTTTTTGCGTTTTTTCTTTTCTCAGTTTTATTAATAGCATTTTATTTTTTCCAATTATGTGTAAAAATAGTTTTCAACATTCATTCTTATAAGATTTTGAGTTCCATATATTCTCCTTCCTCCTTTTCCCCTTCCATAAAACAGCAAGCAATCTGATATATATAGGTTATACATGTACAATCATGTCAAGAATATTTTCACATTAGTCATGTTGTGAAAGAAGAATCAGAACAAAAGAGGAAAACCATGAAAAAAAATGAAAATAGCATGCTTCAATTTGCATTCAGACTCCACAGTTCTTTATCTGATTGTGGAAAGCATTTTCTTTCACCGGTCTTTTGGAATTGTCTTTTCTCATTCCATTGCTGAGGAGAGCTAAATCTGTCATAGTAGATCACTGCACAGTAGTGAATATTTATAATGTTCTCTTGGTTCTGCTTACTTCACTCAGAGACATCTGTTCATGTAAGTCTTCCCAGGTTTTTCTGAAGTCCACCTGCTCATTATTTTTTATAGCACAGTAGTATTCCATTGCATTCATACACCACAGATTGCTGGGCCATTCACAAATTGATGGGCATCCCCTCAACTGCCAATTCTGTGCAACAGAGTTGCTATCAATATTTTTGGGGCATGTGGTTATTTTCCCCTTTTTCACGTTCTCTTGGGGATATTGTCTACACAGTTTGATTGCTGTTTGGGCATAGCTCCAAGTGTCTTTCCAGAATGGTTGGATCAGTTCATAATTCCACACACAGAGGAGCATTTTTTTCCTAAGGAGTTCATGGTTTCACCAGATTGCCAGAAGGGAACTGAGACACAAAATTAAACAAACAAAATCACTCTCACCTTGCATCAAAAAAATTTATCAGTGAATTATGTATGCTGTTTTTTGTGATTGCTTGGGTTGTGCCAAAGCTGATCAGATAACTTGCTAGCTGCCCTGTACCATTGCATCTGGTTACAGCCAGTCTGTGGAAATGGCAGCTAGGGAAGCTGGAATGAAATGCACATTGTATATCTAAAATGTGTGGGCTTAAGGAACAGCTGGGGATGGAGCAAGGGTGGAGCACCCAACGTTGTAAATGGATGATTAAATCCAGTGTAGTTTGAAGAGAAAAAGAACATCTAGCGCATCTGGGAGGGCTCCTGTAACAGCTGGAACCATTGGTGACCCTTGCAGGAAACTAGAAGATAAAATAAAATTGAGGAGGGTTTATATTCCAGACACTTGGGCAGCCTGTGCCAAGCTCCATGTTCAAGAGCATAAGTGGGTGCTGCCTAGGGCCAGACCTTTGATTTTATTGGTATAAAGCCCTTATAGCACTTAGCACCAGCTCTGAAGTCAGGAGGACCTGAGTTCAAATCTGGCCTCAGACACTTAACACTTCCTAGCTGTATGACCCTGGACAAGTCTCTTAATCCCAATTGCCTCAACAACAAAAAAAGAAAAATTCTCTTTACTAATGCAGTCTATATCTTCTCTGAAACTGAATTCTAGAATAGGGAGGGACTCTTAATCTGAGGTCCATGAACTTGTTTTTGATCTTTTTCTTTTTAAAAATAATTATATTCATATTTTGGTGCGATTGATTTACTTTCTTAATCGTATATATTTTATTTTATGCACTTAAAAATCTTCTGAGGAAGGGTCAGTTGGTTTCCCCAGACTACCTGAGGCTGCTATCTCTAAGAAAGGGAAATCCCTTATTTAGAGAGTTCCCTGGAACCCCTAAAGAGTAAACTACTTGCCCAGGATCACACAGCCTTTTAAAAAGTAGCCATTTGGATAATGAGGGGCAGCATCTAAATACAGCATCATGTAAAATGGAACATTGGCCATTTGCTACAGAACAATGACCATCTGGGCTGCCCTATTGCATCACCACCTTTATTGAGTTAATTCCTGAGATTTAATTATTAATAGTAATAAACAGAGAGTTGGTCTCAGAGTTCTGGTACCACCTTTAACTCTTGCTGGCTATATAATGCTGGAGAAGTCATTTAACTTCTTAGGGTCCCCAGGCAACTTTAGCCCTATAAATTAATGAAAAGGTACTGCTCTGCATGAATAGAGTTTCAGATATCATTGGTCTTGTACCTTCTGTAAGAGCCTTTTCCTGATCTCCCTCACTGACAGTGCCTTCCCTCTAAAATGATCTCCCATTTACACTGACCATAGCTTATAAATATATAGTTGTTTACATGTAAATTTCACTTTTGATACTGGCTGATCCAGACCAAAACTTCACTAAATTTTCTGGATAAATCAGCAGCTCTTTCTCCCGATTTATGTCCAGAATTGGCCAGAGGCCACCACCTTCCCGAATGAATAAGTGAGTAAGTTTCCATGTCCTTATAAAGGACAACAGTTTTACCGGTCACAAGTCTTCTGATAATCCAAAGGTGAGAATAATATGGCTAATGTTTCACTTAATGGAATCTTTCTGCCACTGGACATAAATGATGGCCATATAATGAATAAGTGAGTGCTTTGAGGCAGGTGTGTTTTGCTTAGTGTTTTTCCCATTGTGCTAGCAATGAGACCTGTCCATGATCCTAGAGCTTCTGGTAAAATAGTACCCTCCAAAGAATCCTAGGTTGCCAGAATAGAAAGGAGACAAATAGTTCATCTAGTCAAGGTTCTCATTTACGAAGAAAGTGAGACTCAGAGAAGGAAAGTAATTTGCCCAAACTTGGTTGTCAGAAACTTTGCTACCAAAAGCAGAAACGATATAGGTAGAATCCCCATGTACAAAGGTATCAGAAAGGGGGCGGGAGGAATGATATAAAACCCTCATTAAATCATAACTAAAATAGCATCAGATATGCCACAAAATATAAAATGTGCCCCAGGGATTCTTAGAGAAGAGAAAGAGCCCTATAAATAACTGGAAATTTATTCGTGGTATCAACTGGTATTGGAGATGCTTAGATCTCATTGTCATGTGCTTCTTTGGGGATCTGAATCCTGCCAGACCCTGTCTCTTACCCTTTCTCTTCCTTTCACTCCGGGAGGGTTCCTCCCCTCTATTTCAAAACTCTTTATAGCAACCAAAAATATCAAATACTCATCTAGTTACTTTGGGCAAATCATAGCGTCACTCATTTGTGGTGTCATTGGCCTTCAAAAATGAAGAACAACAAGATCTGGTTTCCAATTGTAGCTTGTGGAGAAAGGGTTAACATAGGAGATTGTGTAAGACCAAGAATTGAACAAAATTACACAGACCACTTTTTGTGAGCAAGAGGAACATGGATGGATGGAAACAGTTCAACCTGTGAGATTAGAGATTTGTCATTTCACGTCCACTTCTCCTATTTTTTTCTCTATATCTATGGCATACTCATTAAGGAGGTCAAGTTCAGAATAATTTTCCTTTAATTGTACCCCAGGAATTTAATTGTCTTCCCAGAGAAGGGAAGAGTTCTGTTGTATTCCATGTCTCAGTCAGACCACACTGAGAGCTTTGTGTGCAGTCTGGTCATTAAACCTTAGGAAGGACTTTGTTGACCTGTGTTTGATGGAGAATGGAGTGGGGACCAGAAATCACACTCATACAAAAATCAGTTGAAGTAACTGGTGATGTATATCCTGGAGCAGAAGTTGTATTGATGAAACACAATGAACTTCCTGTGAGTATTTTTCTTCATTGACCTTGCCACATTCATAATTTTCCTATAAACTTGAACTGCTGGAGATCTTTTGGAAGTTTTTCTTTGTATTGTGGGTAGCTTGTCATTTTATTCCTTTGAAAATCTGAGCATCATCTTTGAGCCCTGAGATTTTACAATGCTTACTCTACAACAAACTATTTCTAAAAATGATTGAAAAAGCAGGTTCTAATATAAAACCTTGAGTCTTAAATGTTTATACTTCTAATCTAAAACTGCCTGCCCTGTGACAAACTATTTCCTCCCTTCTCTGCCTTTCCCAGTTCCTTGGTGTCTTAAATTTATTAATAGTCCTTGGCAAATTTTGTCAGGCATTTTGAAAGTCATCATGAATTACATTTTTCCCTTTCTTTCTTCACCTTCCCTCCGTTCTTGTTTACCCCTCAGTGAACTCTAACCAAATATGTTTTCCCCTTAACAGAGGGCTCATGTAGAGCCAAGTATTTTATGCTTTTTTATAGAGGCTCTTTTTAAATTTAGATTTGTTTATTAAATTAATTTATTTCATTTATTTATTTATTTTTTTGGTTTGATGGCTCTTTTAGTTCAAGGGACTAGTTTCCCTCTAAGATGTATCTTATACATAAGAATTACTTTTGCAATTCATCTGCCAGCCATTCAGTGATCATTGGTAAAGATTAATTAAAGCCTGGAATGCGTTTTCTCCTCAGTTCTGCCTCTCAGAAACTATAGTTTCTTTCAAAATTTAGTTCAGATACTACCTCCCATATGAGACCTCTTCTGATTTCCACACCTCTCTTCTCTTTACTATGCCTTATTACTAGTGTCTCAAATCCTAAGTTTATCACTCTCTCAATAATCTGAGATATAAAAGTTATACAGATAATATATTTTTGCCATTTCTCTGGCAAATGAGTCAAGATCCACCTCTCAACATCAGTTTGCCTTTCAAGTTAAAGCATTTTCCAATCCTGGATAAGCTGGATTTGGATAAGAGGGAGAGGAAGAGATCCTCATCAGACAATGAGGAAATAAGTTGATCAAGAGCATTGATAAAACTAGGAGTTCTGTTTCTACTCTACCACTCACTCATCCAGTGATCTGGAGTGACTCATTAGCTTTCTTTGAGCCTCAGTTTCCTCATTTGTAAAATGGGAGGTTTAGAGTAGATGACTTCTAAGATCCTTTCCAGCTTTGTGCTTCTAAAGCTATTAGGTCACTATGTAGAAGAAAGCTAAATTAGACTCACTTTGCTTGTCCCCAGAGGGAAGAATTAGGACTAATGGGAGACAGCTTTTTGGCTAGAGATAAAGGGGGGGAAATTCCTAAATATATGGAGGAAGTGAGTTTCCCCATCACTAAAGGGTATCAAGTGGAGGTTTGTGCAAGGACTCTAATGAGGTGTGGGTTTTACAAGGTGAGCTCCAAGGTTCCATAGACTTTAAAAGTCTGAATCCTTGCAATGTTATCCTTTGAAAATACCTTTGCATTGGTTCTTCTTGCCTCTACTTCCTGAGTCATGCCTTCAGAAGTCCATCTGTACTTTGATTTCTCAGCAAACTATGTTCATTTCACTCTTGTCTTGACAATTCTCCTTCCCCTCCAACTCTTTTTTCCCCTCCTCTAACTACTTTCCATCATCTTCCCTTTATGTGTTTATCCCCTGCGTTTAAATGTAAACTATTGATGGTTCCTCATTTGCTTTTATTTATTTTCCCCTGACATCACAGTACTTGGCTCTTAAGATTGATATAGTTTGTTCATTGTTCTTGAAGTGTATTGTGTCCAGACTAGCTCTCTGGAGAATCTCAGTTCCAGCCCAAGTCCTTGGTCTTAGAGGAGGAGTGATGAGGCAGACTCACATGGATGGTCAAATAAGGAGTATGTTTATTCCAAATTCTCTCAGCCTTATATAACTATAGCAACACTGCATATGCATTATGTACTGTTTATGCAGGACCACAAAAACAACTTGCTGTTATATGTAGGTGACTCTTTGCCACTTGGTATCACTCTGCTTCAACTACAACACAGGTTGTTGTCACTGCCCCCTGACTTCTCAGGAAAGCCAGAGCCCTTAGGGGAAATGGGGAGCCAAACCAGAAATTATCAGCAGTTTCCCTCTGGGCTGAAGGGTCTTATACCTCACCCAGAAATCCCCCACTTTCTGTGGCCCTCTATAGAAGAAGACCATGACATTAGGGTCATGATGTCATGACATGCAAGTGAATTGGATTTAAGTGAGGGAAAGCTGTACAAGATCATGTGCCTCACTTTCTCCTCCAGAACCATCTGGGTCCAGTAGCAAGATATAGATCCGGTTGACTGGAGATGGCTCAAATACAATGGGAGAATTTGGCCTTAAATAGAATAGAATAACGGGGGGGGGGGGGGGGGGAAGGAGGGAGAATGGTGAAGAGTGTTGTTGCAGTATTTCAGCAAACACCCATACCCATTTAACTACAGTTTCATGTAGAAAACATAGATTGCCCTTCCTGAATGAAAGTTCTATTACCAATCCCTAGTCCTGCCTATACTGTTGCAATCTCCAGATGAGTTTTTCAAATGGAATTTATCTGCTTGTGATCCCAACATTGGACATTGTTTTATGTGTTTTCAGTAATTTTTTTGTAGATGAGAGAAAGGTTTGATATTCAAGAGATTAGGACCATTCCTGTTCCACAGTCACTTTGGAAAATAAAGAAAATTACCTTTGGATTTCTGAAGATTCCCCAATATTTCTGGAAATCAAGCCATAGAATAAGAAATAATATTCACTGCTAGGTAGCTAACTTGTCAGGTATTATTCCATCAGCATTGTGGAACCTGGGATCATTGATTTAGAACTGAAAGAGTCCTTAGAGATCACCTAGCTAAAATGAACACATTTTAAAAAATAATTCTGAAATAAAGCCCTCATTTTACAGATGGGGACACTGAGATCCAGAAGTGAAAAAACTGATATAAAATAATTAGACTCTCAAGCCTCCACTGCCTCAGTTTATGGGATGTTGAGAGAGGACTGGCATCCTTTTCAGGGTCTCAGGATCCTTTTCAGGGCTGCTCATCCACCTTGGCTGTTCATCTTCACCCAATTCTCATCTGTGGTTCTAAAAGCTGTCGAATGCTCCACAGCCACACCACATTTAAACCATTTCAACAGATGATTAAATCAGGTTGAAGAAAACCAGTGGGCCTCATTTGGGATTATTTTAAGTAAAAGGGTATTTACTTCAAGCTCGTGAAGACATCCTCAAATGGAATAAGAAGATGATTACAATGTGTTCCAATGGCCAAGAAGATGGCTGGAGTAGGCACTGTGGGTCACATAGAGTTTGGTCAGGTATCAAAGATGCCATGGTTGTCCTCTGCATCCCAGAGCATTGCCAATTGTCCTACCAATGGACTGTGATGACTCTGGAAAAGAGAGTGAGACTGACAACTTTGTGCAACTCTGCCTCATTTAAATCCAATTCATGCATGAATCAGGACATCACCCTGTGGTGTCATTATACCTCTTCAAAAGCAAAAGACAAACAACTACAGCTAAGTGACAATTATATAGCACTTTGAGTCCAGCAAAGTATTTTACATATATAAAATTACCTCAAATAAGATAGACATTTTGATTACTGAAAATTGGAAAGTTTTTCTACAAACAAAATCAATACAGTTAAAATTAGAATAGAGCAGGGAATTAACTAAACTGGGGGAGGGAGAAGATTCACATCTATATATTTATATATATATATTATATATATATGTGCTTATTTATAAATCTATATAAATTTTCTTTGAGAAAAGTTTGATGTCCAAGGTAGATGAGGAATTAGTCATTTACCAATTGATAAATGGTCAAAAAAGGTGAACAAGCAATTCTCAAAGGAAGAAATACAAGCTATAAACTGAAATGTTAAAAAAAAAAAAGCTCCAAATCACTAGTAATTTGAGAAATGCAAATTAAAACAATTCTTGAGCTTCTGCCTTATACCTTTCAGAGGAGCAATGATTTTTTTAATTACATTTTTTATTATAGCTTTTTATATACAAAACATATGTATGGGTAATTTTTCAACTTTGACCCTTGCAAAAACTTCTGTTTCGGCTTTTCCCCTCCTTCCCTCCAGCCCCTTCCCAAGATGGCAGATAGTCCATACATGTTAAATATATTAAAGCATATATTAAATATAGTATATGTATACATATTTATATAGTTATCTTGCTGCACAAGAAAAATCAGATTTAGAAAGAAGGTAAAAATAACCTAAGAAGAAAAAACAAAAATGCAAGCAACAATAACAGAAAGAGTGGAAATGCTATGTTATGGTTTATACTCATTTCCCAGTGTTCTTTTTCTGGGTGTAGCTGGTTCTGTTCATTACTGATCAATTGGAACTGATTTGGATCCTCTCATTGTTGAAGAGAGCCATTTCCATCAGAATTGATCATCATATAGTATTGTTATTGAAGTGTATAATGATCTACTGGTTCTGCTTCAGATGAGTAATGATTTAAAAAAAAATTCCTAGTATGGAGGTGTTCTAGGAAGACAGGCAAAATAATATACTATTGATGGAGATGTCAAGAATCCAGCCATTCTGGAAGACAATTTGGAACTATGGCTAAAATATCACCAAACTCAATACCTTCTGATCTAATGGTACCCAAAGAGATCAAAGAAAAAGATATACCAACATTTATAGTAGTTTCTTATAACATAGATGTGGAAACAAATAGATAGTACTCAGTCTGTCAATTAAAAAGCTTACTAAGCACCTACTTTATGTCAGGCAGAGTGCTAAGCACTGCAGATACATTAGCTGGTTAATGGCTAAACAAATGGTGGTATATAAATGAGAGAGAATTTTACTGCAGTTTGAGAAATTATGAAAGGACCTGTTTAAGAGGAACCTGAGAAGATTTTTTTTTAATAATTATAACTTTTTATTGACAGAACCCATGCCAGGGTAATTTTTTACCACATTATCCCTTCTGTTCCGATTTTTCCCCTTCCTCCCTCCACCCCCTCCCCCAGATGGCAAGCAGTCTTATACATGTTAAATAGATCGCAATAGATTCAATACATGTATGCAGAACTGAACAGTTCTCTTGTTGCACAGGAAGAATTGGACTCAGAAAGTAAAAATAACCCTGAAAGAAAAACAAAAATGCAAGCAGTTTACATTCATTTCCCAGTGTTCTTTCTTTGGGTGTAGCTGCTTCTGTCCATCATTAATCAATTGAAACTGAGTTAGATCTTCTTTTTGTCAAAAAGATCCGCTTCCATCAGAATACATCCTCATACAGTATCATTGTTGAAGTATATAATGATCTCTGGTTCTGCTCATTTCACTTAGCATCAGTTCATGTAAGTCACCTGAAAAGATTTTTACAAACAAAAGCAGAGCGGCGACATGAATAAAACAGGAAGAATGCTTTGTCCAATAACAATGACATTGTAAAGACAGTTTTGAAAGATTTAAGAAGTATGTATGATCAGGGGAATGATTAATCAGAATTCCAGAGGACTTAAGATCCTGCCAGAGGTGTAATAGATTTAGGGTATAGGATGAACCTCACATCTTCAGACATGACCAGTGAGTGGATTTGTTTACCTTGCCTAGGTTTAATACAAGAACTTGGGGCTTGGGTTGTTTTTTTTTTTCCCCAACAGGTTGGGATGGGGGATGAGGAAAGCCAGTGGAAGTGGTGCCAAAAAAAAAAAAAACCCAGAAAAAAAGACCATTGGAACAGCTTAAACAAAATGTGCAAAAGAGAACAAAAAAATTTCAGAAGGAAACATACTAGGAGGACAACAGGGAAAGTAGCAATTGGAATTTGTTACACACTTTTAAAAAAAGTGATATATATAAATTGTGGTATATGAATGTTATGGAATATTATTGTTCTATAAGAAATGACCAGCAGGATGAATACAGAGAGGACTGGCAAAACTTACATGAACTGATGCTAAGTGAAACGCGCAGAACCAGGAGATCATTATATACCTCAACAACGATACTGTTTGAGGGTGTATTCTGATGGAAGTGGATCTCTTGGATAAAGAGAGCTTTAATTGATCAAAGATGGACAGAAGCAGCTACACCCAAAGAAAGAACACGGGGAAATGAATATAAATGCTTGCATTTTTGTTTTTCTTCCCGGGTTATTTATACCTTCTGAATTCAATTCTTCCTGTGCAACAAGAAAACTGTTCAGTTCTGCACACATATATTGTATCTAGGATATACTGTAACCTGTTCAACATGTATAGGAACTACTTGCCATCTAGGGGAGGGGGTGGAGGGAGGAAGGGGAAAAATCGGAACAGAAGTGAATGCAAGGGATAATGCTGTAAAAAATTACCCTGGCATGGGTTCTATCAATAAAAAGTTATTTTAAAAAAAGTGATACATATATAGTAGAGATTTTTGTTTTTAAATACAATCATCTTTGGAAATATTCATGTAAAGTGACTTGTGACAAAATGAACAATTTTAATTACTGAAAACTGAAAAGTTTCCCCACAAAATTAGAATAGTTAAAATTAAAAGAAGAGGGGAAGAGGCAGGGAACTCTGCATAAAATTTCTGAGAAAAGTCTGCTGTCTAAGATATAACAGGTGCAAGAATTATTTCTCAAATGATAAATGGTTAGAAGAAAAGAAGTTCTCAAAGGAAAAAAATGCAAGCTAGTAAATATGGAAAAAATGCTTCAAATAACTAATAATTTGAGACATGCAAATTAAAACATTTCTCAGCTTCTACCTTGCAGATTTCATTTTTTTGAGTTAAAGGGCAGAATGACAAAAATTTTAAAGAGTATTTGGCATTTTGGGGTGGTAGATGATATCAGAGAGTAAAGAGACTGAATGCAGGGAGACCAATTAGGAGAGTATAGTAATAAACAGAGAAGAGGTGAGGGAGGCACATGAGTAAAGTGAAAGGGACAGGTCCATGTGAATGATTTTGTAAAGGTACTAAGACTTAGCAACTGGTGAGATGGAGGTGAGAGTGAAGGAAGAGTTGGAAATGACTTTGAGTTTGAGAAACTGAAAAACTGAATTGATTATAGTAACCTTCAAGAGAAATAATAAAGTTTTGAAGACTAGTGGGGAGTTTTTAAATTAAATTTTATTTCCAGATCTGCATTCTCTCTCTCTTCCCTTTCCCCTGCCTTAGTAGAAAAAAGCAAGAAAAGCAAAACCCATTATAAAATGTGTAGTGAAGAAAAACTAATTCCCACATTGGCCATTTCAAAAAAAAAATCTCTCTATCCATCATCTCTATTGCAAGGTAGATTAACTGGGCAACATAATTCATCATGAGTTCTCCATAATTGTGGCTGGTCATTATTGATCAGAGTTCCTAAGCCTTCAAAATTGTTTGTCCATACTATATTTTTGGCTTTGTAGAAATTGTTCTCCCAATTTTAAGGAACAGTGGTTTTAGTGGGTAACTGATAATGAATTCTACTTTGGATGTATTGAGTTTGAGATGTCTGTCAGACTTCTGGTTAGGGATTTCTCACAGGCGGTTGTGTATGTTGCTGTTATTAGAATCATGACCTCTGAAGGAACAGAGTGTTCACAGTGTCTTCCCCAGGTAGATATCTGTTACTAAGAGTTTCAGGGTTCTCCTTTGCTTCACTGATAACTAAGCAAGCTACATTTGCTAATGTTTCTACAGTAAACCAGGTACAATAAAAAGCACTGTTTTAAAAGTCACTCAACATTAAAAGTCTCAGGTCATCAATTTGCAATGTGAACATTTCTGATTAGTTCAGTCTTCAGGCAAACAATATTGAATTAAAAGTGCAGAATAGTGTAACGTGAGGATCGGGCTTGCATACTTTTTAGGCCAGGGAATGTAAATTGAATTTCCTCATGGGAGCTTTAACTCATGTGTTACACCTGTGATATTTTCAATTAGCTGAAGAAATGCACTAGAATGTCCAACCTGGATGGATTTTTACAGTTGGGCATAACTCTGAGAACACAATTGACTATTTCATATGGGAAATTTACATAATGACTCATGGGCCTTTGGGGGCTTTAATCACAGAAAATATTGTTGCAGCATAGCTGATAAAGCTAAGAGGTGCATAATAATTCTCTGTATGTTAGCCCCAAGATTAAAATAGCATTAAGGTAGTTATTTTGCATTTCAATCTTGGGGGTTTTCATATGAAAGGAAAAAATTCTGAGGGAGTTAGTACAAGACTTTCCTTATGCACGGATGTGTGAGCAGAGTACAATGGGAATTACAAAATAGCCTGATTTTTCCTTCTTAACACATGTTGTCTTTTACTTAGGAACAAACTCCACTGATATGGAACTCTCTGTCTTCTGGAAACCATTTGGCTCCTCCCATGAAGAGAGGAAGGGAATAAGCATTAATATAGCATCTATTATGTGCCAAGCGTTATGCTTTGTCTTTGTAGATATTATCAAATATATAGGATGTATTTATGTATGTTATACACACACACACACGTATCCTCAAAATAACCCTGCAAGATAAAAGCTATTAATATCGCCACTTTCCAGTAGAGAAAACTGAGGCAAACAAAGGCTAACTTGCCCAATGAAAGTCTAAGGTTGGATTTGAATTCAGTGACTCCAGTGCTTTATCATGATTTTATTCTGAGAAAAGGTCTATAAACTTTACCACAGTGTCAGAGTTCTGGATACAAAACATGTTTTTTTTTTTTAAAAAAAAAAAAAAACAACAACAACAACAGCCTCCCACTCTGAAAATAATAATAACTTTGTTTTATGCAGTTGAAGAAAATTTTCTTTCTGTTACAAATTTTCTGTTTTAGCCTAAAAGCAAAACACCCCCCCCAAAAAAATCGTTCTCTTAACCTTCCTTAAGTTTGTCAACTTATCTCTCTCTCCTTCCCTCCTCAATACTTTACTGCCAGACTTATTTTTAAGTTTTTGTTGACATCTTTTAATATCATCCTCATTTCCAAATATATTCCTTCCCTGGCCTTCTTCCCCCTCCCCTAAAATCACCCTCCCCAGTATGAATTCAACTCCACACTCAGATTGTTTACCATGTTTCTTACCTTCCTGTTCAATAAAACTCCATTGATTTTCCCTCTTGTTCAGAATGTTCTCTCTCCTAATCTCTCCTGTCTTTTGCTTTCCTTCAAGACTCCAGTCAAATCCCACCTTTGGAAGGAGATTTTTCCTATTCTTCCAGTGCTTTGTAATGCCTGTTAGTTCATAGACTGATTTTTGTGGACTGAGCTGGGGAGAAATGATTTGTCATTTCTACTGGAAAATGAATTTTGTATTTCATTTCCTAGACAAACAGAGTCTTATAAGACAGCCAGGAACCCAATTAGTACAAATAGTGAATCGCATAAGGAGGTAGCATTATCAATTAGAACAGTCTATATATGACACTGACACATAATTTCCAAAATTAACAATGTGAATCGAAAGAAGTTGACATTCGAAGGAACCACTTCCTCATTTTCTACTCCCTTCCCCATTTTAAGTGTGTTTTTTTAATACTTAAAAAACTTTTCAGGGAAACATAAAAGCTATCTTGCAAAGAGCCCCCAAAATGGAGTGAGAGGGCCAATAAATGTTCCAATGGCCAAGTCTTAATTTCTCTGGCCCTCAATTCCCACATCTGTAAATGAGGTTGTCTTTAAATTCTCTTCTAGGTACTGCCCCATCTATGATCTCAAATATTACTTTATATTTTTTGAAAGACTCTACTTCCTATTTTTTTTCTCACTTATCTCAAAATGTTTGACTTCACACTTTTGGTTCTTAGTGGTTTCTAAGAATGATACCAACCTGGCCTCAAAACCCTGCTATTTGGGGGCTCACTTGACCTTCTTTCAATTTCAGGATAGTATAGAAAAATACCCTTCCTTGTGTTGCCTGAGCTTGGCAGTCTTAGAAAATAACAGAAAAGCAAATACCTGGAAAGTGGTATAGTGATCATTATTTGTGGAATAAATCAAACTTTCAGACTCCAGCAGAGAACAAACTTCCAGGCTTTCTTTACTGGTCACCCAAGGGCCTTTTGTTCAGGTTTCTAACAGTGGCTGATGGATTACATTCCCACAGATAGCCTCCAGGGACAAGGGGGCCAGTGAGCCAATCTTTCCCCAAAGGTGTTTAACCCAGATGTGGAAAAGCTAATAAAGTCCTATTCTGTACTACTGAGTCTTTCCAATAGCAAAGAAATAAAAATAGGAGTTATTTAGTCAACTTTTGGCATACAACTCGAAAAATAACACCAATTAATAGAAAGGGAGTTGGACTTAGGGGTTTTTTTTGGGGGGAGGGCAGAAAGAGAAAGAAGTAAAATGGTTTTAAAGAATCAGAATCAGTTAAATATTCTGCAATTATAGAGAAATTTTCTGGGATGTTCTCTAATACATATTTTAAAAGCCAGACTCCCATATCCTCTGTACCTTCTCCTTCCCTTTCACATATAAAATTACATAGGACAAGTGTTGAAGATTTTGTTATAGTTGAGAGGCAAAATAGCAAAATAGGGGAGATAGAAAGACAGAGTCAAAAAGCTCCCAGTTTTGATTGTTTTCTTTGACATGTTAAAGTCATGTAATTTTAGTCAAGTAGCTAAACTTCTCATTTGTTTATCTTATCAATCAGAAAAATGGAATAACATAAAGTGCCCTGTATTTGAAGTGACAAACTGTTCAAGTAGGGCCCAATTAGTGAAAATAATGAATGTTGTGAGGTGGCACTATCAAATTTATATTGCACATTTCCTTTGGCCTAGGATTAATTACCACAGTTTATATAATCCTAACTTCAAATGGTATAAATTTGAAAATGTGTGACCATTTCTAAGGATTCTTTATTCTCTAATGGGAAGCTGACTATATATACTCTTTAATTTGCTATAGGTAAGTTGATGATCTCTGTTGGTGGAGAGTATTTCTGTACTATTTATACTGTAGTTCTGGAGTGGACCAAAAGAAATTCAGTATTCTAGGATTTAGAGTTCCTTATTTTATATAATCAGCACAGTGTTGTAGATATAGAGGTTAGCTTTGGCCTGAGGAAAACCTAGGTTGGGGTCCACAGAATAACATTGAAATCAGATTAGTCTTAATTAAAATCCATTGTATCATGAATCTACCTGCCTTTATAATTCTGAAAAAGGCAGATAACTTCTTAGTGCTCCTAGCCAACTCTCCAAACTGCACCTGACATGCTGGTCTGTGCCTATGAAGGGAGCTGTCATACCAGGAGTTCCCTCACAGCAACAAAATCACAAGTATGGACCAAAAGCAGACCAATACATAAGGAAAATAAAGTCTGGAAAAGTTTGTGTCACGAAGCTATTAAAGAGCAGAGCTGGGATGCACCCTCAGGTCCTTGGCAGCTAAATTCAGGGCAGTTTCTCTCAGTTTTTACTGAGACCTAGAGCCATTAGGATATGACGATAAATGGTAGTCTTTTTTTAAAAGTAGAATTTTGGAAGACCAAATCTTCTGTTCTTGAAACATTTTAAGATAGACCATTGAATAAGAATTCCCATTATGTTAGGATAAATTCCATTCTATTCAGGCAATAGATTCCAATCAGTTTCCTGAATTTGCCCTTCCTTTTCTTTCTAGTGACTTCATGCTACCATAATCACAATTGAGGGACAACTGCCAGAATAACCTTGAAATCAGATTAGTCTTAATTAGAATCCATTGTATCATTTTTTGTTCTTGAACAGACATTTGTTGTAATGAGCAGATTTCTGGTCATGATTAGGCTTCAAGCAAGTATCATCTTTGCCATAAAATATGGTGGCAAGAATGAACAACTCAGAAGAGGTTAAAATTGGAAGGACATTAGAGAGAACCTGCTCCAACCCCTCCATTTGACAGAAAGAGAAAGTGAAACTTAGCAAGGGTTAGTGATTTTCCTCTTGGGTTGAGTGGTAAGTGGTAGAGCTTAGACCCAGAAGCAGATATTTGACCCCAAGTCTATTCTGTTATCCTTTTCATTATTAAAAAAAAAATGGGTAAAACTCTGGCACATGCCCTTGGAGATAAAACTTTTTTTTTTTAATTTTATTGTCTCAGGTTTCTGTTTCATTTGGTTAAGCCACAAAGAGGCTTTAATTGGAGATTCAATGGAGAAGAGATAGTGAGTGTGCTAGTTCCTCTAGCTTATCTGAGTATTGCTTCTACCCTTTTTCACTCATCACTAAAATCTTCTGTGCTAAGGTTTCTTGCCTAATTTAAACCCAAATCCTGACCTTATCACTGTCTTGGAGGTGAGATGATATCCTCCCAACTGAGAAAAAATAATCTTGTGGTGAGTCTCAAAACATAGCGCCTTCACATTGACTATCCATCAGCTCTTCTGAGACAAAACTAAGCATTCTAGCAGTACTCACCAAAATCCCCTTGTGAGATAATCAAGCTAACATAGCCCAAGGTGATAGTCAAATCCTGATTCTGAGAGCCCATCTTCTATGTTGTGTGTTTCATTTATGAGCTGACTCTCCTTACTGAGAAAAGCATAGATTTCACCTTTCAGTTTTGCTTAAGCAAACATGTAGCTTGGATTAAATTGGCTTAGAGAATACCAGCAAGTACAGAAGTGGTAAGAATAATTTGGGGCTGGAAAAAGCCAGAATAGGAACTCTTTACATGATCTTTCCCTTCAATGACATAACAAATGCTTTCCCTTCACATAGGCAGTATCAGGTTTCATTCGAGTGACGGCTGAGAAAAGTTGAGACAGTGTAGGGGCAAGGAGGGGGACAAGACAACAGGATGCAATTATGTGTTAGCTTGGCAACATTTAGTCCCCTGTTTGTTTTCCTACAAAGCATCTGAACTTTTAAAAATGGATTAGTTGCACTGAACATTCAAAAGTCCATCTGCCTACTGGAGAGAGAGAGAGAGAGAGAGAGAGGAGAGAGAGAGAGAGAGAGAGAGAGAGGAAGAGAGAGAGCGCTACTGTTGCTCAGCAAGAATGACTTGGCACAGTATCCTATCACTGCCTGGGATGTGCCACAGGAAACTTGGTTTAATAAATATAACTTAGCAGTACGGGCAGATCTTTGGTCTGCCAAGTTTTTATTGAATTCTAAAAAGCTGACTGCTTTGGTCAGATAGGCTGCTCTTCCAAGTGCCATTAAGACAAATATTTAGGGATCAGGAAAATAATATCCTGCAATCCTTTCCTTATTTCAGAATATAGAAGTCATGTTTTCCCAGCAACTCCTCAGATATTTATTAAGAATTTATAATAAGATGAGAATTATTATAAGGAATTGGTTGAAAGAGGAAATCTTCCATGACAAGAAAGATGTGCCACTGTAAGCTCATCAAATCAAATCTTTTTTTTTTTTTCATTTTAGAAAGCCAGCAGAATCATTGATCTTACAGGTCATTTAGGCAAGCCCCTTTATTTCACAGATGAGAAAATGGAGGCGCAGAAAAATTAAGTGACTGGCCCAGCGTCGCACAAGTTAATGAGCAATAGGGCTGGGAGTTGATTCAAGGCTTTGTGACTTCCAGTTTAGCACCCATTTCACCTTTCCTAAAGTGTACTGGATTTAGGTTCAGATATCCTGGTCCAAATATCAAGTCTGCTACTTACTGCCCATTGTAATCTTGGACAAATCAGGTAATCTCTCAGTTTCTTTATGTATAAAATAAAAATATCTCTAAAGTTACTTCCAGGTTTCAAATTACAATTCTATGATTTGCTCAAGCTCAAATAAGCAATTATAGTTCACATAGATGTAATACTATAAGGTTTATGAAATAATTTGCATACATAATCATTTAATTTTCACAACAATCCTGTTAGCTATTATAGTATCATTAGTAGAATTGAAAGATTATGTAATGTATATAGGACTGCTTTCCATCTAGGGGAGGGGGTGGAAGGAAGGAGGGGAAAAATTGGAACAGAAACGAGTGCAAGGGATAATGTTGTAAAAAAAAATTACCCTGGCATGGATTCTGTCAATATAAAGTTATTATTAAATTAAATTAAATAAAATATTAATTAAAAAAAAAAGAAAGATTATGTAATGTACCTAATAGCATAGGGTTAAGAAATGGAAGAAAGGGCATTTGAATCAAGGTCTCTGATGCCAACCGAGGAGCCTTTCTCTTTCTTAAAATTTAATTTTATTTTATTTTTAGGTCTAAGTTCTCTTTACACCCTCCTTCCACATTGAGAAAACACCTTCCCCCCCCCCCCACCCGGGATAAAATTCAGGACAGATAGACATGTATTTCTGTAGAATAGATTTCTGTATTGATCATGTCCAAAAGAAAAAAATCTCCATCTTTTTTTTTATTATTATAACTTTTTATTGACAGAACATATGCATGGGTAATTTTTTACAACATTATCCCTTGTACTCACTTCTGTTCCAACTTTTCCCTTCCCTTCCTCCACCGCCTCCCCTAGATGGTAGGCAGTCTTATACATGTTAAATATATCACAGTATATCCTAGATACAATATATGTGTGCAGAACCATACAGTTCTCTTGTTGCATAAAGAATTGGATTCAGAAGGTAAAAACAACCCGGGAAGAACAACAAAAATGTAAACAATTCACACTCATTTCCCAGTGTTCCTTCTCTGGATGTAGCTGATTCTATCCATCATTGATCAATGAGAACTGAATAAGATCTTCTCTTTGTTGAAGATATCCACTTCCATCAGAATACATCCTCATGCAGTATTGTTGTTAAAGGATATAATGATCTCCTGGTCCTGCTGATTTCAATCAGAATCAGTTCATGTAAGTCTTTCCAAGCCTCTCTGTATTCAGAGCTGGTCATTTCTTACAGAACAATAATATTCCATAACATTCATATACCACAATTTACCCAAACATTCTCCAATTGATGGGCATCCATTCATTTTCCATTTTCTAGCCACTACAAAAAGGGCCACCACAAACAGGTCCTTTTCCCTTCTTTAATATCTCTTTGGGATGCACAGTTTGATAACTTTTGGGGCATAATTCCAGATTGCTCTCCAGAATGGTTGGATTTGTTCACAGCTCCACCAACAATTTATCAATGTCCCAGTTTTCCCGCATCCCTTCCAACATTCATCATTATTTTTTCCTGTCATTTCAGCCAATCTGACAGGTATGTAGTGGTATCTCAGAGTTGTCTTGATGTGCATTTCTCTGATCAATAGTGATTTGGAACACTCTTTCATATGAGTAGAAATAGTTTCAATTTCATCATCTGAAAATTGTTCATATCCTTTGACCATTTATCAATTGGAGAATGGCTTGATTTCTTATAAATTAGAGTCAATTCTCTATATATTTTGGAAATGAGATCTTTATCAGAATTTTTAACTGTAAAAATGTTTTCCCAGTTTGTTACTTCTCTTCTAATCTTGTTTGCATTAGTTTTGTTTGTACAAAGACTTTTTAATTTGATATAATCAAAATTTTCCATTTTGTGATCAATAATGATCTCTAGTTCTTCTTTGGTCACAAATTCCTTCCTCTTCCACAAGTCTGAGAGGTAAACTATCCTATGTTCTTCTAACTTATTTATAATCTCGTTCTTTATGCCTAAATCATGGACCCATTTTGATCTTATCTTGGTGTACGCTGTTAAGTGTGGATCCATGCCTAATTTCTGCCATACTAATTTCCAGTTTTCCCAGCAGTTTTTGTCAAATCATGAATTCTTATCCCAAAAGTTGAGGTCTTTGGGTTTGTCAAACACTAGATTGTTATAGTTATTGTGTGAACCTAACCTATTCCACTAATCAACTAATCTATTTCTTAGCCAATACCAAATGGTTTTGGTGACCGCTGCTTTATAATATAGTTTTAGATCAGGTACAGCAAGGCCACTTTCATTTGATTTTTTTTTCATTAATTCCCTTGAAATTCTTTTGTTCTTCCATATGAATTTTGTTGTTATTTTTTCTAGGTCATTAAAATAGTTTCTTGGGAGTCTAATTGGTATAATACTAAATAAATAGATTAGTTTAGGGAGTATTGTCATCTTTATTATATTTGCTCTGCCTATCCAAGAGCACTTAATATTTTTCCAATTATTTAAATCTGACTTTATTTGTGTGGAAAGTGTTTTGTAATTTTGCTCATATCGTTCCTGAATTTCTTTTGGTAGATAGATTCCCAAATATTTTATGCTATCCACAGTTATTTTGAATGGAATTTCTCTTTGTATCTCTTGCTGTTGGATTTTGTTGGTGATGTATAAAAATGCTGAGGATTTATGTGGATTTATTTTGTATCCTGCAACTTTGCTAAAGTTGTGAGTTATTTCTAATAGCTTTTTGTAGAATCTCTGGGATTCTCTTAGTATACCATCATATCATCAGCAAAGAGTGATAATTAGGTTTCCTCATTACCTACTCTAATTCCTTTAATCTCCTTCTCAACTCTTATTGTCGAGGCTAGTGTTTCTAATACAATATTTAATAACAATGGTGATAGTGGGCAACCTTGTTTCGCTCCTGATATTACTGGGAATGGTTCCAGTTTATCCCCATTACATATGATGCTTGCTGAAAAGTCTCCATCTTTATTCTGAAACTGTAACCTCTTGATTTGGAGATTAGAAGTAGTAAGTGTCATCATGAGATCTCCAGAATTGAGTATGGTCATTGCAGCCCCATCTGCTATATGTTGCAGCAAAATCATTATCACTATAAAGGGTGAACATCCAAAATATAAATAACAACCAGAACTGATGTTGATATTGTGTATTTCTAATGATCACCAGTAGTCATGTACTTAAAATATTTTGTGGTGGAACATGATAGTATGAGCGAAAATGGGGTTTTTAGCTTCCCTTGTTGTGGCCAACATCAAAGGATGCATATGTATGTATATTGTTTTAACAGATCTCTTTCCTCTATATAGAATTTCTTCTCATATCTGTAACTAATCTAATGGCTTTTTCTCTTCTACTTCTTTTGAGATGTTTGAAGGAAAAACAGTATCCAGTATACAAAATGGCAATTAATAATAATTGTTTTTTCAGTCATATCCATAACTCAATGAAAGGTTTTCTTGGTGAAGATATTGGAGTGGTTTGCCATTTCCTTCTCCAGCTGATTAAAGAAAGCAGAAGTTAAATAACTGGCCCAAAATAACTCAACTAGTTCATTCTGAAATCAGATTTCCACTCAGGTCTTCCTGACTCCACGTCCTGTGCTCTATCCACTGAGCCACCTAATTATCTCCAATAATAATAATGACAAGCATTCGTATAGTGTCTACTATGTGCCAGGTACTGTACTAAGTATTTTACAGTATTATTACATTTAGTTCTTATGACAATCCTAGGAGGTAGGTAGACTTATTATCTCCAATTTACAATTGAAGAAACTGAGGCAAAGATAGGCTAAATTATAATTGATGTTGCCCCTGTCAATAATAATAACTGATGTAGAAGAGTATCACTCTTCTCCCCCCCCCCCCCCCAGAATTAGTTTCACTCTGGGATTGCTTGAAGTAGCTCTCAGTGTAGTGATGATTATGCTGTAGTCAGGAAACCTGGCTCAAATCCACATCTTGGATGGTCACCAGTTATATGATTATGGACAAGAAATTTAAGTTCTATGAGCTTCAATTTTTTTCATCTGTTTCTTATACTCCCTGCCTCACTTTTGAAAGGAGAGTGCTTTGTAAACCTTAAATTGATGATGTTATGTGTTGTTATTAAATGGGTTAATATCTGCATCAGAAAATGTTCCCACTCTGAGGAACTTACAGGTCATTTATGCATGAATTGAACATTTCCAAAAAACCACATATCTGTTAAAATAATCAATCTATCTATAAGCATTTCCTAAATGTCTATTATATACTAGGCACTGTGCCAGACTTTGGGAATATAAGTATAAAGAATGAAATAGTCCTAATTTACAAGGATCTTACATCCTAAAATTTGATATGAAGTGGGCTAAAAGAGTGAATACCATTTATTTATTAATCATTTTCCCCATAGGATATTAGTTGAGTTGCAGCACCACTGGCAAACTTTGAAAAATACAGTGATATCTTTTTTTCTTTCTTAATAAAAACTTTGGACTTTATTTGTTGTTATTGTTATTTTAAGATTTAAACATAGTGCCATTCTCCATAGCTTGTCCTTCTTCAATTCTGTCCTGTCAGATACTCTAGAACCTACAGGTTATTGCTAAATATCCACCCAAACAGAAAATCAGCACCTTGAAGACAGCTTCTTGGAAGTTTTTAGGGTCTACCTAGAAGAGTATCTGTCACATAGGAAGTGCGGAGTAAGCATTTATTGAATTTAAAATATCAACCACCAGAAACAGTCTTCTGAATTATGATTGCTTCATTAAATTGTAAAACATTCAAACAAGAAGTGAACTTTGAGATTATTAAATCCAGCACCAAATTATTCAATCCAGTACCCTCATTTTTGGTATGATGACAAAAATGATTGAAAGAGTATTTGAAGGGCAGCTAGGTGGCACAGTGAAACAATTAGGAGGACCTGAGTTTAAATGTGGCTTCATACACTTCACACTTACTAGCTGTGTGATCCTGATCAAGTCATCTAACCTCAATTGTATCACAAAAAAAAATGAAAAAAAAATTGGGGTTCTACTGAGTTCTTTCCATACATTCTCCATTGAGCATCACAACAGAACTGTAAGATAGGGAATATAAATGTTGTTATTCCTATTTTACAGAAAAGGAAACTAAGATCCATTAGATGATTGAGCCAATGTTTAATTAGAATGAGGTCAAAAAACAACACATAAAATTCAGGGTTGGGTTTATATTATCCTAGTTTCCAAAGAAGTTAGACCTCATAATTCAGTCATCAAAATGACATACCCTTTTCATACATTACCAAGAATCCAAACAATAATAATAATAATGCACAGCCAACCAACAAGAGATGAAAATTCTGTTTCAACTTAACTGGCTGGCCTTTCATATTTCCCCATCATTTTCACTATAACTTTTGGTTCATACTCAACAATTAAGGTAGACTTTAAGTTTGTCTACCATCTTGAGTCACTGGAGAAAGTTGTAGTTTTCAAAAGCATATATGTTTTTATCATAGTCAAGATTAATGAAATTTGGATACAGTATGATCTGGCGGTTAGAAGAAGTCTTGGATTCAGATCCTTCCTCAGACATATTGTTAGCTGTGTGGTCCTAGATGAGTGCCTTAGAATCTCTCAGTTTCTTTTTCCTTGTCTATATTTATAGTGGGCAATCATAGTAGCATGTATATCACATGTATATGTTATTGTGAGGATCTTCTTGGAATTATTATATTGTAAATTGGAATATTATATGTAAAGTGTTTTGTAAGCTTTAAAATATTTGACAGATGTTAGATATTATTGTTATTACATGTCTAACAAGGTCATTAATAAGACTGAAAATTAGCTAGTATTTACTAAAGTTAGTAATACTAGTTTTGCAAATTTTAGCCAATTTTCTGTGTTCCATTAATATGTGGTCAGGGCTTAATTCCTGAGATTAATAAAATAGAATAGGCAATAGCATTGCTTCAAATCTCAGGTATGCAACATTCTGGGAAATGATAAAAACCAAAATCCTGGGACTGTCTTTCTTTTAGAGAATTATAACATGGAAACCCTGGAGAAACTTCCATCAGCCACATTCCTAGATGGCAACCAAAAAAAAGCCCCAAGACTAACTCCAGAATGTACCCTAATTCCTACAATGTCCCTAATATCCCTCCTGACAAACTCTGCCTCCTCTCAGAGCCAAAGAGCTTATTAAAAGGGAAAATGGTGGAGAAAAGCCCTTTACTTGGCTGCCACTGCAAGGCTGGTTAAAAAACCTAGCTTTTCAATACTGGACGTCCAAAACACTCCTCTACTTTTTAGCCTACTTTAAGTAAAGGGGACTTTCTTGTTGGAGTGCTCACTATGCAATCTAGTCACATGAACCGGAATTCTGTGACTATAAGGAAGATCTTTAGATCTCTGAATCAGTGAACAGTGGTATGACAAACAGAACTAAGAAAAGCAGGAAGGGGAGCCATTTGCACAGGGAAGATAATGAATTTGCTTTTAAGCATCTCGAATTTGAGGTGATAATGAAATCTATCCAGCGAACATTTCATTTCAATTTGGGTATCTTCAAGCACCATGCTTTTTACACATAAATACTTTATAGATGTTTATGATTGAAGTAAAAGTGTCTGGTGAGCCATAGGACAGGTAGGATTAGAGCTTACGCAAAGCCACAGTCATTTTTGGAGAAGTGATTAGTTGAATTAATGAAAGAAAAAAAGAATTGTGTCTCCTCTTTCTGACCTTGCCGAGACACCATGGGTAGATCTGGTCTGGATGTGTGATGTCTCTGTAAGTAATATCAACTTCATGATTTTCATTCATATGCCTTCCAAGGCATATGAGTCTAAATCCCATTTTAGCACAACTTTCATTCATACATAAAGCAAACTTTCATTTATACACAAGTATGTTTCCCCACCCTGGAAAATATATAATACTTAGGGAGAATGAAACCAAGCATTTTGAAATATCTGAATAACTCTTGTGGAAATAGACTTGTAGATGTGTTATGACTTCCTTGGGAGGAAAGCCTAAATTTGAATACATTTTTACTGTTATGAAAAACATGATTCAAGAAATAAAAACAGTAAAACTAATTGAGGCTACTCTTATTGAAATTTCCCAGTGTATTTGGGCAACACCCTTATTCTTTCTCTCACACTTAACATTTTGAGTGTTATTTTGTCTTTAAAAACCAAATTGACTCTGATGAAGCAAAACCTTCCTCCTGAAAGATTCCAGGACTGATTTTCTTCCAAAATTTAATTTCATGTAAAGAACTGCTTGCTTTAGAAAAAACAGTTAACATAAAACAGAATGCTATGTGATCTAATCTGGCCCCAAAGAAGGCTTGACAAAATGTACTTCTCTCTGTTCCTTGCAGAAATAGAAGACTGGGTCTGGAATGTTATACATGTCATCAGATACAGTTGATGTTTTGATTCTTATTGCTCAACTCCCTTTTTCACGTCTGCTACAAGGAGTAGTTTACTGGTTGGGGGGGGAGGGATGTGTTCTGAAAAGAATGTGATGTTAAAAAGCCAAAAAATGCATCAATAAAGCAAAAACTGCTTATATTTGAGCATAATTAAATACCTAGCATTGCTTGTGCTTAAGAGAAATTCTTAAGCTTTATACCTAGTGAAAAAGATATAAACAAATAGTAACTCTAGAGAGTTTTACTTCTGGAGAAAAGTGTGAATGTTGTTACTCACTTACATGGGAATAGGTAAATTCAGGACATGGGATAATTTGACTTAGAGAATCATAGCCAAGCAGAAGGAATGGCTAGTTCCCTCCTACAGAATGCTGTTCAAAATTTGACTAATTCTGAGACCTCCTAGCTTTGCCACACTGTCAGTTGTTCCAGAACAGATTTCTCTCCAAGGCTATCCACACCCACAGTTGAGAGACCACTAAGGTGGCAGTCACTCCCTATGGCAATAAAAACTGGTGAGTTTTTTTTTCTCCCAGCAAAACTACTAAAACAGTGATTCAATGAAATAAGATGGTTGTTTATGTAAATCACTGTCCAACTGACTACCAGGTAGTAGAAATCCAAGTTTCAGAGGAGGCTGGAATATAACTTTTCACTGGGTTTCCAATGTTCAGGATATCATAACTGCCTTCAGGTTGGGTAGTTAATTGGGTTTCCACTGTGTTTGAGCCAAGGTTATCTGCGATTGAAGCTGATCAGAGTTCAGGGATAACCATGTCATATGTGGGAACTCGAATGTTTTCTAATTTATACATAGAAAGGTATTGTTTAGGAAACAGACTATGGTTCATTGAAAGGAAACAGTAAAATAAGTTAAAGTCAATATGAATAGACCAGGGAAGAGAAAATTGTAAGGATCTTTTTTTTTTTCAAATATAACCAAGTGTCTTTAACTAGAATAAAATTTAAGTATGTCTTCTTCATCATAGGCTTTTGGGGTCTTTTATACCAAAAATAAGATATAATCTGTAGTTTTGAAAAATTAACACAGTTTCTGAAGCAAAAATTTGGAAACTCTCAAATTCCAGATATTATTTTTTCTTGGTTTAGCATAATAATGTTAAAAGTAATTCTATGAGCCAAAGCAAAATTAGGTCATGCTGGCCATGGAAAAGACCCAGAGAAACAAAGTATGTAGGTCACCTTGAAGTTTTGAATTTAGAAAGCTTTGGCTTACACAGTTATTTTACAGTTATATCCCTGGGAAGATGCATGAAATATTGATTCTAGATTAAACAAATAACAAATTCTACATGACAGAAAATAAGGATGAATAGCCTGAGTTGACAAGCCTCCTAGTTATGGCTAATAGCCATGAAACTTAAAAATTTTGCAAACTATATTTCTGATTATATGTCTATTCTTGGCATAATAGTTTATTTTACTGACTTTACTCTGGGCTTATAATGCATCAAAAGGAAACAATTAATTTAACAGAGAAATAAACATAAGTACAATTCATTTCTTAGCCTTCTCTCAAAAACATCATTTTGATGTACCTATATCCCCTAAAGAAAATAGAAGGGACAAGTGAATAAACTGTCAGCTTCAGAACATAAGATTTAATATTAGTTCCTATTAGCAAATTTGTAAACTATACATTAGCCAAGACATGTCACTTAACTCAAGCTAAAGTTCAAAACAATTCTTCTAAGGGATAGAGTGTTATACAAACTTACCAATTTAACCTGAATGATAGGTTATTGAATATAACTCATAAGCAGTTCACATAGTCATTATGATTATAACACTAAAATCAATCATTGGGGGCTTTAGAGGAAGGTATTTCTGGGAATAATTGACTTGGCAACTGTAGGTGACTACTGATAACTAGGACAAAAGATCAGATAGATTTTGAGGGTCTTGGAATGCACTTAACTTTGGGTAGACATTCATTGTTAATTTAATAAATATCCTTGAAAAGTCAAATGGACTCAAAGCAATATGATCTGTTTCTTATTCCTGAGGGGCAAAAATTAGGGATGACAATGGGCTTCTAGTGAATAGCTTTTGGGTAGAAGGGAAGGATTCCAATACCAAATTCACCATTCTAATGAGGGGAAAAGGTCTTGGGAAGAGAGTAGAAATATTTAGTTCACAGACATCATAACTAGGAGCAGCTAAGTAGCACAGTGGATAGAGCAACTGACCTGGAGTCAGGAAGACTCAAACCTGGCTTCAGATATTTATTAGTGGTATGACCCTGAACAAGGCACTTAACTCTTGTTTGCCTCAGTTTCCTCCTCTGTAAAATGAAATATCTTGGCCAAGAATGCCCCAAATGATGTGAAAAAAAATGACTAAAACTCCTATAGACATAATAGCCTTTGCGATCTCATTTAAGAAAGGGTTCTTAAAGAGGCTGATTTTAGAAAAGCCTGGAAAAATTTACATGAACTGATACTGAGTGAAGCAAACAGGACCCGGAAAACATTGTACACAGCAACAGCAGAATTGTGCAATGATTAATTATGATACACTTGGTTCTTCTCAGCAGTTCAGTGATCCAAAGCAATCCCAATAAAATCTGGATGGGAAACGCCATGCACATCTAAAGAGAGAACTATGGAGACTGAATGTAGATAAATACATACTGTTTTCACCTTTTTTTTCCTTGTGGTTTTTCTATTTGGTTCTGATTTTTCTCTCCCAACATGATTCATATGGAAATATGTAAAAAAAAAATGAATGAACATGTATAACAAAAAAAAAGTTTTTACATATAACTGGGGGGAAAATAATAATAATAAGTGTTCTTAAATAAGAAAATTATCTGCTTTACTGATACCTGTAACACTCACCACCTATTAGCAATTCATTTCTGTTAACAGGCAAAAGAGTTGGAAGAAGGGAAGGTTAATTATTCATACTGTCCTGTGAGTTATCCTTTGGTCTTCCTGATACTTACTTGAGATACCAGAGAAACAGAAAAGGAGTGCAAAAATCAAAGGAGTAATGATAAAGAATAGATTTGATGACCATAATTAGGAAACGTGTCTGTTTAGACATTGTTTGTTAAAAGTGAATTTTCATTTCCCTAAACCAAGACTGTGTAAGAAAATCTGGACACAATTTGGTCTATGGGACATTGTGATGAGAGAGGGCAAAAATGCTACACGAGGGTTTCATAGTAATGGTGGGCATCCAGGCAGTAGATTGAGGTTGCTGGCCATATCTAGAACAAAAAGTAGAAATGTGAGAGAACCAATAAAGAGGAACTTTTCCAGTTGCAGAATGTTGCTTCAGACTGGCCTTGCTTTCTGCTTTCTTTCCAAAGGACAGATTGGATGAAAAAGGCTGTATCCCACAAAATAAAAAGTTTTTAACTTTTATCATGTTGCTTCTTCCACCCTCTCCTTGATTCCCACCTTATTTTGCTTCACTGCTAAAATCTCTCTAGAAGTGAGGGAGGTTGGAATGAGGACAGTGTTCTTGGGGCTATTGTGATGTACATGCATACAAGTTATTATTGTAGGAATTGTATTACTATATGGAAGAGAAAATCATGCTTTTCATTTATTCAGTAAACATATTCAGCACTTTCTATATGCCAGGTACTGTGCTTTTGTTTAAAGTAGAATTTTTGCTACTTTATTAAATGGAAGATATGTTTGGATGCATTTTGACAAATACAATTATGCTCCCACAGCAAAAAAAAAAAATAAATAAATAAGTAGAGGGGATAGCAAGTTCTACTTAATGGTGGGGAAAGAACCTTATTTAAAATGGAGGTAGAGTAAGTGAACAGAAGTGTAAGCAGATGCATTCTTGATCAATTTGCTTAATGTTCTTCCCTGATATATTGTAGGCATTTAATGTGGCCTTTAAGTGTTAACATCTGTATACTCCCTTTATAACTATTTTCAGCAGATGTATGAGTGAATTTAAATATGTGGTGAATCTTCCTCCCATCCATTCCCACCTTCCCTTCCCCTCTATTTTCTGCAAAAGTGGAATATTATGGGTATCAAACACAACATAAAATGTCAGAGTTTTTCAGTATGTTATCTAGTTTTGCTGAACTGTTTTTTCCATTTGTTATTCTTTGTTAAAATACTTCAAAGCTTGAAAAGTACTTTACTAATATTATTTCATTTGATCTTTATAGCAAGAGGAAGTCAGTTTTATTTTTGTCCCCACTTTACAGATGAGGAAACTGAGGCAGTGATTTGCTCAGAATCACATAGCTAGTAAATGTCTGAGGTCAAATTTGAACTCAGGGCCTTTCTAACTCCAGGTTCAGCACTGTATCCACTATTCCATTTGGCTGTTACAAGGTATGGCTCTCTGGGAAGGAAAGACCAAAAATATTTTAAGATATGTATAAAAACAAGTGATATCAATACTTTTTTATTTTAAAATTATATTAGCTGATATTACATGGAATTTATACTTTACATGACCTATGAAATTGGCAAAGCACTGTACACACTATTTCATTTGATTCTCATGATATCTGTATGAATTAGTGCTTTTCTTATTCACATTTTATAGATGAGAAAATTGAGCTTAGTTAATTGATTTGTTCAGGGTCTTACAGCTACTACATGTTTGAGAGATTTGAACACAAATCTTTATAACTTCAAGCCCAGGATTTATCAACTGACAAACTGCCTTGACATGGTTAGTAAATATCTGGATAACTAGGCTCAGATTTGGTATCTTGTTGGTGAACTAACTCGAACACTAAATTGTGGACGAGTTTGTATCTACTAAAGTTTTATTAAACCCTTCTGTGTTCTACCTTAAAACATTTTTCTCTCTTCCTCTTTTCCTTCTCCATTCTCTTCATTCCTTTCCCTCATGTTATTAGGCTTAAAAAAGTTCCAAAGAACATTTAAGATTTTTGTTGCTTTGAAGATTTGAGAGATTGGGTTTCTCTACTATTTTAACAGTGAGGTTATAAGAAGGGAAGGCTAAATTGAGGGAGGGCAGGATTTTTAGAACTGTGATTTCATCAGTGTCAGACACTACCAGTATGGACAATCCCTTCACTAATGATTGTAATTTATACTCTTAGAGTTATCATCACTGAGCAGTTAAATAACTTGCCCAAGATTATACAGCTATATGTCAGAGGCAGGACTTCAACTTAGTCATCACCCCAAATTTCTTAGGAGATGTCCAATAATTTCTGATATATTTAGTTTGAGTTCTTAGTTGTTCTTCGGTTTTTCAATAGATAGCATGTAGCATAAAGATTTTCACCTAGCTGAGAAGACAACCAACTCCTCATGACTACATAGTAAATGTATCTTAATTTTCTTTAATTTGCAGGTTATCCTTCAAGAAGGAACCATGTCTTGGCAATTTCCACTTCTCTTTTTCACCACAGTGACTTTGACATCAGCCTACTCCCATCTCGATCCTTTCTCTCTTGAGGAACTTGGCTCAGACACTGGAATCCAGGTTTTTAATCAAATAGTCAAATCTCGACCTCGTGAGAATATCATCCTTTCTCCTCATGGGATTGCATCAGTCCTGGGGATGCTTCAGCTTGGATCTGATGGCAAGACAAAGAAGCAGTTGACAACAGTGATGAGATATAGTGTCAATGGTGAGTTTTCTCTCATTGTGGGGTTATCTGTTACAGAAGGGGAATGCCTTTTCCAGGATGGCTTCTTTGTTCCTCAGGATTCATCAAGGCTTATTGGGGAAGATCAGTGATTCCTAGAATCCCAGAATGTTAAAATGAGTTGAAATATCATTAGCTCTGGAGCTGTTTAAATTCCACCTTCGACTACTCCGTGAATAACCTTGGGCAGAAGTCACTGGATAACCATAGACTTCAGTTATCTCATCAGTAAAATGAGGAAACTAGATTGGATGGTATTTTTTCTTCTCTAAATCTATTATCATGTGATCCATTCCAGTACCTCATTTTACACAGAAGAATGCTCTGCCCAGAAGAATCAAAGTGGCTGCCCCATATATAACATAGTTGGGGGCAGGGCTGATACCAGATTCCCAGGCTGCCTAGTTCTCAAAGCTGCATCATTTCCATTACATGGTATAACCCTGGGATGAATTGGTTGTTCACTAAATGTGCTTTAAAAAAATAATGCTATAGTGAGAAAATAGCTTAATCATAATATGATATATAAATATGATTTATTTAGGGTTGTAAAGGAGCTCTGAAGTGATCCAGTCTTACTCTTTTATTAGACAAATGAGGAAATTGAGTTTGGTTTTTAAAATGAAGATTCTTGAGGAAAGTTAATTCCTTAAAGTCAGACAAATAATAATGTGGCAAAATCAGGATTCAAATCTAGGACTTGACTCAAAATCCAACTCTCTTTTCATTATAAACCATAATGTCTCTGGATTGAAAGAATTGGATGGTGGAAGTCAGGAGATCTTGATGATCTTAGGCTGACCACTAATTAGCAATGTAACTTGACTTAAGTTGGTTTCCTTCTCTTTCTCTCTCTCTCTCTCTCTCACTCCCTCTCCATTTCTCTCTCTGTCTCTCTTTCTCTCTCTCCCCCTCTTTTTCTCCCCTCCCTCTCGCTCTCTCTTTCCTTCTCCCCTTCCTCTCTCTCTCCTTCTCTCTCTCTCTCTCTCTCTCTCTTCTCTCTCTCTCTCTCTCTCTCTCTCTCTCTCTCTCTCTTCCTGTCTGCCTCTCTGTGACTCTTTCTCTCTGTCTCAGTCGCTCTCTCTGTCTCTGTCTGACTCTCTCTGTCTCTGTGTGTCTTTATCTCTGTGTTTGTGTGCTTCAATTAATGCTGCTTTTTTCTGCCTCCTTCACTGGTGTAAAAATTAATCAAGATGAATGAACATCTTGTTTGAAGCAAGGGCAAGGTAGTCTGGCAATCAGGACTTTGCCTTAGGGTACTGAACTTCAGGAGGAACTGATTGTATTTGGAATCCATCAGCAAGTAGAAACGGTTAAGCTTAGAGCCTTACTAGCAAAAATAATTAGTTAAAATAGGAAGCCAGCAGATGATAACTTCTTCCCCTCCCAGCTGTGTTCCAGGTGAGCTCCCACCTGGTCCCACTTCAGTGACCACTGCAAACCCAGACTTACTGATGTCTGCCCACAAAGACTGGTGTCTTTTTCTTTCTCCCTCAGGCAATTTGTTGGGGTCTTATCCCAGCAACCGAATTTATCTTAGAAAGTTGCCTGGAAGCATCCTTTCATGCTATTTGTGCCAGGTTAATTTGAGGCCCCAAATTGCTTGTTATGATTCTGAGCTGGAGGAAGTGATTAAAGCAGAGACTGACAGTCCAGAATTCCCTCTGCTGTATAAACTGCTGGTGCTTCGATGGGTCAGTTTCATGCTAGTTGGTTTACTTGGAGTCTGGAATGTCTTTTGCGGGGTATAAAAGAAAGTTGGGTACAATGTTTGGGAGTCACATCCAGCTTTGTCTCTTGCTTCTTGAATGACTTTGGGGAAATCATTTAACTTTTTGGACTTCCGTTTCCCTTCACAGTAAAATGAAATGCTGGAATAAGTGACTTTGAAGGCTTCCTCCAGTTCTAAATCTATAATCCTTTGTAATAAGGAAAGCAGTTTGTAATCTGCCTCTTGAAAATAGGGGATTGTTCCTTCAGGGATTTCTAAAATAAGATCTATGAACTTTTAAAAAATTAATAATTAAACTTCAGTATAGTATGTAATCCTTTGTTTTTATTTTATGCATTTAAAATATTATTTTGAGAATGAGCTTCATGAAACAGTCAAAGAAAAGTCTATGTCAGAAAAAAAATATTCAGAACATCTTTTAGGAGAGCCAAGCCTTAAAAGAGGAATATAGACTATTAGGACTAAACTCCTTTAAGATAGGGACTGTCTTTTTTTATTAATTGCATCCTCAGTGCTTAGCAGTGGCTGGAACATAGTAGGCACTTGTTGTTCCTTTATTCTCAAAGAGAGTCAGTGACATCAAGAGGATGATGTCTTGACTTGAAAATGAAATGGATTTTAGTGAGGGAGGACCATACAAAATCATCCATCTCACTTTCTCCTCCAGAGTCATCTTAGTTCAGTGGCAAACCATAGATCAGTATGATTGTGGATGGATTGTTTATTGGATTGGAATATCACTATTTTCCCTCACAGTCAGTAAGTTTTAGGCCCATTTTAAAAATAAGGAAATGAGGCTCAGAAATGTATATGATTTTCCCAGAACTAGGACAAGGACTCAAGCTCACTGCACCTCTTGTTTGCTAGCTGATCAGAAGCTGATTCTGAGGTCAAATTCTGGAAGAAGGGGTTCAGGGAAGGAGGAAGACTAGGAAAAATTCAGGTCCATTTCTGGAGACTCTAGCATTTGAGCCATGATTTGTGGAAGGATCTGTACATTTATAACTTTTCTTTTTGTTATTTTAACCTCTAAATGTCTCTGGTGCTTGAAAGTGAAAACCCAGAAAAAAAAAGAAGCCATCTAAAGAAAGGCTAAAAGCTGTTTCATAGAGCAGGATAAAGAAGGAAAAATGAGAATTTAATAAAATGATGATTGTCAAGTACCGTGTAAATCTTTAAGAGCTATACAGACATAATTTATGACAAATAGGTAGAAGTCTGAACCACCATAGTCAAACCCAATTTCCAAACATCTAAAAACTAAGAAAGGGAATTAATAAGCTAAGCCTTAGAGTTGGTCGGGGATAACAACCTGGGGTCACTATAATTCCCCAGACTTGCTAGGTCTTGCTTTCCTGTGTCATCACCTTCTGTGTGGGATCAGGGAGGTATTTCTGGACTCCATTGCATCATGCAAGTCTTCTTCTTGTGGGTTTTTTCTTCAGAACAATTATATTCTCTCTAAAAACATTGGTTGCAAGATTTATTATTTCATAGTTAAGTGAATTGCCTCCAAAAATGATGACTAGTAACCTTTCTATAGGGCAAGCCCACACTTGTAGACTCTATAAAAAGAGTATTTATTTAAAAAAACCACCCACATGCAAATCCAACCAGTGGCACTTTCAAATACACTGATGTTTTTGTCCTTTTGATGAGTTATCTCTACCCCTAATCCATCCTCTCTGGCCCTCTCTTCATTTCTATTCAAAACAAAATAAAACAAAAAGAGTAGCATTGGTATTGAAATCTGGCTAAATGGTATAAAATTCAGTCTGGAAAAAGAACAACAATTGATTGAGTACATCCTCAGCTTTTGGGCATTCTAGGACAAAATGGTTGGGTCGTCTCTGTGGAGGAAGGGCTAAGGTAGGACTGGTTTATTGAGCATTAAAAATAAGAAAGGATATAGAAAGGATATTGAGTTAGAGTATCTGGGGTCAAAACTTCCTTCTGGTACTTTCTGAATGATCAGAGAAAGTCATTTGGCTTTCCCGGGCTTCAGTTTACTTTTCTGCAAAGTGAGGGAATTGAATTTTCTGGGCCCTTAACGTCCCTTTCAGCTCTTTATCTGTGATCCTTATTACATATTTATATGGCATTTCTCTTAAGCTTATGATTTCATCTGTGTAAGGGAGTCCTAGGGAGGAAAATGTTTTTACCAATGCAAATCAGCACTTCCCCTCAGTCTTGTCTAGGGACATTGATTTTTTTTCTCTAGATTTGACCAGTAAGCCCTAAAGTGTCATATGAAAGGAGAGAACTGATCTCAAAGTCAGGAAGACAATTTGAGTGAAAGAAGGATCTGCAGGAAGTGTAAGGTCTGTGGGTATTACCTAACCCTAGCGTTTCCTCCATCTAGTGGAATATTCTGCATACAGAAAATGTTCACTGAATGAATTACTGATAAACATTTATTGAATGAATATTTTGTCAAAGGTGAACAATGTGCCTGATGTTTGAAGTTGACCCTATTCTATTGAGAGTCTTTTTTTTTTTTTTGAAGAAAATTGAAATAACAGGAGCAAGCCAAGATCTTAACTCTTAATTGACACAGTAGTTTCCTGGTTGTCTTGTTTCATATTAAAAGCATTTTAAACACCTGTGGTTTTTGTCTGGATGGTAGTTAGTAGAAGGAACCACTAGAAGGAATAGAGCTCAGAACTTTTCTAAACTTTAATGAACAACCTTGTCAGTTGCCAGGCTGACAAAATACATCCCCCAATGGCCAAGCCTCTGGAGATGAGCCACTTTCCACTTTTAGTCCAATCTTCAGATGATAGGTCTTTGCTGGATTAATAATTAATGCTTTTCCAGCTTAGTAACATTCAATAGTAACAACAATAATGGCAGCATTTCTATAACATGTTAAGTTTTGCAAAAGACTATACATTATTTTTATCTCAGTTATTCAACAGCAGTCATTAAAATGCCATAGAGTGCTGGATGCTAAAGATCCAAAGACAAAGATAAAATAACCCTTCTCTTAAGAAGCACTTTCCACTATTTTGAAAACTCTCTTATACAACTGATAAACAGACAGGCAAGAATTAACATGCCTTGGAAGTTGCAGTGGTCCTATGTTTTTATCTTCCTTCTAGCAAGTCCCAAGGGTCCTCTCCACACCATGATGGTGCACTGGAAAAGACCTTGAGTGAAGGTCTCTCATCATTAATCCTTTTAGAATCAGGTAGGATGTTTAGTAATTTACAAAATAATTTCATAGTCAGTATTGTTCAATGGAAAGAATGCTGGCCAATGAGATTAGAGGACCTGGATTCAAATTGTGGCTGAATCACTTAGCTTCTATTTGTAAAGCAAAAGGAATGGACTAAGTTCTCTTCCAGCTTGAGAATCTATGACTTGTGTCTTCAAATATGTCTATTGAACCCTAGACTCATAGAAGTATGGTCTGAACTGATAAATTCAAGGGTGTAAGATACATTGGTATTCCTTGACTAAAAAGTAATATCAAAGAGTATGAAAATGAAACAACAATAAAATCAAATTATTCCTTTAATATGTGAGAACCCAAGGGAACCTTCAAACCCATCTCCTCTCATCTGCTTATCATAAAGATAGGTGAAGAGGTGAGCATGAAGTGTTGTATCCCCACATACTTCCATAGTTGAACTGCTGTGAGCAGAGATCCATTTTGGATCAGGATATTAGCCAATTTGACTTTGAACCTAAAGTTGAACTTAATTCTATAGGAAAAAACTCTTGATTGTAAAGGGGTGACGTCAATATATCAAAGATGTCAGAGCCAATTCTACCTTATATTAATAAATTTATGTGCCTTGTGATTTTGCCTTTGCTCTGTGTCAGATTTAAAGTCCCAACAGTTCCTAGGTTGTTATCTGACTTCCATTTTTAAGAGAGGGCTCACTTTAAGAGAGGGCTTAAGACAACTAAGACAACAGAATCAGCTCTGCAACCCTTTGATAAAGAATGTTCTTATTCCCCATAAGTTACAAAATAGAGGTCTCTTTTTTATTTTCTTTGTAATTAATTTGCTGCATTCTCCCATCTCTCCCACAGGATATGGGAAAGCTTTAAAGAAGATCAACAAAGCCATCATCTCCAAGAAGAATAAAGACATTGTCACAGTGGCTAATGCTATATTTGCAAAAAATGGCTTTAAAATGGAAGTGCCTTTTGTTACAAGGAACAAAGATGTGTTTCAGTGTGAGGTCCGGAATTTGAACTTTGAAGATAAAGCCTCTGCTGCTGATTCCATCAATCTCTGGGTTAAAAATGAAACTAGAGGTGAGTATTTGTGCACTCTGAAAAATACTTAGGATGACGCAGAGTAGATGAATGAGATCTCAAGATATATTCTGAACACCCAATTGGATTGTCCCACTCAACCCTCTGTAAAGGAAAACCTTATTAATCCAGCTCCTGCTAAATTGGAATTTGGAATCATTTAAATAGCCATTTATTTTCATAGACAGCTGCCCCAAATCTTCTCTTCTTCTTAATAACATTCTCAATTCCTTCAGCAGATCCCCATATCACTTGATTATTGTTCCTTCAGGCTCTACTGGGCATGTTCTGATTTTCAGAGCCCTTCCTAAACACCCAGAACATGGGTTTACACATGTGGTCTGAAAAGCGATAAATACACTGTGTGTCTATAACTTCCCTCATTCTAGATACTGCTTCTATCCATGGAATTTTGGTTAACATACTGTTGGCTCATGAGCTTTCAGAATAGTAAAGTACCTAGTTTTATTCCCAGTAGTCTAATAATTTCTCCTTTGTACTTTACTTGTGCAGTTAATTTTTTTTTAAAACCAAAGTAGTAAGTTCTGTCTTATTAGAGTCATACCATATTTCTTACCTTGTTTATAACTAATTAGCCATTCCTGGATAAGGGAAATTATGGAAAGTCTTCTTGTACAAAGTAGGGATTTAGTTGGGATTTTAAGATTGATAAGCATTTTTGTCAGTAAACTGAATTCAGAAATCAATAGCATGACTAACATAATAGACAAATGACAGAATCTAATAGCATTCCACTATATCAGAGATTGACACTGATCCTTGAATCACCTCCAGCTTTTCAGTCAGGGCCTAGTTTACCTACCTGTATTATCATCCAGCCCCTTCTTGTCCACAGTGATATTATGAAATGCCTCATTGAAATCCAGGTATACTATGTCTGTAGCAGGTTAGGAGAAAGCCAGACTTTTAGCAAATCTACTTGAAAATATGAATGTCTGTTATGACTTATTCTTGGTGAGCTCAGTTCATATTGATCAAGCTTCTTTTTTTTTTGTTAACCACTTTGTCATGAATGAAAGTCAAAAATATCTATCTATAATTTAAAGCTCTCCCCTTTTTGAAAATTAGTATTTCATTTTCTAGTCTCCAATACTATGATGCCTTTTCCTTCCTTCATATTTCCCCCCTCAAAAAAAAATCAGTGGAGTCACAGAATTATAGATTTAGGTAGAAGGTTTAGCAGTCAGATGCACAAATTTTTTGGTACATTAGGATGCAATTTTTATCCAAATAAGATTTTTATTGGATAAAGAAATTTATGTTTATCAAGCTAAATAGTCTCTTCCCTATCTGGTGACCAAATTATCTGTGAATTGGACTTTTAGTGAGTTGGAAGGGAGGGATATCTACCCCAAGCATGTGAAGATTTCTCCTGGAAAGTGGTAAGATGAGAACCATTTGTTTCAATTTGTTTTGGAGCACTTAGAGTTTGGTCAAACATCAAAGACACCAAGATCATCCAATGCAGTAGTCTTGACTTTTATCCTGTCACTGGATTTAAATGATCAGGAAGAGAGACTGAGGCTGATGATTTTGGGCAATTCTGCCTTAAATTCAATTCATGAACAAGCTAAAACATCATCCTGTGATGTCATTGATCCCTTTTGAAAATGAAGGACAAGCAACAACCAATTTCTCACCCTCTTATGAGAGGGAAGATGGCCTTGGAGTTAGTAAGACAGTGGATGAAATGCTGGTCCTGAAAGTATAAAGATTGAGAGCTTACATTCTAATGGGGAAACCCAACTCCTAAAGGTGCTGATAAGTGAGGCAAGGAGGAGAAAGAGCTCTTTCCTTAGAGCCATACCAAGGAGAGAAACTGTAGGATGAGCATTGAAGTCTGGTTCCCAAGAAGATGAAGCAAAAACCTTACTCATGAGAGCTTAAGGGTCATTGGGATAAAGTCAAGAAATTCTAGATACAAATTCTACCTTTGACCCTTACCAACTTTATAATCACGGACAAATTACTCAACTTTTTTCAATTTCTACAACTGTAAAAAAGGCTTAATTGAGATAATGTGTACAAAGCACTTTGTAAACTAAATATAATATTATATAACATAGGTAATAATATATTATTAATATATTATATTATTCATTTTATTAATGTCAGTACTTACTGTCTCTTACCTGGAATTGCCTGTTAACCATGTGTTCTCTGGATCCCTTTCTAAGGATCATTCTTCTTTAGTAGAAAAAACAGAAGTCAAGTAAATTTGGGTGACAATACCTCATAAAGCCATCTAGTCCCAGGCAGCCCTTCTATAGCTTCTTTGACCTTGAGTGACTGAAGAAAGGTGAATACTGAGCCTTGAATTAGGAAGCTCTAAATTTATATCTGGCCTCAGACACTTATTAACTCCATATCCTGGGCATATCACTTAACTTCTGTTGCCTCAGTTTCCTCAGCTGCAAAACCAAGGATAACATTATATATTATATGTATAATATAACATAATATGTCATTAATATAATGTTACATAATATAATAGTAATAATATATTAACACAGGGTTATTGTGAAGATCAAATGAAATAACCTTTATAAAAAGTGCTTAGTTCAGGGCCTGGCACATAGTAAGTGTTATATAAATGCTTATTCCCCAGAAAATGCATTGATTTTGAGGTGGAGCCTAGACTCATCCAGGCTTCAAGACATGCTGGACAAGCCAGGGCAGGTCACTTTTTATATTTGTAAATCTCATTTTCTTCTTCTGTAAAATAGTGTCAGTTAAGATAGCTTCTTTAAAGTCTTCCAAAAATTTCAAGTCTTTAAAGATTTATTTAAAGTCTAACAAGCTTTTTGTACATACTCTGTCTTTTAATACTTGTAACAGCCTTTTGAGATAAATATTCCAGATATTATCATCACCATTTGACACATGAGAAAACTGAGACTTAGAGTCAGGTTAAACAATTTGACATAGTCACACCATTGGGAAGGATCTAAGGTAAAATTGGAAATCTTAAATCTTAACACAGTATTACATAACATAGCCTAGAGAGACATATTTTTATAATTTTTATTTTATTTTTAAATTTTCTTTTAATGGTATATTAATTTTCCAATTATAAGTAGAGATGGTCTTCAACATTCATTTTTATAAGATGTTGAATTCCAAATTTTTTCCCTTGCTTCTTTACCTCCTACCCCTGCCTAAGACAGTAAGCAATGTGATATAGATTATATATGTACAATCAATTTTTAACATTTCCGTATGAGTCATGATGGGAAAGAAAAATCAGATTAAAAGTGAAAAACCACAAGAAAGAAAATATAATATAATATAAATAATAATAAAATAATATAAAATTTCAGAATCTCAAAGCCAGCTAGAATGGCTCCAGATCCTATTAGGAGCAGAATATCATGGACCTAAGAAGTATTGGTGGCAGAATTCTAGTGTTCAATGGATAATTTCCTATGGAATTATTTATGTAAGTGGTGAAAGGCTCTTACCAGCTTGCAGAAACTTATTTTTCCCATAAATTAAGTGAAATACTATATAGTAACAAGAAATGGTAGAAAACGGGATCGCTCTTTTCTACTAACTATTAAAAAATATATTTAAATGGGTTTTCATCCCTTGTAATCCAGAGTACCTTTGCATGAAGAGCTTGGACTTAAGCCTTGGCCCAAGCAGCTGAGCCAGGAGCTTGCTGATTCTGCCCATTACCTAATCACCAAAACATACTATAGAAGGGGATGGGTGTGGGGGCAGCTTGACCCTGGAAGGGAACGGCTTCCATTCCCATAATATCAAGGTGCTACTCCCCCTACCAAGAAGAATAAAAATACCATGACAGAAGTAATAAGCCTGGATTCCAGTGAGAAGAGTGAACCCCTTTGACCTGATAGCATTATATTCAAGCAAGAGTCAACACAGGAGGTAAATCCATGTGCCTCCTGAGGTTTGGTGGTGTTGTACATTGCATGGAAAAAATCGTGATAAGAAAGCAAAATAAAGGTGGTCATTCTAATTTCTTTCCTCTATTAATGATTTCTAATTTTTCCTATCTATAGCTTGTAGGTATGCTTTTGCTTAATTTTTGTCTTTTCTATTAGATTGTAAGTTTCTTGAGATCAGGGAATGCTTCTTTCTTATTTATTTCCTCAGCACTTAATACATGTGCCTCATGCACAATAGGGACTTAATAACCGTTTATTGACTGACTTATAAGGAAAAAATCGGGAAAGTTTTTGTGGTGATCAGAGCATGGGACCTTTGTACATTAAAAGGATGTATCTATCATTTGATCAACAAGTGTTTGCTGTATGCTAGATACTAAAGATGCTAAAGATAAATATTAAATACATATAATATTTATATATTTGTTTATATTTAAATATGTATTTATTTATATCTGAATCCAATATATATTTGTGTGTATATTATATATATGAGATTCATTCTTTTATATATATACATACATACATACACGCACACATATAGACTTCATTCTTATTATACACATGCGCACACACATATACACACATATACACATATATAGGCTTTGTTCTTATACACACACACACACACATATGTGTGTGTGTGTTTATGTATACACATACACACACAGAGGCACATTTATATATGAAGCTAATTTACTTACAAGAACTGATGTATCAGACCTGCCTATATTTTTGTCTTAGTACTACTTAAGGAAATGCTTTGGAACTGTTAGAAATTAGAGCAAGAATAAACAGCCAGAACATGAGTGCCAATGGAGAATGTCTTAGGAATGGCTGCTTTTTTCCTTCTGCTCTTCAATTCAATGGCACACTCATGGTAGTCTTGAAGTTTCAGGAACTGTCTAGTACACAGTCATATACTAGGAGATGAGAGTTATAGGGTTCTGAAGGTTGTACTCAGACCTAGTTCAAATCCTGCTTCAAATACTGATTAATTATGTGATTCTGAGCAAGTCACTTAAATCTCCCTTAATCTCATTTACCTCATCTGTTAAATGGGGATAATAGTGCCTCCCTGACAAAACTATTATAAAAAATTAAATAAAACGGTATTTGTAAAGAGTTTTGAAAACCTTAATGCTCTCTACAAATGTTAGATATTATTATTGTTAAATTTGAGGGTAACTAAAATAGTGGTTTGATGGTGACTACCAAGATCTTAGAAATACCGATTTTTAGGAAGGAACTTGATAGGTCTGCTCTTCTGACCCTCTTATTTTATAGATGAGAAAACTGAGGCCTGAGAAATTAAGTGATGGCAGAGTTGGAATTTGAACCCAGGTCCTCTGCCTCCACCTGCAGCATCCCTTAAGAGGCTGTGTATGAGCTGCTTGGACTCAAGGAAATGCCCTTTTATTTAAAGACGTGACAGCTATGAAATTGTTTCACAGGGCACAAAACCCTGTTCAGGGTTTTTTTTTTTTCAAATTTTGAAGAAATTTTAGCAACTTATGTAGATATCACTAAAAATAGTAGATGTAATCTCAGTGATAGGAAAAACTTCAAGTATTTTTAAATTAAACTTAAAATTTCAAGGACCCCAATCTCTAAGCTTTCCCTATCTCCAGAACAGTTGGTATCACTTCTGTTAACTAAATGTCAACATGCTACAATTGCATGTTTGCTGCTTGGTTTTTAGTCATATCTAGGCAGAAATCACAGTTGAAAGTCTATAGAGAAAAAGTGAAAGGAATTTTAAAAACTGGTTTTGACCAGAGTTCACATATTTTCATAGAAGCTGGTCTCCTGTGGAGAAATGGGATTTGATGCCTTTTATGATTTTTAGTAGGTGATATAGGCCATTTTCAACACCGTGAGGTTGGAAGACTGGGAACCGGGAAACCTGAATTCTAGAGCCAGCTCTTTCATTTTGTGCTGCTTTTTGGGGGGCCTCTGTTTCCTTGCCTATCAAATGAAAAAGTCAGCTTAGATCAAAGTTTTTAACCTGGAGGCCATAAATCTTTATGTATACATTTCAAGGGAGAATGTGAACTTAGATGGGGAAAAATACATGTATCTCAATTTTAACCAACCTCTCACTGTAACGTAACACCTTCCTCCAGTTAAGACATTCTCAGAAGGGGTCCATCCATCCATGAGTTTCACCAGAGTGCCAAAGGGGTCCAAGGTATTTGTATATGTGGGACTGCTATTATTCTCTTAAAAATGACGAAGGGGATGGTTTTAGAAAAACTTGAGCAGGCGTGAAGAGATACAAAATGGAGTGAGCAGAATCAGGAGAACAATTTATTCAATAACAATAATACTTTAAAGACAGACAATTCTGAACCAACACACATTTTCAAAGGATTCATAATGAAAATTATCTATTTCCAAATAGAGAGGTGAACTCAGCATGCAGATTGAAATGTTTAGATAGCTGTAGAGATAGATATGTATGCTTATATGTATATAGAGATAGATATAAATATATTATATTTATTTTGGGGCATGGCTAATGTGGAAATTTGTTTTGTTTAACAATGTATTAAGTGTATATGTATAACTTGCTTTGTTTATCATGTTTGTTAAATGAGCAGTGTGAAGGAAAGAATTCAGAACTATAAATAAAAATTTTTTTAAAGGGGAGGAGGGTCCACGTTACAAAATAAGTTTAAAGTATCATTGGACTAGAAGAATGAATTGCAGAATGTTGTGATGCTCAGAATATGGGGCTTTGAATAGAGAGATCTGGAGTTCAAGTCCTGTGTCAGACATTTAGTTTGCATGAAGCTTTGAGTTCTACATCTTCCAAAGGGGAGGAGAATTGGACTTAGTGTCTTCAAAGGTCCCTTGGACCTTCAATCTATGATCTTTTGAACTCCCAGTCCTGCTCCTATTATCTCTAAATCCCTTCTTGTCTTCTCATCAGTAGACCACATAGATTTGATCTCTCACTGCATTTTCCTTTTGATTTTACAGGAATGATTGACAACCTCATCTCCTCAGATCTTATTGATGGCGTGCTCACCAAGCTGGTGCTTGTCAATGCGATATATTTCAAGGGCTTGTGGAAATCACGATTTCAACCTGAAAACACAAAGAAACGCACGTTTGTGGCAGGTGATGGGAAGTCTTACCAAGTACCAATGTTGGCTCAACTGGCGGTGTTCCGATGTGGTAAGCTCCCACTCAGGGGCCCAGAATTCAAAAACAAAGAGAGACTTTTGTAAAAATTCTGTTGTGTGAGGCAAGATCTAGTACAGATGAACAGTGGTTGTTTTTCCTTTTTTAAAATTAAGGTTTTTTTTCAAGTAAAAATAAAAAGCTTAGAGGTGAGAAGTCTCTCTTTCCTTAAAAAGTAGTGTCATAATGTTACCAGGCATTTATTTAAAACCTTTAGAGCTTAGTAAGGCCTATAATACTGTACCACTCCTTGAAAGCCCTAAGATCACTTCCATGGCCCAAAAGTTTAGGTGATGTTAACAGGCTAGGTTTCAGTTATGTGAGAGCTAGCCATGGCTTAATTTAGGGATGCTCATTGCCATAAATCTGGCCTGTAGATGGTGTGGTTTTTAGCCACAAAAGTTTATAAAAGCCATCTGTTACAGTCTTTATCCTTAGGAGGATTTCCTATGATTATAAAATTAAAGATCCATGGATCTTTTAAAGGAAATGTGATATAATGCTTAGAGAGCAGACCAGGTCACATACTCTGGAGGAAGTCCTACAACCTTTCAGCACTCAGTATTTGAGTATCAAACCCAAATACAATACAAATCCCTAGGAGATACATAGTGACTAAGAAAACCACAAATTAACATTATCTATGCAGTATTACATTTTAATTTATTTTGTTATAATTTCACAATACATTGTAATCTTGATTACCTAAACTGCATTTATCCAGAGCTTGACACTTCTGCTGTAGTCAACTCTCTGAAATGAGAAGGTGCTAACCTCAATTGCTAGAGGGAGTTTCTTCCTCTTGGGAGTTCTCTATAATGATGAAATCACAGAGCTAGTCCCTGTGAAGGATCAAGTGAATTTTCCTATTAATGATTTAATTTCCTGTTAATGACTTAAAGACCTCTGTGCTCATTATCATAGCATGAATGAATTAAAGCCATCTTTCTCTTTCTTTATTTCTTTTTTATCCTGGCTATTCTAAACTATATCACCTCTATAATCTGATAAACTCCAGTGGCTCCCTATTGCCAAATATAAGATTTTCTGTTTTGTTCCTCACCTGCTCCCTTCCTACTTTCCCAGTCTCCTCTTACCTTCTCCCCTCCACCTGGTGATCCAGTGGCAGTTGTGTCTTTGCACATTCATCTGTCTCTAAGCATTTTCTCTGTCTACCTCCCAATTCTGGAATACTCTCCCTCTTCATCTTTGTCTTTTGCAAAACCTTAATCCTAGTGTCTTCCCTCTAAGATTACCCCAAAATTATCCTGTAGAGATCCATTTGTTCCTGACTGAACTCTCCTCTTCCCTTTAGACTGTGAGTTCCTTGTGATGGCTGTTTTTTGCCTTTCTTTGTAGCTCTAGGGCTTAATAAGTACCTGTCACATAGAAAGTGCTTAAAAAATGGAGTTGACTGAAACACTTGGGAACCAATTTAAATTAGTAGTGATTACTGCTTGAAAATGTTGTAATTTATGACTTGAACCTAAACTTATATGTTTGATTTCCAATATTATATTTTCATAAATCTTCAGGCAATTAAACTTCAACACTCGAATTCTCCAATGAATCTGTGGCAGATTTTTTTTTTAATTGGCAGTTCTTGTCCTTATTAATCCACAGTGAAACTGTGAGCTGTTCTATTAGTTATCCCTAATAAACCTTAACATAGCTGTGTAACTTGGAAGAGACAATCTATTTGAGATAAGATAACTGTTCCATGTCTCTTGCTACCAATATACCTCTTGGGAGGACAGTAGTCTAGTAAAACTTTTGCTTATTTAAGAAAGTATTTTTTTAAGCTCCTGACATGTTTATAGCATGTCTTTGGGGCTATTGAAATACCAGAAAGAATAGTAGTTGGCTTTCTATAAATAAATTTGTCTTAAAATTAGGCTGTTTAAAAGCAAAGGGAGGGATGGGTATCTTAGTATCTTTCTCCACAATCCAACAGCATTAGCTCAGTAGTTACAACCACTTGCCATTACCCTTAGTTTTTGCATTATCTATAGTGATCTTACCAGGATGATAGAACATATATCCCTACCTGTTTTTAACATAGGTCTGCCATAAGTACTTTCTGGTACCAGGCATGGAGCCAAGCTGCTATTTGCAAAGCTCTTTTAGGTAATCTTTGCCATGTTGTCTGGAGAAGGGAGTGCATGTATTATATTTGTGAAGCTCTACTAGAAATTTGGCAAATTATGTCATGCTCAATTACAATTAAATCATGGTTAACATTGTTAAAACAATACTTTAAAAATTGTCAAATTCTCCCATTCCTTCCTAGCGTGTAATTTTTAATAGAATGAATTGTTGTTGTTTGTACTTCATTCTGGAAGAACACCATGACTTCAGGAAAGTGATGCCATGACATGCAAGTGAACTGGATTTAATTGAGAGAGGGCTGTGCAAGGTCAATAGAGAGAGAATTGTTTCTAAAAATTCAGTTCCCTGTCAAGCTTAATAAACATTTATTAAGTATCTGTTATATGTAAGATATTGGGGCAGAAAGGCAAAACCAACATATTACTTTTTTCCTGTCCCAAAAAGCTTACCTTTTATTGGGGGTTGAGTGAATGCAGTATTTACATAAGGAAGTTTATACTGAGTAATTTTTAAGAGTTAAAGAATGCTAATAAGAGAGACTCAGTAAAGGCTTGTGTAGAAAGGTGACTCCTGAGCCATTCTTTGAAGGTAGCTAAAGATTTTACAAGACACAAAGTTAAAAGACGTGGACCCACATGTAAAAAGACAGAAAAAGGAGGTAGAGGGTCATGTCCTGATAATTGCTGTTCTTTCAATTTGATTGGAACAAAAGTGTACAAAGAGATCTATCAAATAATATTGAAAAAGGAGATGAAAACTAGACTTAAACATTTTGAAAATTTTAAACTGAGACCTACCCCAAAACAGAATAAAATAAACTGGGATCTAATTACTTTTATGCCCTGTTTAGTTGAGTTCGATAAGTTGTTTTCATCAACTGCATTAGGACCATTTTTTGTTAATTGAACAGATTTTCCTATAGTCACATTATATTGATATATTGACTCTGGAGCTAAATGGATATAGTAATTTATAAGAACTACCATAGGCTCCTCTGTTCCTAGCAAATTTTGTGCCTGTGACAAGGTTTAGAACCATTTGTCCAATCTGTCTAAGTGAAAATCATGATCCAGATTTGGGCAGACCAGGTCACCATTATCTGAGTTTTATCTATACAGATTTCTAATTTCTTGGACTATCAGTTTTGACAATGTAAGTTTTCTTGCCTGGGTGAGTTTATTTTTTTCTTCTCTTTATATTTTTTTTCCAAGAAATAGTATTATTTTAGAAAAAAGAAATTGATCAAGCCATCAATAACTCCCTAAGAAAAAATCATCACGGTCAGATGGATTTACAAGTGAATTCCACCAAATATTTTTTAAAACAGACCTATAGTTTTCCTCATTCCTTTTATTTCTGACTTTTTTTTAATTTTCAGAAACATTGGAATATGCACCAGAAATAAATTCCCCATGGGGACTTATACCCATGGGACACTTAACCCTGACAGTCCAAGTTTGAAATATAGCTATGGCAAATTTGGCACTTAGCATAGTATGTGACACATAGTAAGCACTTAATAAAGATTTTTTGATTGATTGAAAATCATAGTTTTGTAGTAGCATAGATTTAGAGTTAAAAGGGCCTTAGAGGCTATTGATTGAACTTCTTCATTTTACAGATGAGGAAACTGAGGTTAAGTAATTTTCCTAAGATCACACCAATAGTAATCACAGAGACCAGATTTGAAACTAATTCTATTTTAGGAGAGACAACTAGATATTGCAGCAGATATAGCACTGGTCTTGGAATTAGAAAGACTCATCTTCATGAGTTCAAATGCAACCTCAAACATTAAACCCTGTTTTCTTCAGTTGCTTCATCTATAAAATGAACTGAAGAAGGAAATAGCAAGCCAAAAATATCTTTGTCAAGAAAACCCCAAAGGGATCACAAAGAGTCAGACACTACTGAAAAAAAAAAAACTAAACTAAAAAACTTTTAGGAAAGACCCTAATCATGCTTCTTCTCAATAATGTCTCCCCACCACCTTCCCCATTCCCCTTTATATGTTGTCTTCCCCCATTGGAATAATAATTCTGATTAACACAATGACCAATCAAAATTCCAAAGGATTCATGATAAAACATGCTCTCTACCTCCAGATAGAGAACTGATGAGCTCAATGCAGATTACTTTTTCTCTTTCTTGCAACATGGCTAATGGGGAATTTGTTTTGTCTGGCTGCATATTTGTAATGAGTTTTATTTTTCTTTCCTCCTCATTGGTTGGGAGATGAAAAGGAAGAAGGAGAAAATTCAGAACCGGAAAGAAAATCAAAATGAAATTTAAAAACAGAATATAAACTCCTTTGAGAGTAGGAGTTTGCTTCACTTGCTTGTATTTACTGCAAAAGCCTAGCACAATACATGATGCATAATAAACACTTAATGTTCTTGTAGTACTAATAAAGTGTTTGCCCCGTAATAGGCACTTTACTAAATGTGATGTCTAAAGAAATGCATATCACACAAGCCAGTGATGTAGATTCAGGATGCAGATGGATTTTCACTTTGTTAACATGATAATTAGATTGGCTTCTTCTGATGAATTAGTATTTGTTATTTAATAAAAATAAATCTTGGAAGCCATATTTAGTTCCTACCATTAACATACATATTCATACATTCACAACATTGCACTGTACTCCATAAAGTAAATTCTTGATAGTCCAGGGAAAACGTTTGGCCAGTTGTGATGAGAATTGATATATGTATAAAGAATCACATGAGCTAATTTCCTATGTAAAATCTTTATAAAATTATTTATTTGAAAAGAAAGAAAACTGGATAAACTCAAAAATGTTCCTTTATTTGGACTAGGAATTTGGGTTTTTGTTTGTTTTTCAGAAAGGATGTAAATGCCATTTTTATATCTTCTCTTTGGGGACTAAGGATAGAAATGAAGTATAATTGAGTGAGAATCACATGCTGGGATACATAAAGGCTCTCTAAGCATCCATGGTCTTTTTTTTTTTTTTTTTTGATATTTTTTCATTTCTTAATTTCTTATTTTTCATTCAAATCTTCTAGGTTATATTTCCTTCAAGCAAAAATGTTTGCCTTCTCATTGTTTTTCTTTGCAGGCTATCAAATAAGATTTGATAGCATCACCAAAATCTTCTAATTTGCAAAGATATTGAGTGCCCTTTAATACCCAAGAATGTAGAACAAAGTACATAGAATTTTAGGACTGGGACATATCTTGGTGGGGAAAGAACTTTTGTGTTCTGCCAAGAGACTGCCTACACTCCCTTCTGCTCCTGATTCATTGTTTTATGGAAACAATAACTTTCAGCTGCAGCAGGTGTGATTTCTTTTGGTCACTGAATTATCTTGTGTTTAGAATACTACTTCAGAAGTGAAGTGACATTCAATGAGATTAGGTTTCTAGAAAATTTCCATAGAATCACACAATGAATTATTCCTGTCTTTTAAAAAGTGGTGAAAGAATATGATTTCATTTCTGAAAAAATAATCTTTTCTTTTCTTTTTTCCCCAGAGGAAAGCTTTTAGTTTATCTCCTTTTCCTCAATACCCACTCTATCTATTTTCTAGCATATATATGAATGACCACTGAAAAATTTGTGATTAGAACATGAAAATACAAGAGTATATGGGGGATAGGCAAAGCAATGGTCATTGGCTATGTGTAAAGACTGGGCATTGATTGATATTATAAATAGAATCAATAAATCACATATATAATTTCATTCATATAGAAAGCTGTTTTTATGTTTGTATATATTCAGGATGCATCCCTGGGTGTTGATACTGTTTTATTCATAGTCACAAATTTAGACCTGGAAAGGACTTTTTTAGTCATCTTTTCCAATCCCCACTCAAAAAGAAATGAATTGACTTGCAAAAAGACCACATATATTTTATCCCTGATCCCACATAAATTTTATCCCTGACCTATATCTCTCTCTATTAATGACTTAATCCTCCTGATTTTTCAAAAAAGTGATTTGTTAAGGGAAAAATTGCTCCAGTTTTCTAAATAGCCTTAAAGGTTTTTCAAATTTCCAGTGAAATCACAAAGACTCAAAAAGCAAATTTCTGGCAATATTAAGACTGAGAGGATTATTATTCCTCTCCAAGGGATGATAAAAAACCCAACTAATAGTCTTTACTTTGCCTCTGACAATTCAACTCATTTTCTTGAGAATATTTAAAGCCTAAAGCTAGAAGGGGGATAGAAAATCCCTCTGTATTTTGTACTCAAGCAACCAAAGAAAGGACAGAATCACTCATATCCTGAGAGTTATTATGTATCTCTGAGTAGTGGCCGAGTATGCTGGGGCAGCTGAGTGGCCTTGTTGTCTGAATGCTGTGGATAGAGGGAACACCATGTTCCAAAAGGTTACACTAATATGCTTGTCTAAATATTTCCTCATTAAAGAGACACTGGTGTCATGCATTCCACTAGCTGGACTAGTTCTATTGCATTTTCTGGTCCAAGATGTTCTTTGCACAACAGAGACCCCTGTGTCCATTTATGTTTTTGATAGGTAGACTTTATGGCAGACAGGATTCCAGAGCCGTCTGGAAGAGGGCAGACAGACATCCCCAACAAAATGTTGCCCCAAAAGAGAGGAATTGGGTCAAGTGTCATCTTCAACAAAAGACTTTTCCCAATCTCCCCAGAAGCTACTTTCCATCTTCTCTGTATCTCTTATATAGACCTGTGTAAATGTGTATTTTCTCAGCCAATAAAATATTGAGGGAAAGATTTTTTTTCAGCATTTTCTTTATATCTCCAGTACTTAGTGAAGTACCTGACTTGTTGTTCAATCATTTCAATTCTATCTAGTTCTTCATGACCTCATTTGGGTATTTCTTGGCAAAGATCTTAGAAGGTTTGCCATTTCTTTCTCAATATCCATCTCTCATCTCCAAATGAGGAAACTGAGACAAATAGAGTTAAGTGACTTGCTCAAAGTCACACAGCTATTAAGTGTAGAAGGGCAGATTTGAATTTAGGTCTTCTTGACTCCAGACCTGGCACTCTGTCCACTGTACTACTCACATGTCTAATATAGTAAACTCCTTATAAATACTTCTTGATTGGTAGACTAGAGTTCTGGTTTCCAGGGGAGAAAAAAAGCTAATTTCCTTATAATACAATAATTTTTTTTTTAAAGATAGTCAAACCCTTCAAGCTGTTCATACCTCTATTTTCACTACAACCCATCTCTTGGAATATTGTGTTCTTCTTGGCTCCAATGTACCAAGCTTATTAGGTAGTGGGAATGGTTTAGTTTTAAAAGTAGGATCTGTGATTTCATCTACATAGGGGAATTTTTAATAATGCTTATTGGGACTTGTACTCCAACTTACTAAGCCTTATTGGGCTCCTGAGAGGCTGTTGGCCATAATTTGCCATAATCAAATTACCAGAGGCAGAGATTAAACTTGGGTCTTTGTGACTGACACCAGCTTTCTACCAACAATGTTACACTTCTTCTAATGTTAGTCTAGTTTGGAGAGATGGGGATAACATCGGACTTGAAGTCAAGAATTTTGGATCTGCAGCTGACTGTCTATGATCTTGAACTAGTCACCACTAAAAGCACCGCACAGTTCTCCAAAGACACGCCAATCTATCCTATCCCTCCCCATGTCAAAGCAAAGCACATTATCCAAATTGCATCTACTGAAAGACCAGCTCAGTAGGTAGTTATATACACGTGTACTGCATCCACTGATGGACCAGCTCTAGAGATTATATACAAATTTCTGTCAGAGTGTTTTGTATCTTTATGGACTTTAAATGCATTTACTAGGATGACTGCAGAAATGGATGGAAAATGTTCCTTATTATCCTCCTGTTCCCACCCTCTGGCAAATGGCATGACCCTAAGGCAGCCTTAATTCTCCCTTTTTTCATAATTGATCCCCACTTAATGCAAAGTCCAGAATTGAAAGTATTTCCAAAAACAAGGTCTCTGCCCTTGCATTTCAGCTGAAATCCACACCAGGGCAAATGCGGTGATAGTGAAACATAATAGCTATACTACTCAGACCTCCTTTTAAATTGGAAGAATTATAAAGCTGCATGGGAAATGAAGATGTAATTATACTTGGCCTTGTTCCTCCAAGGGAAGAACTATGGAGAGGAAATGTCAACCTGAATTGTTCTCTTGCCCTGGAGGATGTGCTAGGGTACATTTTGTTGCTTTCTGTCAGCAGCATTGCACTTGGGAGGAGAACAATCTGTGAATTTTCTAGGAAACCTTGGAGGCCGTACTGAAGCTGACTCTGATTTCTTTTTCCCTGTGTAGGGTCAGCGAGCACGCCTAATGATTTATGGTACAATTTTATTGAGCTGCCGTACCACGGAGAAAGCATCAGCATGTTGATTGCCCTGCCTACGGAGAGCACCACCCCACTCTCTGCCATCATCCCTCACATCAGCACCAAGACAATACAGAGCTGGATGACTAACATGGTACCAAAGAGAGTACAACTGATTCTGCCCAAGTAAGTAGCACTTTGGGCTGCAGATAAAGGTTTATTGGATGGAAGTACTCCACAGACATTTGTTGCTTTCAATTTGGGTGCCAAATGGAGGTCTGGTCAGCCCATTTCAGAGTACGGTCTGGGAGAAAGGGCATTTAGCACACTGAGAGTCTCATGACTTGGTTCTCGTCATAGAGCTGCCATTTTTTGGTTATGTGACTTTGAACAAGTGATTTATATCCATTCTTCTAAATCCCAAGTTCCATTTTGGGATGCTGAGAATGTATTTCTTCCCTCCAAAAAGTTAGGCTAGGCTTCTGAGCCTAATAATCACTCACATTAAGTGGAAGCTTTCATTCCAGGTCACACATTTCTCATCTGATCTGAATTAAAGAAAAATAAAAGAGATACTTTGGGAGACTCTCTTTCTTCCCCTCCCCTTAGTAGGACAGAGCGGGACACTGAGCTTTCCCTCTCTAGCTTCCTTTTTATTTGTTTAGGTTGTCTGTAACACCATTGTTAGGGATTGCTTTTATTTGCTTGATATTTAAATTTGGGGTTTAAGAATCAAGGTACCAATTTAAATTCCTATTTTTAAAATTTGCCACTGAGTACTAACCTCTTCCTAGGTTGTTTCTTTGTTGGATTCTAATAGTACATATTTGTTCCTCTTTTATTTCTTTCTCTTATACCAGATTCACAGCAGTAGCAAAACTTGATCTAAAGGAGTCCCTGAAAACTCTTGGCATTACTGACATGTTTGATTCATCGAAGGCAAATTTTGCAAAAATAACAAGTATGTTTGACAAGTTTTGTTCCTAAATAAGCTTGTACTTTCATCTAGGAGTAGGGATATCGTGGCACTAAAGGATAGGATACAGGGCTGGACTTTTGTGTTCAAATCCCATCTCTGAGAATTGCTGGCTGTGTGGTCTAATCATTATTTGACTAAGTATATACCTTCTGACTGGGAAGAGAGAAGGAATTCTGATCTGAGAATGACAGAAATTTCATATCCATTTGGGGGAAGCAGCCAGAATTTAGCATGTGTTGCAACACTCAAAATTTTAATTTTTTTGCTATAGACATCACAAAATGGTCCAATTGGATATTGAAGATAATGATAATCGATCTATACCTGATTAAACTTGTCACAATTTATTTTTAAATCCTCAGAAGACTTTCATTTTGTAAAATAGGCATTCTAAGACATTTGATTCTCTTTTAAATTCTTTCCAATATCTCAAAGCTTTGAGTTCATTGTTGGCCTTTTCAGATGCTCAAGTGTGAGGTTGGTAACTATAGGGTTAGCCTGAATTCAGAAGTTCTATTTCAGGTATGTTTATATCTATGAATTTGAAATGAGATCCCAAAGATGAGCTTGATTATAGTTTGTTTTGAACTGAGAAAGGATGTTTCCTTTGCAACTACTTTTAAGATTTATAGGTTTGAAATTACATTTATCACATCTCACTTTCTATAACTTTTCCCCCAACATAATATTTCAAAGATATGATCTCAGTATATATGTGTATATACAAATATATATATATATATATATAATTTTATAAAGTTTTGAATTTGCTCTTTTCCATTTTGAGAAGTGAATATATCTAGACACTTTGCATAATACACTTGCACAAATTCATTCCTGTTAAAGGTTAAGAACTCAACCAATTATCATTAATTCATCAATCAGGATACAGCTTTGGATATTCTCTCCCCCCTCACCCCAATTATATATTCCTAACAGGTGACAAATATGCTTACATGGGTATGGCAGTGCACTTTAATGAGGATGCTGTACCTGTGATTTTGTCATCCTTTGGTGTGAAATGTATGCTGATAGTGGTGGGAATACTATGCACAGAGCTCCCTTGTGAAGTGCCTTTGAACTCTTAGAGAAGCATTGAGGTACAGAAAGAAGAGTGATATGTTTAGAGTCAGAGAATCAGATTTAATTCCCTATTCCTACTTATTACAGTCTGTGTGACCTTGGACAAGACAATTAACCTCACCTCATCCGCAAAATGAGATTGGATTAGATAATCTCTAATATATTTTTAGTTTCGAATTTACGTTCCTGTGATCTATGGAGCATTAATCACCTCCATATGAGAGATTTAAGGTCAGTGACTTCTCCTATATGATCTTCCATCTCACTAAGTCATTTCTTTAGCCCTCAGTATTCTCCTCTGTAAAATTGAGGGGGCTGTGTGAGGTGATCATTAAGTTCCTATTCGTGGAACTCTTGCATAATTCAGTTATCTGAGGTGACCCTAAATCAACAAGTTTCAGTCATTGGCTAACCAGATCATTTTCCATCCTATCAAAAATAATGATAATATTATATACCTCAACAATGATATTGTTTGAGGATGTATTCTGATGGAAGTGAATCTCTTTGATAAAAAGAGCTAATTCAGTTTCAATTGATCAAAGATGGGCAGAAGCAGCTATACCCAAAGAAAGAACACTGGAAGATGAATATAAACTGCTTGCATTTTTGTTTTTCTTCCCGGATTATTTATACCTTCTGAATTCAATTCTCCCTGTACAACAAGAAAACTGTTCGGTTCTGCACATGTATATTGTATCCAGGATATATTGTAACCTATTCAACATGTAAAGGATTGCTTGCCATCTGGGGGAGGGGGTGGAGGGAGGGAGGGGAAAAATCGGAACAGAAGTGAATGCAAGGGATAATGCTGTAAAAAATTACCCTGGCATGTGTTCTATCAATAAAAAGTTATTAAAAAAATAATGATAATAATAAATAGTTAGCATTTATATAGTGTCTGCTATGTATCAGGCACTGTGCAAATATTATTATAAATATTATTTCATTTTGAGTATCCAACAAGTCTGAGAGAGAAATGATATTATTATATCCTCATTTACAGCTGAGTAAATTTAGGCAGACATAAGATTAAGTATCTTGTCCAGAGTCACACATCTAGTAATGTCAGAGACTGGGTGTGACTTAAAATTCAATCTTACTTTGTTTTGCCTGAACAGGTTCAGGAAACCTTCATGTTTCTCACATTATCCAGAAAGCAAAAATTGAAGTGAGCGAAGATGGGACCAAAGCTTCTGCAGCAACAAGTAAGTGCCCAGTGTGGATGTTTTCCAGCAGCTGCTCAGAGAGCCCAGCCCTCGTCCAATTGATTAGCAGTAGGGCTCAAGGTTAAGTCCTGTGTTCTTTTGGATTTTCTTCACTTTGGACATTAAAGAAGACCACGCTTCTTAGACCATGATCCCCAGGTAGTAGAACTGCCTCATTCCTAATACAAAGCAACTTCCCTCTCTATCCAAAGCAAAGTGAAGGATTGATATCTATCTGATGAATCCCAGATGTGTAGTTCATACATTAATGACTTTTCATTGATACTGGGCTGTGTGCAGGGGTACCCTGCTAGGGAAAGTTTGAGATGAGCCACAGTCTCTGCCCACAAGTAACAGCCCAGAAATCTGGGAACAGTCAGAGAAAATCATCTAGATAGTGCCATGGACCTGGAATTAGAAAAATCTGATTCAGCTTCAGCTGTACTTGAAAGCTTTATTACCTTGGGCAATCACTTAACCCCTGCTTGCCTCAGTTTTCTCATTTGTAAAATTGGGATGATAATAATAGCACTTACCTCTCAAGATTGTTGTGGGGAGCAAATGAGATAACATGTAAAGCACTTTGCACACTTTAAAATAGAATATAAATAATAGTTATCATCATCATTATCATTATTTGAGAAAGAAAATATATTATAAATCTCTCCAAAACTAAGTATATTTGAGTCATTTTTCCAGTACTGATCATTGTGATACCAAATTTGAGTAATATAAGAGAAGCACAAAAATCAGTCAGTCCTGCACTTAATGTGTCCATCTGTCCATCAATCAATGAGCATTAATGATTAGAATGTGAGCTCCTTACAAAAAGAAATTATTTCATTCTTACATATGTAATCTCAAACTACCTGGCAATTTGATTGATTAAGCACTTATTGTATACCAGATATTCCACTAGAAATTGAGGGCACAAACACAAAGAATGAAATAATCACTATTTTCCAGGAGCTGGCATTGCAATGAGGAAAAAAGTACATATAGTCAAGATTATGAAACCTATAAAAATAGTTGGAATTAAAAAAAATAAGCATTTCCCCCAAATTATGCAATATCGCAAAGTACAAACCTCTTTAAATTGCTTCCATTAACACATTTTTGTCTCTGAAAGTTCTCACTTGGGACCCTAAAACAGGTTGGATGAGCTTCCTTACTCACTTTGTTTTCAGTTATATTTTAAAGAATAATGGTTATATAAAGAATATATATAATATATGTAAATATATATAAAGAATAAAGGCTATCTAGAAGGTTAGAAAAGTCTGAAAGCATGCTTTTTCTTTTGTAAATTATTATATTTTAAATTTTATATTATTCAGCAGCTGCTCAGAGAGCACAGCCCTCATCCAGCTAGCTGATGAAGCAGGAAGGGAAGAGAGACAATAGTATAAAGCACAATTCTTGTTTTCAATGACCTTACAGACTAGGTTGAAGGAAGACTAGATTTATTCACCAAAAAAAAAAAATTTACTTGCAATACTATATATCATCTGAGTGATATAAAAGAAACTACCATAGAGGTCTAGAAAGGTCAGAGAAGACTTCATAGAGGTGGCAGTTTCAGGAAGGCCATAAAGGATGGTTAGCAAATGGACAAACTAAAGGAGGTTGGGGGGACATTATAAATGAAGGAAATGACATTCACAAAGGTGTTTCCATGTGTCAAATCATTCCCACTGACCCACACCAGACAAGGAGTGAGAAGGAGTCTGCTGAGACTATTTATTGTTAATTATTAAATTTAATTAAATTAATAATTCTCTAGTAAGAGAAATATTAATTCCACCCCAGCCCCTTCCCCTCCTACCCCCCGCCCCGCCATGTCTTGTTTAGATTACTGATATTTTCCTCTTGGTTCCAATACCTTTTCCTCTTTATTTCTTTCTTAGCTGCCATTCTAATAGCAAGGTCATCACCTCCTTGGTTTATAGTAGACAGACCGTTTCTATTCTTCATTCGACACAATCCTACAGGTAAGTGATTACTACTGATTCTATTATGTACTGAATTTGGGCATTCAAAAAAATGTGTGGGGAACATAGCTCCATCAAGATTTATTGCCTCGGGATTGTTCCACTTAATACTGTAATTATTCTATGGCAGCAATTACCTAGCCTTTGTATACTACATCAATCAACCATGAAGAGTTTCAGGGTGGCATTTTTAGATCTAGGAAATTTTTTGGCAGGAGCTCATTTTGGCAGCATGTTGCCGGAGAATGTGGGACCTTTTTTACATTTTGGCAGAGTCGTAGGTGGGTCTCTTTTGTAATCGTTTAGGACAGACATAATAGCATTTTAAAGGCATGATGGTTAACTGACTGAAACCATCCGGATTTTCCAAAGGCTTAGATGCAGTGGTCAAATTTCGTAGGAAATTTCTCATTTTTGCATAACATCTTTGAACATATTACAACATTCTGACCCATACTTAAAAGGTTCATTGATTAGACCTCTGAAGACTTTACCCTAGCATGTCTTTGATATATTGCTATATTGGTCCATATACAGGCTAAGCTCTTAAAATGAAATCTCTTTGAAAGTAGAGAGATAGTATTTAACATATACTTTAACATATTTAACACATATTGGTCTGGGGGAGGAGGAGAGGGGGGAAAAGGAGAAAAATTGGAACAAAAGGTTTTGCAATTGTCAATGCTGAAAAATTACCCAAGCATATATCTTGTAAATAAAAAGTTATAATTAAAAAAAGAAGAAGGAGAAGAAGGGACTAGAGAGAAAAAAAAATACAACACAAAGAAAAAAGTTTATTTACTTAAGACTGATAAAAATTATTTGTAATAAAAAAATTTTTTTAAAAGAAAGGAAATATAGGTATAGAGATATTTTTAACCACAAATAGATAAAATGATATATATATATACACATATATGTTAATTCATATATAGTATATATTGTAGGTATATGTAAATGTATATGTGTAAATGTATACACACACACACACACATATATATATCCATACACAGCCTAAGCTCTTAAAATGAGCTTTGAAAAGAGATAGAAATATGGGTATAGCAATATTTGTAATACACACATACACACACAAACAAATAAAATGCTAGATATGTATGTATATACATATATTGTAGATATATGTAAATATATATGTATATATATATATCCATACACAGTCTAAGCTCTTAATAAAATTAAATCTCTTTGAAAGAAGGTAGATAGAAATATGGGTATAGAGATACACACATACACACAAACAGATAAAATGCTATATATGTATTACATATATATGTATGTATTCATATATACATATATTGTAGGTATATGTAAATATATATACATATTTATAACAGTTTCTTTTTTTTCCTATTTTTACTCCTCTAGGTGCCATTTTATTCATGGGACAAATAAACAAACCCTAAAGAATATGCAAAAAAAAAAATGCAGTTTTTCTTTGAGAAGCAAAGACTCCTTTGCTGTGAAGAAAAGACTCCTTGATTACATCTTTAATAGTTCTGTTGAATATTTTTGTACATTACTCTGACTCTGTTCCAAAACTAGGTCTTAGGAAATTTGGCTGGGTTTTTTAATAGAGCCTCCACCGTAGAAGCATTGCTGTTCTGGGCTAAGCGTCCTAGGGAGAAGAAGGATGGGGATGGTTGAAGCACTGCAAGGAGTGAATAGAAAGGCTTAAGACTTCAAAATGTCTAAAAGATTCTTCAGACTACTGAATGGTTACCTAGGCTAACAAATCTCTTGTATTTACTGTCAGTTTCAGGATTTTAAAAAAGAATTTTTTTTTTGAAGCCGTGGCTTTGGGAGGATTTTAACCAGTGTGACTAAAAATTTTGTGGTAGTGTTGACTTTTTTTCTATGGAAAAAAAAATGTTGAATGCCTTTTTAATTCTTTTCTTTGCCCCTCAAAGACTTGAAAATAAGCATTTGGGGGACAGAAATAACTCAACTCAGCCTTTTTGTGTGTTTTGTTTTTGTTTTCTCTAATGCATGTATTCACTAAAATAAAGTTTAATGAACCAATGGCATCTTTGATAGACAAAATTTGCTGTTCTGTGGTGGGTCTGCCCTTGCTGGAGTGTGCTTTTTCCTGGACTTGCATTTTTTGTATTTTGTACAAAGGAAACAATAAAGTGTTTGTAAACAGTGGGGAAAAATGCTCCTTCAACCCTCATCTCGTCCCCGCCTACCCCCCCAAAAAATCCTCATGCTTTTTCCTAGCAGTGAAATACTTTGATCTGACAGGAAACTATTCCTTCTGAACCTCTGCCCTTACCAAAACAACAAAAAATCCAAACACCTCCAGATCTTTCATGTCCCTTTTCCTTCAAGCTTGACAGCTAAAACTTAATTCAAGCCTTCAATGCTTCTTTGTTCATCTAGGATTATCTAGGAGAAGCCTGAAAGGTGACCCCATTCTAATCTCTACTGTGCCCACCACCACCACCACCCCCAGCCCCAATAGAAATTTGTTTAAGCTTCCAGCCAAGGGAAGAATCTCTTCCATACTTGCTACATACAAATGGAATTTTTCTTCTTTTTTATATACCAAGACTCTTCCCATACTCTTTGGGATCCTAATTTTCTAAAATGCTCAATTTTCATAAAACTGTTAGCACAAATTGTTTTTCATTTGGATTAAGGGATTTCTTGAAATCCTATCTATGTCCAATGCAATCAGAACATTTTTACTTTCTCACCACAATTTATAATATGATTTTTCTCCTGAATATTTTTCCTCTCTCCCCTTTCAGTCCCTAGGCCTCTATCTGTCACCTTTCAATGGGTACATGAAAACTTTAGACTTAGGACTGAGCTCATTTACAACTTATGGTAAAGCCAGTGCTGACTGAGTGGATGTTTGCTGCTTTACATCAGTTATTTCAAAATACCATTGACTAAGCAAAGAATGAAGGCAAGAGGAATGCTTATTTAAGAAGATGGAGGAATTGGCTACAAGGCTTTTCACCAACTGTTTACACATAATTACCATGCAGTTCCTAGCTGTTTATTACATTACTTTAGGCTGTAAGACAATTACCTGGTTTCTCTTATCCTTTGACTCCAACCAGAAGTGAATTTAATCTTATTTATTTAATATTTTCCTGTTACATTTAAAACAATTTTTAAATATTTTTTAAACCTTTGAACTCCAATTTCTCTCCCTTGTCCCACACCTAGCCACTATTAAGAAATAACATGTGAAGTTATATAAGACAGAAATGAATTTAGAAATAAGATATGGAACTGGAAAGAAAAAACATAGGAAGCATGTGGTCTTCCCTTTCTGCCTTTTACAAAGAAGGAAACTGAGACCCAATTAGATCATTATTGAAATATCAATGGATGTAGCAAGGAAACTTTAAATGCCACAATCCAAGTCCTTTTATAGATAAAGGAATTGAGGCTGAGGGGCTTACAGATAGTAGGGTCTTTAGAGATGAAAATCCAAGTGTCCGTATTCCTAATGATCTACTATAACTTGAATTGGTTTCCCTTTCAGCTAGTCTGAATTAATAAAGTATATTAGAAAAAAAAAATAAAGTATATTAGGACACTTACATTGTGATGTGTTCTCATTGATAACAGTTGAACTTGTTTCTGAGACTTGTGAAAACTGAATTTAAGTTACTGAAAAGAATACTTGTTTTGAAATTAAATCACTTCGGCTGAAGTCCTGACTCTGCTACATGACAGCTATATTGGCCAAAGGCAACTCTCACCTTCTTTACCTTTAAAAAAGGAACAAAAAATAAAGTAAATAAAAATAAAAAGGAATAACACTAATACCTGTACTATTTACCTCAATAACATTGTAAGAAAAATTTCCAATCTGCTAAGTAAATGTGAGATTTTAAATATTATCCCAAGGTCTATTTTTAATATATAGTTTTATATTTTAATTTGTAGATTTCTCATATGATTATGTGAAAATATAGATAATTCCAAAGTGCCCAGATTCAGTTTTCCAACTTTAACTTACTGTCTCACCATCTTTCTCCTTGGTCTTACCACCCCAACTACCCACCTTCCACCCCTCCAAAATTTGACTCCAAGTTTTTGTTTGTCATTGCTTCAAAAACGTTTCTAAATGCTGCATTGGCTAAAAATGGTCAGGATTAAACTGCATATTTCAAGGATGTGGGTTGGATGTGTACAGAAGTTTCTGCAATATTTGAAAATCCATTGGTTTTGCTTGATTGTTTGCTAATTTAAAATATAGTAAAAAGACATTTTAAAATGTACATAAGAATTAGAAAATATTCATAGAAAATCATCTATAAGATTTAAAAGCTAAAATTCTAAATTAAATAGTTAAAATAAAAAAGATTACCTCTAGATAATCTCATCTAACTTGCATAAAATATGCTTAAAGTCCCTTGCTCCTTGCTAGACTTTGTTTCCCAGGACAGCTTAATTAGGGATAAGGCATGAGTTGAGTACACTATGGTAGTATTCTATATCCCAAGGTAAACCACCAGGTGGTTGACTAGATTTGAACCATTCCAATGTGTGGTCTCCTGATTTGCTCCATCTAATTAAGCCACTAAATGGTAGTCAAAGCTTATTTTATAATGAATGTATAACACAATTTCTCCTCTTCCCCATCCCCAGGCTTTTAACAGTAAAATATCTAGGTTCTTTTTGTCCCTGTCCCAGTGTATCCTAATCTCTTGCTTTCTTTTTTCAGTATTATCCTAATATTATATTCTCTAGGATATAGATTAAATGAAATTTCTACTGGAGTGAGAATAAGCTTAAAGTTCCTAAGTCACTCCTGTTAATACCTGCATATTCACTGATTGCTCCATTTCCAAGATCCTTAAAGGAATTTGCTCTCATGTGTCTGTTTCAAATTCTCATAGGGAAAAAAGCAATAACTGTTAGTTCTTTCATTCTAGTCAGCTTTGGAACAATCCTCCATTTAATACCTGTGATTGCTAGTCCCAGCAGACTCCCTTTCTTGGATCTCACTATTTTCAGTGCCATGACTGGCCGGACCACCACAACAGCACCAGCAGATCTCACCAACCTTGCCAGCTAGAACCTCAGGAAGACCAGAACGTGAGAAGATGACTCGGGAACTGTCCATAAAGCGGGACTCTCTTTTTTAAGAGACCTCAGTTGAAGTACATCAGTGGGACTTTTTGTTGACCCCATACTTACTATGTCCCAGAAATTTTCAAAATGCAATGGAAAGTCTCCAGAGGTCCTCAAACTAAGGCCCGCGGGCCAGATGTGGCAGCTGAGGACGTTTATCCCCCTCACCCAGGGCTATGAAGCTTCTTTATTTAAAGGCCCACAAAACAAAAGTTTTTGTTTTTACTATAGTCCGGGCCTCCAACAGTCTGAGGGGCAGTGAACTGGCCCCCTATTTAAAAAGTTTAAGGACCCCTGCAACTTACAGACCATGCTCCATCAATGAATAAATATTAATTAAGGACCTGCTATGTGCTCGGCACTGTGCTAGACACTGGAAATACAAATAAAATAAAACTATTTCTACTCTCAAAGAGTTTATAGCCAGGACTGTTTCTGGTAGAGGGTTGCATTAAGGAAAACTGAATAATTCAAAAGACTTGGAGACAAGAATAAAAATTACAGTCCACTATTGACTGTGTATTTGCCTGCCCTTGTATGTATTTGGGTTTGTGATGCAATTAAACATACAAAACAAATGGTTTCTCACACAGATTAAATGTCACAGAGTTTGAGAAGACAGGCAATTTTCAAGAGTAACAGTGGTAGATGGGAAGGACAATGACAAGTAGACCCACTCATCTTTACACCGAGCATGTATGGTGCTTTCAAATGGGCCTGGAACACGATGCATTGAAAAATGTTAGAGAGGAGGCGTTGACCCAAATAATTGTAAAGCTGTATGGTGTTGATGGCCTACAAAAGTCTTTGTCCTTGGAAGGCAATTGGAAACAAGCCACCTGAAAAAATCATTCATGAGAGAGCTTTTCAAAAGGACACAAGGGAGTGGCCTTTTGTACTCCCTGTAATTTTCTGTTCTTCTGAAAATGAAAAACCTGAATAGTATTAGTTTAGTACTTATAAGGGAAATGGGGAATTGAAAGAGGTACACAGAAGATTTGTTTTTATCTTTGGTTTCCACTCTGTTCTTACAGAGTCCTTCCCACCTCCTGAGGCCGGCTGAAAAGAATTTAGAAAAATAAATAGCTAAATTCTGTTTAAGCTAGTACAGCTTCTGTGACCATGTCCTGGGTGAGATGGTTTTTTTGGTACTTGAAAGTCAAAGGAAATAACTTCAAATCTCCCACCTAACACTTACTGTGTAACCACTAACAAGTCATTAAAACTATTGGGACTTCAGTTTCCTCATCTGTTAAGTGAGAGTCTCTTTTTTTTTTTCTGAGACCCTCATTCAGAGTGTGACCTCTTATTCAGTTTTTTATAATCCTTTCAGGCATTTCAACCTCAGACTTCCCATTTCCCAGAAATTTGGCTGGACTAGCTGGTCACTAAAGTTCATTCTAGTTCCAGATCTATGTTCTTACGATCCCTAGGACTATGGCTATATAGTTGTTCCCATGCTGTTTCCTCTGCCTGTCCAGATTATATTTTCTGTGACAATAACCCATTAATGCATCATTATCTTTCAAAGGGCTCTTCTCAGCTCCCCAAACACTTGGAGGCAGGAGGGAATCTCTGATCTGTCCCTAGACCCCTGAGCAATCTTGGAGAACAGAGCTGGGTAGAAAGCAGATAGAAGTTGTGACTGAAATGAAAAGTAACTGGAATATATTCATCAGTGCTTGCAGGTTAAATGTTCCATAGTGCCATGCTACAATGGAAACTCAACTATTTCCCGTTTTTCTACTTCCATTGTCATGGGATAGCTGATGAACTCTATCACCCATACTTACAATTCTTTCTGTTTCAACTCCATATCTTAGAATCCTTGGTTTCCTTCAAGACTCAGCTCACATACCACATTCTACAAGAAAACTTTATGGGTTCTCTCAGATGCTAGTGCCTCCTGTCCCCAAATTACATTCATTTTTATATATAATATTCATTTTTCACATACTAACTGAGGCCATGTATCAGCATGTACAGAAATGTTTTCCTAGATGCTTCCAATAGTGTGCAATAAAGTTCAAAGGCATGATGTTCTAAGATGACAAAGCAATCCTCTTAACTGGCAGAAAGTGGAGCAGAAAGAACTGACTTATTGAACTATGGAATCATAAAATTTGAGAGGCAGAAGTGTCCTCAGTGGCCAAATAGTCCAACCCACATATCAAAGCAATCCTCACTATAACACACCTGATGAAAAATAACCTCTGCTTAAACATCTAGCCCTCTCTTCCACCCTAGTTACCGTATATTTATGAGCTAATTTCTAGCCTGCGAGCTTGGGTTTGGAGCTGTCTTTTTTGTTTATTCTTTATTTGGGATGAATAAGCATTTATCTCAAGACAGCTATGTCCAGGTAGGATGGTGACCTTGTATATTCTAGTGGTCCAGAGATTATGGGTCTTTTTGGTTAGACCTGACTGACAGCAAAGGAAGGAGTCCTCAACAATTACTCTAGCACTCTTGGAAACAAGCATTATTCAGAGTTTTGGCTCAAGCCTTAGATGGCATGAATCAGTTTATTTAGATAATGTAAGGTCAAGGTAGGACATAAAATGCCTGAGCAGCAGTAATTCAAATTGCTTAATATTTAAATCGTTCAATTTCCTGGTAAAACATAATAGAACTATTGCTGCCTGTACAAGTTTGTTTTTGTTAAATATGTGCTTATAAGTGTTCTATTTTGAGCATTTCTTTTGTGGATGGAAAACAAATACCTGTTTTATATTTGATTTATATTACACACTGAATGCTTTTCTATTTGTTTTTTTTTAAAGACTCCAGTCCTGAGCCAATTCTTAACTTACAAATAATTTCCCCCAGAGTCCCAAGGGTCTTAAGAATCATAGAGGGTGAAAAGGGAGCCCAATTACTCTCATTGTAACCCAAATACACCCAGGACCACATATCTAGCAGCTCTTCAGTGGAGAAGGAACTAGATAACAAAATTACATTCTCTTGATCCTAATAGTAGTTCTTGAGATGTATAGAGTGTTCAGGAGGCTCAAACTTTGGTATGAGGGCTTTCTGAGCCCTTCTTAAGGCTGTTCATTATTCTTTGGTCCACCTTTACCCAACTCACTTGTGGCTCCCAGAAGCTGTAGAATGCTCATTGACCACACTCTGGTAAATTATCTTGGCAGATGGGCTAAACCAGGTTGAGCATAACCAGCAGTCCTCAAACTGGTCAATGATTTAGGGGGATGTCTACCCCAACATGAGAAGGCTTCTCCCAATGGAATGAGAGGAAGAGAACAACTTGTTCCAATGGCCATGAAGACAGCTGAAGCAAGATCTGTGGAGCACTTAGAGCTTGGTCAGACATCAAAGACTCCAAGGTCACCCTCTGCATCATGGACCATTCCAATCCTTCTGACTTTTGTTTGCTGTTAGATTTTAATATCTCAAGAAAAAGAGAGTGAGACTGACAACTTTGTGCAATCTTGCATCACTTAAATTCAATGGACAAGCAAATCAAGACATTCCCCAAAATGAAGGATGCTTTTGAGCAGATTTTTCCCACACAACATGACAAATATGAAAATATGTTTAAAAATATTGTACATGTATAACCTATATCAGATTGCTTGCTGTCTTAGGGAAGGGGGAATTTAGGAAGGGAAGGAGAAAAAATGTGAAATACAAAATCTTCCTACATTTCAAGAATGTTGAAAACGGAAAACAAAACATAAAAACAAAAACAAACAAAAATAAAGGATGAACAACATAATAGTTCTTAAAGTTTGATGTCTTCTGTATAAAATATGTTCAAGTTGTCTCTTTTATTAGAACTGCAACCTTGAGAAAAGGACTTTTTCACTTTTCTTTTTGTATTTCCAAACCTACCACAATGCTTGACAAATAGGTGCTTGATGTTTTGTTGATTTATTCCTCTTAGACCACTCAGAGAATAAAATTGGAGCTACTCAAGTAATAGAAAGTATGAAGCTCCTTCATATATACAATTGCCAGAAAATATATACTCATGGTAATCAGATTTCTACTATATTATTCTCCTTATTATTACTGCTGTTAGCTTCATATACCATCACCTTGTATTTAACAAACTGAATCTAGAGCCTACATAACTGATATAATCATTTTTAATTTCCTTTAAGTAGAGGCATGTCTTACTTAGTAGAGAAAGTTTTCTGAAAAACAAATCTTACTTTAAATAAATTCTATTTTCTCCTTTGATTTTTAGTGTTCTTTCAACTTTCAATAATCATGTGTTAATTATCTCCCATTTACCAAAAAAAAAAGTATAGATGAATTTTATTATTATTTTTCCAGTTCTATAAAATATCCTTTGGGCATTTCAATTGGAATAGTGCTGAATGAGGAAATTAATTTAAATAGTATTGTATTATTATTATTATTATTATATTGTCCTTCATTATCTTATAGCTGAACTATTATAAAAGCCTGTTAGTTGATCTTCTATCCTTGAGACTCTTCCCATTCCAATCCATCCTCCATTTTCAAATCTGATCAAACCATAACCCTATTAAATAAACTCCAATGATTCCCTATTACTTACAGTATCAAATATGAAATCCTATTCGATTTTTATAACTTCCTACCTTTTGATTCTTCTTTGATCTTATTCCCTACTACATATCCTTTGATCCAGAGATTTTGATTCTCCTGGTGTTCTTCAAAAATGATAGATACTCCATTTCCCAAATCTCTCCCTTCAGCCTGCTAACTTCCCAGGCTTCCATCACTTCTAAGTATCTTGTTTTTGCAAAGATGAGTTTTTTAAATGTTATTTTCCCATTTCCCATACTTCTTAATATCAAGCCTTGGTTTTGTTTGTTTTTCTTAGGATAATTTTTCCTGGCCTTTCTTTTTATTCCCAGTGCTTATTGTACTATTGAATTATTATTTTCTTTCTGGCCAATTTTAATTTCAGAGAATTCAGTTCTTTAATGAGGTTTCCACTGTCTGTTCTAATGTGTCAGTTGTTTCCTTGATATCCTGTACTTTGATTTTTCCAATCTTGACCATTCTTGTTTCATTTTTTTTCCAGATACAATTGCAATGTCTTTAATCTGTCATGTTTCTTTTCTGATGCTTTTCCTGGACTTTTGTGGAACTTTGCTTTCTATGCTCTCTAAAACTAAGATATTTATTCATGGTGTTTGGAGTTTTGCTTAGTTTACTCAAGAGGGAGACCTGTGTTTTAGTCAAAGTCAATAACTGAGTGGTATGGGCTGCTAGGACCCAAATGGGCTGTTTAGAACATGCTGAGGCTGCTGTTAGCCTAGGGCTGCTGGGGCCCTATTACTGCTGGACTGACTATCAAGCTGTTCCCTAGAGTGCCAGGCTAAATCTACCAGGAAGACCTTGAAACTGGCATACTCAGAATGCCTTAAAGTTACTCCTGTCCAAGATAGGCTTATTTGGGGAGGCTTGGGCAAGGAGTGCCATAATGGATCTGACCATTACCCCTCAAAAAAGTCCCAAAGTTTCTCTTCTGCAACTGCATTCCAACAAGTAGATCTTGATTCTGTGGAGTGCAGAAAGAGAATTTTTAAGATGGCCTCAAAGGCTACAGGAATCTGAATGGCTCTCTGCCTTTGGCTGTGGGCACACTTCAAGACTTGTCTATCTCAGAATCCCCTCAGGACTCTACGGTTCCTTCTGTGCATTCTTAAATTGAGTGGAAGAGTTTAGAAATTATTATTTCTATGACCTAGGAGAGTGCTGCATAATTATGGTCAGATAGAGTGCTTGCAAGGGATCTTAGGTTCTCTTCATTTTAAATGAAGTGACTTTCCTTTAATTCCCAGTAAATGCTTTACTACAGCAGGCTTTATCAGATAGATGGATAGATAGATAATTGATATATGGATAGATAGGATAGATAGATCACAGATGGATAGATGGATGGATGGATGGATATAGGTGGATAGATGATGGATAGATGGATAGGTAGGTAGATAGATAATGGATAGATGACGGATGGATGGAGGGATGGATATAGATAATGGATGGATAGATAAATGATGGATAGATGGATAGGTAGGTAGATAAATAGATAATGGATGGATAGGTAGATGGATAAATGGATAGATGGACGGATGGACTGATGGACTGAGAGATATGTATATATCTATGTATATATGAGATAAATGAGTACATACATACAGATTTCCATGTATGTATATACAAATATATATGTGTGTGTCTACACACTACACACACACACACACACACACACACACACACACACACAGAGGTATGAAGAAGTGAACCAAATAATTATTTGTTTTGTTTTTAGAGAAATTATAAAAGAAGACTACATCTTTTTGTTTGGGGATTTGTTTTTTGTTTTGTTTTGTTTTGTGGGAGAGAATATACATTGAATTATCATTAAGGACTAACAAAGTTTGTGGATTATCTAAATGTCTATAGTCTTTAGACTACTCCAGCTGACTGGTTAGATAATCATTCTGGGTATAAATCTCTATTTCCCATAAAGGGTTTCAGTTCCTTCAAGAACAGGTCATGCTGATGGCTGGATGCTAAGCTCCTCACAAGGTATATGAGCACCCCTAAAATGATCCAGGTCTCAGGATGTCCAACATCATTGCTATTGTCAGACATTTCACAAGTTACAAGATATGCTGTAGTTATTTTGAATGGAAGCTGGAAAGGGCTAAGGGTAGTTTCAGAAAAGGCCTTCACAGTCCCATCACTGCTCATTTACTTACAGAAAGGGTCACAATATGGAGGTGGTCATGCCCTATCTTATATATACATCTTTTTCGGGCTGTAGGTGCTGACATCAGTGTGGAACAGCTTTGGTTCTGGTTTCCTTCACACACTGATGACCTTTACCTCCATTTTCTTCAAACTTTTGATCACTTTAATTAGTTTTAAATACTAGATGTGCTAAAAAAAAAAAAATTAGCCCATTTTGCAGCTTTCTTCTAGTAATAAACTTACTGGAAGAGGTTGCAATTGGTAACCACATTGCTGTAACTGGATTTCACTCATCTAAGGATCACACAGAATATAGAGTTGGAAGAAACATCAGAAATTGCCTAATTATAGCATCACCAGTCATATAAGAACAGATAAATTGATTGGCAATAAATTGATAAATTATTTGCCAAACCATCTAAATTAAAGGATTTTAAAAAACAGACACAAATGATTCATCAGGTGTTTTTTTTTTTTTTTTACTATATTCAAAATTGACTTGGACAAAAAAATATGGCTTAAGGTAAAAGAGAATTTGAAATGTTATTCTGATTTCCTCCAAGGTCCAGTAAGCTGACTGTATAAGCCTTTCAAATAACTTCCTTACTGAAAATGCTAATAAGCCTTCCAGGAAAGTATTTTTAGAGTTTGAGATGTTGAAAGCAATGAAGATAAAATCCAGGATTCTATCTAAACTAGAAATAAGCAAAGTCTATGTGAATGCACAAACACTGGAAACAAATGAAGAAATAATGTCCTCCTTACATGAACTGATGCTAAGTGAAATGAACAGAACTAAGAGATCATTATACACTTCAACAACAATACTATATGATGATGAAATCTTATGGAAGTGGCCATCTTCGGCAATGAGAGGATCCAAATCAGTTCCAATTGTTAAGTAATGAAGAGAAGCAGCTACACTCAGCGAAAGAACTATGAGATATGAGTGTGGACCACAACCTAGCATTTCCACTCTTTCTATTATTGTCTGCTTGCATTCTTATCTTCCTTCTCAGGTTATTTTTACATTCCTTCTAAATCTGATTTTTCTGGTGCAGCAAAATAACTGTATGGATATATTGTATTTAACATATACTTTAACATATTTAATGTGTATTGGACTGCCTGACATCTAGGGGAGGGGATAGAGGGAAGGAGGAGAAAAATTGAAACAGCTTTCCCAAAAATCAGTAATTAAAAATTACCCATGCATGTTTTGTAAATAAAAAGCTATGATTAAAAAAGAAAGAAAGAAAGAAAAGAAATAATGTCCCCAAACAATTACTTGAAAGTTGAATGGGCTGCCTTCAGAAATGAGTTTCTCAAACAGCTAGTAGATATCTGTTAAGACCTGAGTTCAAATGTTATCTCAGATACTTGCTGTGTGACCTTGGAAGTCACATGATTGTTTCTCACATGAAAGAAGTATAATTTGTACCAGACATGGAAGATGAGCAGGTTAACTTCAATAAAGAGAAATGAGGAAGAAGGCATTTCAGATGAAGAAAAGCATATACACAAAGATAGGGGAAAAAAGTATGCTTTGGGTGAACAAATTATCTTTCCTAGTTTACCTAAAACCTAAGTTTGATAAAAGGAAGAAGTAAAATAAAGCTGGCAAAGCAAGTTTCTGACCAGATAGCATGTTTTTAAAATGTCAGGAAAAGTGTTAGACTTTATTTAGCAGAAGATGTCTTGTTCATTAAAGTTTTAGATTTTTTTATTCATTTTTAAAGCAGCAATGGGCACTCACAGCTATCAATCACTAAGCATTCAGAAGAGGAGAAACTAGAGCCAGCTTTTTGGAGTTGAAGGTATAATAGAGAGCCTATAACTGAATAAGAAATCTGGTTATAAAGTCAGATGCTACCTTTTCTCAATCACAGTGGATTTATCCATGATATAAAATCACTTAATTGTTGCTTTGGAAGATTAGCTTTTCTTTCACAAGACTACCATAACACTTCCATGACAAGGAAATGATTATGGCACCATCTGGTGGTTAAAACCAGAATGATTGTCCTAAAATCACCAGTTCAGGTGATCCATGCTTTTTTTATTTGGAAAACACATATATTTCTTGGTTCACTTTTTGTGGAATAAACTTAATGCTTAAATTTTCAAGACAGCTGGCTATGCTCAGATATCTAATATGAAGCAATGATAGGAATACAGAGTTGCTGTTTTACATAAATTTTTTACATTTTAATTCTTAGATATGAAAAATATTCTACTCCTGAAGAACTCAAGTACTGGCTTTATATTTTTTCACAAATGATGTAACAAGCACTTAATTTTCTTCTTGACAGTTGTGAGACTAATCCAGGAAACAATTTTTACCCCCTCAGCAAATAAATACCCCCTGTATGATCTCTTACAGTTATCTACTAATTCTATGAAATAAATTGTTTCTTTTTATCTGTTTGCATTTCAAAACTCATAGTAGGATTTACTATGAACAAATCTAACAGCTGGATGGTTCAGGAACTAGTTGCAAATTTCCAGCTTTTTATGTGACTTTTTTCAAGTATACAAGAACTTAATAAACTATTTCCTTTCTAGGTCTTGCATTTTATTAAAATGCTTCTTTAAAAAACAATTTTATGCTTTACACATTACACATTCAGATAAAGAATTTATGGACTTTTTAAAAACTTTTTTTATTTTTTGTGATTTTTTCTCTTTTGGGCTGTTTCTCCTTTCACAACTTGACTAATATAGAAATATATTTTACATAATTGCACATATATAAACTTTATCAAAGTGTTTATTATTTTAGGAAGAGGGTGAAGAGGGAGAAAAACTTGGAACTCAAAATCTTGTTAAAATGAATGCTAAAAATTGTTTTTACATATAGAAGGAAAAACAAAACACTACTTAAAAAATTAAAAAACAATTTCAAACTCCTTTACAAAGGACTCTAGAGAACATTCATTTAAATTCAAAATAAAGACATATATGTAACCAATCTTTTCCCAAATAGCAAGACGGGAAATTTCTGATAAAACTGCCCTAAATGAACAATACTAAAAGGAAAAATTCCTCTTCCAAAAATTATAGATATAAAAATGTTTGTACTTATGGTAATAAATTATCTTCCCAATTCTAAATTCATTGAATTAACAATTATTTATATCCTTCAAATTGGTCTTAAAGTTTATGTCCTTAGAGTGATTAAAAAATAACTTTGAATTTCTTTAATTATTACTTTAAAATTCTAAATCGTTTACTGACTTACTAGCACACAAAATTTCAAGACATTCATGCTTATTGTATAATTGTCACAATTTGAATTTTGTCTTTCCAGTGATGTCAAAAACCTTTTACATACTATTTAGTTGTATTAAGTAGGCCAAGTTAGCTAAATGCGTCAAATTTAGTTGGCAAGTAATACTTTAGAAGATAAAGATTTGCTGTATTTGACATTTTAAAAAAAATTAGTATTATTGTTACTTGCATTAAAAAAAACAAGTCTTTCGGCCATAATGCTTCAAAGCTAGAAAAGAATAATTAAATGAAAAGAAGCATACCATTCTACAAGTCACAGAGATAAATCCAGAACTTTAAGAGTAATTTCTTTTAAAAGGTCAAAAAATATGACAACAAACTTGAAAGGATTTCACAGTAATCATTTTTGAACAGCAAATGACTCTCTTCTAATCTAACAAGACCCCTAAGGGAGGAAGAAGATGTCTCTGAGCAAGCTGGGAACTGGCATCATATTTTCCAAGTCACTTTGAAGTTTCTCTCTCTTCTTTTTTTTTGCGTGAGTTCAAGTGCTAACATGCTTTTGGCCAGTTAACTCAAAGCAGTAACTTTTTCCGTTAATTTTTCACTGGGTTTGGAATAGTCCCAAGGTCGTCTATTCTCAGCCAATCCATAAAGTTTCCTCAGGGCCACCCGAGCAGCTTCTTCTTCAGCAATCAGAACTGTTTCACCAGGTCCTTCTGCAATCAGTTTCTTTTCACTAGAAGATAAAAACAACCATTAAATGTCAGTTTGCAGGCAGTAGACACATCTCACTGCCATCTGGAGATGGTCCAGGAGCTTGTTTTAACATTTTAGTAACTATATTTCAATATACTTGGTTGGTTGTCTCTGTAACCTACATATTTAAAAAACATTATTTTGAGGTGTCCATAGGCTTTACCAAATTGCCAATGGGATACATGACCAAAAAAAAAAAAAAAAAAAAGATAAAATAAATCTGCACTGGAGGGGACTTTGATTTTTTAATCTTGATACTTTTAGACTGGGTAGTACCTGGAGTAAGGAAGATTCATCAGACATGAGCAGTGTGAACCCTGAACAAGTCAGTCACTTAACCCTGTTAGCTTCAGTTTCCTCATGTGTAAAAAAGCCAGAGAAGACAATGGCCAAGCACCCTGGTGAGAAAACCCCAAATAGGCTCAGTTAGGACTGAAACAACTCCACAGCAACAACAGCTACGGTCTGTAATGGATTCTGCATCAGCTTCAGCATAAAAACACCTTTTGAACTATCAATGGACGAGGCTTTGCTGCTGGTTCCTATTCAGATCCATTACAGTTAAAGAACTGTTACAGAACTTGCTTTCTAGACATTAAAACAATTGTATTAATTTAGCAACACTGCCTTAATTTGTGTTGAGGCTAAGACTAATGGACATTCAAATTTAAACCAACCAAGAGGCAGCTAGGTGGTGCAGTGGATAGAGCAACAGCCCTGAAGTCAGGAGGACCTGAGTTCAAATCCTACTTCAGACACTTAATTCTTCCTACCTGTGTGACCCTGGACAAACCACTTAACTCCAAGTGCCTTGCAAATTAAAAAAAAGAAAATTTAAGCCAAACTAAAACAAAGGCATGTAAAGGAAAAAGGGAACTAGAGCATGGTAAGTAAATAGATAAATTTCAAAAATCTGTAATTTCATTTATGTAGGTCGGCACCATTTCCATGGATACAATTTGGTAAAGCGTTTTCTAGAATCGCCATGGCTGAAAAGCACAGTAAGCCTCCTGTAACTTAGCTAAGTTAGTCCCCTGGACAACAAGCACAGTCCACTGCCAGGACCTAACTGAAGCCTATATGGCTTGGTAGGACCCAGTATTATCTTTGAGAACCTACAAGGAAATTTCTGAGTATCAGAGTGAGACCTTATAGATTAACAATGTATTTAAGGTTTTTTAAAAAAGATATATATTTTTTATTTACATTCTCATGAAGTTTAATGATGGTGTTCAGTGTATAAGTTGATTTTTCAATGTGTAAAAAAAAAAAAACACCACAAACATTTCTCAAATTTCAAATGAGCATTGAGAGTAGTCCTCTCTTCTGTAGCTGAATCACAGCCATGAGGAAATGAATGTTTAAACCCAGTTGCCTCTCAGTTACAATAGTTAAATAGCAAGAGCAGAGTGGGGGTTAATTAATACAGCAAATACATGTCAGACCTGAAATTTTTTGGACAATCTTTTAGGTTAGTCATCATATGCCTTCCAAACTCAGCATTCTGTAGTAAAATTAACAGAAACTACTACTAATAAAATAAAATAGATCATGTTTTCGAAGCCAAGGGTCATGCAGATTACAAAGTGATATCTACCAAAAAGTAGGATCTAAGAAGCTGTCTTTCTCTGGAATAATCACAATAAATATCCTTCAATATAATTTTGTTAAAATTTGCAAACAATACCATAAAATGCAAATTTTACTAACCAATATAAACCAACAAAATACAGTGGTAACACTGTGCTGCTTCCAGACTGCCTGGTAATTCTAGATTCAGGAGCAGAAATATTCCTTTTTGTCAGCTCATCAACTAGTAGTCCCATGGGATTTACAACGTTCCACATCTCAAAAAGTTCTTTTCCAGTCATCTGTGTAATTAAGAAGTCCTGCAGATAAAGATAACATTATAAATATTAGGTAGATGGGAAAAAAAAGTCATTCACAATTTTAATGATGCTACCATATAGTTCCTACTGCATGACCTAGATCATACTTCTTTAGAAACAAAGTTCCCACAGAATAAAAGAAAATCCAACTCCCAAAGAATTACATTATTTCATCCCATGCTCCTTATAAAACTATAGGGCAACAAAAAAATGTGAATAGTCCGAGTTCAATTTAGTAACAGCATTTACTATAAATTAAAACAACTCTGAAGTACCATCTCACAGCTCTCGGACTACTATAATGACAGGAAAAGATAATGTTGGAGGGGTGGTAGAAAAACTGTGACACTAATGCATTGTTGGTGGAATTATGAAGTGATCCAGCCATTCTGGAAAGCAATTTAGAACTATGTCCAAAGCCATATTAATTTGTGGTTATCAAATTATCCATTGATCCAACAGTGTCTCTACTAGGTCTGTATCCCAAAGACATCATAGAAGGGGAAAGGATCCACACATGCAAAAATGTTTGTGGCAGCCCTTTTTGTAGTGGCAAAGAACTAGAAACTGAGTGGATGCCCATCAGTTGGAGAATGGCTGAATAAGTGATGGTATATGAATATTGTGGAATATTATTGTTCTATAAGAAATGATCAGCAGGATGATTTCAGAGAGGCCTGGAGAGACTTTCATGAACTAATACTGAATGAAGTGAGTAGAACCAAGAGTACACAACTGACAGACTTAGCTTTTCTCTGAACGATACAATAATCCAAGACAATTCCAATAAACTTGGGCGAGAAAATGCCATCTACATCCAGAGAAAGAACTATGGAAACTGAATGTGGATCAAAGCACACTATTTTTACCCTATTCTGGGGGGTTTGATTATTCTTTCTTATAATTTTTCCCCCTTTTGTTTTGATTTTTGTTTCACAAAATGATTAGTATGAAAATGTTTAAAATGATTGTACATGTATATAACATAGATTAGACTGCTTTCTGTCTTTAGGGAGGGAGAAGGGAAAGAAGAGACAAAAAATTTTGGAACACAAAATCTTACAAAAATGAATGCTGAAAACTGTATTTTCCATGTAATTGAAAAATACAATACTATTTAAATTTTAAAAAATTAAAACTCTTTACATACATTATCTTTCTTTGTTTATTACACTACCTTGTGAGACAGCTGTCCCCACTTTATAAATGATAAAGATGAGGCCCAAATAGATTGACCAACTGCCCTGAATCACAAAAGCAGCACCAGAGGCCATCTTCAAACCCAGATTTCATAGACATCAAGTCTCACCTGTGTTGTCCCTTGTTCAGATCTGGCGTATATTACATAAAGATAAAATATTTCTGAGATTACAAGTTAATAATCTCTACTGATATGTAGCAAATGTAAGATAGTCCCATATTTATTAATCATCTAATTATTTCCTTTATATATTTCAACAGCTTTTATTTACCTTTTAAGGATGATCAAAATACCTAACTGAAAAAATAATCACCTTACCAATAACTTGATTAAAAAAAAACAACTATTTTGAAGCTTCACAAACAAGGATGAATAATCTAAGAAAAATGCCAATGTTCATTCTTTTAATATCTATTATTATTTTATTATCTATTTAAATGAAAAGGGAACACCTATGAACTCTATAGTAACTAGCAAAACATTTACTTAATAGTTAAAGCAATTTATTCAACTAGACATGTTGTTTAAATAACCATACTAATATATGATAGGCCGGTCTTGGAGTTCAGGAGATACCAGGGCTGGATAAACAAATCAGAGAGTCACCTGCTATATAAATGCCAGTAGTTATTATACGTAGATATGCTTTATAAATATGTGTAATAACTTATTATCTAAATAACAACACTGAGCTAAGTCAAATTCATATTGCAGCATATCTCCAAAGATTCTTATGAAACAAATGGCGTTGTGTTGTTATTGTTTGTTTAAATCAAATATCACTTGAATGAGTGGGACAATGAAAAGAGGTTGGTAATCTTCATATATTGATATTGTGCATAATGTACAATGGTGGAAGGCAGGTAGGTAGCGCCATTACCAAGTTTAGGATCATGAGTTCTAATTTAATCTCAGATCCTTATTAGCTGTGTGACCCTGGACAAGTCATTTAACCCTGTTTACCGCACTTCCTCATCTGTAAAAGGAGCTGGAGAAGGAAATTACAAAACACTCCAGTATCTTTGCTAAAAAAATTTCCATATAGGGTTATGAAGAGTTGGAGATGACTGAAATGATTCATCACCACAATTTCCAACTAATAAATATTTACCAAATTGAATGGTGCTTGTGCTCATTTGGCTAGTCATGGCTCGAGTTTGTCTACCATTTTAACAGAAACAAAAAATGAAAAATAAAGAACAAATCCATTGTTCTTGATTTTTCCTGCTGTTTATACCTGGTTTTGGGAATAGTCTAAATCATCCAAGTATCTTCACAAACAATAAATTATGAGTAACGTGTGATTTGAAAATGTAGCTGTTTAAATAAACTCAACCTCAAAAGCATGAGTAACGTATAATTACATACCCTGACAAAAAGTGATGTTTTCAAAGGCCCACTGCTTTGCAACAACGCTCCTATTACGGCAAAGAAAGTCTGTCGGAGTACTGTCTCGGGGACTGGAAATTCTGCACTTAGAGTTAATTGCTCCACTGCCAAGTTTCTGGCTACGTGACACACAATGTCCTCACTGGTAAGAAAATTCACAATTGCTTGTGTGCCTTCTGAGGGCAGGCTTGGGTATGCGTCTCCAAGGAGCTGCGTGAGACATGTTTGTGAAAAGGCTCTCCCTTGTTCTGAGAGTTCTTGATTATCTCTAAGGTTGAGAGCCACAGCTTCTTTGCCTACTCCCAGTTTCTGTCGCCTGGCTTCCTCACTTTCAATGTAACATCTGTTAATGAAAGCAGTTTTGAGAAGGTCTAAAGAAAAGTCTTCATGTAGTCGATGACAGAATGCCTGGATTTCTGCATGGTAGTCCCAGTTGGGCTTCTCTGAACTGAAAATGCAAAAAAGAACAGTAAGAGAATAATCAAAAGCATAATTTTCTTTTTATCAAATGTGCTCACTTCTCCAATTACAAGAAATAATTAGAAAAGTTGCTATTCCAGCTTCTAGGTCCTTTTTTCTCAAAACATGAATCAGACTGAATAATGGTTATAATTTTTAGAAATGTAGATGACTAAATTTTCTTTGAAAGGTAGCTACAATCTGGCAACTCCTACATGGTAAGACATTATCTTAATTTAGAAGCTCTAGATTTTACCAAGAATCTCCATCTCCTCCAATCCATGAAGTTTTCAAAGTATGCCATTCCCCTCCCCCCAATGTCTTTTTCTGGCTCACCTAGCACCGTGACATTCCCATCCTCTGAGTAAACTACTTTTACCTATTAAATGAGGGTCAGAGCAAATGACAGAAGGTCTTTACCAGGTTTCTAAGATTTTCCCCAAACAAGCCTCCTGGCAGAGATGCCCAAGCCTAGAATGCACAAGTTAGGGAGGTGATAGCAAGAAAAATGGAAAGAGAATAGCATTCTCCAGTGACTCCAGAATGAAATATAAAATTCAGTTTGGTATCTGAAGTCTTTTGTAGTCTAGCCCCTCCCTGCCTTCCTGGCCTCCATCTCACCCTTCTACACTGTTCTAGGCACCCTCTGCTGGGAAAGCTCTCCACCTTACTTCTGCATCCCCTAAAGACCCCTCAAACCCCCCCCCCCCAACTCCCGCAGAGGTGCACCCTCCCCTCTTATGGACACTTTATGAGATCATCTCCCAATTGTCTACACTAACCTCCGAGGCACACAGTATGTCTGATGTGAGTTTGCCTTTGTATCCCCAACACCTAAAGTGGGGCCTAGCATATAAAAGGCAAGATCTGGCCTATTATGTGTCTTCTATTTACAAATATTATCTCATTGGACCTTCGCACCAACCCTGCCAGGGAGGTGCTATTAACTAGGGAAAGTACTGAGTAGCTAAGGGACTTGCCCAGGGTCACATAGCTGGTGTCTAAAAGGTGTTTAAATGCTAGACTCACCTCACAGATCATACAGAATTTCTATTATTAATGACTATTTGGGGGGGGGGGGACTATTTAACCTAGGTGGGAATGAATATGCTTTTTACCTTTTTTTTAATTGTATAACTTTTTTATTTTTCAAAATACATGCAAAGATAGTTTTCAACATCCATCCTTGTGCTACAAATTTTTCTCTCTCCCCCCAAAGCTAGTAATCCAATATAGGTTAAACATGTGCAAAGAATATGCTTTTTAGTCAATATTATACTTTATTCCATAATTTATTTTAACAAATTATAATGAACTTAAAAGAGATATGCCGGAATAAGCAGGGGATTTGGGGAGCTTTAATACTAGCTCAATCAATGGACATGTATTAAGCACTTAATAATTAATTAATTTAATTAATTAGCACTTTGCTAATTAGCAATTAATAAGCACTTGCTTAATAAATTGTGCCAGGCACCGCCCTAATTCATAGGGACAAGAAAGCAGCAAAGACAGATCGTGGCCCAAGGACCTTCCACCCTAGTTTACGTCAAATATGAACAGCTGTGACCTCAGTCGCAGGACCTGGCTTCCTGGGAATGTAGGGAGATACGAGTTCAAATGCAGGCTCAGACTTTTACTAGGCATGCGACCTTGGGAGAGTCACTTGACTGCTGCCTACCTCAGTTTCTTCAACTACAAAGTGGGCTCACAGCAGCCCTCCCAGGCTGTTGTGGGGATCCCGTAAATTAATGCTGTAAAATGCTTAGCAGTGTCCTGGACCACAGTTGACACTTAATAAATGCATCTCCCCTTTTTAGCCAAGTCCCTATTTCTCTCAGGGCCTCAGTTTCCCCATCTGTCAAAATAAGAGTCTAAACCGTTGACCTCTAATGTCACTTCTACTTGGCTAAGGAAAAGTGACGAGTTCGAGATTGACTTCAGAGGATCTCTAGCCACTGTTAATTGGGAGATGCGGAGTGGAGTGGGGAAGGCCATGGGTCCTTCCCGTTAGCCCCACCCCGCGCATGCGCACAGACGAACGCAACACGGTCAATTACCGGGGCCCCGAACCTACCGGCGCACGGGAGGCGGGGGACAGCGGAGCTGCCGCCGTCGTTCTCTCTCTTTCTGGAAGCGGAGAGCAGCGCGGAACCCGCCCTTGATGCCCCGGCTCTGCAGAATGGGCTCCGGAGTGGCTGAAGCTCGCAGGAAGCCGCGGGGCCCCCGGACAAGTAGTCGTACCAGTCCAGACGCCATGATGTACCAGCGTGAGCGGAAGGAGGGAAGAAGGAAAGGAAGGAAGTGGGTCGGGACGGTGCAACGTTAACACCAGTCCCCGCTTCCTAAACTGGGGGAGGAGCCTCCGCTAAGGACGTTGCGGGAGGTGGGGCCAAGCTTCTGGTAGCTTGGGGATGCCCTGCAGGTGGGCCCTTGTAGGGGCGGAGCTAAATAATCCTTGGGGCGGGGAGGGGGAGAACAGGACCCGGGAGGTGGGGCCAAGCTCAGGGGAAGGGAGAGAGGGCGGGGCTAAACCTGCCGACCTCTCTCCTTGGGGGCGGGAGGAGACGAGGCAGCCTCTTGTGGGCGGGGCCTGGTTCTCCCTTCTTTCCTCCCTCTGCTGGCTATTTAGCTTGATGCATCAGTCGGCCAGAGCTAGAGCTGCGCGGACGGCCAGTCCCGGAGCAGGGAACTGCCCACTCCTTGTGTATGCATACCTCTGTGTTCCCAATTAAAGTGCTTCTCCTGCCTCAGGACAAAAAAACTTGTCAGCTTTCCCGGGATCACTTAAACATATCTATTACCAGGAAAACAAAGGTTGCCAAAAAAAAATATTTTGAACCTAACCCTAAACTACAGATCTGAAGTTAATTGCTAGCATTAATAGTGCTTTAAGGTTGCAAAGCTTATTTTTAATTTCATTTTGAAAATGTAAAATTAAATAGAATTATATTTTACATATATTATATAATACATATATAACATGTATAAATTTTAAAAAATCAAATTTAAAAAACTAAAAGCTTATTTTATCCTCAAGAACAATCTTGAGAAATAAATGCTGTCATTATCACCTTTTTACAGATGAGGAAACTAAGGCTGTCAGATTGACTTGCCCAGTCACACAGCTGTTAAACATCCTGAGGCACATTCAAACAAAGGGTTTTCCTACAGCAAATCCAGTGCGATACCTGATAGTGCACCACTTTATGTAAGATGCTGCTGATTTTTCTTTTTTTAATTACTTTTAAAATTTTTTAATAAACGTTTTATTTTCAAAACATGCATAGTTTTCAACATTCACTCTTACAAAACCTTGTGTTCCAGTTTTTTTCTCCCTCCCTTCCCCCATCCCAAAAGGCAAGTAATCCAATATGTGCTAAACATGCAGTGTTTACATACATATTTCCACATTTACCTTGTTGCACAAGGAAGGTCACAAAAGGGGGGAAAATGAGAAAGAAAACAAAATACAAGCGAACAACAACAAAAAGTGAAAATACGATGTTGAGATACACATTGAGTTCCCATAGTCCTCTCTCTGAGTGTAGATGACTCTCTCCAACCATTGGGACTGACCTGAATCACCTTGGTGCTGCTTATTTCCATAGAATGTTAACCAATCGCTTTGAGGTTTTCTTTTCATATGTCTGATTGTTCTCTCAGTTTTCATTTCAGGATCATCGTTCATGTCTTGTTTGGTATAAGGATCCACCAGGTCTCTGTCCTAGCCCTTTCTTCCCAGATACTCTTCCTGAGAGATCTCATCAACTCCCATAGGTCAATTGTTGTCTCTATGCAGATAATTTCCAGATCCACATATTCATAATTTTTTTCTTCTTCATAACTTCCATTACTTTTTTTTTGGATATCTCCACTGCAAAGTCAATCAATTAATATCAATCAATAACCAGGAGGGGGATGGAGATTGAGTAGAAAGATAATGAGTTTGGTTTTGGATATATTGAATTTAAGATATCTACTGGACATCCCATTCTAGATGGCTGAAAGGCAGTTGGAGCTACAAGATTGGAGCTCAGGAGAGACATTGGAGCAGGTAGATCTGGGAATCATCAGCATAGAGCTAATAATAAAATCAGTGAGAACTGATGAGAGCTGTCTCCAATTAAACATGTAGAAATATTTTTGCTAAAATCTATCCCACGTCCTCGCATATATGAGGTGCTAAATAAAGGCTTGTTTCTTTTCTAATTATCCTATTTTTGTTAGACTTTTGTTTAATATCATAGATTAAATGTTTGAAGGGACCTTAAAAATCTATCCCACTTCCTGGCAGATATGAGGTGCTAAATAAAGGCTTGTTTCTTTTTTAATTACCCTATTTTTGTTAGACTTTTGATTAATATCATAGATTAAATGTTTGAAGGGACCTTAATGGCCAGATAACTCATCATCTTATTTTACAGATGTGGAAACTGAGGCACAGGGCAGTTAAGTGACTTGCCCTTTAATAATTTACTTCACTAAAAAGATTTTGAATCAGAATTTGAACACAGGGCTTCTTGTTTTTAATTCCATTGCCCAGTCTACAGTACCATGCTGCCTTTTAACTCTTCCACTTATTTGCATTAGTTATTCTTCTTTAATTGTCTTGTATTAATTTCAGTATTGGGGGCATACATGGAGACAAATGAAGAAGGAAATCTTTGATTATCAATGTTTGAATCCTGTCAAACTTCAGGGACATGCAAACAGCCACCAAATTAGCAGACAAGCCGCTAACAAGTTATATTTCTCCTTTTGCATAGCTGAAGCCATCCTTGGTAACAGCATAGTAAACTGACAAGATTTACTGCGTCTACAGCCAGTGTTTTGTGTTGGAAACAACACCTCTGGGAACCTCCCTTGACAACCTTTGTCCTGCCCTTGGGGCCAACAACCATCACAGTGACTCCTGAAATGTACTAGGAGGATCATTTAATTCTATCAAAAAACAACCTTTAAAAATCTTTTTAAAGAAGTACACACAAGATAAGGAGAATATGTGAGCTAATAAATCATGTTTTGGATTGGAAGCATATTAACTATTTGTAACCTTTATCTTATGCCTTTTTGAAAATCCAGAGCTCTGAGTATACATTTAATTTGGACTATGGGACTCAATGTGGATCTCAATATAGTATTTTCACTTTTTGTTGTTGTTTGCATTTTGTTTTCTTTCTCGTTTTTTTTTTTTCCTTTTTGATCTTTCTTGTGCAGTATGGTAAATGTGGAAATATGTATAAGAGAATTGCATATGTTTATGCACATCTTTTATATGCAAGATTCTGGAGAAACAAAGACAAAAACCAAAACTACTAATGAAACATTATTTTAATAATGATAGCTAGCCTTAATAGCTCTTTAAAATTTGCAGCATGCTTGGAGTTTTATTTCATCTGCTCCTTACAATGCCTCTCTGATGTAGGTGCTGTTACTCTGCCTAATTTACAGAAAAGGACACTTGAGTCTGACTTTGTGCCACCCAGTTACCTCTAAACCCCAAATGTTCCCAAATAAGTATCCACAAGGCAGTTTTTAAGAGCTGGAAAGATAAAGGAAAGCTGTACAGAAGAGGCGGCACCTGATCTGGACTTTAATCTAATTTAACAAGTGCTACAGTCCGAAGCCCATGAAGGAAGGAGGGAGAGATGAGAAGGAAGAGAGTTCCAAGCATGGAGGAAGGGCCCCTGAGAAGCCGGAGAGGCAAGAGATGAACTGAAGAACAGCCACCTCCTCTTTGAGCTCTAGTTTGGCTGGAAAATAGATTGTGAAGAATCATTGATTTGCAACCACAAGGATCTGAAGTCACTGAATCCAGTCCTTTGATTTTACAGACAATAAACTCAGTTTAAGTAGCTTGGCCAAGATAAGCAGGCACTCAAATCACAGCTCTCAGGCTTCAGAGACAGCATTCACCTTACTGTTCTGGGAGCACTAGGGAGCCACTGAAAGTTTTTGAGTTGAGGGGTGGCATATGGCTAAGAAAAAATATTTGGGCAGCTGTGTGGAAAATAAATTAAGAGAAGGGAGAGCGTGGAAGTAGGTGTTTTCACACCTACATATTCAAGTGAAAGAAGATCTGGGATTGAGATGGGGTGTTGCCAGAATTTATGTAAATACAATTAACAAGAATTAGCAAATGACTCTATGGGTGTGGATTACAGAGTCAAAGGTATTGAATGTATATGAAAATAAGTCACTAGGTAGATAACAATGATTTTCATAGAAATAGGGACGTTTCTTTGGGAGAAGAAAATTTAGGGGAAAAAAGGATTTCAATTTTGGACATTCTGACTTTGAGATGTTAACAGGACATATGGGCAGAGATGTCTCTGAAGCAGTTAGAGACGAAGGACCAATATTCATTAGAGAAATAAGCATGATTTGGCAGTCATCTTCCCATAATAACTGTATTGGGAATGGATGAGTGGGATATGGATGATGTTTCAGCAAAGTAGACTCCAAAGTGAGACAGGTAGGAGGAAATTCAGGAATAATGATAGCGAGGAAAAGTGAAATCCGGGATAAAAAATTTCATAAAGTTTAGAAGAAACCAATGGTCAGGTCCAATGGAGAAATTCCAATATAATTGTAGGATCAGAAGCCAGATTATAAGGGTTTCAGAAGTGAGTAATTTGGAAACAGAGACAGAATGTGTAGACAATTCTTTCCAGGAATTTGTTAGTAAAAATCAGAAGTGATTTCTGGGGAAAGAATTCACAGTGAAGTGAGCTGTTTTGTTTTTTAAAGATGCCTTAGAGCAAAGGTCCTCAAACTTTTTTAATAGGGGGCCAGTTCACTGTCCCTCAGACTGTTGGAGGGCCGGACTATAGTAAAAACAAAAACTTTGTGGGCCTTTAAATAAAGAAACATCATAGCCCTGCGTGAAGGGGATAATCGTCCTCAGCTGCCGCATCTGGCCGGTGGACTACCGGTAGTTTGAAGACCCCTGCCTTAGAGTATGTGAGAAAGAGCAGTGCCCTGCTACCAGGGCTCTCCAGTGTTCAGCTTCTCTTAGCCTGGGCAAGTCCTCTCTAGGGTTTGGTTTTCTAATTTGTATAATGCTTAGCTTCTGGGCTTCTAAGGACCCTTCCAACTCTAGAGCTCAGATCCTACAATCCTGAGGATTGGTGTGGTCTACACCTGTTTACAAGCAGAAAGAAAGACTCCACCCAGACTGAAGTTTGTAGGAAGAAGGATCGATGGAATTGAGGACAAATTTTGGCAAAGGAGGAAGGCCATTTCTTTCTCAGTAATTAGAACAAAGGAAGAAAGGATGGGTGATGATGAAGATGGGTTTTGAAACTCTCAATATAAAAGTAATAGATTTAGAAGGGGGCCTTAGATCATGCTTACAAATGACAGAATTGAGGGCCAAAGAGTTTAAGTGGATTGCTCATGATTCCTCAAATAAAAGAAATAGAGATTTGAACTCACATCCTGTGATTCCAGGTTTTGTGCTCTTTCCATTGTATTATGCTTTTGAAGACATCCAGTTCAGATGGCCTTAATTTTCTCAGGAAAGGAGGAGATTATGTCATCTGCTGATTTGGGGCTGGTGTTGGTATGAGGAAAAAGAAAAACATTTGAAATTGCAGTCACATGGAATGTGATAGTCAAACAAGGAAGAGTAAAAAGATTCCTGAACATCTACATTTGGACCGATTAATAATGGTCCAGATAAATAAAAACCTGAATTTGTAGTGAACCCAGGCAGTGAGATCTGGTGACTTCTTCCAGTAGTATCCAGCAGCTCCTAGGGAGGAGCAGGAAAAGTCCAGCGGGAAAGATGACCCAATGCTCACTATTGTTCTAGGAACTCAAAGGTAGAGGCAGAAGATTGGGCTGGTTAAATTTAGGATCGAGACACTAAAAGGAAATTGGCCAGAATTTAAGTGAGAGGCAACAAAATATAAGGTTATGTTATTTTGGGGGAAATTAAAAGATCAAAGAAGAGAAAGGACCACTTTGAGGGAGGAAGGGCGTAAGTTGAAAAATGATTTCCAACAATGGAAGGAAACTGGATCAGTTCAACTCTCATTTTGACTGTTTTCTCTGCCAAGAAGAATGATCTTTGACTTTGGAAGGTTAGAGCAAAAATACATAAGGGGGAGTTGATAATCAAGACAAATCTGGAAGCAGAAGAGATTGTGTGATTATCTATGATTAATTCAAATCAAGAAGTCCATATTATTAAAGACATCCCTGGGGGCTGCAAGAGTAGGCAGCCATGACTGCTGAGCCACTGCCAGTGATCCTTGGTGGTTCTTATTTATTTCTGAAATATTAGTGGTTCTTATTTATTTCTGAAATAGATGTTGCTTTAATAAAAATCATGCCTTTCCATTTGGTATTTTTAACAATTTATGGCAAACTTTGAGTCTTTTCATCTGCACAAAAAAGGGACTTAGTTTAATTGGTTCTCTTATAAATATTCTACCCTCTGGATTGTTTCTTTTTTTAAAGTGAATTGTTGATTGTGGTGGTTGTTTAATTCCATCACTGTCATTTCCTCTTCCCTCCCAACTTTGGTCAAATCTGAAAATGTGTACCTCCTTCTAGATGTATCATCTGCCCCAGTCTGCCGTTGTGGGCAATATCAGCCTTTTGTCACATCCTGTGATGTATACTGTTTCCATTGTACCATATTATGTAGGACTTGAGTTCATATGGCCCCAATTTTCTCAGTAAAAGCAAAGACAACGTTATTTGCTAAGGTGGGCCTGGTGTTAAGGTCATTTTGTTGGATGGTAAGCTCTAAAGAAGCATCATCCTGTGAGTGGGCAAGGGGCTGTGCAGATTGAAAAAGATGCCCAAAGAGATGGTGTCCTGGTGCCCCAGGTGGGAACGAAGGAGCAAGGCCAGGACTTCTTCCTTAAATAAAGGAATGAATCAGGAATGCTGAACCTTGAAGAAAAAAAGAAAAAGATTTTTATCAGGTTGGGCGGAAGAGGGCAGTGGAAAAAAAGAGTCATGTTGATGAAGTCTGCAAACAGCAACAACAAAGAAAAACCAAAACAGAAAACAGGGCAGGAATAAATTTCAGATAATAAAGTTTTGAAACCTTTGAAGTTTTTTGAAGTTCTAAAGAGAATGTCTCTTAAATGATTTTTGGAGGAAGAATATTGAAAAAATCAACACCATTTAGAAGGATCTTTCAAGGAGAAATTATGACTCAGGGGTCTAGTATTTGACCTGGGTATGTGTAGTTCAGGGAACTTGAACTGAAATAAAAAACTAAGTTAAACTATTGTCTAGAAGAGAATGATGTCTTCCTTCTTCCGTGGTGTGATTTAATGTTTCTCTAGCATCTGCCAAGTCCTGCTGAGAAGGACCTTTTCCAAAAAAGGAAATCACATTAAATTCTGTTTTCTGCTTGGTTCACAGATTTTAACACACTTTTCTCACTATGCAAATAGACAAGTTGAAGAGTTGTCCCCTCTGAAAGAAGTTTACTAAGGTCGAGATCCACATTGCATTCTTCAAAAATTTACAATTAAAAGACTAGACACCGTGCCCCCTTACAAATACTGCTTGTGATTTGGACTATGCCCAAAGGGCTATAAAACTGTGCATATCCTTTGAACCAGCAAAACCATTGCTAGATCTATATCTCAAAGACATTTTCTTTTAAAAGGAAAAGGACCAATTTGTACCAAAATAATTATAGCAGCTCTTTTTGTAGTAGCTAAGAAATGGAAACCAAACAGGTGCCCTTCAACTGGAAAATGGATAAATAAACTGTGATTCTAAGATTGTAATGGAATATTATGCTATATGATAATTGTGAAAATATGTATAGAAGAATTACACATGTTCAGCATATATTGGATTACTTGTCTAGGAAAGGGTGGAGAATGAAGGGAGAAAAAAATTGAGACATAAAGTTTTGCAAAGGTACATGTTGAAATTATCTGTACATATGTTTGAAAATAAAAACCTTTAATTAAAAACAAAAAACAACAACAAAAAAAAGGAATATTATGCTATAAGAAGTGACAAGCAGGATGGTCACAAAAAAATTCTAGAAAGACTTAGATGAACTGAAGCAAAGTGAAGTGAACAAGACCAGGAGAGTGGTATGCATAGTAACAACAATATTGTATGAAGAAGAATTATGAATGAATAGCCATTCTCAATAATACAACAGAAATGAATTTCTACATAAAATAATCATGTGGTATCTTTTCAAAGCATTATAAAATTTAATTTTATTTTTAACAGTATGAGTTCTGAAGGAGAGAAAATACAGAAAGATTAGAACAGAAACTTCAGGTTCTTACTCACTAATGTAACCTGTGATCCATAAGAATTCTCTTTGGGTAAATAAAAAAAATCAAATTGAACTATACACATATAGGAATATTTTATATAGCATACATATTAATCACTTATTTTGTGGAGTAGAAAAGCATTTATAATATCTTCAATTATTGGGAAGGCTGTCTAAACATTTTGTAATTTCATATTTGAAGCAGCTTGGTGTTATATAAGGGGCTTAATTTCAAGTCAGACAACCTTGGTTATCCTATCTCTGTAACTGAGGACTTGAGTTCAAATCAGTTTTCACACTTTCTCCCAGTGGAAAAATGACCACCTTTTGGGGTCTTTTTAATCTGTAAAATGAGGGGATTGTATTAGATGACCATTACATTTCTTTCCAGCTTGAAATCTAAAAGTATACACATTTCCTTCTCATTTTCTTAATCGTAAAAAGTGAGAATCTCAATCTCTGATAAAATATGAATTCTTCCCATCTAAGGCCTTTGAGGACAAATGTTTTTGTCTGCCTCCGGCAGAATAAGCAGTTAATATGCTATTGATAGTCAAGATTGAGGCCTAACATAATTTCTTGCAATTCTTTTTATAATTCTGAAGTATCACCAAATGAATTGGCCCCAAAACATTTCTCTCTCTTTGTTTATCCACAGTTAGAGTTCTTCTAGATTTAGGTTCAGAGAGAGAGCCAGACAGAGTAACAAAGACTATTAAGAGATAAAAAAAAAATGTCAACAGACACTTGATTAAAAAAAAAAATTCAAATCCTCTCCAATTCCTTGTCACCAAATCCATTTACCCATCCAGAGGATAAATACTCAATAATTCTGGAAACTCAAGTGTGTTTACTGTGAATCTAATGTTTAAAACTACATATCCAGATGTTACAAATGCAGGATAAATTGAAGTTGTTTTTGCAAGAGATCATTGTTAAGTCAAGTTAAATAATCAAACAGGAAATGAGCCAACACTTAAATTTCCTTGTATAGAACAATGCAAAGGGATATCTAGGGGTTAATTGTCTAATGCAAGGCCTAGGTATAAATATGAAATGTGAAATACAATAAACCATGAATGTTTTAATTTAATTTTATTATAAACTTCACAATCATCAATAAACACAAACCTGTATTTTATTTTAACAATAATTCAATTTTAATTATCTTCAATTCCTACTTCTCTTCTTCCTTTTCCCCCTACCCATTGCAAGAAACAAAACCTTCCATAAATATGTAATTATGCAAAACAAATTTCTACATTAGCCTTGAACAAAAATATAAAAGGGGAAGAAAAGAGCAAAAAAGATGCTTCAATCTGTATTCTGAGTCCATCAGTTTTCTATCTGGAAATAGCATGTTTCATCATAAATCTTTGGAATTATATCAGTCATTGTGTTAATTTAGTTAAGTCTTGCAAAATTAATTTTCTTTGCAACATTGCTATTACTGTATACATTGTTTTCCTGATTCTGCTCTTTTCTCTTTAAGTTCTTATAAGGATCCCAAGTTTTTCTAAACCATCTGCTTTTCTGAAACCACTATTTCTTACAACATAGTAGTATTCAAAACACAAAACAAAATAACTTGATCCAGCACTTCCCAATTGATCAGAATCCCTTCAGTTTTGAATTGCCACCACAAAATGAATTGCTGTAAATATATACATATTGTAAATATGGATCCTTTGTCCTTTGAACTCTTTAGGTGTATAGTAACAATATTAATGAGTCCAGGGTATACACAGTTTAATAGTTTGGGGGGCATAGATCCCCATTGTTTTCCAGAATAGTTGAACTAGGTCACAACTACTGCAACAATGTATTAGTATACTTGTTATCCCACGCTGGCTCTAATATTCCTCTTTTTTTTTTTTATGCCATTTTAGTCAATTTGATGTGTGATGATGTTTAAATTTGCAAGTCTCTATCAAGAATTTAGAGCATTTTTCATATTTCATTAGTAGGTTGGACTTCTGAAAAGTTTCTTCTATTCACATCCCTTGACCTCTAATTAATTGGGAGATGATTCTTATTCTTGTAAATTTGACTTTTCTCTATGTATCTTAAAGATAAGATAACTTTGTCAGAGAAAGTTGCTGCAATTTTTTTTCCTGTTTTTCTTCTAATATTTTTACAGCATTGTTTTTTTGTTTGCACAAAACCTTTTAAATGTTGTATTTTCAAATTCATCGTTTTAACTCCTGTGATTCTCTTGTTTGGTCCTGAACTCTTCCCTTTTCCTTAGATTTGACCAGTGATTTTTTTTCCCCAAGTTTCGCTAATTTGCATATGATATCACTTTATTTCTAAAATCATGTACCTATTTTGAGCCTATACAGTATGAGATGCTGGTTTATGTGTGCTAGCCTGCTTTGAGTTTTTCCAAATGTGTGTGTTGAATAATGAATTCTTGTCTTACTTAATAACTAGGATCTTTGGGTTTATTAAACAATAACTTACTCAGCTTATTTGCTTCTGCATATTGTGTATCCAATATGTTCTATTGATCAACTTCATTCTTACTTTGTGCCAAAAACACAAACCTTTCAATAAGCAAAGAACACAAAGAGCTTTGAATATAAAATTGTGAGCTTGATCCATACTTTTAAGGGCATATTAACTTTAATAAGCTAGTAATCAAATCAGCCATTTTGAGGGCCCTTCTGAACTTGTATTTTAAAAAATGTTGTTTTTTTTAAAATACCTATCATTACCCAATAACACTCATCACCCACATCTGCAACCTCCATTAAGTGTTTTCTTCATAAATACTGGCTTTTTGAAGATGCTAAATTGGGGTGGATGGGGTTTAGGGCAAACACTTTTTTTCAAATTTTATCATATTAAATATGATAATGTAGTAGGTAGTAACAAAGTTGCCTAGTTTGTGCCCTTTTTGAACTATTTTTAGATCTTAAAACCAATTTTTTTTGCATATGTATCATTATCCAGTAACTTCTCTTTTCTATCTACAAGATCTTTAAAAAATACTGGTTTTTATCAGATTATCTATAACAAAATAGAAAAGGAAAATGACAAATGCTGGAAGAGATGTGGAGAAATAATGCACTGGTGTGGAATTGTAAAATAATTCTAGAGAACAATTTGGAACTATGTCCAAAGGACTATAAAACTGTGCTTTAACTCAGCAATACTTCAAAAGAGATCAAAGACATATGTAGAAAAACGCAGCTCTTTTTCTGGTGGCAAAGAATTGGAAATTAAGGGCGTACCCATCAATTGGGAAATAGGTGAACAAACTTGTAAAACAGGTGATTGTGATGGCATACTCTTATGCTGAGAGAAATGAGAAAGACAGTGGTTTCAGAAAAAAAAAAAAAGGAAGACATGAACTGATTCGAAGTGAAGTGAATGGAATAAAGAACACTGTGTACAGTAACAATATTCTAATGATCATCAACTGTGAAAGATTCTTATTAATGATCCAAGAAATTCCAAAGGGCATATGATGACAAATTCTACTTCCAAAGAACTGATGAACTCTGAATGCAAAGTGAAGCAAATTATTTTCGTTTTCATTATTTTTCTTGATTTTTTTTTTTTTTTTACTGCATGGCTATTATGAAAATATATTTTGTGTAATTTTATTTTTTTTAATAGCCTTTTTTTTTATAGGTTCTATGTATGGGTAACTTTACATCATTGACAATTGCCAAACTTCTTGTTCCAATTTTCCCCCTCCTCCCCCCCACCCTCTCCCCCAGATGGCAGGATGACCAGTAGATGTTAAATATATTAAAATATAAATTAGGATATTGTGTAACTTTAAAGAAAAGAAAAATAGTGGTTTTCAAAGAAAAGATGGGGAAAAAGAAAAAATGGATTGCTCTGAACATTGTGTAATATTATATAGACTTTCTAAAAATGGAAATTCGTTTTGAATCCTTTCATGTTCTGCTGTGCACAGGCAATTTTTTTTTCTGTTTCTATTTTGCTTTTAGGTTTATTTAAGTAAATAAAGGAAAAAAAACCACTAGTTTTCTTAAGAACCTAGTTTGAGAATCTAGAGGAAAGTACAGTTTACTTTAAAAGGGTATATTAAATGTACTAAGTTAGTTATAAAATTGCTCTACTTGTGTCTCCTTCTGAATTACAAAGAACATTGCGTACTTATCAAGCAATTCAGCCCCTCTAACTGCAACAAATACTCGTTTTCTTAACCTAGATTGGGGGGTTTGGGGAAAATATTCGGCTTGTTACTTTAAAAGGGCATGGACGAAGTAGTAACAAAGTTGCCCTATTTGGAATGCCTGGATTTTTATTTTATGTATCAATTTTTTGGGGTGTGGAGGGCATACCCGGTAACTGACTAGCCATTGCCACAAGATCCCTCCAAGAATAGGGTTTTCTAAATATTGTGCCTTGGGCCCCAAGCGCTTCTGGCTCAACCTCCTTTTATCGGAGGCGCGGCTTCCTCAGACAATACGGCGAGGGTGCGGCGGCGCTATTCGCAGATATACGGCCTGAGGATCTCCGGCTGTCAGCTGACGGGCGGTCCGGTTGGGGGGAGGGGAGCTCGCCACCGTGACGCTCCCGTCGCTCCCGACGCTGCTGCCGCCGCCGCTGCGAAGATGGCGGCGGAAATCCACTCACGGCCGCAGAGCAGCCGTCCGGTTTTGCTCAACAAGATCGAGGGCCACCAGGACGCCGTCACTGCGGCGCTCCTCATCCCCAAAGAGGACGGCGTGATCACGGCCAGCGAGGACAGGTCGGGGAGCACGGGGCGGGGGGCGAGGAGCGCGGCGGGGCCGCCCGGCTTCCGGCTCCCGGCTCCCGTTAGCTCTGAGCCCCCAGTCTGGGGCCGCACTCTCGGCGTCCAAGCGCGAGCCTCTTCCCCTCTTATTTGCTTACGCCTCGGTCCTCCAACTTCTCCCTCCTGGGGCCCCCGAGTTCGAGCTGGGCCGGGCGCGTTCTACCGTCCCCTTCCAATTCTCTCGGGTACTTGCCCGCTGGCGGGTGCCCTCCCCTAGAGTCATCTTCTTTCCTTCTCCACTTGCTCCCAGTTGTATCTTCTCCCTCGGCATTTCCCTCCCCTCTCTGTGCCCCCAGCTGAATTTCTTACCCATATTCATTCCATTTTAAAGGTAGATCGTGATAACAATAGCGCGTGTTAGATTTGCCAAGCGCTTTACATTATCCTATTTATCTTGTTTGCAAAGAGCTTATTTTGGATCCTCGCCACAATTCTAGGAGATTGATTGACGGATCCGAAGTAATTTCTCTTATTAATCCCCATTTTACAAATAAAGAACCTGTGGCAGAGGACCTGCCCTGCTAGTGAGGATGAAGCAAGATTTGTCTTCCTGATTCCAGCTCTATCTTCCTCTGTGTAACAGTGTGCAATTAACGAAGTGGCACCTTTTGCTCTCAAGTTTGAGAAGTTCGCTTTTCAAATGCTGTATGAAATGGCCTCCTTTCCAGTTCAAGGGCCAAACTCTGAGGGTTGTCATTGGCTTGGATGTCCTGTGTAATCCCGAGAAAGAAATTAAGGAGAAATAGTAAGGAGGTATGAGATAATACATAGGTAAAGCTCTTTGCAAATCTTAAAAGTAAGAAATGAGATGACATGTTCAGGAAAAAGTAAAGAGTAATGAGATAATATCATTAAAGCTCTCTCCAAAGCGTAAGAGACCAATATAAATGGAAGCTGTTTTAAATATTTCTTTGATGAAGTTTTCGTATAGCCTACAGATGGTGTTTTTTGAAAACAGCAGCAACAGGCTAAACACTTAAAAAAAAAAACCTTTTAAGGTTTCTGAAAGATCAGGAAAAGTAGTGCTCCTCTTAAGACTATTAACAAACCACAACTTTCCAAGTCAGTAACTTGGTACCTGATCTGGATCAAAAAAGTAAAAATAATCAATTCAGTTCCTATTTAATTTCTTGTATTTTTGCTTTGTCTTGTCTTTGTTAATAAGCTAATTAGGGCAGTATGTTAACCTCATAGTCGCACTCTGTAGGAACCCTCTGAGTTTTTGTTGATTGATTTGGAAGTCTATGTAGGAACCCATTGAGTTTTTGTTGATTGATTTGGAGGAGGTCTGTTTGGGGAGAAAAGGGACAGGAAGAGAAAGAAGATAAAAATGATATAATTGAATGTTGATGTCCAAATTGTAGCTGCCTAATTTAGGCACGAGCTGTACTTTGACAATATTTGTTCATTGAAATGTCTTGTTCATAGTTCCTGCCTGTGGGCAAATTTTTAAATATTTGACATTACTAGCTGGCTGCAATAGTGAGAAATGTTTTATGGTGATTGTTTAGTTGAAAAGGAGGGCAGGATATAATTTTCAGGGACATTTATATAAACATTTGACATAAGTGTTTATTTCTTAGCCCAACAACAACAGTGACTTCATGGATTCTGATGTTCTCTCTTTTGTTTTAAATGGCCATCACTTTTTTGGGACAAAAGACAGTCTTTTAATGAACTCTACACATTGGGGATTTGTAACTTGTATCTTGGTGCTCTTTTTCTTTTTAATCTCATTGTCATTGATTTTAGTGCTACTCTTGTTTCATTGACTAATGGTGACATTGGTGAACCACTGACTTTGATCCTCCTTTTAAAACTAGAGAAGATAAATCTGAGAGTAATTGATGTCTAGGCCTCTAAACTTTTTTGTCTTGGACTTTCTTCATTTGCCTCGTCTTCCTTCCCATTCACTTTCTATTTTCTTCAAAACTATATAGCTTTTTTGGATACAACTTCTGTTTCATTGCCCAGAAACCTAATTTATTTATCAAGAAGAATTTTTTTTTTTAAACAAATGCTGAAGGACTTAAGTTATTTGGAAAAAAGGTAAAAGATAATTGTGTTGAGCTTAAAGGCTACACCTTGAACTCTGAAATTAAAATACTTATAGCAATTAAGAAGTGGAAGGGACTTTAGGTCATCAGATAAAACACCCTCATTTTCCAGATGAGTAGAGTGAGGCCTAGAGATATTCACTTGATTAAAGTCACAAGTTTGGTAGTAGAAAAATTAGGATTTGAACTCATATCTGACTACCAGTGCAGTGGTCTTTTGTTTTTCCCTTTTTAAAAAGAAGATCATTTATTAACTTTTCATTAAGGCCCTATTATTTATATATAAAGATGTTAACTAAGATTTGTAACCCATTGTCAGTAGGTTATTCTTTTGAAGTTGTCTTTAAAGCTTATGAAATCAGTTTGGCATTTATCCCTAGGCATTCACCTGTTTCCTATTATGATCACTGGGCTAATCAACTTAGCTAAAACAAAAATACCCTTTTTTTACCCCAGCTCAAACTGAGCAGTGTTCATTCACAGTAGATTATAGGAATTAAATTCTTTTGTACTTGAGGGGGTCATTGGTCATTGTTACCTTGGAAAATGAGACTTATGGGTCCATTAAAAAAATTCTAGGTATAATTAAGCTGATAAGATGTTTGGCTTCAGACAATGGAGTTTTCCTTACATAGCTTTCATTTATATTTTGCCAAGGAAATGTGCTAAACACTTTAGTGTTTATTCTCATAACATGTAGCCACATAATAAGCGCCACATCCTCTCCACCTACCCTCATTTACCTTTTTTTAAAATCTTAAATCAGATTAAAAAAAAAAAAGCTAATTGAAAAGTTCTGCAGTTGACTATAAAAAGAAACCCAAGTAGGAGTTGAATTTTTTTAAAAAATAAGTTAACAATAACTTTACTAATTTAAGTATCTCTATATAACAATTAACCTGGTGCTTATAACAATTAACTTAAGTAGTTGGACTTAGGAATTTAATTGGCTGCTAGATTTTTCTTTTTGTGGAAGATAGTAAACTAGACAGCTCATGCAAAAGTTGGGAAATTTACAAGAATTTACTCCTTGAGTAGCTTTATTTTTTATTTTTTAGAATCTTTTTGTGGTATAATGAGAGATGTCTCTCGAGTTCAGACACTTGGATTCCAGTCCTGCTTCTAACACATTCTGATGTGACCTATGGCAAGTCATTTAACCTCCAGGTGATGGGTGAAAGAGACAGTAAATTAAAATTTGGCGCATCTGAACATATTGATTTATTAAGCAGTGCATGCCAATTGCACAACAAACTGGGACATCTGGGCTAGATTTCAGAAAAGACATGGATTGCTTGAGATGTGTACTCGTGAAAAAACCCTTTGCATCAATCTTTGGGTCTGACTGGGTTTCTGATCAGCATTTACCTGGGGCCTTAATTAAAGGTCTCTAAATAGCAGGTAGAGATGGGTTAGCTTCCCAGCCACCTGGAGCTAAGTGAAAACAGTATACTAAAGTTTTCTCACAAGATAGGAATTGAATTAGACTCATGATTGAATAGAAAGGGAACTGAGCTAACTCTACACTGGAGTCACAAGATGGTCGCTCAATTCCCACAGTTAACCACTTCATTGTCCTAATCCCCTCAATTCTCTTATCTCTTATGTTTGAAATGGATCCCTAGGACTACATGTTATTTTAGAAACTCACAAATTAACAATATCTGTGTTCTGTTTTATTTTTATTTTATTAATGTTAAACATTTCCCAATTACATTTTAATCTGGTTCCCCTAGGGAATATGACACCACTACTTTAGACAACTTCTTGAGACTCAAGTAATAAAATTTACCCTCATCTTCAGTTCCTTATATTAATGAAATTAACAGGTCCTAGAACGAGATAAAATAGATTGCTGTTCATTTAAAAAATATAATAAGAACAGAGGTCTTTTTATGAGGTTTCTGTCAAAGATCTGTAATGTAATCTGTAAATGTAAGCAATCAAATATTAACATCAATAATACTGAAAGTTAAAAAAAATGAAGTAAGCATTCAGGTATTCATTTTCAGTAAGTAGGTAAAGACTTTGTAAGGGAGTATAAGGAAGTTTAAACTGTAGGCCTGTTATTTTGATTAAAAAGAAAAAACAGATTGCAGAAAAAATATCATTCTCGCTGATACTGAAATTGCTGTTGGGGTGTACAGCATGGGCCTAAATTGGTCTCTCTGTAGGAAAGCCAGTTTTGTTTGGCATTAGAGAAATAAAGATTCCATTTGGCTGCAAAATATAAGTGATTACTATATAGAGATATCTTTGAAAATTTTGCAGTTAAAAAACCTCCAGTGGAAACAATGTTAAGAAAAATTAAGAAAAAAAATTGGAATCTCTAACAATGTGATGGTCTGGGAAACATACAGATGTCTTAGTTGTTAGTTTATAATCAGATCCTGATGATTGCTAATATTTTTTGTTTCTCTTGAAACGAATGAAAATGGTATTCAAATTTGATTTAGAAATCTACCAAAAAAAAAAAATTAGGAAAGCAGGAAACCTATAAGAAAATGAGTTCATTTCACCCGTATTTACTTGTAGCCATTTTGTTTTTCCTTTCACTACTTCCTTTCAGGCAAAGCTCAAGATGATTCTGTTCTTGTTTGTTACATAGATCTCTCATAATTTCTCCTTTTCTCTGTCACTGGTTCCTAGTCACCCAAATGCCAAACTCCATAGTCAGTCTCATATTTAGAATCTTGCCAGTTTTTCCTTAGAAATAGATTATGATTTGTCCCTTCTATCATTACCATTACACTTAGGTCTTTAAATGGGTCCAGATGACTCCAGAAACCTAGAAAATATCATGGAGTTTATAGTCTTTTCTCCATTCTAACCTAACCTTCCTGAATGAACTTGATTATATTTATCATGCCCCACCTTCATATACCTTCAATGAATTCCGATTTCTCTCATGTCAAGTATAACCTTTTTTTCCCTCTTCTTTTCAAGGGCTTCTATAATCTCTCTCCTATCCCTATCCTTAGTTCAGATTATTGTCTAGCATATTTCTGATGTGATGCTTCAGTCAAGATAGTTTTGTCTTTCTCCTGAAATCTGCTGTGTTAATTCCTGTTTGTACGTTCCTTTTCTTAGTATGTTCATCTTTGCCAGGACTTCCTTTTTCCACCTATCCAGATCTTCTGGTCTTTCAAGGTCCATTCATATGTTAATATGATTAGTTCTGCAAATACTTATTAAATCCACACTCTACAGATGGCATTCCCTTGAATTTTCCCAAACCACTCAGTCCCTATTCCATCTCCCTCTCCTCTAGGGTTCTATAGCATTCAGTACCTAAATCCTGGATTCTTAAGGTGTGATCTATGGATCCCTAAGAGTCTGAGACGGTTTCAGGTGATTTGAAAGGTCAAATTTTTTCATAGTAATATTAAGATGTTTTAATTTCTAATAAGACAGATATCAGCGATATAATCTTCATCAATAAAAGTTTTGTGTGTGAGACAGAAGTCTTCAGGATATTTAGTGTATTGAGGTCCTAAGACCACAAAATTGAAAACTTATGGCCTATAACATACACTAATTCTCAGATTTACCTTTTCTCAGTTTTAAAATTTCTATATCTATACTGATAGAGCTTCTATCTGATAGGCTGATAGACATGTATAAACATCTGTACTGATAGAGCTTGTGTTGTCCTTTCTAGCGAGCTTGATCCTTTGCCACTATCCATGTTTCTTTCTTGACTGTCAAATGATTATTTAACCCATGTTTTATTCCAATTAGTATTATTCAGTTTAGTATGACTTCATAGAGGTAATGATTATTTTAGTTATATTTGTCTATTAATATATATTTAGTCAGTTGTTGTTTTAGTCAACTTGTATTTAGAAATAATTAGATATAGTTGGCTTCCTTTTGGTTAAACAAATGAACTTATTTAAATTATAGATTATATGGTAACTTGCTTGACCACAGGAAGTTAATTAAAAAATTTCCCTTTTTACTTGATGAGTAAATGATTAAGCCTAGTATGACTGAGATGGCCTAATAATAAAAGTCCCTCAGCTTCTTTTTGTCTCTCTGTCCTGCATCCTCTTTGTCTCTTTTTCCTTCTGTGTGTTTTTCTCCCTCTTTCTCGATCTTCCTCCTTAACATGGGGAAATAATCATGAGCACTTGGCCAGCACTTGGACCTTACCTTGCCCATCCTTGACCATCAGCCCCACCCATTTTTCTCCCCATGTTAGCCATTTTCTACCAGCCATTCTGAAGAGTCAAAGTGTAGCTTTAGCCAATGAGATCCTGTATTTTACTCTGCATCAGCTGTATCATCTTGCCAAATACTATAAAACTAAGGCTCTGGACAAGGGGCATCTCAGATCATGAGGAAGATCCAAGGGCCTATTCATTAAAGGCTGGTTGGCCCCAAGGCTTTCGTGACATCGTGCTGATTTTACCTTGGACAGCCTCTGTCTGAAGGACTGGATGGATCTGCAACAGAGGTTATTCATTTCTGACAACTTTTAATTTGAAGTTGTCATGGCTTTATTCCTCTTCCCTCCCTCCCCAACATTAGTTTGATTTTGCTGTGTATAGAGTATGGGAGGTGGTCCCTTTTTTTCTTTGATCTCTGGGGCATTAACAGCTATTCATCTATCTTTTCCCCTTTAAGATTGTGAGCTTCATGAATCTGGATGTATTATAGCTATCTCCAATTCCCATTTCCTATTACAATGCCTTGCAAATAGCAAGTGCTTAATAAATGTTGAAATGGAATTGACTGATAATAGTGAAGCTATAGAAGCAGGAGGTGATCTTTTAAATGAAAAAAAAAACAAAAAACAAAACTTTTCTGGTAGAAAATTAATTATCCAAGTTTCCTAGAGATATTACAGGAACCTGGGTCACCCACTAATTATTGCTGAGATCATTTAAATATATTTAGCCTTAGAATAATTTAAAGCCAAATATAGGAATGACTCATATTTTTAGGGTGAGTGATTGAAAACCTACATGCAGTGAAATCAGTGACTTCATATTAACTTATTTTTTACCTTTTTGAACTACCTATTTTCTTCTCTTCAACAAAATATAACAGAGAATAGAAATTGAGTTGAGTTTCTTTATTTTCCATTAGAGCATTTGAACTTCCTCTTTCAAAATGAATTTTTTTCTTTTCTTTTTTAAGCATATAGAATCACTAGTTTTTTACTTGATATAAGTCGGGAAGAAAAATCTTGAAAGAAATTGGTGTTTCATGAATTGCACTTGCATGGATGAGCACAGCAGTTTCTATCATTGTATAGCACTGTTTAAGATGACATGTTAAAGAAACCATGAAACTGATGGGTTTGTACAGTCTCCTCTGTGTCCCTGGGAGATAGTGACAGAGTGAGAAAGATCATTTTTTCCTGGTGCAGAAGAGGAAAAAATGTTTGACTAATCAAGATAATTTATAAACAGTACTAAAGATACTAAGAAGAAACCTTATAGAGTAGCACTGAAATAAAAATATGTGCCCAAAGTTTCAAATAAATAAGGCATTGTTCCAGAGATAAATTATATACTTATTTATTATTTCCTTTCTGTTTAGAATTTGCAGGAGGATGTGGAGTGCATATGCTATTAGAAAAAGACTGAATTGTCTTATTTTTTTATCTTAGAATTTGTAGGAAAAGAAATAAAATGTATTGACCCCAAAGAAGATAATTTGATAATTTTTCAGAACTATTTGTGGATCCTTTCAGTTTAACTTCAGCAATCATCTATTAGTCATGGCACGCAAAGCCTTGGGAAATAAAAGAAGACAACTCTTACTCTCAGCTTGGAGGCAATGACATGTCCATTAGTAACTGTGCTACTGCAGAGTTACTGTACATGCTGCTATAGAAAGTGCTCTTCTGGGAGTCTGTAAAGCTGTGTTGCCCCCCGCTCCAGCTCCACTCTGGGATACTGGGCTTCAGCCACTTGATGTGTAAAATGATGGAGTTGGATGCAAAGGCTCTTCAAACCTCTTCTAGCTCTCAATCTTTGACTCTTGAGATACCTTATAATTTGTTGTTTTTCTTCATTATCTTCTCCCCAAATCTGCTCAGATGTGGGCTAGAACAGATGGCCTCTGGGGTCTCTTAGAAGATGATATATTCATTCTGAAAGTTACCCATCTAGACAAACAGAGTACAGCTGATTTAAATGGGAAGTAGTCCCCATTAGTACTTTCCTACTTTTGGCCTGTGATCTCACCGATAAAGGGACAGCCTCCAATATTTGAGTCTGCAGTCCACTAATGCCTTCTCTTTCTCTCTTATTCTTGTTTTTCTATATATTCTCAAGGGTTTGTTCGAGGTTTTCCTATCTCTTAATGTTTTGAAGATATTTTTGGAGCATATGAACTGGTAATTATGTTTTTTATATTACTGGTCTTTCTCCTTTTCCTTTTGTAGATTTTATTTTCTGAAAATAACTTTTTAGGTAATCGTGTGATGGCCTACTGAGGTCTGCCATATAATTCTCTATTGCCCTTTGGGTAATCAGAATTGGGTAATCCAATTTCTAATGCTCATCTAGTAGCACCTGTCCAAGTTGTATTATTGACAAATCTCATATGAACCAGTTATTCATATAATCAATCAATCAGCAAACCTTTATTTGCATTTTCTTTATTTGAAAGGCAGTGCTGTAAAATGAACACAGCTGGTCTTGAAGCCAGGTTTGAGTTGTGCCTCTGTAGGACACTGGGCAGCTCCTTTGACTTTTCCCTCAGTATCCCAGGTGAGTGACATTGATTGTGGTGGACCAAGGGCTGCCTACCACTGCTGATTGGTTGCTTCATCTGGAAGGTCCCTACGTCTGTGAAATCATGGCTTCATTTCCTATCTCTGCTCCTTACTATTTATTTGCTAGGCAGGATGCTAAGTTGTGGGAATTGGAAAGAAGAAAAAAATAGCTCATTACCTCAAGGAATTTAAATTCTAATGAGGAAAAAACAGCATGTAATGTCATTATTTTGTTAGATAAATGCAAGACATATACAGAAGAAATCCAGAGATGTAAAGGTCAAGTCCTCAGGGTATATTTTCTGGTCTTGGTAAGGCAGCTGTTGAGAAGATTTCTGACTAACATGCCTGTTTTGTATTTGTTTACTTTTAATATTCACAGAATCACTAAATAGAACCATCTCTTTTAGTTTTAAGGAAGCTTGGATCATTTAAACGGCTACATGACTGCTTACTTACAAAACCCTTAAGGCAGCATTTTGTTCCACTGTATCCATTGCTTTAAAAAAAAAATTTAGTCAAAAAGCAGTTCTTGTGGGTTCTTGTGTCTGTGTACCTCTCAGTCAGTTGTGAAACTAAACGGAATATGATTTGTAGAAACCTCCCTCCTTTTCAGATCTTCATCAAGTGTGCCCTTGATGGAGATTGTTCTTATAAAGATCTCTTAGATAGGGAAGTAGATACATTATTTGGTATTTACTAGTTTAAAAATTACTCATAATTTCTTTTTTAAAGTAAGTTTTATTAATTATGTTAATTGATGTATAACAGAGTTCTTTCTGGATATACTTCTACCTTCTTTGAGCACTATCTTATAACAAATGAAAAACAGTAAGAAAAGACAATTAACACAGTGATGATGTCTGACAGTTATTTGCTTTACCTCACTATTACCTTCCCTTAGGCTTAGCTCCCTTCCAGTGGAAGGAAAGGTGATAACTTTCACTGTTTGTTCCTTGGGACTGGGACTAAGCTTGGCCATTACAATTATACTGAGGTCAGCCTCTTTTTGGTACTTTGTTTTGTAATGCACATTATTTCAGTCATTCTGTGTTGTGTTCTTGTGATTCTTATTTTATTTAGTCTTGGTTCATATACCCATGTTTCTCTGGATTCTGCATATTTGCCATTGTTTACAAGATTTACAAGAGTATTCTATTACGTTTACACACTACATACACTATGTTCAGCCATCCATATATCAGGGGCTGCTTTGTATCTAACTTTCTTTGGAGTCTATATGTCCAGACATGAGTCGAAGGGCACTATATATAACTTCATATTTTTAGAATGGTTTGAGTAATTCACAGCATCACAAATAATGGATTAGTTATATTTATCTTCCCCCAACTTATGCAATATGAACTTTCTTTTGTCATCTGGACAGTTTCTAACATATCTTTGTCTTTTAGAGGCAGTTGATTAGGTTAAGCTTTCTCAGGAAGTGATTATGCTCTGTGCAAATATTCTTTTTATCCATTCCCTCTTCTTTCTTTTTAAATTATTTTGGCCTCCCCTGCTTCTGCTTACTCTGGCAGATACAAGTCAGGCGTCTTCTATGGGTAAACCATTGTGTTAAAGCTATGGAGATAATAAAGACAAAAAGTCTTTGTGCTTTTTCTATCAGTGATACACACATATATACTCAGTAACTACGAAATTATTTCAAAAAGAAGAGGACATAACTGGAGAAAAGGTTAAATAGGTTGTTGGAGTTGGCTGAATTGCATTCCATGTGTTTTTATTTTTATTCTAATTTTGTAACAATTTTAATATTTGTTCTACTGAGTGGTAGAACATACATTTGATTTAGTACATCCATAAGAATAATTAGGACACTGATCCCATGATATCATTGTATAACTGAGCAATAACATTAGGTATTTACTGTCAACCTAGCAAAAATAACTTACTTAATAACAATTATTAATACCGCCAGTTTTTTTTCCTGTTTAAACATAACCTCTTTGTTTAACATAACCAATTTCTCTATTTCTTTTTGTGTGTGTGATGCTGCTTCATGCTTGTTAGTTACGGCCTTGGAACTCTCTTTTTTGAAAAAAACATTTGCAGTATGTCAGTGTGAAGCCCATATATAGTAGATTAGTGTTTGTCCTTTTAATGCTTACTCCTCCAAATTTAGGGCAGCTGGATAAGGCAGTATATAGAGTTTATATATTTTCTCTCTCTCTCTTTATATATATGTGTATATATACATATATATACATACATATATATATATACATATATATATATATATATAGATATATATATATATATGTGTGTGTGTGTGTGTGTGTGTGTGTATGTATATATATGGAGTTTGAATCTTGCCTCGAACACTAGCTGCCTGACCCCAAGCAAGGTCTTTAACCTCTCTCAGCCTCAGTGTCCTTATCTGTAAAATGGAGAGAATAATAGTACCTGTCTCCCAGTTTGGTTTTGAGGTTCATATGAAATAACATATATAAGTGCTTTGCAGGCCTTAAAGTGCTACAAAAATTCCAGATATCATCATCACTGTCATCATTATTATTGTGTTCCATTATTTTTAGGTGTTTGCCTATTTGTGCCTACCTTTACATTGAAATTGGTTAGGGAATGTTAAAGAATAAGTGGATCTAATCTGGAGGATCTTATTGGATTCATAGGATCATACACTTAGAGCTAGAAGACACCTCAAATGATTTAGCCCAACCATGTATTTTTATAGTCAGGAAACTAAGGGCCAGAACTGAAAAACCTTCCTAAGTAGTTTGGAGAATTTCTTTACTTCATCCTTTGTGATAAATGTTGGCCTGTTAATGCTGCAATGATTTTCATTCTGATCTTTTTATGTATGTTCATCATAAGCAACAAAGCAAACGACCCATTTCACATGACATTTTTCTTGTTTTTGAATACAAAACAATACTTGTTTTACAGTTTCTTTTTTTTACCTTGCCGTGGAGAAGCCATGAGTTATTCTTCCAAATGGTCAGACCACCTTGATTCCCTTGTTATTACTTATGTAACAAGACTCCATTTTTCATCTGTTCTTTTATGCTTTTATCCATTTCTGAAGTGCTTTCCCTCTTCACCTTTTGTCTCTTAGAAAAAACTGGCTTCCTTGAAGACTCAGACAGCATCATCTTCTGGAGGCTTTCTTTTTTGCTCCAGATTCTAGCTCCTTCTGTATGAAGGCTACCTTCCATCTGCTTCGTATTTTTATGTGCCTGTTTATGTCTAGGTTGTCTCTCATCAGAATGTATGTTTTTGTTTTGGGTTTTTTTTTTTTCATGGAGGAGGGATATTTTGCTATTTAGCATACCACATTTGTTAAGTCATTTTTCAGTTGTGTCTAACTCTTTGTGACTCTATTTGGGGTTTTCTAGGCAGAGATATTGGAGTGGTTGGTCGCCATTCTTTCTTCAGCTCATTTTACAGAATGAGGGAACTGAGGGAAACATGGTTAAATGACTTGCCCACAATCACACAGCTACTAAATGTCTGAGGCCAGATTTGAATTGAGGAAGATGAGTCTTGAAGTCTCTATCCACTACTTCATCCAGTTCCCCATTTGCTTAGCACATAGTAAATGCTTAATAAGTTCTTATTGATTGATTCCTGTTATGGTACATGTCAAGATTGACATTACCTTTAGTCAGACATCTGTTCACTTTTCATTGGATAAGGAGTTGACATGTATAGTACTGATAGTTGATTAAAATGGTGTGGTAATTACTACTCCCTGTCCCCGTTTCTTTCTCCTTTTCTCACTGTAGAAGCAAAAAGTTGTTTGGTGAATTCATGGGTTTTTGTGGCTAGTTGTTTAAGGGATAAATTTATTTGCCTTTAACTAGGTTGCTCCTCAGTTAATCATAAACATAATTTCAAGGTTAATTTTTTTTTAAAACCTGGAAAATTAGTATCATCTTTATTTTACAAATGAGGAAACTGAGTAACAGGTTCAGAATTATAAAATGAATCACTAGCATGTGGGGTGGGGATGGGGAAGTATTTCTGCTGCCTAGAATTGGGCAGAAAGGTAAGGTTGTACAGTTACCAAGATTCATGCCTAATAATTCCTCACTATGAACCTTTTCTGCTGTATGTCTTTGGTTGTTGGCTTCTTTGCACAATGGGCAGAGTTAGGAAAAAAAAAACTGGCGGTATTAATAATTGTTATTAAGTAAGTTATTTTTGCTAGGTTGACAGTAAATACCTAATGTTATTGCTCAGTTATACAATGATATCATGGGATCAGTGTCCTAGTTATTCTTAAATATAAAGCATTCACATGAAACAGATGGTATTTCCGTGTTGAAAATTGTACTTAGACCCAACTTCTCTATATCTAGTACTGAAATGATTCTGCTTTAATGAGAGATTACAGTGTCTATTAGAGGAATAGTCAGAGATTGTTTGGGCTGAGAATGCATGATAAGTAGGGGCTCAATTCTTTTTCAGCCACTTGGGTCTATTTGCTTAAGGCATATGAAATAATAAGGAATCTGGAGCTGTTACTCTGGATTTTCTAGAGTGTACGATAGTGCTCATGAGATGGTATTTGGGAAAACCAAATATAAGTAAAGGAGCTTTCATAGTGAACTGCCTGCCTTTTAAAATACTTTTCCTTTTGAACTCAGTCTTCCTGTTTTTTTCTTTTCAGATTCTTTCAAAGCAGAATTAAACACATTTGTTTTTAATAGAGGGCCAAAGGAATTTTTTCAGCTTTCAAGGAATAAAAAAATGAAAAAGAGATAGAGAGAAGAAATAATTAAACTTCTAGGGTATGTGGATTTTCATCCTCAGATGGAGCAGTGGGTCCAAGAGAATGTTGAAACATCTTTTGGAAGGGCTTAGCAAGGGATTTCAAAGTGTATTGGGAGCCAGCTGTATTGGACAGAAGTTTTGATGGCCAGTAGAGTCTAGTCTGATCTTTTTTCTGAACTCTCTTTTTGCCTGAACCCGGAGAGATTATATGGAGCCACGTGTGACTTTTTAAAGGAAGGGATCTATTTCTAGTTTCATTTCTGTTTGTCAGCATGGGATATTCTTCAATCCTCCTGCAGAAATCTCACATTAATAGGCTCATCTTTGGGCAAAATATTCTCCAAAGAGTCAAAACCTGACTAGAATCACTATTTATGATTAGGGACAGCACAAATTAGCAAAGTAACAATACCGAATGAGATGCAAACAAAACTCATCTATTTGTCTCCTAGATTCTGACTTAGTCTGGCAGGGAGGAAGGGAGGAAAGGGGATGAGGGGAGCAATCCCAAAACTGATTTAGCCCTATTTGACATCAACAGTTTCCCTATCAGCAACTTTATGGGATTCTCTAGGTTAGGAATCAACTGTACAGGAAATAGATCTGAAATTGGAACTTCTTTCCAAGATAGGGAAAAACATCTTAGTCTTAATTTACCTCTTCACTTACCCTAGAGATATAACTTAGAACATAGCTGAGAACCAGAATATAACCCCCCCAAAACCCAGAAAGACAAATAAATGTTGTCAGTCAAGAACCCCTAAATTGTACCTAAGAGTCCTTCTAGGCTACATATTGGTTAAGAAAAACACATTTATTATTTCTCTTTTTTATTGACATATCAACTTATGAAAATCAGGAACTACATTTTCATCTGCTTCAAGTCTCCTTTGGAAGGCTTTTGGCCACATGTTTGGTATCTCTGCATTATTATGGCAGAGGATGGTGATGGATTGTTAATAATGGTGACAGTACTCAAGAAAAATTAAGTGGTGTTCTATGGACCATAAGAAGCCAAGGAAATAGCTGATACATGAGAAAAACATTTTCCTCTAAAATGGCTAAAAATTTTTTTAAAGGGTCTTAGTGGACACACAGTATCTTAAGTAGAACATTTTCTATCATATTAAATTTGCAAGATGGTACAATGGGCTTTAACTCTTGCAAGATGCATGAGAAGAGGAAAAAATTTTGCCTCATTTAGAGTTTGTTATACGACATTAGGAGATGCTAGACTTTTTCTAGAACATTTTTGGTAGTTTGATGTAGGCCTTCTTTTCAAACTGGGAAGATATATAAGATTGGATGAGTCTTCTAGGGGGATGAAGAATTGAGGTAGAGGTCTTGTGTTCAAATTGCTCTTCTCATGACTGCTACCTGTGTGACTGGGGATGAGTCTGTTTCCCTGAGGTCTAGTTTTGTCATCCATAACATAAGAGTGTGGCATTGTTTTTTAAATTAATTATTTATTTGTCTTTGTAAAACCTTATATTCCAAATTTTCCTCCCTCCCTTTTCTCCTTCTCCTTTTCCTCCCCAAGAGAACAAGCAATCTGATATGGGTTAAATATGTGAGATCTTTTTCATCATATTTCTATGTCATGTGGTGCAAGAAAAATCAGATCAAAAGGGAAAAAAGCACAAGAAAGAAATAAACACAAACAAAAAGTGAAAATACTATTCTTTGATCCGTATTCAGTCTCCATGGTTCTCTATCTGAATGTGGATCATTTTTTCCATCCCAAGTCTATTGGAATTGGACCTCATTGTTGAAAAGAGCCAAGTCCATCAGAATCGATCATTACATAATCTTGCCGTTGCTGTGTATAATGATTTCCTGGTTCTACTCCCTTCACTCATGAACTGATGTTCATGTAAGTTTCTCCAGGCCTCTCTGAAATCATCCTGCTGATTGTTTGTTACAGAACAATAATATTCCATAACATTCATATACTATAACTTACTCAGCCATTCTCCATCTGATGGGCATCCACTCAGTTTTCATTTACTAGCCACCCCAAAAAAAGATTGCCACAAACATTTCCACAGTTAATTGCATTCAGTAGCAAAGTGAAGTCATGATGTCAACTCTGAAGAGTTCCCCTATTAAAAAACCTAACTACCTCACTAGCCTGTTAAATTCTCTTGAAATTTGGCCCACAAGTCAATGGTGTAATCTGGCTTTATGGAGTCTTTCTCCTTGTTACAGCTAACTCTTTTTAGGGTACAAAATTGCTTTTAGGGTTAGTCCACCAGTCAATGGCATAATCCTCCTCCCCAACATCTTTTCAGAGGCAGTCTGCTAAGAGTCACAATACTAACACCTATTAGAACCCTAACATCTTTTTAGTAGTTAGCAGTAATCACCGATTTGCCTCACCTTAATAGCATCTTCCTTTTCCTTGCTAAGCCTACACATTCTTTGGAGATTATGAAGTAGTGTCATGGATTGTCTCAAAAGAATTTGTAGGCTTAGACCATCTCCAAATCAAGAGACAAAAATGTATTATGTTACTAAGAGCTAGCTAAATCCATAAGGGTTTTTGGCAAGGAAAAGGAAGATTCTATTAACCATCTTAGCCAATCTCAAGTGTGAGGTGGTATCCCAGAGTTGTCTTCATTTGCATTTCTCTAATGAATAATGATTTAGAGCATTTTTATATGACAAAAAATTTGAGTCAGTTCTCTATATATTTTAGAAATGAAGCCTTTATCAAAAACACTGACTGTAAATTCCCAATTACCTTCCCTTCCCCCCCGCCCACACACACACCTCCCCTCCCCAACTTTCTACTTCCCTTTTAATTTTGGCTGCATTGGTTTTGTTTGTGCAAAATCTTTTTAATTTAATGTAATCAAAATGATCCATTTTACATTTCATAAATTGTCTAGCCATTGGCTAGTGTATTAATGAGGTAGTTAGGTTTTTTAATAGGGAAAATATAAACTCAGAGTTGACATCATGACTTGACTTTATTATTGTATACAATTGTGCATTCTGATGGAATTCTGATGATTTTTATCTTTGCCAAGAATTCATCTAAGAATTCTATGGGAGACTTTCACCTGGGGTGGGACTGTATAATAGTCCACTTGAACAAAAAGCCCACTTAAGGTCCAAGATAATCCTGATCAGTGCTCCTCCCTGCTTATGAGCATTCCTAAGTCATTATCTTCTACTATTTGCAAGAAATAATACCCTTCTTTTCTAGGATAGAGCTAAATAGAGCTACCTTTCAAAACAATTTAGATCTTTTTTCAGTAGGATGAATATAACATGTAGTGTTAATAGTGTGGAGGAACATTTTCATTTTTCTTGGATTTTGCAATATCTACTGCAGGATTAGAGTCAAGGAAAATCATCCTTTACCAAGTAAGATTTAAATTAGCATGAAGAGAAAATAAAATAGAACTATAGGCAAGACAACATATAAAGATCAAAACATTAGAGGGAAAATTGAACTGAGGGAAGAAAAACTTAGAGATTTATTTGATCCCTACCACAATCATTTGATATAGAATAAAGGCAACTGACCATGATATACATTTGTAAACCAATAGTTGATTGCTATAATGAATAATAGCTATGATTTATATAGTGCCTACAGCGTGCCAGTGTACAGTGGCCTAAGCACTCTACAAATATTCTTTCATTTGATCCTCACAACAGCTCTGAGAGGCAAGTACTCTTATTACCTGAGGCCACCAGGTTAAGTGACTTGCTTTTATTCAGAAGATGGCAGAACAAGACTTAAAACCCAGATCCTGTGATTCCTCTTTGGTGCTTCTTTCTTCAATTACAATATGGTATATAAGTGACAGTGAAGGAAAGAGAAAGAAAGAAAAAGGAGAGAGAAGAAGGAAGGGAGGAGGTGGCCAGTGCCCTTTGGGTCCCCCAGGAGTTGGCTGCTCCAATTCCTACTTCTAGAGGTTGTGGTTTGTCCCCAATCTTGAAGGGGACCGTGGTATTGCTACCAGGTATCTTGCGTGTCATGCTATCACCTCTCTGATGTTGTGATCCTCTGGGAAAATGAAGGAATAACAAAGGCAAATATGTGAATACCTATTATTTATTGGGTGTTAGGCTGGATGGATGGAGGAATTAGGTCTAGTGGGGGTGTGAGTTTGTTTCCAAAACAGGCACTGGTAGTAGTTAATGTTCCTCAGGCAGCGATCTCATTTGTCTAGTCTGTACAAATCAAATTGTTACACTGGAATTTATCATCTTGGGGAATAGCCTTAATTTTAAATTCCCAGTTCCAATTTTCTGAGGTAGGGTTGATAGCATGAGGGTAGTATGTGGGAGAGGACAGAGGCCTAACTGAAATAAGCTCTGCCATTGGAGAATAATCAGTCTCATAGGTAGAAGGTCTTGAACACTGGAAGCAATGTTTAGATTTGATCTTGCAGCTGAAATGATCCATGGAAAGCTGTAAGTACAGCATGACTTTTTGAAAGTGACTTTTTATGAAAATTAGTTTGGTAGCATTACTCTGAGGGATGATTTAGAGGGGAAGAGATGAATCAAGGATATCACTAGCAAGCTGATTCATTATAATCTGGGAATAAAATGTTGAGTATCTGAAATAGCGATGGTCTCTGTGCGAGAAATAAGAGGGAAAATAAGATCTTGTGACTGTTTAGATAGAGGTTTGGAAAGTCAGCCTTGTGACTAAATAAGAACTTCTTGAAGCTGACCTGGTCTGATTCCAGGCCAGTGAATTGCCTGGGATTGACCAGACTTTGCCATTTTCAGCCTCTATTTTGTAAGTCTCTCAAACTCTCCCCTCCTGAGATCCCTAAACTTTCTTTATGTATGGACATAAATGAACAAAATGTTCAAAATGAACAAAAGTTCATTATGCAAAACAGCTTTCTTTATGAAACTGGAGATGCCCTACCCCTCCCTTCTGTGGCCTAGTCACTCTCTGCCTTACTACTCTGTGAGCCCAGTTTGGAGCTGCCATTCACTTCCCCTGATTAAAAAAGCTTGATTTTGTTGTATTCTTGATAAATTCAAATAGTGGGTGGGCTTTGTCCAAGGAGCTGTTGGATACTTTTCCAATCATCAGGGTACACAGGGCTCTGCACAGGCGTTGAGACTCAGGGAGCTGCTCCAGGCCAACTCCATGTAGTCTTAGTATCCACCCAAGGGAGTGGGATGAGGCTCACATTCTTAATTCCCAACCCAGAGAGGAGGTGCCAGAAGTCATGAAGTGGGGAGTTGTCAGGAAGGAATGGCTCAGGCCATTTTCCAGTCAAAGAGAAAAGCTTCATTATTGCTGCCGGAGAACATTTGGTTCAAGTTGGAGTGAGAGTGATGAGGTCTTCAATGTTGAGAGATTGTACGGAGAAACTGATGAAGATTAATCTCTGTGGCAGGGAGGCAGAAGGCACTAAAAGAGATCAGAAACCTCCCTCTACGGAGGTCATCCACCCTGAAATCCAAGTTATGTCCAACCCCTGAGACCTACCCTGTGCAGGGTCTCAAGCAGGCTCACCTTGCCATACCCTGTCAGAAAGCCCAGTCATGACCCTGAGGTTAAATTTTCCCTATAAAATCTGCTTAGGGGCCATCCCATAGTGGCTGTCCTCCTTTGGGTCAGTGCCATGGCACTCTGCCTCATGGTGTCTTTCTCCTTATCTCTCCTCCCCCTGCCATGTGGTGTCTCCCCCAACTCGACCATGCTTCCCAACCCCACTTCTCCTCCTTACAGCTAATTAACTCTTTTAGGGTCTAAGTCTCTTTCAGGATTTAGCTTCCCAGCTTAAGAACATGCCCCAACTTCATGGTGTGCTCCCTTTCTACTGGCTATTTGTGAGGAACTTGTCTTTCACATACTCTCCCAACTCTTTCATATTTACCTTTCCCAGTGTCTATTGTATCCCTTCATTTTGTTTATACCCTCTTCCCTAAATAAATCTATCTTATGCCAAAGAGAATGACCACTGTGAATTCTTCACATGACCGAATCCCAATTTTTGGTGCCTGCTCTCACCTGGTATCTACATCACCCACATCAGGAACATTTGCACAGAGCTTTATTTCTCCAAAGTGGAAGGGCCTAATAGCATGGGTGACTATTTGGCAATTAGGATCAGAGGGAAGAAAGCTTATATACCATAATTTTGGCTCTAAGCTATGTTAGGAATACTAAGGCTGCTATAAATAGAGTCTTTTTTAGCTTAGCCATAGGATCTGTTAAAAACAGAATTAGAACAGCAACTTGGTTACCTGGGTTCTATTCTTTTTGTGGGCCAAGCAAGTCTAAACATATTTATGTTAGTGATTTTAGAAAATTTTTTTGTTAGTAATTTTTAAAAACTAATCTGGGGTGCTGGTGGTTAGGATCTCGTATGTCCTCTACATTATGACACCATAAGGCAGGCAAAGTTCCCTTGCAGAACATGTGGTTTACAAGGAGAAAGATGCTGTAAGGTGGGCAGGGAGAGGGAGGGAAAGAGGGAAGGAGGGGAGAAGAGAAAAAGTGTCTTTGTATGTATATTGGCAAGATTATTGGCCTTGGTCAGTGGTCAGTCTCACAGGGCATTGTTCACTGGTGGGTAGATTATTCAGGAGACCAAATTGAAGAACATTGCTTAATGACCATAGAATTTGAACAAAGAGGGTTGCATATTCTTAAAATTTATTTGCTTCAGATTCTGATGTAGTGAATTTTTCTTTGGCACTCTTAAGGATATCTGTGATTAAATAGTTTATGCTTTCAGTATCTCCTCTTATAATCAGTAAACACTTAAACCTTATCTTACTAGGTTTTTCTAGGCTCCATTAAATTATGAAAACATTATTGTAGTTGTGTTACCATAAAGTGGAAGAAAAAAAGCTATAATCTATTTAGTTAGTTACATTCCATTCCAGTAATACTTTTTAGATATGTTGACTGAACTTTGAAAATTAATGCTCTTAATTTGTTACTTCTCAGCTTGTAGGGAATCAAAAAATCATATTTAAAATTCAGAATGGTATTTTCTTAAAGGATATTAAAAAAAAGCTCAATCTTATTTTTTAGAATTATAATTTATATGTGTGTATATAAAAAACATACACACATATACAGTGAAATAAGTGTATAATAATAAAATCAACATAAACCCCATTCATTTCACACTCTCCAAAATTCAAAAACCTCGGACATCAGTGGTGTATGTGTGTGTGTGTGTGTGTGTGTGTGTGTGTGTGTGTGCTCACAGATGTGCACAAACACTTTCTATCTCGATCTCTGTCTCTCTCATCTGTCTCTCATATACACAAATAAGGAAAAGGAAGACTAAAAAAAGACTAAAAGACATCAGAGTTCACCATCTCTCTATGGTGTTTCTATTAAAACTTAGATGTTCGAATAGTTAATGACTATAATAATCCAGCATTTGATAAACCCAAAGACCCTTGCTTTTGGGAAAGGATCTCACTATTTGACAAAAATTGCTGGAAAAATTGGAAATTAGTATGCCAGAAACTAGGCATTGATCCACACCTAACACCCTATAGGTTGAAATGGATTCATGATTTAGACAAAGAGTGATATTGTAAGAAAATTAGAAGAATAAAGGATAGTTTATCTCTCAGATCTGTGGAGAAGGAAGAAATTTGTTATCAAAGAAGATAATGAGTAAATTATTGAATGCAAAATGGATAATTTTGATTATATTAACTTAAAAAGGTTTTGTACAAACAAAACTAACAAAGACAAGATTAAAAGGGAAGCAGTAAACTGGGACAAATTTTTACATTCAAGGGTTCTGATAAAGGCTTCATTTCTAAAATATATAGAAAATTGATTCAAATTTATAAGAATTCAAAACATTCTCCAGTTGATAAATGGTCAAAGAATATGAGCAGACAATTTTCAGATGAAGAAATTAAAACCATTTCTAGTCATATGAAAAGGTGCTCTTCTAGACCACTATTGATCTGAGAAATGCAAATTAAGACAATTCTGAGCTACCACTATGCACCTCTCAATTTGGCTAAGATGGCAGGAAAAAATAATGACAAATGTTGGAGGGCATCTCCCTCAGGTTTTAGTACAAGCAGAAAATACAAATGTGTAGTCTGTTTTAGGAATACTCAATTTTTATGCATAATCATTATGTACTGCATTATTAAGGTAAGGTTAAAGATGATAAAGTTAGGCGGCTAGTATTTATTAAGCGCTCACTATGTGCCAGATATCAAAATACTTTTACAATAATATCTTAGGTATTAAAAAAGATCAACCTTCATAGTTTGGTATTCAAGAACCCCCTTCTCTCCATTTCTTTCATTCCACCTTAAGGGATTTTTAGAACAAAAAGAAATGAGACTGTTTTGTATATCACTATCGACTCACCTTCCTTTCTCTGTCTTTACAGAACAATCCGGGTATGGCTAAAACGAGACAGTGGTCAGTACTGGCCCAGCATTTATCACACAATGGCATGTAAGTAAACTTTGCTGCTTGGGGTCTAACATGATACTTTGGGATTGAAAAGACTAATATAGGGCTTCGGCATAAAATAGGAAGTCTGGTTGTTCATTTACCTCTCTTATATATTCGTTAATTGAAATCCCTCGAACTTAACTTGCTGGGCTGCACAGTAGTTACAAAAATAGGGACACTGTGCTTTCACATATTTCACTTAGTGTGTGATAGAATGTTAGAATTGGAAGGAACCAGTCATGTAACACTCCTCCCTCTCCGCTTCTCATTTTATAGATGAGGGACTTAGCCTCAATGAGGCAGAATAATTTCCTGTTTTCAGATATGAAAGAGGTTTAGTTGTAAAGTAAACTTGGGGAATATTTCATTAATCAGAGGCCTAGAAGAGATTATTCCCTTACATGTGCATGCTTTGATAGAAAAGTCCACATAATCTTTTAGTGAGGCCCCGAGCACAGCAGAAAGTTTCTAGAGCATTAAACGCTGGCCCTAATGTCATTTGAATCTGAGAACATTTCCCAGTTTGACTGGGTCCTGACAACCTAGGTAGTCAGTATTGGAAATAGCCAATCTATAGATGTCAGATGCTTTGTAGTTTTGGTTTTTAATTGAAGGCTGTTTTGAGGGGTAACTTTTTAGCATTTTTAAAATATTATATTAAAATGCAGAATTTCCCATGTGTCAAGCAATCTGTCAATCACATTATAATTAGCTCCTTTGATCTTCCCAACAATATGGGGAAGTAAGTGCTATTATTACCCCCAATTTACAGTTGGGGAAACTGAAGCACGTTAAGTGACTTGCCCAGAGTCATATAATCAGTAAGTGTCTGAGACCACATATAAACTCATGTCTTCCTGACTCTGGGCCTGGTATACCCCCTGACCCACTTGTTCACAGTATTTCCAGGAATAAGAAAGGCCTGCATTTTTTTTATGAGGGTTGCTTGACTGGTTTTAGATCTCAATGCTGATCTTGGTCTGTACATGTGACCTGGCTTAGAATCATCATCAATAAAATTAAGAGGTTGCACTAGAAGACTCATAGATCATCCTCTAGATTTTTATGATTCGGGTAAATCTTAAATAATCTAGAGTAAAGTTGAGCTTGTAAGAGTAATTCCAGACTTTATTAAAAAGACAGGAAAAATTTAAACAGATTTCAATATTTAGTTCTAGTCTCCTTCCCAAGCAAATGCCTTCTTTCTCTTTTTCACCTGTTTCTTTTCATTAAACCTTTATTTTTCATGTGTTTAGTGTGGGTCAATCAGCCATGTAAGCTCTCACAGGGTTCTAGGATTTAGAACTAGGGAAGGAATCTCCAAGGTCATCTAGTCTAATCCTCTCTCCTTTGAATGATGAGGAAAGAGCCTCAGGTGACTGTGACTTGGCCCAGAGTTACTTTGGGTGTTATTAGCAGAGGTGAGAGTTGGATTGGATCTGGATCTTCTTATCTTAGATTTATTTCTTGTCCTCTGCACTGGGGAGAAGCTTTGTGTTTGTTGGCAAGATGATTGCCTGTTTTGGTGAGTTCCTACTTTTTATTTGTGCCATACATTCATTGAGACTAAATGGTTATTCTGGATAGATGAATTTCTGAAAACAGGCCTGAAATAGAGAAGAATATGAACAGCACTTCTAGAAAACAAAAGTAAAGCTTGCTCTACAAAATAGAACTGCCCCTCAGCTTATCCTGTAGCTACACACTTGGCTTCCTGCTTTTCTGTTTACATAGTGGTGGGACATATATCCATGGTATGAACATTACAAGGATGTGCTCTGCTTACAATATAACCACAGAAGCTTTTCTGACTGGCTCCAAGAAGTTGGGGGCTCCAAGGTCTGAGCAGGCTTGTTTGTCTCTTTTCTGGAATCTTGGCCTAATCTCATTTAGGCCTCAAAGCTGAAATCCATGCTCATTAGAATGACTTAATCTATTTACACTTCACTTTACAATCTATTACAGTAATTTAGGACATGAAGAGACCCCAGAAATGAACCTCTACTTTTCACAGGGATGGGGTGCAGTGGATAGAGTGATAGACCTGGGGCCAAGAGACCCTCTCCAAACCTACCATGGATGCTCACTAGCTATGGGATCCAGGTCAAATCACCCCCATATTTTTCATCTTTAAAATGAGGAGAACAACAGGAAAATCTTAATCTTCTGATTTACTTATATGCAAAGTACTTTGCTCTCTATATGCTAGTAGTTGTTATGATTATTGCAGATCACGAAAATCCGACAGCAAAGAAAAATTCAAGCACAGGTCCTCTAAGTCCACATCCCTTACTCCCTACTCATTTCTGCTTATCTAACTTTGCCATCGTCTTCTGTCACAGGCAGCTTTGGACTTGGTCCTAACCCAGGGCACTCAAGGTGTAGGACTGGACAGCCAAGTCTTCAGGAAGCACTCTCTTGGCAGATGGTTTTACTTTCCACTGTAAGCAGAAGACAGATTTGTCTTCCTGCTTTTCTCCCAGTCTAACATAATTATTGCAATAGCTAACATTTCTAAACAGAATTGACTTTTGCAAAGCATTTTATAGGCCTTATTCCATTTGATCCTCATAACAACATTGATAGTGTTGTTATTATTATGCTCTTTGTATACCAATAGGGAAAGAAGCTCAGTTTCCCCGAGGTTAAGTGATTTGGTCACAGTTCAGAAGTATATAAGCAGAATTTGAACTCTGATCTCCTCTAACTACTAGTTCAGCCCAGGCTATACATGCATGTATAGTATGGTATAGTATAGTATAGTATAAGTAGTTCCTTAGGATGGAGAGAAAAGTAGTCATATTACCATTTTTATAAAATTATATTACAAAACATATATTATAAAATAATGATAGGCAATAGTATTTCATATTAATAATACTAAGTCAAATTATTCTTCCTAAAAGCAAATCTGACTATTTCAGTCCCCTTATTCAAATAAACTCTAGGGACTCCTTTTCACTTCCAGATGAAATGTAAAAACCTTTCTTTGCTATTTAAAAACCTTTCCAAATCTGGCCCCTTTCATAAGAGGCAATTGGGTGGTGCAATGAATAGAATGCTGGGCCTGGAATCAGGGCAATCTAAGTTTAAATACAGCCTCAGATTGTCTATGGGTACTGTCTGTGGAACCCTGAGCAAGTCATTTAATTGTTCTCTGCCTCAGTTTCCTCAGCTGGAAAATAGGGCTCATAATAACTCCTATTTCCGATGGCTGTTGTGAAGATCATGAATTAAAATGAGATAATATTTGGAAAGCACTTAGCTTTAATAAAATTACTTTTTAAATATTGAATGGTAGGTTTTCCCAGTGGAGACTTCACACAGAAGACATCCCTGCATCCTAACTTAGATAATCAATCAGCATAGTGCTAACATGTTAATAAAAGCCTATTCTTTTCCCCTTCTCCTCCCCTCCCACCTTTGTCCCCACTATGTATGCTGCGAGCCACTGACTTTGGTCTCTTGGTTGTTCCTTCACCTCCTGACTCCAGACAGTTTCACCAGATGTTTCTGTCAGTCAGCTCGCCACTGTCTCCTGTCTTTGTGCTTCCTTTGACTCACGGCTAACATCTTGCCTTCTACCAGAGGACTTCTGTCTCCCTTCATGCTAGTACTGCCCTCTGTTGATTGTTCTGTTTGGCAGCTAACTTGTACATAATTGTTTGATGTTGCCTCCTGCTTTAGATGCTGGGCTCTGTCTTTTGCTTTTCTTTGTACCCCAGGAGTTCATCACCATGTCTGGCCCATTGTAGGTGCTTAATAATTGCTTGTTGACTGCCTAACAGATATCGCTCCAGTGACAGTCTGATCTGAAAATATCATCTTAGGAGTTTAATAGATTCTAGTTGACTGGCAAATATCCTTCATCCTACTTGGATTGAATATATGTGCTAATGGTTGCTTTCTTGTGGCATGTTCAATTGGCAGCTTCTCTGATGACAAAACATAAACAAATGTCAGGCTGGGCGAAGTATTAATAAACAGTTACATAACTGTGGTAAGGCCACTAAGTGAATTTAAAAAAAATCTAAGCCCCAAAGAGGGGAAGAAACGGGAATATATATAAATTCCAGCTGTTTGATAGCCACCCACTAATAAATAATAACTTCCATTTACATGATTCTTCAAAATATCTCATTGATCCTCACAACATCCCTGTTAAGGTAGCTACGTTATGATGCCAATTTTTCAGATAAGGAAACTAAGACTTAGAGATGTTCAATATCACTAGGAGGTCATCACACAGCTGGTAAGTGCCTGGTCTCAGACAGGACACTTTTTAGACTGTTCTTGGCAAATCTAGACATTACCAATTCTTCACGTCATATGTAGTCCACATATGTTTTTGCAACATCACAGTGTCCGTGGCCAAAATAACTTTCAGATGCAACTTGAAATAAGGAAAGATTAGCACTATAGTCTTAACAGTATTTGAATTAGTTAACTTTTTTTTTTTTTTTTTTTGCTGAGGCAATTAGGCTTACATGACTTGCCCAGGGTCACACAGCTAGGAAGTGTTAAGTATCCGAGACCAGATTTGAACTCAGGTCCTCCTGACTTCAGGGCTGGTGCTCTATCCACGACACCAACTAGTTGCCTCTTGAGCTAAGTTTTGAAAGAGATGTTTTAGGACTCTGAGTAGACTTATTTTTTTTAAAAGCGACAGATATATTACGAGACTTTAAAGTTTGCTTTTTAAAATATATTTTTTCTAAACTATTAAAAAAAAAAAAAGGAAAATCCATATAAAAAATAAGTCAATTGCAGAGCCATAGAGAGGTAAATAGGAGTGAATGAAAAACCCTGCTCCCCACCACTATTATATGTATATATATAGCTTGTCTATATTTTAATAAATAATTTGACTAAAAAATATATATGTGTATATATATATTTTTTTCTGTTTGTATCATACAACTGTGTGCCTTCTTTAAAAAAGAGTAGGTTGTTTTTAAGTTTTCTGAACTATCTCCACCATACTTCAGAGGAGGAAAACAAGTTTATTTCTGTTTGAAATTATTTAATTATTCTTAAGCATTTTCTCATTTGCCTTTAGTTTAACTATTTAGAACATGTCAAATGTGAAATGACTCATTTAACTCTGTTATTAATATGTCTTTGGGTTTTTGACAGCTCCTTGCTCAACTATGGCTTACCATCATGATAGCAGAAGGATATTTGTGGGCCAGGATAATGGAGCCATAATGGTAGGTAACTTTGGAAATTTAAGAATATTAAATGCAGATAAATTGGATTTTGTCTGTATCACAAATTCTCTTTATTCTGGCCTCCAAACATTTATTAATTTTAGTAAATGTAAAATTATTATTGTCAAATAGATAATTCCGACTGTCAAAAATATTCTCACTTTATTACAGAGTTTTCTCCATTTATGAATGGATGTATTTCAAAAGTTTCTCTGTAGGAACTTAGAATGCAATTTCTTGTAGAAACAATTGTAATTTGAAGTTTTCCTGACCTGCCTAGAAATGTATTTTGCTCTTAATATACCTGACAAAATATTAATAGTAATTCTAAATCCTGAATCCTGAGAGGCAGTTGCCTGGGTCGGAGGAATGTGTCTGGCCCCAGGGATGAAGCAGGGACTCTAGGCAAGAAACTTTCATGTGAAAGACTCATGTTTCATATGAAAGACTCAGGAGAGAACTGTAATCCTAGAGGTAGCTGTTCTATTTATACATTAGGCTTCTTTAAGTTGGAATCATAAATCCTTCAGGATTAGAAGTCAAAGTTCTTGTTTCTCCATTATTAAAAGTGAGAATAATATCTATCCCTGTGTAAAGGTATTAGTTAGTATTCTGTCTTTCCCATATAATTATTGAGCAGCCAAAAAAAAGAAACCAATAGGATAGTGGGTTTGGATTTGCTAGTAACTATGAAACTGTAAAAACCCTGAAGAGAAAAGATTTGTGTAAGTCAGATTGACAAATTATCAATTGCCTTTATTGTAGCACTGTCTTATACTGAATAGTGTAATAGCACAATGAGGGTCCTTCCCCACCCCCTATTTTATCAAAAGTAATTAATTTCCAAAGTTTAATATATTGTCATTGATAGGTATGTAGATTGTTAAACTATTTGCATCTTTTTTGGAAAAAAGATAGAATTGTTTTTTCCTTAATTTGGTCCATTAGTAGTTCACGCCAGCTTTGTGAGAGAATACAAAGATCAAGCTCATCCAATTAATTTGAAGCTTTCCTTCTTATACTCCTTTGTTGCATTTCCCCAGTTTTTATAAGGATTACTGTTTACCTTCTCTGTGCTTTAAGGATGGGGATGAGCAAAGTACTTTGTTAGAAACAACTCTTGACAGTGTAATTTATTTAATTCATCTTGGGCCATTTCAGTATAGCCAAAACAATAGGACAAATAAATGACACCTTTTGGGTATAGAGGAAGTAGAAGGACACGCTCAAAAAAGATTGACTAGCTTTCTACATTAGAGCATAGTATATATTAATGGGATAGTTACTTGATTTTCTCACTAGACCTGGGAATCTTGACTTTTGTGTTACACCTTTGGCCATGTTGTGAAGCCTATCTATGGCTTCACAATAATTTGTTTAAATGCATCAAATAAAACACATAAGGTTATAAAGGAAGCCAGATATATTGAAATCATTGTCAAAACATTAAAAATTTGTGAATTCTAGGTTTGAAAATTTTCATCTAAAATGATACATATTAGAAATAATAGTTTCTAATAAAAATTGTTTCATAGGCCATATTTGTATTTTTTTTCTGAAATTTATTATTTGTTTAAAAATATAACTTGTTTATTTACTGTGGTCAATTATAGGAATTTCATGTCTCTGAAGATTTTAATAAGATGAACTTTGTTAAGACCTACCCAGGTAATACCATATGCACAATTATTTGCTTTATTCTTTAAAAAAAAAATTAAAATTTGGAGTACCACTTGCATGTTATCCAAATGAAATTTTTGCCTTGAATAACTTGGTTATTATTGGAAGTATTGAGGAGGTTATCAGCCCTCAGAAAAGACAATTCATTCCTGCCATGTTCCCATTCCCACTCTCAGCTTATTACCAGATATAATATATTCATTAATTAAAAGCCTTAACTTTATAGACAATGAACAGAGGTAGTTATCCCATTTTCAGGTTTAAAAAAATTCTCATACTCCCCAAATTTCTTTTAGGTCTAGAAACTCTAGGCCCATGATGATTTTCATGATGCAATTTATACAGTTTTCAGGTACTTCTTAAAGATAAAATTGCTTATTTATGTCAGAAGTTAGGGAAAATATGAACCCATATAATTCTCTTAGGGCCTAAGAGAGAAAGTATATAGTTAAATTTAGACCAGGGTTGCAAAGCAACACCAGATTTAACCATATTCAGATTACCCATTCTGGGAGAGAACATAGCATTGGGTCATTCAGACAATAATCCTTATGAATTTGTCAAAGTTCATGCTTATAGTTGATGGATTTAGAGTTTACTTTTTTCTTTGACCACATATTTCCTCTATGAATTGACAGAGTTAAGGAATCTGGAAAGATCTTTCTATAATCTTAATCATAAGGACAACTTTCCTAAGGCAACTGAACATTTGGGCTATATTTAAAATAAGATAATGTAACAATGGTGGAATAATGTTAATTTGGAGGGTGTCAGTGGTACGTGTTCTTTTTTCATTTTACCAAAGTGATATAATATTTTTCAGTTTTGGATAAATGGACAAACTTTATAACCAAGCAAGGTTACAACTTGCTCAGTTATCATTTGTGCAAGTATCTTTTGAAAGGATCTAGAAGAATGCTTCCTACTTTATTCTAAAATTCTGTCTTTGGGAAGTGTCTCAGGATAATTAGATGACTTTATCTGTATATATTGATCATTTCTTTTTTATATTATGTTTACCTTACATTATTAATTATTATATTTCTCATGTATTTTGATAATCACATTTCTTCTAATTACTATCTCAGGTGATGTTGTCTTCTTTATAAAATGAATAACAACAGTATTACCTCTTTCATTTTTCAGAAGATTTCATTCATATCTTAGAAGTTGATATAATTTCTTAAAGATATATCTGATATGATCTAAGTTCTAGAAAGATACTAAAGTTAATAGATTAACCCAGGATTGTTCTGTGTGCCTATATATCTAGAAATAATGTTAAAAGATTTTTCTATCATTTGCTAACTTTATTAACTATATTTCTGGGTTCATTCATTTAATAAGCATTTGTCAAGTACTTAGAGTATAAATATATATCACTATATCAAGTTCTATGATAGTTCTAGAGGAAAAGACCTTAGGGATCTAAAGATAACAAGATACCTGTGATAAGCATGACGGAAGCCTTTCTGGAATATAGAGAATATCCTGCACCTATGCACAGTATTGTGTTTAAGGTCTTCTTTTTTCACGGCCCTTTTATTTCAGTTATAGCAAAGGTACCAATCATCAACATTTTGTTGATTCTGATTATCTTGGATCCAGGAAGGCTGCTTAGTACCCTTTTCAGGAACAGAGTGGATGAGACCTTAGAGTCAAAGGCTGTTGAGCCCATGATGTGCTGGCAAACCTTGGTCTATTTGAAATCTGCAAATATTCCTGAGTAGGAATAGAATATGGAGGGCGATGAGATGAGGTGTCTGGGCAGAGTGTCAGCGCAGGGCTGAGGTGGAGGAACTGGGCCTCGCCTCTGCAGGGAATGGTGGCGCTCCTAACCCAAAGAGTCCTTGTTGTCTCTGTGCTCCAACAGCTCATCAGAATCGGGTGTCGGCTGTCATGTTCTGCTTGGGCGCTGAATGGATCATCAGCACAGGTCACGACAAGTGTGTCAGCTGGATGTGTACCCGGAGTGGGAATATGCTTGGGAGACACTACTTCACTTCTTGGGCTTCCTGCTTGCAGTATCCTTTAAGAAATTTGAATTCCCTTATTGGAAAGGTTGTTCTTTCCTTCAACAAGCAGTTTGAAAGTCTGGTTTCATAATATAAAAATGTTTCCAAGTTTTGGCCATCATATGTTGAATTTTAAAATTATTGGAGAATTCCTAGATACTTACAGATTTTCTCCTTCACTATAAATCAGTTGAACTTTGTATTTTCTCATAACTGTTTCAAATCACAGCGTTTCCCAATAACCTTTTGATCCCAATGCCTTTCCTTGATTATCTCCAAATTATCCTGTTCAGGTGTTGTTGGTACATAGTGATTTGCATATTTAGACTCTTTAGACCTGGGTTCCTCAAACTACAGCCGCGGGCCAGATGCGGCTGCTGAGGATGTTTATCCCCCTTCACCCAGGGCGATGAAGTTTCTTTATTTAAAGACCCACAAAACAAAGTTTTCGTTCTGAGGGACAGTGAACTGGCCCCCTATTTAAAAAGTTTGAGGAACCCTGCTTTAGATTGAATTCCTCAAGATTACCTTCTGTCTTTTTCTTTTCATTGTATCCGCAGTGTTGTAACACAGCATTTAGAACATAGTGGGCATTATTAGTAATATGCTTATTGACTGACTGAACAGGAGATGATGTATAATTAACTGTGATAGGATGAAGAGGGAGAGATGAATAAAGAAAGATCTAGACAGAGCCCTGAGAAATCTGAGAAAGAAGACTTTTAACTTGGGATGTGATATATATATATATTGATATATATGCTTGGAAAGGTTACATTTAGACAGTGCTCTTGAATGGACTTTGAACAGAGGGAGGAATTTTATTAGATAAAGCCTCAGGCAAAAAGCTAATTCCAGTCTCAAGATATGTGAGAAAAGGTACACACCTGCAGGAAATGTAGGCTCAGAAACTTGAGCTTTGCAGATCTGTTTTATATGTCTTATTACTTGTTGTAATTTTAATTTTTTATATATCTGCTCTTTATTTTTTCTTCTGCATAGCTTTAAGACCAAAGTTGACAGTGGTTTGTTTTTAAAGAAGTAATTTGAGAATAGTAATTTCATTACTTGTCCCTGACTAATTCTATTCAGATATGACTTTGATACTCAACATGCCTTTGTTGGAGATTATTCTGGGCAAATCACACTGCTAAAGCTTGAGCAAAACACCTCTTCAATTATTACAACTCTTAAAGGACATGAAGGTAAATTATTTTCACATAGATTTTTCTACCTTGTTTCAGAACCCAGGCTCTGACCTTTATGCCAAATATTAGTTCCTAATGACTAATTGTAAATTTGAACTTTTGACTAGACCAGTGTAAGGATTCTTAACCTGTGGTGTGTAAACTTTTATTTATTTATTTATTTTTTTAGTTTTTGATGGCTGTATTTCAACATAATTGATTTTCTTTGTGACATAATATATTTTTGTTGTATACACTAAAAAACATAATTCTGAAGAGGGCTTCATATGTTTCACCAGACAGCCCAAATGAACCCTGACACAAAAAAGTTTAGGAACCATTGGACTAAAGGTTATAGATTCCAAAGGATTAATTGGAATTGAAGGAGGATTAATAGGAAGTTTCCCTTTCTTACATTTTTTTAAAATTATATTTTCTTTTTTAATGGCATTATCTATTTTTGATCACATTTTTTTCAAAAACACTGTAAAATTTATGCAAATAAAGGTAAAATCTTTGAAGAAATTGTTTTTTAATTTTTTTTTAGGATTCAAGTCAGTAAGGAAGATTGGATTGTATATTATACTATTAGAGACAATGCATATCAAACAAATCTCAGGGATTAAAGCTAAATAGTGGATATGGAATTTCTACAAAGATGTGGCATTTGGAAATTTCTTTAATATGTTATGGACTTGTATTAAAGCAGGCCTTGTGGTAAGGGCTCTAAAAGTTGGATTTGAAATTGCTTGATGCAATAAATTCATAATAAAGAGTATCCTTTAGTACCAAACTATCCCTTTTTTTTTTTTTTTTTTTTTTTTTTTGCTGAGGCAATTGGGGTTAAGTGACTTGCTCAGGGTCACACAATTAGGAAGTGTTAAGTGTCTGAGATAGGATTTGAACTCAGATCTTCTTGACTTCAAGGCTGGTGCTCTATCCACTGCGGCCTCAAACTATCCCTTTTTGGAAAGGGATAACCTTACAAAACATGATTTTTATAGGATCTCTAAATTAAAAATATTGTAGTCATGTTTGAATTTGAGAGAATTTAGAGTTATAGGTAAAGAATTAACAACTTTTGAAAAAAATGAATATTGTTCTTGGGGACCATGATTTTGCCTTTCTTTGTATTGTCAGTGCTTAGCACAGTCCTTAGTGCTTAAAAGCTTATTGTTGGACTAATTACATCTTTCCTGAATACATCTGTTTCCAGAAGACACTGGAAATACATCCAAAAGAAAGAAATTGCTGAGGAAAAAAGGACTGGGGGAAATTAGTGCTATTAGTGTGGGGTGTTGGATTTGGCAAAATGAGGTTGCTGTTGCTATTGGCTATGACTAGTTGATATAAGTTCCGTCATTGTTTGGTGTTGTCTATAATGAAAAACACCTGATTTTTCTGGGTCAAATTTAGGGGGAAATGTTTTTAAATATTCATATTGTGTAAGAGTTCAGGAAGTAAGTCATTACAACCATTGCTCTTTCTCTTTTTTGGGAACTTCCATCTCCTGCCTTATAACTCATAAGAAGAGGCCTAGGATCCTTTCACTTACCCAGTGGGGGAACTCCATTTTTGTTGTATAACTTAGCTGTCACAGCATGACTGAATGCAAATGTTTTATTATCACAGGCAGTGTTGCTTCATTGTGGTGGGATCCTATCCAACGGTTACTCTTCTCAGGAGCATCTGACAACAGCATCATCATGTGGGACATTGGGGGAAGAAAAGGCCGGATGCTGTTGCTTCAGGGCCATCAGTAGGTGACTTGTTTTAATCTTTGAAGGAAAGTTTGGGGGTCCATGTACTTTTCCAGGAAACATATACTAATGGAATAACTTGATTGACTGCCCCATTCCAGTGTGTACCCTATTCCAGAATTAGACAAGAGCATGACAGAAAATACAGAGAGGTCAGGGTTCTGGAGAACAAGATGGTTGCTGTTTTTGATGTTACAGAGAAGTCATGGAGAATTAGGACTGAGAAGAAACCATTCACTTGTGTGTTGAGAAAATTGATGACTGGAAAACAATTTCAATTGAGAGATGAAGTCAAAAGCCAGATTTCAGGGGAAAAAAGTAGAGAAGAAAGGGAAGGGCTGAGTATCAAACAGCAGAAACAGGAGAAAAGCTCTCTTGGCCAAAGGCATGATATAGGGAAGAGAGGTATGAACCTATGGCCCATGCTCCAGTGCTGCCATTAATGATCTCTGGGACCTTGGCAGCTGACTTCCCTTGCTGGACCTCTTACACTCTGAATTGAGATTAGATGACATGACCTTTAAGGGAAACTTTTAGGAACTTTAGCTCTAAAATGTGAAGATTCTAATTCTAGAGTACTTCTCCCCTTCCCCCCAACACCCCCCTAAAGGCAGTTGGGGTTAAGTGACTTGCCCAGGGTCACACAGCTAGACTGTATTAAGCGTCTGAGGCTGGATTTGAACTCAGGTCCTCCTGACTTCAGGGCTGATGCTCTATCCACTGCACTACCTAGCTGTCCTACAATACTTTTACACAAGGTGAATTCTTAGCCTTGCCAGAGGGCTTTTCTTATGAGCCTTAAGGAAGGATTGAGAGTTGTTTTTTTTCCTTCGTTTTCCCAGTGCCTGACAGAAAGAGAAATGGAACTTATTGTTCACTATATTTCATAGTATAGTTTCTGTATAGTTTCTACCAGAATATTGAAAAGGAAAAAAAAGTTTACCCACACCCTTCAGGACCATCTCATTTTCTTATTTCTTTTTTTTATCTAAGCCTTTCTGGTTGAGGTTAACATAACCAGAAGAGTTTTTTGCCTCCACATTAAATACTTCAGTAGTACTCATTTTGGAAAGCCATTGTGCATGAATCTGAGAATTTTGAAACTCATCTCATGTTCTCAAGTAGAAATATTTACTGCTTTTTAAAAATAATTTTAATTTTTATTATTTTGCACTTATTAAACAACAGTTTACTTGGGCATTTCTGCATACAAAGAACAGAAAAAAGGCATATATAACTGAGAAGCTCTATCATAAATAGCCTTTTTTCTTTTAACAACATAATAAACATTTAAATTCCAAAGCTTTCTTGCTTGTTTGTATCTCCCTCCGCACCGCCTTCTGTTCTCTTGTATGTATGGTATTAATGCTTCATCATCTTCCCGTGACCAATTCCCCTTCCCCCATTTGATAAACAACAATAAAACTTCCCTTGTACCCACTGATTCCTGTCATACAAAACTGATTCACACTTTGGCCATGTCTAAAAATGTATATCCCATTTTGTAACCCAAGTCAATCTTCTCTCTGGCAGGAGGTGAGCAGCCTATTTTTTATCATTGGTCTTTTGGAATTACAAATGTCATTGCATTAATCAGACATCTTTAGTCTTTCAGAATTGTTTTTGTTTACTATGTTGTAGTCAGTGCATAAATTGGCCTCCTGGGTCTGCTCACTTCACTCTGCATCCATTCTTAAAAGTCTGAGGTTTTTCTGAATCCATCTTTTTTGCTATTTTTTCTCAGTTATGTTCATGTACCATAATTTGTGTAACCATTCCCTAATGAACATTTCTCCCATATTTTCCAATTTTTGCTACTATAAGAATACTCCTATAAATGAGTTGATACATGAGGTACTTTCTCTTTTTCTTTGAATTCTCTGGATAGAAGACTGGTCTTTTTTCCACTAAGTCAAAGGAGCGAACAGTTTTTAGCTACTGGTTTGCAAAATTCAAGTTGGTCAACATCTGTAAAGTGTCTCCTGTGTGCCTAGCACGTGGTTGTCAGGGCAGGGCCCCTCATCTCAAAGCTCCCCTTGAAGCCTCTGTATCTTGGGGGCTGTCTCATCTAGATGGGTGTCAAGATGGTGGCTGCCTGCGGTGGCTTCACACTCAGGTCTTGGACCGGCCTGGCTGGGGGAGCAGCTGCCCTTTTACTATGGTGTGTTTTGTTCCCAGTGACCGGGTGCAGTCTCTTTGTTACCTTTCACTCACAAGACAGCTGGTGTCTTGTTCATCCGATGGGGGGATCGCTGTCTGGAATATGGACGTCCGAAGAGAAGAGGTGAGAGGGGCCCCCTCCTATGTTCTGCTCCTCCCCAGAAAAAGATGTTGAGGATATTTGAATGGTGTATGCGCCATAATTATAATGATGAAGATAGTAATAAGCAATTGCATAGCCCTTTAAAATTTGCAAAGTATTTTGTAAATGTTTCATGTTGTCCTCACAACAGCCGGGATGGGGGAGGGGGGTGGAATGGAGGGGAAGGAGTTGGGGAGTGGGGGGGGTTGGGTAGGTACTGTCATCCTTATTTTACAGAGGAGGCAAACTGAAGCTAGGAGATTAGATGGCTGGCTAGGCAGTGTCTACTGCTGGATTTGAACTCGAGACTGTCTTACTCAAAGTCCCATACTCTCTCTAGCACATCACCTGGCTGCCTCTATCTCACTGTCTCAGTAGAGGTTGTCCTCAAAGACATCATGAAGGAAAAGGGAGGATTGTGTGTGCTAGGGAATAGCAGGGTCCTGTCTTTTATGAAATCTTTGAGAAACTCCCCCAAAGTAGGCGGCGTGGAGATCTTTCCCCACAGGGACGCCCATGGGCGCTGCAGATCGTCCTATGCTGGGGATGGTTTCCACCAGTAATCATGTCTCTCACTTTCCTGTTGGGTCATTATAGAGATAGGCCACTTTGTCTTCATTTTTATTATCCGTTTTTTCTTTTTAGTTTAGCCCTGCAGATGTAATATATTTAGTTTATGAAAAAGTAGATTTTATGTACATGAAATAGAATTGCTCAAGACAAATCTGTCTTGATAAATTTATCTATTTTATCTATTATTTATTAAGACAAATCATCCTTCTATCACCATTGTTTATTAATGATCTTATGGGAGAGAAGAAGGGAAAAGATTGAGTTCTTGGGCACACTACCCTTGTAATAGTCAATAGATTAAAAAAATGGAGGGCAGGGATGGCAGTCAGGATCAAGTGACTTGTCTAGGGTCACACAAATAGGAAATATTAGGTATCTGAGGCTAAATTTGAATTTAGATTCTTCTGACTCCAGTACTGGTACTCTATCTGCTATGCCATCTAGCTGTCCCAAACCTTGGCAAGGTGCTCACATTTGGGAATTTCAGAGTTAGCTCTTATATTCAGAGTGAAATTAAAACAATTTGAACTATGTAAATCCTGCTGCTTTAAAAAAAATTCAATTTACTTAATATTTATAACATACCACAATAATGTGCTAAGTATTCTGCAGAGTATTTAGTTACACACTTATCTCAGGTAACTCATAATAATCCCAATTTGAACGAAACCTGACCTGTAGAAAGAAGAGGTGACTAAGCTGAGAGAAGACGAGTAGAGTTCATTGGGACAGACTTGATTTTGACCTATTGTAGGAGTTCCCAATGGTCCTAAATACTGCTGGAATGAGTGGTTACAATGAAAGGAAGGGCATGGTCTCTGAGAACAGGGAAGGGAAAAATATCAAATGCTGATAAAGTATTCTGCAACTATAATTCCCTTAGCTTTTTACTTACAGAAGCTAATCCCAGTTCTGTATCTGAGTTGTGCCATGTTCTGCATGATTCAATTGTTCATATGTCTTCACGGTGCAAAAGTGAGTTTCAAACCAGAAATGAAAGTAAGCAAATTGAACAAAAACATCTTATAAAAGAATAGCCTTTAGACTTAGCTCCTGTCTATGATTTTTATCTCTTGTGATCCTTTTTTTTTTTCTCCTTAAAACAGTTGTCTAAAAATGGATAGGAAAAGTGGGCAACCTATGACTAATAAGTGTCTGATCTAAAAGAGGAATTTCTGTTCCTCTTGAGGAGCCAGCCTGGACACAGGATTACTTAGGTCTTATTTCCATGACTAGTTTGCTTTTAAACTTATGTGGGAAAGCTTTGGGAGCTCATTTCATCTACTAGTGAGCCTGCTCTGTCTGGAGGGTTGAAAGAAAATCTATTCATCATTCTTGAATTAGAGACTCACTCTTGAAATGAAACACTACCTGCATAGAGGGGGAGCACTGCTCTGTCTTTGTTGAGATCAGGATTTAGGGGGGAAAAAGAAGTGGGAGATAGAAGAGTCAGTCTACTGATGGAATGTTGGGTTAATGATCTTTGTGGTTGTTCTCAGAGGATAAGGTGGGGAGATTGAACAACGCACTAATGAAACTTTGTTTCTCTAGAGAGTTGAAATATAGATAGTCCAAAATAGTTTTCAGGTTAGCATTTACTGTTATTCCCAAGTGTTAAAAGAGCAAAGTTTACTGCTCTTAAAGTTCTTTCTTTCTTTCTTTCTTTCTTTCTTTCTTTCTTTCTTTCTTTCTTTCTTTCTTTCTTTCTTTCTTTCTTTCTTTCTTTCTTTCTTTCTTTCTCTCATATATGTATATATTTGTACTATAAAACATATACAACATAGACCAGGAATCATATATACATGTAAAACCCAGTGTCTCTTAAAATATGACTTGCTTTCCATATATAATTTTAACAAATGTAAATTAGTTTCAGTAGAAAGATACTAACAGTTGTAGGATATAGAAATGTCTTATTGTTGAAGGTAATACTTGAGCTATCTCCTAGAGAAAGATAAGAAGACAAAAGTGAAGAGAACATTCTAGGTATGAAGGATGGGCAATGCAAAGGCACCAAGATGGGAGATGCACTGTGCAGTTTGAGGATTAGAGATCAGAAACTAATCAACGCAGTTAATTATTTTTACCAATACATCAGAATCCTAAAAAATTCCTTAAAAATTGTCATAATTTAACACAGCAATAACAAAATCAAATAGGAAATGATAGCAAAAGCAATCTCATTCAAAATAACTACAGAATTCATGAAATATCTGGTTGTCAGCTTACCAAGACACACTCAAGAGTAAATCAAATTATAATAGAGTCAGTCAACAAAAATTTTTTCTAATATATTTACATATTTTTATTTTATTCTTAAATTCCTATTGTGTGTCAGGAACTATCCTGGAATTCAAAGAATGAAAAAAGACAGTGAGTGCTTTCAAGTAGCTCATAGTCCAGTGAATAAGATTCCATGCAAATAACCTTGTAGAAACAAGCTATGTATGGGATAAATTGAAAATAATTTCAAAGGGAAGGTACTAGAATTAAGAGGAATTGAGAAAGATTTCTTTTAGACAATAGAATGTTAGCTGGGATTTGAAGAAAGTTAGAGAGGCTAGGACATAAAGAAATGAGAAGGGAGCATTTTTTTTTTTTTATTTTTACTCAGAGCAGTGATATAAATCATTAACAAATTATACAATAAATGTAAAAAAAGATATAGCTTGCAAATCAGGCAGAGTTCAGGTTAGAGAGGAATTCCCTATGGGTGATAAATTATTCATATGTTTCTGCTTGTAGATGACATTGTATGGAGTGTATCAAGCTCCAGGCTGTGGCAGAACTTCCTGTAGGAATTCCGTAATCACTCAGAAGAGCTTATAATCCAGACACAGAGGGAAGTGGGTGAAGAATGTCGTTTCAACATGTATATGGATAGACATTCTATAGAACTTGGATATAAGAAAAGGAGGAGGAAGTTGAGATAGATCAGTTTGGGAAGATTGCAAAGTCTTTTAATGACTACAAGATTTTCAGGAAACAAAAGCGATTCCTTTTATAAAAAGCCACTGACAATGCTGTTTTGCAAGGGGCAGGAATATAACTGCTTCTGAAGAATTAAAACTGGGTATCACATGGGGAGGCTCAGGGTGGGTATGAGCAGACTGTAATATATACTAGATGAGGAATGGAAAAGAAGCTGATACTCTTCCTTGTTGGAGAGCGCTCCTAAGGCAATGAGATCTCAGATCCATTTGATTAGTCAGTTCTAGTCCCTGGTAAATCGAAGCATTTCCTGATCTGCTATGGGTTTTGGACATCATAGGACTGATAAGCGGGGCTGTGCAGGAATCAAGTAACACCTTTTCTAGAACTAAAGATGTAAATATGCAAAGTCATAATTTAATCTCAGATAATGGGAAGATAAAACAATTAACATTGTCTCTCTTTGCTTTCTTAATGTCTGTAGTAGTTTGATTTCTTATTGAGCAGTCAACTGAAGGTTATTTGTTTTTCCTGTGTAGGCTCCTCAGTGGTTAGAAAGTGATTCTTGTCAAAAATGTGAACAGCCCTTTTTTTGGAACATAAAACAGATGTGGGACACAAAGACGCTGGGATTAAGACAGGTAAGAGGCCAACCTCAGATCTTTACTAGTACTTTTGCTACTGTTGATTGCCTTGGTGATTGTATGTTGAACCTCAGTTTGTTGAGTTCATCTGTTTTTAGTGATTAGTGCTGCTTGGTATCCATCGATGAAATATTAGTTCAGTTCAACAACTGTGTGAGTGGGTACTTTAGGAATTTGGAATCTTAATATGCAAGGCAGTGACCTCACACTTAGAGTACCAAATTCCTTAATAGCTTGTCTTTTAAAAACATAATTGTTCAGAAACTCCGATGCCCATAGTCATAAGTAAAGTGGAAGAGCTTTTTGCAAAAGAGTTATTTATGAGATGATCACAGATCTTAGATTTGGATGTTTGAGGGACTTTGGAGACCATTGAAGCCAATCATTTCATTTATGTGAACTGCCTGAGTTCACACTAGTCAGGGACAGGTTTTGAACTACATTCTTATTTCTCCATATCTAAAGCTTTTTCTACTGTATCGTGGTCTTTAAAAGTGGTTCTATTATCCATATGAATTATATATGTAATATATTACTGAATATGTAAAATATTAGGATATGAGTTAAAATATTTAAGATGCTTCTGAATTTTTCCACACTCTTGGAAGCGCTAGAGAATTTTCAAGGCTCATGATTCAAGTAACAGGCCAGTTTGCTTTAAAATTAAGGACTAAAGAAATAACTTATATTTAAAATAAAATAAAAAAATTAGGTGTTCATGTAATACTAAAATATATTTCTATAGCAGCTTTGAAAGTAGCCACTCACTAAAGGGAAGTATGAATTTTCACTGGTTATGTAATGCCAGAGAAACTGAGGCAAGATAGAGATTAGAGAGTATTTAATAATTTATTAAATGGAGAGATATACCGGGACCAAACGGGTCCATGGTTTGATCCCTGGGCTGAATGAGACTATTGTCTCCAAGAATCCAGCAAACAATGTGAGTTCTCAATGACATATATAACACATGGCTCACACTTGGGGCAGGGGCAGAGTCAAGATGCTGAGAGTGGGAATGGGACTCTGACATTCTGGGTTCTGACAGAGTGAGGGGAGGCATGAGGGATATTTGATAATTGGGATTACAGAGTGGGGAGGCACCCAACATTCTGATGATGCCTAAGATAGAAGGTCTTTCTCCTTGTCTGAGTCATCATGATTAGGAAGGAGGGGTGGTTGAGCAGAACAGTAAGGGAAACTGAGTCAGGATAATTAGGGAAAGTGAGTCAGGACAATAAAAGAGAACTATGGCATAACAGTTAGTAGAATAGAATGTTGACTCAGATTACCAGTATACCTTTCTGGAAAGCTGGTTCAAAGTTTGTGTGAATTGGTAAATTACTTTTTGGTGTTACTTACAAGACTACTCTAGAGAGAAGTGATATTTTAAGATTAGCAGACAATTCAGGAATTACTTCTGTATATAAAACATTCTAATGCACCAAGGAGAGTATCTTTAGCATTCCATAATTAGCCTCTATTCTTATTGCATGCCCAGCAGTATTTTTGATCAGTGTATTGTACTCAAAAGGTAAAAGAACTCCTATTTCTAACTGAAAAAAATTTAAATTTAATTGTGCTTTTCTTTACTAACAACTAGTATGTGTAGAGAGTAGCAATACCTAGTTGCTAAACTTAAAAAGTGGTTCTGGGAAGAGTCACTCGTTGTAAATAGAATCCAGTCATTGATGGTGGAGTTTACCTGAATCTCCTGTTTTAATTTGAGAGATTAAAAATTGAAAACATATAATTTTTTTGATAGCAATATATCAATCAGGAAATATTTCATCAAAATCTTTTTTTAAGTACTTTTTTTTTTCTTTCTGGTATTCTGAATGCATTTATTCTTTTCTAAAAATCTTTCTCTACTATTTGGCCTCATCTATAGATTTTCTTAACTTTAGCACTATATGGCCCCTTTTTGATTACTTAAAAAAAATAATACAGAAGAAAAAATATATAAATGTTTAAAGTCAAGCATTACAAAGAAGTTTGCAAATTATTTTTCCAGGTAGGAATGGTCCAATGTTTAAAGCACATTTGATTCTTAGAATTCATGTTATGTATTAAATTATGTGTATATAAAAATGTAAAATCTCAGAGTTTTTTTTTTTTCCATAACACTTGCAGCATCACTGTAGGAAGTGTGGGCAAGCAGTGTGTGGGAAGTGCAGTACCAGGCGCTCCACTTACCCAGTCATGGGCTTCGAGTTCCAGGTCCGCATGTGTGACTCTTGCTATGATTCCGTCAAAGATGAAGAGTAAGGAGTTTCATATCTTTGTTTTGTTTTCAAATGAAAATTTGGGAAGCAAGATGCAATTTCTTTTTTTCTTTGTATGGCAGTTGGGGTTAAATGACTTGCCCAGGATCACACTGACTCCAGAACTGGTGCTTTATCCATTGTGCCATCTAACTCTGCCCCAAGATGCAATTTCTTACTAAAAGGTCTACTTCATTTTTTCTTTTTTACTTTAAAACATTCTGTTGTCAGCAACCACAAACAACTCCAAACTTGAAAGGAAACTATATAAGAAACTCTAAACTTCTACATTACATGCAAAAAATAAATTACATGCACGTGCATGTCTGCAAACATGGATGTACATATACGATACATGGATGTACATATGGATGTAGCTAAATGGTAGCGTATAATTCTCTTTTTTTAACCCCCTTCTCTTTATGCAAGTCAGCATAAAGTCAGAAAGGTCTGAGTTTGAATTGTGCCTTACACATTTACTGACATTGTGATTCTGGACAAATGCTTTGACCCATCTAAATCTATTAAGTGATGGGGTTAGACCTTTAAGGTTCTTTTCAGATCTAAATCTGTGACCCTTTGAGCTCCATGACCCACCACATCTCTATCCCCACCTAGTGGTTTCTATTCTGCAGTAAAGGGGTCTGCAATAGCCATGTGTGGATTGTGGCTAACTTGTCACTTCATTCTTTTCTTCTATTATATTTGTGTTGATTTTGTAGTTGTGAAACCTTTGTGAAAAGAGTAAATTTTCTTATACAGAAGCAAAACCAATCCAGAGATCTAAATGACTACTAGAAAATCTACTCTAATTTTGTTTTGTGACTTAGAGTGGCAAGACTGCCATCTTCTGGATTACTTGACATAATGATAATGAAATTATTATATTAGTAACTTCAGAGTTTTCTTCTGTTCATGATTCAAAATTCATTTATTCAACAAACATTTACTCGCACCTACCATGTGAAAATCAGAATATTAGGACCTTACATAAATAGAGATAAATAAGACATAACTTCTGAACTCTAGCCACTTAAGTACATCTCATAGTTACCAGGCTATCAATGATTTGAGGAGTTCAGGGAAAGTGGGTTTAGACTCAGAAAGGCTATGTCTGTATATCTGTATCTATCTGTCCATATATATCTGTAGTATATCTGCTATATATGTAGATAGCAAAGAAGTGCATCACAGTTCTGAAGTCCTCTGATTGGAGTTCTCAAAATGTTTTCTATCGGTTTGGTGTGGCCTCCTGTATAGTCTTTACCCATTGCAGACTCTGCTGTCAGCTCTTCCATTTTAAGGGATGTGGCTAGGATGCTGACGTTAATAAGGCTCTTCTGGTCAAAAAAGATAGGATGAAGACCACCCCCTTCTCTTCTTTCCACCCCTCCCCAATCAGTTCTTTCTCAGGTGGCTCTGCCACCCAGCATTGGTAGATGGCTTGGATCTCCCCAATGCTATTAGATGGGCAGATCTCCGAGTCCAGCTAGCTTGATATTTTTATACATGCCTCAAAGGGCATGATCAAGGCCAATCTAAACAGATTTCCTGTTGCATCTAAGGAAGTGTCCAGTTGTATTTTCAACCAATAAATAAAGCAAGGCATAGTATCTTGGGATGGGATGATATTGATTTATTCAGTTGCTTTCCCTCTTATTCTGACACACTTATAGCATTTAAAAAAATAAATGGTTTTTAATATATAATCTCCTGTGATACAACAATTCTTTTTTTAGTGAGTGAATTTGAATTCAGATTTTCCTTACTCTAGGTTTAGCATTCTATCCATTATGTCATAAAGACTTGCACTGTAGCCCATGAAAACTTTGAGGATCAAACTTAAGATGCCCTCCTTCTTTTATGTGAATATGCTCCTTCATGTTTTAAATTTCAGTTTCCCTTTTGCCTTAGAAAATTCATATTTGAATGTTTTCACGCTCCCTGTGAAGAAATAAAAATAAAATGGAAGTTTTTTAAATTTTGTAACTTTGGTTACAAAAGTCTTGTCTTTTAGTTGTGGTCTTTAATTATGAAACAGTTTTTAGAGCTGTCCAAATGTATAAATAATACACTAAATTCTGATTCTCAAATTCTTATTAGTTTTATTCCAATTCTAGGTTTGTTGTGATTTATTTTTATCATTTCAAATTATCCTTTATTTCTAAAGACTATTTGCCAAATGAGTTTTAAATCTAATGTTTTCTCTTTACTAGTCGCACTTCTCTGGCAACCTTTCATGAAGGAAAACATAACATTTCTCACATGTCTATGGATGTTGCTAGGGGACTAATGGTGACCTGTGGGACTGATCGTGTTGTAAAGGTAACTTTTAAAAATTGTTTCAGGTAGTTTCTAGATTTAGAGTTGGCTTTTTGCTTTATTCTATTATTACTATTTCATTGACTTTATGAAATTAAAATTAAAAGTAGTTTGTTTTATATCTTTTGGCATCACAATTTCAAATGTGGCTTCTGTTTTCTGTAAATTGTAAAATATCCATTTAAAAAGCTGAGGCATAAAACAGGATTTTTAGTTCCCTTCATTGTTGGTACTTTCCTGTGAAGTGTCTTTTACTTCAGGTGCATTTCTCTGGACTTTCTTATTATTGCCATACTCTTTCCTCTTCTGTCTTAGCTGAAGAGTTCTATGTTTGTATGTTCATCTTCAAGTTTAGTCTCAAAACAGTCACATTTCTTTAACTTATTCCCCAACTATACAGAATAGCTTTGTCTGCATATATACTTGCTTCTGCATGTTTCCTGTCTAGTCTACTTTGTTTTGTGCCTATCTCCATCATTATTTTTCCTTATACTTACTTTTCTCCTTCTTCTTTGATGTAATTTTCTTTCTTCTTGAGCTTCTGGTCTTCCTTTTCTGGATATCTCATGTATCTATAGAAGGCACATTTATGTTTCAAATTTAAAGCATAACCAAATGTTTTTTAATTGAATACTAGATTTGTGGCAAGTAAAATAATAGCATTTGGCATGATTCTTGATTTATGCTAGTATTTATTTAGGGAGATGAGGTGGACATGAGAAAAAAATGTAGTGGAACATTATCCTGGCATTATTAGGATGGCTTTGAGTCCCAGCCTTACAAAAGACTCTCTCTATCTGCTATCTGAACACTAGACTAGCTAGGTTAGGATGGACTCATGACCAAAAGTTTGTCCATTAGACAGTGCAATTTTTTTTTCTATTTATAGCTATTCATCAATACCATCTATTAAGTTTTAGAGGGATTATAACTTTTTTGGGGAGAGGGTAAGAGTTCTTATATTGATAAAATAACAAAAATTTATATCCTTTTTTCACAGGGAGTCCTGTGGCTGTAGATACCCCCCTTCTCAGAGTGTTTTCAAATGCATAAAATAAAATACTAGGATTACAATGGAAATCAATTATGTAGAAATATAGTTATCAAAATAGATATACATTTTTAAAAGTTCTTGAATTTGGGTAAGAATACATTACCTAGGGAATGTGATCTGAGCAATAGTAATATTGAATCTGAGGCATAGAAAAAGTTTACTGTATTTTGAGATAGAACATAGTTAATAATTATAAGTCAGTTATGACCACTTAATCATGGTCTGGAAATTTTCAGTCTGATCTATACCTTCCATCTCTCCTTTTTGAAATGAATTTTGGTGCCTGTTTTCCTTTGGCCTCAAAAAATGCCCCAGATTATAGGTTTAAGGAGATCTGGGGCTCTTATGAGGAAAGAAGAAACTGGAAGAATCTAGTTTTTCTTTCTAAAATGAATGCTTTTCATTTTTAGCAAGTATGTGTTTTTCCAGAGCTGTCATTTACTATCCTATAAGATGACCAATTTTGCCTTTTCCCACATTCCCTTTTCTCTTACAGATATGGGACATGACACCTGTAGTTGGTTGTAGTCTTGCAACTGGATTCTCCTCCCGCTGACCTAGGACCGGGGCAGTTTATGCACCTTATGTACAGCAACAAGCACCAAATGAAGTCCTTCCTATGAATAGCTCCACAATTTCTGGTTGCTTTGAATATCCAGTGACCATTTAAAAAACACAGTTAAAAAAAAAAAGGTTTTTGTTCTGTAGGACACTCCTGGAACCACCTTGATGTAGACATGCTTTTAAATGTCTTGGTAGGATGGATACAAAGGATTATCTGTAATGTGAGTCCTGGAAAAGTGGACTTTACTTCAACTTAGTTTGCATGTGAACAGTGTGTTAAAATGCCCTAAAAAAGGAATCAGAGGAGAAGGTTAGTAGAAAACATTGAACAGAGACATAAAGGACTTTGAGTAAATGGTTCCCATAGGATTCTAAATCTACTCACAAACCAGTCTAGCCAGATTCCCAAAGCACTTTTCTGGCTATACAGATTGTTGGAGCAAGAAGGAAGGGCAAGTAAGACTCAAAATACCTGGTCTGTCTTTCTTGAGGAGCAGTGACTGAATCTGAAATTCCAGAGAGTCCCGTCCCCTGCTGGGAGTGCAGTCTGCTCTGTAGCATAGTGATGGGTGAGCATCCACAAGCCGGCTCTTCTGCCCGGGCCCCGAGTTAGTCTGTACATTGTTTCAGTCACCTTCAATCATTTGTAGCCTCCTCCTTTTTTTTTCCTGACTCATAGACATGAGTGACTCTTTGTAGATATTTCTAAGTAAGTTGTATACTCTCTTTGTCCCTGAAGGCAGTCCCCACCTCGTCATTTACCACCCAACAGTTAGTTTGCAGACATTTCTATGGTGCTGTTAACATGGGAAACACACTAAACTGCCTCGCTTTTCTCCTTGCGGTGAAGAACGATTGTAGGGGAAACAATGTGTGTTCCATCCAGCAGTCTGGTCCCTGGGACACTTAAGAACCTCTTTCTAGTTCTAAATTGAGAATTCAAGCGATTAGGGGAGCAATGCAATATGCACTTCAAAAGATTGAACTAGTATTTAAATTTTGTGACTTTTTTAGTGTTAGTATTTCTTGGCACTCCTTAAGAGTAGTTGGTGATTCAAGGTTGTAGTTCTAAAAATCAGATTTTGCACTGTAAGCAGTAACTTCCTGATGTGGAATATAACTTTTTTTTTTTAGTTGTTAACCAAGTTTGATGTAGAGGCCAGGTATTGTTGAAACTTTTTAGTTAGGCGTTTTCTGGACGATGTCAGCATTCCATCCATTTTAACATTAAAATATTTATGACTTATTGCCTGTTGGGCTCCAGAAATGGGCATACTTTTTAGCATACTCAGACTTTTTGAAGGAAGAATTTTAAAACAGATGGTAATGATGTCTGTTCCATTGCACTAATATATTTGGATTAAAAGACTCTGCTAGTTTGTGGTTAATTTTGTGGGATTAAAATGTTACAGACTCTGATTTATAGTACTAGTTGAGTGGAATATCAAATTTAGGAAATTTAAATTAGAATTAAACGTTTTAAGGTCCAGCTGATGTGAACTGATAGGGGTTTTGGGGAGAGGGGTATCAAATGTATCATGTTTTGAATTAGCCTTCACTTATTTCTGAACACCAGTTCATTTTTGATACTAAACACAATTTTGTGAGGTTTCTGTACTTGGAAGAGATTTTTGTTTTTGAAAACTTAATGGGTTTTCTGCAAAAACTGCTTAACAAAAATGCAATTTTAAAAAATACATATATAACATGGAATATTAAACATCATATAGTACCCTCTGTTTGAACAAAGATCTTCCCCTATGTTCCGCCCATACTGAAGGTGCTGTTCTTGGGATCTGATTGGTCCTTACAAGGAAAATAGCATATGATTGACTCTGCCGTGTTGAAAAGTGATGAACTCTGGTTTTGTTTTTTCCTAAACTTTTTCAAAATGTCTATTTCTTCACTCTGATAGACAGGACATATTATCAGGGCTTTAGGCAGGACTGTACAGTTTCAAGATACTTAATGAAAAATTCATTGTTCCAGAGAGTGACACATTGTTACTATAGCAACTCCTAAGGTATTGGATTAATATAAACAGGGAAGAAATAATTGTCAAACAAAAATGGGAGTGCAATATCTAGGGAAAGCAAAGGAAAATCATTCATTTTTCTTTTACTTGAGTTTTTATTTTTAAAAAATGCATATTGCAGAAATATCATTATCACAAATTCAGTGATAAAAAAGTGTGAGTAATATTGTTTAGAGAAGCAAATAAAAATTATTTCCTGAAGTTTATTAGTTGGAAAAGGGTACTTGTAAGGTTATATTATAGATACTTCATTAATTTTTGTTTGTGCAGAGCAAAGAGTTATTTCAAATTGTTCATAAATAACAGTTCATTGATTTCTTCATTCCTTTATGCTCACACTCATGAGCATTATTAAGAATTTCAAGCTCATAATACTGGGGAAGGAGATCCCTATGCTAAATATTAGGAGAATGTATTATGATGAAAAAAAAGGCCAATTGCTTATTTAATACAATTCTTTAATTTTCCTGTGTCATTTTCAATGGTGGGCCCAATCCTGTTATCCTTCTTAGCATCACGTAGATCTAGATAATTCATAACTTCAAAAATCTTTCTAAGAGTGTGTCCTAGTTCCTATTTTACTGTCTAGGGCAATTAAAATTATTATAGCACTTTCCAGTACTTAAATTTTCTTCCTGAATAATCCGAGTTGTATCTTAAATTTCAGTTGTTTAAACTTGTCCCAATTGTGGTTTAAAAAAATTTTTTTCTAAAACCAATTTGCATTTAAATATCTGTTTAAGTTATTGATTCTGTTATGTCCAGAAATTGAACAAACTAGTTGTTGCTCTTGGTGAAATACCAATTACTCATAATAAACTTGAGGTTTAACAATGAGTAATGTGTATGTATTCAAGTGTCTATTGCTTTGTTGTTAAATACAAGCAAATTATTGAATGCCTACTGTATTTTCTGCAGTTTACTATAATACCAATTTAATTGTGTGAAAAATTTGTATTTAGGATACAACTTTAGTTTGTTTGTTTGTTTTCTTGTAGAGTCTTTTTTGAATGGGGGAGTGTAGGATCCTACTAAGTAGTGTATTTTAGTCTCTTACTAGTTATGTTTCTGCAAGATGCTGTGCCCTGCATAACTCGGAGAGACTAGATAAACTTTTTCCCTTGCTCCTCTCTATATGTGGGTTTTGTTTTTGTGGGAGTTTTTTGGAATACATGTACAATAAAAAATGTTTCTTGCTTGTTAATATGTTGTTCTGATGTTTTATCTGAATACATTTGAACAAAGTTTAGATTATAATTCCAAATATGTAATCAGTGGATAGCTTTGGAGAAATCCAAAACTATCTAGATATTTTTCATATAGTAGAATTGTTAGAGTAGTATTAATTTCTTTTTCTCTGTCCTGTGTCTTTGCTCTAAGAAGTTCTGCTTTAAAAGAGAACTGGTGTTTAAATTTCACTGAACATCAAATTTGTTTTTATGAAATTATAAATAGCCACAAGTTAATCAGCACTGCAGTATATATGCTGAAAAAAATTAGTTATCATCAATTTATTTTATTTCTTTCCAGTCCCTAGAGACATGATTGCTTATCCTGATCTTATAATCCCCCAGGATCTTTTCAGTTATATTACATGTCATGAAATTCTCAAAATTAAATTATTTCTTTCTTTTTTTTTTTTTTTTAAATAACTTTTTATTGACAGAAACCGTGCCAGGGTAATTTTTTACAGCATTATCCCTTGCACTCACTTCTGTTCCGATTTTTCCCCTCTCTCCCTCCACCCCCTCCCCCAGATGGCAAGCAGTCCTTTACATGTTAAATAGATTACAGTATATCCTAGATACAATATATGTGTGCAGAACCGAACAGTTCTCTTGTTGCACAGGGAGAATTGAATTCAGAAGGTATAAATAACTCGGGAAGAAAAACAAAAATGCAAGCAGTTTATATTCATTTCCCCATGTTCTTTCTTTGAGTGTAGCTGCTTCTGTCCATCCTTGATCAATTGAAACTGAATTAGATCTCTTTATCGAAGAGATCCACTTCCATTAGAATATATCCTCAAACAGTATCATTGTTGAGGTATATAATGATCTCCTTGTTCTGCTCCTTTCACTTAGCATCAGTTCATGTAACTCTTGCCAGTCCTCTCTGTATTCATCCTGCTGGTCATTCCTTACAGAACAATAATATTCCATAACGTTCATATACCACAATTTACTCAACCATTCTCCAATTGATGGGCATCCATTCATTTTCCAGCTTCTAGCCACTACAAACAGGGCTGCCACAAACATTTTGGCACATACAGGTCCCTTTCCCTTCTTTAGCATCTCTTTGGGGTATAATAAGCCCAGTAGAAACACTGCTGGATCAAAGGGTATGCACAGTTTGATAACTTTTTGAGCATAGTTCCAAATTGCTCTCCAGAATGGCTGGATGTGTTCACAATTCCACCAACAATGTATCAGTGTCCTTGTTTTCCCACATCCCCTCCAACATTCCGCATTATCTTCCCCTGTTATTCTAGCCAATCTGACAGGTGTGTAGTGGTATCTCAGAGTTGTATTATAACTTATTTATTTCAACTAAATAAGGAAGGGATACTGTAAAATCTAGGTAATGATAGGATGTCCTGCTTCAAAGACATTCAGAATTGTTGCTCAAGAGAATGGATTTACATCGGTGGCACTGTGAAGAACTGTAATTCTCTTTGTCTAAGAATGGGAAATGTTGACTTCCCAAAACAAAAACATTTTTAGTTTATCAGTTCTGTAGGTCCCAATATCAAAATCTTCTAGATTGTAAGCATCATGGCGGTTGGAATAATTTCTTAATTGTCTTTGCATTTTGCCAGCACTATAGCACAGTACTTTGCACATATTAGATGTTTAATAAATAAATGACTGATGAATGAATAATGAGGTCGGTCAAATCATTGAATAGTTTCTTAAATGTAATATGGTTTTAGAAGTCAAAAACCCCCTTTCCCTTGTTGGTATGGTGAATTGTGCACTGGGCTTGAAATCAAGAACTTCCTTCAGATTTTGCTTCAAATACTTCTGCTGTGGGACATCTCATGCCTGGATAATTGCAGTAACCGGCTGCTTGGTCTGCCTACTGCAAGGCTCTCCTCCTGCCAATCAATCCTCTATTCTGTTGTCAAGTGATTTTTCTAAAGCAGAGTTCTGCATCACCTCCTACTCAACAGACTTCTAGCACTTCCAGAGTCAAACATAAAATCCTATAGATTAAAGCCTTCATAACTTACCCCCTTGTACTTTTCCAGTCTTCCGTCTAACACATCTTATTCATCATTCCAGTGACACTGGTCTTGCTGCTTCTCAGACAAGAACTTCATCTTTGAGCATTTTCATTGGCCTGTCTCCCATTTACAGAATGTTCTTCCTCCTCATCTCTGCTTTCTGGCTCCCCTTGAATCTCAGCTAAAACCCCACTTTCTACAAAAAGCATTTCTCAATGTTTCTGAATTCTAGTGCCTTCCTTTTGTTATTTTCATTTTGTCCTGTTTGAACTTGTGTGTACATATTGGTTTGCATCTTATCTCCCATATAAAGATCCTGAGTTTTTTGAGAATAGAACTTTTACGTTTCTTTGTATCCACAGAGTTTAATAATCTCAGCATGTTATTAAACATAGTAGGCACTTAAGAAATGTTTATTGGCTCTCCCTGGGCATGTCACAAACTCTCTGTACCTCAGTTTTATCATTTGTCTCTTCCCATAATATTAAATGTAATAGTTCCCATAATATTAAATGTAATCTTAAATTTTGACAACAGAATTCTTTTTGATATTTTGAATTAATTGAATTTGAAATACCTAGGATAATTAGATGATAACTTAGTTAATCTTATGAAAAGGAATGCAAAATCTTATGTTTTGTTCAAGATAATTCAACTCAAAAATGGTATCAGAGGAATTAAAACCAGAAGGGCCTTAGAAATTATGTAGTCCCATTCCCTCATTTTACCGGTAAGAAAATAGACTTATAGGTTACAGTGACTTGCTAAAGACCAACTAGATGGTAAAAAGTAATGATTCAAACTCAGTTTTGAGGACACTAAATCAAATGAAAATAAAAATTTCTCACTATTTACTAAATCTGCACCCAGACTAGATATGTAGGGCTTAATAAACTTGAAAGAACAGAATAGTCATTTAAAATCTCAAGTGTTTCAGGCTTCGGTATATTAATGGAGAGTGGCTAGAAATTCTAGAATGGAAATCTGAACTTCCCTTCTAGAATTTCAGAAACTGGGGTTGACCTAAAGTTGAGCTAAGGTCCCCGTAAAATGGGGGTGGGGGAATATGTAAAAACTAATACATCAACCAAACGACTATATATGTGACAAAGAGAGAAAGTCTTGTACTTTTTAGAGAAGAAATTTGCAGTGTAAAGTATAGTGGATTTAGTATCCACTCCCAGGAGTAACATGCATGTCTGAAAAGCTGGCTGATTTTTGTATACTGTGTTCAGATAGCTGGTTTTTGTTTGTTTGGTGGTTGGGTTTAGTTTTTTGGGAGATGAAGGGGTCAAAAGAATCAAATTAGGGGCTATCCTCCGAAATTAGTCATATCTAATAGAAACATCAAGAGAAGGAACTTGGATTCTAGTTATCATCTACCCATGATAGTTGACTTATATTTTGTATATGGATGTCATATAAATTGTGTTTATATACATGTGTGTATATCTAAATTTATATTTGTGTTTGTGTGTGTGTATGTCTGTACCATGCTTTATTTACGTGATATTTGATTCTCAACAACTTGATGAAGGCATTCTAGTATTATCCCTGTTTTACAGATTGAAATCGGGCCGTTTGGTTGAGCTGTCAGCCCATTGTCACAGCTAATTAATAATCAAACCATGTCACATCTAACTCCAAATACAGCACTTTCCACTGCATCATGTTAACATACGGCAACTTAGTTTCCAGGATGGTTTCCCCACGTGGAAGCTGCCCTAGACTATATTCCATAACTTAAGAGAGCCTTCCCTTTCCCGCTTGACTTTCTTTTGCCAATGCAATTAGAACTTTATAATTTTCAAAGTTAAATTGAATCCTGTAATAGATGAATTTTTTTCTTCATGAGTTAAGTTGGCTAGAAACATGCCACCAAGTGTAATCTCAAGACAGATCTATTTATTGATAGATATTGATCTATGGACAAAGGAAATTCGGGGCTTGTTCCCAAAGTCAGTCCTGAGTTGTAAGTTTTTAATCCTTGATTCTGCTTGACAACAGGTGTTGTAGCTTAAGGCAAGTTGCTTACCACCTCTTAACTTCTGTTTCTTTATCAATTAAAATGGAGTTAGCCCTTGTACTGCTTGTCTCTCAGAGACTGTTTGGGAGAAGCTAAACCACCGAACTCTGCTTCTTGGAACCATTTGTCCGATCCTAATGTTCAGCCTGCCTTTCCATTCTCATCTTCACCTCTGGCATATATTGTCCCACTGCCTCTTTGTATATTCTCCACTCCTCCTTTCTATTGAAAACTGTAATGGAATCATCTTTTCCCTGCCTCTAGGAACCGTCTGCCCCATTATCCCACTCTCCATCTTTGTGACTTCACAGTGGCTTGAGCTCTGGCCCATATGTATTATTTGTACATATTAAAAAATCTGCACTGGGTATTTCCATAGATTGGACCCTGTTATCATATAACTTTGAATAGTATGAACTTAAATGGATCTAGTACCCTCGATCCATTATTCAAACTAATCAAGACCTCTTTGAAGGCAGGGACTCATGAATTGCTTCAACTCCCCTTTTGGGTCTTCTGTTTCTTATCCTTCACACTCTTCATAATTCTGTGTTGGCAATATGCTGCAGTCTACTTATACCCACCTTGTACCTCTCCATTGCTTTTTTGTGAGTCTTTTCATTTGATGATTTGAAGATTATGGTTTTCTGCAGCCCTATAGCATCACCAGAAGAATACTGATTTCAAAGGATAAAGTTATTTCTAAGAAAAGCTGGAAGGTCATTATGAGTTCTGTGAAATTTCTCAAAGGCATTCCAGCTCATTCATTAGCCTTCTCTTGCCTGCTTCTGGCCCCAGCTTATTGTTTATTCAGAGATTCTTCCTAAGGTCAATATACTAAAAAGACAACACTTTTTGTTGTCCATCCAGCCACCGTTGCTGCCTAGCCTTAATCACGGAATGGGCGTGACCTCAGTCAAATTGAGACCTGTTGAAGACCTTAGCATAAAAAGCCAAGTCTCTCACTGCATCCGGGGCCATGTCATCCTGATCTGTATCTGGCCACTGGATCCAGAGGGCTCTGGAGGGGAAGGTGAGGCAGGGGACCTTACCCAGCCTCCCTCACTGAAATCCAATTCACTTGATTGTCATGACTTCATCTCCTTAATGTCATGGTCCTTTTCAAGAATGAAGGATAAACAATAACAAACATGGTCTAAAACTGACATCCTTATAAAAAAAAGTATTAATAACTTACTTTTCCTAATATGTCTCTCCTCCCTCTCCCTTTGAGAGCCATCACTTAAAAGATTTTTTTTTTAAAAGGTGGAGTTTGTAAAAACAAACCAGTGCATCGACCAGACAACAATATAAGTAGTGTTCCATATCCATAGTTCCCTACCTCTGCAAGTAAAAGAAATGACCCTTATGCTCACTGAAAAAAAAATTAACAATGTAAAAGTATGGTGGATTTGGAATTTGAGTATCTGGTTTCTGCCACTTACTAGCTTTGCAATCTTATTTAACCTCTCTGTTTCCCAGTTTTTCTATTTATAAAACAGAGCTGGATCAGAAGGCCTCTAAGGTCCCTTCCAGCTTTAAATCAATGATGTCTCATTTAAATCAAAGGTCTCTCTTTTTTGGGTTCAGGCTTGGGCATTATTTCACATCATTGAATTTTCATTTGTCTTTGTTTCCATTCACATGGTTTTAGTCTTTGTATACATTGTTTTCCTGGTTCTGCTACTATGTCAGTTCCTGTAAATTCTCTTTATCACTTTCATCATTTCTGCCATTTCAGGAACATTCTATTCTCTTTATGTCAGTGGTCATTTACATTGTTTCTAGTTCTTTGCTTTTACAAAACGTGGTGTTATATAAATGTTTTGGTTTCTATGGGGCCTTACAATAGATATTTCTAATTTGATTTTTTCCTGTATGAATAATTAGGGAACTCTTCTAAATGAATATGGCTCCCACATAGGAAGCTTTGCAGTGTTCCAGCACTTGATCCAGTCAGCACAACGTCACATACAAACAGGAATGTTTAAAGGACCTCACCATCTAAAGGGAATCCACAATTGGACATCTTCCAATTCAGTAGCAAGAACCTTTGGCCAATTTACATCTGTTTCCATTTTATGCATCATAGAACATCAGTAATCAAAGGCCCCTGAACAAAGCTCTTTGTTACATTTTTTGACAACTCTTTTATAATTTTCATATCTACACAGGGGAAGCTTTGTTGAAGGAAAGTGACATTTTGTTCTACAGAGTCACATGCTTTAAAAAAAATTTACCAAAGAACAAGTGAATCAAATTTTCTGCACTTTTATCCCTTGTGTGACTATATAATATCTTTTGTGAAAGCCTGACTGACCCTTCTTATAGTTTTATCACTGATACCTTGCATGTGTGTTACATCAGTGTCAGGAAATTTTAATAGAAGCTGGAAAGTAGGAATATTGTATGTACATAGACACAGTGCATATACAATATATGTAATTGCATATATATGCATATACATGTGCTTGTAGTATATATATATATATGTAGATGCATGTATGTATTTTAATGTATATGTACACATGTATTTCAATGTACATTTATACCTACTTTTATATAACAACTGTATACACACACACACATATACACACATACATATATAAACACCATATACGTGTAAATATGTTTTATTGTTGAGTTATTTTAGTCATGAGAAACTATAACTCCATTTGGGTTTTTCTTGGCAAACTTACTAGAATAGTTTGTCATTTTCTTCTCCAGCTCATTTTATAGATGAGGAAACAGGCAGAGAAGGTCATACAACTAGTAAGTGTCTGAGGTCAGGTTTTAATTCAACTTCCTGACTCCAGACCTGGCACTCTTTCTACTATGTTGCCTAGTTGCCCATATGCATATGTGCATACAGATGTATATACATATGCACACACATAGCATTAAACCTAGAATTGGGAAGACTCATTCAAATCATACCTTGGAGACTTAATCTATTTGATTCCAGATTTCATCTGTCTTAGCCTCAGTTCCTTTATCTGCAACATAGGGATGATAACACTTAATTTCATAGGGTTGTCATGTAATAGAATATATGTAATGCTCTTTGCAAATCTTAAAGCTGTATATAAATGGTATAAATAAAGGTAGAATTATGCTATATCTGAAAATTCTTTCAAATTGTTTCTGTCTCCTCTCTTTCTCCCTCCATTTCTCCCTCTCTCTCTGTCTCTCCCCCTCCCTCGCTTCCTCCCTCTTTCTGTCTCCCTTTATCTGCTTCTCTCTGTCTCTCTTCCTCCCCTGTCTCTTTCTTTTTCTCTGTCTCTCTCTGTCTCTTTCTTTTACTGTCTTTCTTTTTAAAACTCTAAATTGCTAAACCTTTACTTTTCTCACAGGTACTATTTTTAGTAGAGATCTAGAGATGGACCAAAAGTCTTGTCATCTAAGGACTGGCTTGGCTAAGTTTGTGAAGGCCCAGTACCACAGGGTTGACTATCAAGTGATGGATTGTTTTTTTCAGTCACAATGCAGCAGAAATGCATTCTGGTCCAGAGAACTGAGCATCCATCCATCCATTCATCCATTCATCCATCCATGGATCCTTGGAGAATAGAAGTAAGTTTACCTTCTGTCCTCTGAATACTTTGCATATTATGGAACCTCCAAATCAGACTCTGGTACTACATTTAAAAAGGAAACATTGTCTAGAAGACTATTTCACATTAATAACTAAGTAAAAGAAATGATTTCTTCTCTCTAGGAACTTACATGTTAAATTTGTTATGCTCCTCTAGGCTATATTCTCTCTGATTGAATGGAATCAACTGAAAATTCTCATAAAATATAAACAGCCTGGCTTTGACTATGGTTCCTACTGCTTCATAGAGTTTCAGTTTTTTCTTAGTGCAGATAAAGTATTCTGCCCGTCTGTCTTTTAGGAAATGGACACAGAAATGTTTTCTTAGACCTAAGGTTCCAACCACTTTGGAGATATTGGACTTGAGATTCCTACAGGCCATCTGGATAGAGATGTCATTTGGTAATATGAGACTTGAAGCCTGTGGGCTTCAGCATAGAATCTGAGAATCATCTGCATTGAGATGATGATTAAACCCATGGAAATAGATGAGGTTGCCGTTAGAGTGTAGGAAAAGAAGAGAAGGAGCCCCTTCCCCTCAGAGTATTGCTAGGGAAGGAGATAGATGCAGATGAAGCCTAAGAAAATTCATTTAAGTGGATCCAGACTGGGAGAAGGCAGTTAAGACAGTCCTGGGTTGGAGAAGGGAACAGAGCAGGATCAAACACCAGACTTGAGTCAAAAACTAAATGAAACTAGATGGAGACTGAGGCTGAAGGTCAGAGAAGAAAAATAAAAGTTGCTGTGAAGTGAGATATCCATTGTAGATTAGGGAATGTGAATTGTAACAGACCTGGGTGGTGAAGTTCCATAATGTTCTCCTAGCATATTCAGAAGGCAGAAGGTAGAAATAACACGGGATTGGGGTTCAGCGAGGTGTGAATCAACAGGATTCTAGATTAGAGTTTACTATGGACTTATGCCCTCAGTCATCTCAAAGTCTACCTGAAGAACTTTGATATAGATTGTAGGACATGGAAGTCATTGCCACGAGATCGTCCATCATGGCAGCCTGAACCAAAGAAGGCACTGTGACCTCTGAGCACAACAGAAATGGGATAGCTCCAAAGAAACCTGAGGTGCACACATTGAGAGCTCCCTCCCTCCCAGCCAGTAATAGGGGTTATTGGTGCCCAACATGTGGCCACAGTTGCCATTTCACAGTTTCTCTTCTACCTTAATTCTAAAGCATGTAGTTGGACACGCTGTAGGTTAGCACCAAAGCCATGATGTCATCTCCATCCTTTTCCAGCACAAAGGACAGCTATCAACAACAAATAAAGGCTAGACAACCCACTTGTTGGGAATGCTTTAGGAGTCACTTATTGGTTTGTTGCAGGTCAGATTGGATGGGGGGGCACAGAAGAGGAGTGGTCTTTTCCAATTTTGTGACGTGAAATACTTTGCCAACTGACAAATATTTTAACTTTAGAGTGAACATTTTATGAAGCATCAGCAGAATTTTAACTTTTGTCCCGTCTTTTTGTTATTGACTGAAAATTTGTGCCTAGTCAGAGAATGACTTTTCTGTGTGAAGTTGGAAGACTTAGAGAGGTGGTTAAATGGCTCTGAGTTTCTTTTCAGATGTAAATAAATCATCTCTAAGATCTGCCCTTACCTCCTATATGGACTTTTGTTCTTCTTTCCTGTTTATGTGAAAGAAGAGTAGTACTGGTGAAACCAGATTTTTTTTTAAGAAGTGAGGGGGATGCTTTGGGCTTGGATGACTCCCTTGCCTGCTAGAAAAGAAGGGAAGTAATTAGTTAGTGAAGGAACCTAAATGGGAGCTAAAATAAGACCTAGCTTACATTTTTATAAACACCAAGGATATTTATTTTGTAAGAGTTCTTAAAACTCTTTCCTCTGATATTTTTAACTGCTTTTTTTTTTAATTTAATTTTATTTAATAATAACTTTGTATTGACAGAATCCATGCCAGGGTAATTTTTTACAACATTATCCCTTGCACTTGCTTATGTTTCGTTTTTTTCCCTCCCTCCTTCCACCCCCCCCCCCCAAGATGGCAAGCAGTCCTATATATTTTAACTGCTTTTTTTTTGGTGGTCATTAGTTGGGAAATACCCTTAGGGAACCTCAGAGGGTTTGCAGACATGCTTTAGAATTAAAGTAGAAGAGAAACTGTGAAATGACATTCACCTTCTGAGAAAGAAACTGGGTGAAATAATGAGTAATAGCAGCTAGAAGATAAGTCAATTGGTAAGTCAATACCTGGGGTCTACAGAAAGGGAAAAAGAATTATTTGACCTGAACAGGCCCCTGTCTGATAATTTATTCATGAGATAGCCCAACATATCAAAAGAACCTTTTAAACTTTGCAAATGCATTTTATTTTAGATATTTTCTAAGAAAAATAGATAATCTCCTATCAGATTTCCCCAAAATGTAATCCCAAGTGTGCCAGAATCTCAGATTTGGAAAAGATCCCCAAGGATCATTATATCTGAATGAGAACCTCCTCTAAAACATTCCTAAGAGTGGCCATCCAGTCTTTCCATGAGAGACCCCATTACCCAGTGGAGTAGCCCATTACATTTTGAATAGCCCTACTTTTTATGCTATTCCAGCCCATAAAATAATTTTGTGGAATTGGGAAGCACTAACAATTGTGTGTAAGGGACAATCACAAAAGGCCTCATATAGGACAGGGCACTTATTTTGAGCTTTGAAGGGAGTGAGGGAATCTTGGAGGGGAAAGTTACAAAAGTAGAGAGGAAGGAGATAGAAAGTTACTCATGTGAAAGAGCAAATAGGGGAATTTTGCTGGAGTGAAGACTTGAGAAGAAATTGTATGAAATCAGGCTTGAAAGACAGAATGGAACCAAAGGGCAAAGACCTTTTAATGCCAGAGTGATGAGGTTAGTGTAAGTGCAGAGAGTTGTGAGAATCCCCTCTGATTGACCCAGGTCCAATGTGAAAGAATTCACGAACCCGAAAAGTCTGACTGGCAAAAGGGCATTGAGTCGTGGTAGGCAGCTGTGCCAAGAGGAGAGGTCCCTTGGCAAAGCATAATTCCTACTTCAGATTTCTGCAAGGCTTTGATCTCCAGCTAAAGGACACCACTTAAGTTTGAGCTAAGTAGGGAGTAGTCCTGGGCTAGTCTTAATGAAACCACTTAACGGCCCTGAAGGGTGGGTCTCTGTCAGAGGAGAGTTTCAGAGCTCACCCCAAAAGTCAAGGAGGACAGTTTCAGGATTCATCCCTGTCAAAAGTATTTTATCCCAAGGGCAACTGAATAACAATTCAACACTTTGTCCCCCCACTATAATTTATCTTGAGCTGGTGAGTGGTTTCATTCCATCAGACTCGAGATTCAGAGACTTGGCTCAGGAAACATGAACAAGTAGAATGAAATAATGGTTTTAGGCTTATAGGACTAGAACTGGAAAGAACATAGGAAATTCTTAATAATGGTACCACTGCTTAGAATGGTAAAAGTAAGTGACTGCAAGCATATATAGTCTACTTAACTGATTGCAATTAGATCTAAATGTTTTGTTTTTCCTCTGCCTTTGGTTTTCATTCTATGAAAAAAAAAAAAAAGGATTCTGGCCAGAAGTTATTCAAAATGAACACAAGAGGGCTACAATACCGTACTTTGGTTGAATAAAATACAAAGCTTTTGCTCAAAAGTTCAATAATACCATCAGTAAGAATTTCCTATTTTCTATAAATAGGTAGGTTTAGTTGCAAGGAATCCAAAGGAAAGGAGAATATCCACAAGATACATAAAATCCTACTCTGTTCAGTAGATCTAGTTCTCAGAGACTAGATCAGAACTTGAAAGACCGATGTATCCACAGTGAGGGGACCCTGAAAAAATGTTACTAGCAAATGTCTAGGTAATGATAAAAATATATACTTTTGTCTGAAGCAAGGATGCCAAATTGTGAAGTTAATATTTAGGCCTTAAGTTTGTCGGTATTTTAGGTTTTGGTGATTTAAAATAGCACCTATTTGAATGACTATAACATGACAAAATGTTATTCCATGAAAGAACAACTTTGAATAAAAGTATCCAGTATTTCTCATGGAAATGGGAGCCACAAAGTTCCAGTTGATCAGCAGCTGCCCAAGATATAGGTTACAGCAATTAAAAGAAGATACAAGGAGATGACTGATCTGGAGAATGAAGAACTAGGGTCCTGTCAATGAATTATTTAGTCATAGTATCTAATGAGATTTTGATGCTATTTAAATAGTTTATTGCAAAACTCCTTCAATGTATTCCCTCCTTCAGTATATTCATGATAAAAGACACAATGGATGTGATACTTCAGGATGAGATAATTTACTGCTGGGATTTTCTTTTTATTTGTACTGCTGGGTCACTGCTTACTTATTAGAGAAAGAAGAGTATCACCTTCCTGTATTCTGGCTTGCTTTGAATCTGTGACTTTCCAGGTGAATAGATTCAGGAATTTACTTGTTGCTTCTTTGGGAAATATGTAAGTTGGAATATAACTAGTCTTAAATCAGGCAGTATTCATCTGTCAGAGGCAAAGAATTCAGGGCTTTATTCACAGAGTTCTTGCACTAGATTTCTGCATGTCTCCAAACATACTTCCTCCTTCCAATTTATCTCTATTTTGTTTCAGCAGAGTATTGGTCATAGCATGCACTCAGCTGCATTTCTGACTTTTTTTCCAATGATATTTTATTATTTTACACCTTTAATAAGATACTTATATGAGGTATAAATATCAAAGAGTTAACTTTTAACTTTTTTCTTTTTAAGTAATTTGTTGCAATAATATCTTCCATTTTAACAGTTATAGTCAAGCTACATTGCAGAATAAATATCGACCACCTTTCTGTCAAGATTTACAAGGCATGTTTTGTCATTAGTCTTCTGAAGTCATAAGTAGACATTGCATTGCTCAGAATTCTGAAGTCTTTTAATATTGTTTTCCTTTATATTCCTGTAGTCAGCCTGTAAATTGTTTCCCTAGTTCTACTTACTGCATGTTGCATCCATTCAGAAGCATCTCTCCAAGTGTCTCTGAATTTTTTATATTCCATAGTTTATAACACAACACACATTCTATTCCATTCGTGTACCATAAGTATCAAACTCCCAAAATGACAGATACCTACTTTTCTTCCTATTTGCTGCTACAAAAAATGATGTTATAAACATTTTTTGCATATATTAGATCTTTCTCGTCATCTCTAAACTCTTTGGGATTTATACCTCATATAAGTATCTTAGTAAAGATGTACAGATTATTAACAGTTTTTAAAATACATACTATATATATATATAAAATTCCATATTGTTTTCCAAAATGGTTGGATCAATCCATAGCTCCATTGACTATGTATTCATTTGCTTGAGGTAGCTGATGGCATGGTGGCCTGTAGGCAGAAAGGCCTGACTTCACATCTGCTCTCAGATACACTATCTCTGTGGCCTCTGTTTATCTCAGTTTCCTCATTTGTAAAACAGGGATGATAATAACAGCACCTATTTTGGAGGGTTGTTGTGAGGATCAAATCAGATATTTGTAAAAGCATTTCTCACAGTGCCTAATACTATATAGATTGGACATTTCCCATCCCATAGTGCTTCTACCACCCCCTGCCAGTGAGCCCTCCCTTGTAACATTTAAGCAAAACCAACGAGCACAATGATCCCATCTGATAGAACATACCACATTCCACCTCCATAGGCCTCCACATCCCTACTAAGAAAAAGGAGTGATATATGTTTCATTGTCAGTTGTATGGGACCAAGATTATTTAATAAAATTCATCAGAGTCTGATTGCTTTTTAGGGTTGCCTATATTATGACATTCTGTATTTTGTTCTCTTGGTTCTGTTTTTTTTTTTTTCCATTTTGCATTATTCATGAAACTTCACTTTTTAATTTTAATTTTTTTTTTTTTTTTTTTTTGCTGAGGCAATTGGGCTTAAGTGACTTGCCCACGGTCACACAGATAGGAAGTATTAAGTGTCTGAGGCCAAATTTGAACTCAGGTTCTTCTGACTTAGGGGCTGGTGCTCTAGCCATTGCATCAACTAGCTGCCCCATTCACATTCCTTATACATGTATCATAATTTCTTAAAGTATGCTAATATTCCATTATGTTTGTATATCTCAATTTAGTCAACAGTTTCCCAGTAAACAAGTACCATTTTCCTCCCTTTTTTTTCTTTATGTTTTTTTTTTTTTTTTTTTTCGGAGGTGGGGGGATTACAACAAGAGCATCACTATAAATACACAGTTTCTTATAAAATGACAGTAAGACTTTTAGGACATCCCTCATTATTTCATATACAGATGTTTTACTTCCTTGCACTCTTTAGATCACTGGGTCAAAGGATATGCACAAGTTAGTGACTTCTCATCAGCTACATTTCTGAGATTTAACTTTTTGAGTTCTTCCTCTCCATTGCTCCTCAGCGAATTGTCCTCATGGAGCTAAATTGAACCTTAGACTAGTGAGGGCTGAAATCCTGTAGAGTGTCTTAATGAAATGAATACCCAGAGCTTCTATGCCATTGACTTTCAGTGTTGTCAATTTGGAAAAATATAGAACACTGGAACATAAATGAAAATGCAAAGAATGGAGCAAAGCTTAGAAAGATAAAGTTTGGAGAAAAGACCATTGTAATGGGAAGCATGATTAAAGAGGAGTGAGATGGAGCATACATAAAATAATAGAGAAAGTGGCTTAGAAAAATGGATCAAGAGAAAGGTTAAGTGTAAAAAACAAAATCAAAAACAAAAAACTTCCAAATAGTCCATTGCTTTAAATCCTTGGCTACCATGCAATCAATCAAAATCTTGTTAAATTATAAAGAATGGAAAATAATTTCTTTTAAAGATAAAATTAATTGTTAAGAACTCATAACTAATATTCTTTTTCAAATGCTGCCTCATAATGGAAAAATAATAAGCCTATAACTAGGTATTTATAATGTCAAAATTTGCTGAGTATAGAATTTAGAAATGAAGGGAAAAAATCTGTCTCTTTAATCAGAGTTGGGGGCTAGGATAGGGAGAAAGATTGACTTATAAAGCCTAATGAACCCAGATTTAATAGTAAGACTGTGAATTAATGAAATAATATGAAGTTAAGGTGGGCAAGTAGGTAGCACAATGGATAGTGTTGGGCCTGAAGTCAATCTGGCCTCAAACACTTACTAGCTATGTGACCCTGGGCAAGTCCTTTAAGCCTGCTTGCTTCAGGTCTTGTATGTAAAATGAGCTCGAGAAGCAAATGGCATATCAGTCTAACATCTTTGCCAAGAATCCTCCTCCCCCTTAATCCCTCTCAAAAGCAGTCATGAGTTGGACATGACTGAAAAATGATCAAGCAACTGAATGCAATTAAAGTACTTTGAAATGATCTAATTAAAGGTATCATTCTAGCTTCTAGTTTATTATTATTATTACTCAGTTCTTATCCCCTAAAACGAACTTATTTGAATTTCACATGAAAGAAGAGTTTGAGTTTACTATTTCTGAATTTAAACGATGTAGCCACAAAGCTTTGCTAACAATAGGCTACTGTGCCATTCCATATGGCATATTAGCTTACTCTCTATTTTTGTCATATTTTTTAATAGAAGATGTTTAAACATGATTAGAAAAGGGTATCCTGGTATTTAACAGAGAGTCTTAGCACAGTGCCTAGCACATTTGGTTAATTGATTTTCTGTTGAGTGACTTGCTTAAAACTTACCTGTAGAATTAGCTCCAAAAACTCAGAAGTGACACTCTACATAGAAGCAAATCTACATAATTCATTTTCCTTTTTCCCATTCTCTACTCCAACTTTTTTCTTCAAAACAAATGTGGGCCAAGTTCTAGGCAAGGGTGAGCTGTTACTTAGGGAGCAGTTGCAGGATGTGCATGAAGAACACTTCAATATTTTGATGAATTTCTCATCTCACTGATGTGAGTATTCTCATCAATAGTACAGATAACCATCCATTTCTTCTCATTCTGTGGGATTTTTTGTCTTTGTTCTCTCCTCAAGCTTCTAAAGGGTATTTAACCAGGGTTAGGGGTGCCTTTCTCTAGATCCATTGACATTTTGTGAATACCTTGCAACAGGTAAACTGTCTCTCTCTTGCATTTCTGACTGGCCCACCTCCTCTTCCTCATTATCTTTCTCTCTCTGTTAATATCTTTTGTCCTCACAATTCAGTTTTTGGCAATAGGTTGCTCACCATGTGACTTTTCAGTTTCTTTTGGGTGACCCACAATTCTGATTCCTCTGAGACTATAGTATTATGTGGTTCAAAGTTCTATAACATGGGATTTGGTTTCAGGGAGAAATTCAAAGTCACCAAAAGATTTAATAGTAAAGTCTATGTAGTTTCCATAATCCAATCCAACTTGATTAATTCCTCCTATTCAATTCTGAGACCCATTTAGGGTCCATTTGCAGGCTTAAACCACAATTATACATATTAGAGTATCATAGGGCATTTTCTCTTCATAGAATCAACCCTTCAGTGCTCTCAAGATTTACTCATCTCCAGTATGGACTGCCTCTAAGTATAGTGGGTCTTGCCGAGGGGCTCCCATTTTTATTTCATTAGTACCATTTCTACTTGTTCATATAACACATCAAATAATGAGATATTAAGAGTACAAATCTGGAAGTTCTTTTATTGAAAAAGACAGTTTATTATAGAAATCCTGACATTTCATTTTTTCTCATATTTGTTATCTTTTAGATTTCATTCTTTAATTTCTTGAGATTACAGATTTAGAGCTGGGAGGAGTCATTAGAAGTCATCTAGACTAATTGAATTTTATGGATGAATAAACTGAGGACCAAGAAAGTAGACTGACAAATCCAAGGTCAAATGATTTGGTTTAATTGGATAACACACCAAGCTTTTTGTAGGTTTGTTTTTCTAAACCAGTCATCATCATTTTATGAGGCAATACTGCTTGCAATCTTCTAGCACTCTCCCTCGTGGCTGCCATATTTCTTTACCTGGCAAGGAGATAGATACTATTGGGCTGAGGTGACTTCTTATTATTGGGATGATTTTATATGATTTGACATCTTTTCCTTCATCTCCTTCCTACTTCTTGCCATCAGTAACTTGTTTAATTAGGTCATACTGAACTCTTTTGATTGATAACATGGCATAACTTCTAATTTCCCTTTTCTTTTTTGATCTTTGTCCTAACAAGTTGATGCCTATTTGTACAGAGTTAGTATATTTAAAGATGACTCTCACTTCAATAACTTGTCGTTTCTTGATGTCATTCATAGAGTTAACTTCATTTTTATGTGATGTAATTCAGTGCTTGCCATTTCTGAAGATTGAAAAAAAATATTCATTAAATTGAAGTATCTATCTAGCCTATAAGCCACTGGTCTCTCTTTTTTTTTTTTTAAATCCAGAATCATATTTTTTGTCTCTTACCTGTGCATCAAAATCACAGAGTGTCAAAAATATGCTGATTTAATTTGGAAGATATTATTGAGCTCTTTGTAGAATTTCTCTTCTTCCTCATTTCTCCGAAAATGAATATTAATATATATTGATTTTTGTTGTTTTTTGTTTGATCTTTTTACTTATGCCTATACTTAATGCTGCAAAGGAAGATGACCAAGTACCCAGTTAAATGTTTCATTTTGCCTTTAGACACAGAAGGGAACTAATTCTTTTCTTATTACTCTAAGGAGAATCTCTGAGCTATCCTTCTTTTTAGTTACAAATTCCTTATATTTCTTGGTTTCATTTAAATTGAGAAAAATAGATAGATAGATAGATAGATAGATAGAGCGAGAGAGAGAGGTAGGAAGAAAGGGAGGTTTCAATTTGTCCAATACTTTGTGGACTTGGGGTCACTCAGCAAGGATCTCATATTTAGAGTATTGTTATTACTATTATTATAATATTATATATTATTATGATTATAATGATAATAATACCTGTGCTATAAAGTAATTTATTTGTAGTATCTTATTTGAACCTCACAACAATCTAGGAGGGTTGTTATTATCTGTCTGCAGATGAGGAAATTAAGGTTAAGTGACTGCCCTTGGCCACAAAGCTGGAATGTGTTGGGGTGAAATGTGAACCAGGCCTTTCTTATTCTAAGTCCAGCATTCCATACATTTAATGTTTTAACTATGGTTAAATTATTATTCATAGATGGTCTAAAAACTGTGATTCTTAGTATCCTCTATGCTCTTTTCTACTTGCTGCAGAATTAAAATGTGGGACTGAGGACCATTTCCTTCCTTTCTTTATTTGATGCTTTGTTAAAGATGAAAAAAAAAAAAAATCCATCACCAAATTGCGGTTCTCCTGGCAACAACATTCTCCAGACTCTGGAATTAATTTTGAATCGTCTCAGGCAGTAACTAGCTGTGTAACTAACTATTGGGTAAGTTTCTTTCTTTCTACGTTTTCTTATCTAAAAAATGGGGATATAATCCCTACCTCCCCTTTATCTTTGATGTTTCACTGTGAAGGGGAGATGGCGAAGAACTTTTCTTTTTTCTTTTTTTTCTTTTTATTATTATAGCTTTTTATGTACAAACCATATACATGAGTAATTTTTCAGCATTGACCCTTGCACTCACTTCTGTTCCAACTTTTCCCCTCCTTCTTCCCCACCCCTTCCCCTAGATGGCAGGCAGTCCCATATATGTTAAATATGTTAAAGTATATGTTAAATACAATATATGTATACATATTTATACAATTATCTTGCTGCACAAGAAAGATCGGATTTAGAAAGAAGGTAAAAATAACCTGAGAAGAAAAAACAACAATGCAAGCAAACTATAACAGAAAGAGTGGAAATGTTACGTTGTGGTTCACACTCATTTCCCAGTGTTCTTTCTCTGGGTGTAGCTGGTTCTGTTCATTACAAATCCATTGGAACTGATTGGCCAAGAACTTTTCAAAGCCACTGTTTCTGGTGCTACCAAGGACTTTGGGTACAATCCTGGCAAAGTTTGCAAAGTGCTTTCCATGTTATTTCTTTGGATCCCAGCAAGATGAAATTCATTTGACCGCTACTTCCAAATGCTTGCATTTTTAATTCTAGAAATTGTGGCTCTTGACGGCATGTAAATATTGAGGCAGCTAAGTGGCTTAGTGGATAGAGCTTGGGGCCTCTAGTTGGACCCAATTGAATTACTGAACATCGTCAAAAGTATTGTAAAGTCCAATGAAAAAAAGCATTGACTCTGGAGTTCGAAGAGCTATGTTCTAATCCTACCTCAGAGGCTTAGTGCCTGTGTGTCTGTTAAGGCACTTAGTTAATCTCTTCAGGTCTTAACTTCCTGCTCTATAAAATGGGGGTGGAGGGAGAGGGGCAAGTGCAGCCCTAGCCACTGAGGTCCTTTCCAGTTCTAGATCTAGTTTCCTATGAGCACAAATTGCATATATTACTATAAAAACTCAGAGCCTCCTTAGGACAATCATAGGCAAATAAACTCCAAGATCTGAAGGTGTTCACATGCTTTGTTCTGATTCTCTACTTATTTGAATAGCTGACTAATATACTCACTTAACATTAGGAGGTTCAGGTCTTCCCCTAGGAGACTGCCAGCTCCTCAGGAGTCCCTACTGCTAACAGTCAGGTCCTCTGGTCCGTTTCCTTTAGCAAGTTACTCTCCTGAGATTTCTGCTCCAGGGACTCTTCTTAATCTCACTTGTTTGTTCTTTAGGGGCAGAAACCTGGCTCCCATTCAAGCTCCAGAATCTTTGCTGCCAGGATAAAGGACCTAAAAAAAAAAAGCTTAGTTAAAGGAAGTAAATTTCTGATGACACTAAGCTGGGGAAGAATTTTTCAAGGTTCTGTTTTGAGTTGCAAGGTCCTGGTGAGTAAAAAGCTATGAAAGTGATATTCATCATAGTGATAGTTATCATAGCCTGGCTGTGCTGGAGAAGGTGTGCAGAAAATCAGAGAAGTTAGCAGAATAGTCAGGGAGATAAGCTGATACAGGAAAGCATTCAGCAGCAGGGGAATTTTTAGAATGCGTGGTTTTGAGCAACGTGAGTTGTTGGGAAAATGGCAGTCGTGAAAAACTGCTGTGTGGCAATTAAAGATGGAGTGATTCCTTGTGAGAAAAGATGAAGTGGATGGGAAAGTTGGTCTAGGAGATGAAGTTAAAAACAATAACAACAGAACTGCAACAAATCAGAGAACAATTTGAATGTAAATGGGAATATGGGGAGGCACTGTCTGATTTATGACTAACCTGATAGCCAGCATACATTATCAATAGTACATTCTTCAAATGAAGCTATATCTTAAAGTCAGAACATGCTGTTGCAAGAACCCAAACCCCAGAAACTGGTTATTAACTTTGTCCTGCTGTATTTCCATATTCATTTCTCAAATATTTTCCTGACATATCTTAAATTGAAAACTAGAACTGGGTTTTACCAGCTGGAATTTAACAATGTGTTTGCTAGTGGAGCAACATTCAAAACTACCTACATCCCAGACCAGACTGAGTCTGTTACTTGTCAAGTACAATCATATTTTCTCATTGTCAACATAATTGCTGGCCTGTGTGGGGTATAGCTAATACTATTCTTTCCCTTCCCTTTTCCCTTTTTTCCCTTTTCCCTTTCCTTCCCTTTTTCTTTTCTCTTCCCATTTCCCTTTCCTTTCTTTTTTCCTTCCCTTCTTTTCCCTTCCCTTTTCCCTTCTCTTTCCCCCCTTCCCTTTCTTTTTCCTTTCCCTTCTCTTTTCTTTTCCCTTCCCTTCCCTTCCTTTTTCTCTTCTTTTCCTTTTCCCCTTCCCTTCCCTTTTCTCTTCCTTTCCCTTCCCTTCCCTTCCTTTTCCCCTCCCCTTCCCTTCTCTTTTCACTCCTTCTTTCCTTCCTTCCTTCCTTCCTGAAATGCAGATAATCATCAGCAATTTTTATTTATGTTATTTTCTGAATGATATGCAACAAGGGTTGTTCTTGCCAAACTTGACTTATCTCTAGTTTCTAGTTAATTTGTAACCAGACCTTTATTATTGGTAGTTTTTTGTCTTTTTTTTTTTTTTAATTTGAGAATCATTGACCTGAAAGATACTTTTTCTTTGCTTCTTGATGCAAAATCTTATTTACTGAAGCTAAGAGACCTAACTGCCAACCAGACTCCAGCCTGAAGGCTTCACCAGCCTGCTGGGTTGGTTTTGCACATTCCTCTAAAACCATTTTTATTTACCTTTACCAGTCTTTCGTTTCCTTTCTCAAAGACAGTGTACAGTTGAAGTGTGGTACACAAACTCTTAATGCTATTAATTCAGTTACCAGTTCAGTTGTTTTTTCAGTCATGTCTAACTCTTCCTGACCCCATTTGGGGTTTTCTTGGAAGTAGTTTGTTATTTCCTTCTCTAGGTCATTTTATAGATGAGGGACAAACAAAGTTAAATATTTGTCCAGTAAGAATCCAGGTACTTACATACAGCTAGTAAGTGTCTGAGGCCAAATTTGAACTCGTGAAGATGAATCATCTTCATTCCAAGCCCAGTGCTTAATTTACTCAGTTACCTAACTGCCCTAATACTATTAATCAGTTTCTATCATATTAGGGCATGAAGGTCTTGGAATCTCACTGTGTCTGAAGCAAGGATAAAAGCCTCCTGACTGAAAAGTTGGTATTTTGTGTGTGGTTTTGCCAAAGGATAAATTTTGCCAGCAACTTGACACTGCACTTACCATGTCTGTAAAACATTATTCTGGAGATTTATTTAATATCCTTTAAATCTTTACAAAGTAAAATTGGTAATATTTGGGAATATCTTTCAATATTCTTCAAGTATTTTAATTAGAAAGGGAATAATAAGTTCATCTAAAGTGATAAGTAGAGAGATGGAGTCAAAATGGTAGAGTGATAGAAAGCCATGTATTTGAGCTCCTGTTCACAAACTTTTCCAGATAGACTTAGAAAATGTATTAGTCCAAATTCTGTTGGAGAAATTCAGAAGAAAGTCAGTGAATTCTTTCTTTGACTCATATCTACATAGGGAGACAGGAAGATCTACCGACACTGGAAACTGAGTCCAGACAAAAACAAGCCGGTATGGAGAACATTCTAGCACTCAAAAAGAGGCTGAACATCAGGAAAAACAAGAAATTCCATTCCCAACTTGGTGCATCCTTATGCCCATGCTTGGATGGATGTCAACAGTTTTATTGCCTGCATTATTTAGTTCTGGGTCATTGATCTAGAGCATTCGGAAGGATACCCTGAATAGTGAATCAAGAAAAGGGGAAGTTCAGAAGCAAGCAGAGGCACTTTAGTTTAGACTCCAGGCGCAGAGCAGGATGACCCAGTCTGAGGAAGAAAAATCAGTTCAAAGGGGAAACTATAATTATGTCAATGCTGAATCAGCAAAACTTCCTAGTGGGCTGATAGGGGTTGAGTCCAGCAGCATTCTCTTATTGCTCTGATTGAAGCCTAAGTCAGGAACTTGTAGAACTCAGATGAGAGGAGTTAGGAATCAGACTTTATTTTGGATCAGGCCATTTAGGGGAACACTGAAATTGTGCAGATCCTCAGCCTGTCCCTAAGATCCTGGTACATAACACAGTGCTTGCTACTCCAAGTAAGTAGCAATAAGACCACTCCACGCCCTAATATCAAATCCAAAATATGAATTTGGAAGAATAAGCAAAATACCCAAATAAACAAAAATCTATGATAAAGAGCTATTATGACAGTAGAAAACTAGAAAGAAGACAGAAACCCTAAAGAAACCTCAGAGAAAAAAACACAGCTGGGATACAAACTTAACTAGAATTTCTCAAGGAGATGAATTAAGCATTTAAAATACTTTTTGTAAATGAAATAAGAGTGCTTGAAGAAAAGAATTTGAAAAAAAAATATTGAGCTATAGAAGAAAGAATTGGAAAGGGAATTTATAGCTTGGCATAAAAATAAGTTAGAATGGAGCAAACAGAAGCCAATAATGTCTTTTGAGACAAGAAGAAATAAGATGAAATCAAAAGGCAGAAAAAACAGTAGAAAAATTGAAGATATCTCATAGCAAAAAAACTTCTCTGGAAAACAGCTCATGGAAAAAAAAATTTAGGAATCACTGGACTTTTTATTTTGGGGGGGAGGCATTTGGGGTTAAATAACTTGCCTGGGCTCATACAGCTATCAAGTGTTAAGTGTTTGAGGCTGGATTTGGACTCCAGGACCAGTTCTCTTTCCAGTGTGCCATCTAATTGCCCCTAATCATTGGCCATTTTAAACACCAAGACCAAAAAAAGAAAAAAAGAACCTAGACCTTCTCTCTCTCTCTCTTTTTTATATATAGCTTTTTATTTACAAGTTATATGCATGGGTAATTTTACAGCATTGACAATTGCCAAACCTTTTGTTCCAATTTTTCCCCTCCTTCCTCCCACCCCCTCCCCCAGATGGCAGGTTGACCAATAGATGTTAAATATGTTAAAGTACAAATTAAATACAAATTAAGTATACATGTCCAAACAGTTATTTTGTCAAGCAATTTTCAAAGAAAACTCCCTAGATCTCTTAGAAATAGAGAGCGAAACAGAAATAGAAAGAATTCACTCACTGATCAGCCTCCTGAAAGAAATCTATAAGGAAAATTCTTTAGATTACCATATTTGAAATTCTGAACTTTCAGGTTAAAGAAAAAAAAAATCCTGCAAACATCCAGAAAGTATTTAAGTATCAAAATATCATAGTCAGGATCACACCTAACTTAATAGATATCATTGTAAAGGCGCAGACAACGTGGAATATGCTATTCCAGAAAACAGAGAATACAGTTCTATGGGATTTATCGTCAATAATAATTTACTCAACAAAACTGAATATGATGCCACAAAGGAAAAAAAATGGACCTTTCATGAAAGAGGACTTCCAGGCATTCCTGATGAAAAGAAAAGAGCAACAGAGAAACTCTGAAGTTAAAACAGTTAACAGAAGCATGAAAACTGCATATCCATCATGTCAAAAGAAGAAGAGAAAGATAAGCATTAAATATCACACTTTTATGGAACAGTGGAGCATGAATTATTTTGTTATCTAATTAGATAGCAAAACACTGTTTTTACTATGAAATTATGTCATATTTTTGCTAAATGAATACAATATACATAAATATTACTCATCACGATATTCTTAACTCACAGGAGAGCGACAGTCAGAAAATTTTTAAAAATATAAAACAGTATCTCATCACAGCAGGATTTCTTGACAAAAATAAAAAACAAAATGAAAATGAGGCTGCAACCAAAATATATTTCTGAGCAGCTCATTTGTTAGCCAAGCAAAGAAACCTGTTTACCAATGGTGAATTAATTAAATCTTATTTGATTGCAGTAGCTGAAGAAATGGGTCCAAAGAAAATAAACTTAATAAGACAGCCTTTAGGCTCAATTAAAATCATATGCTCATGGTCTGATATAATCAGTTGGCACTATTTGTCTTTGAGAAAAGATTTTAAAAGATGACACGTAAACTTTTATTATTTTTACTTATTCATTGTTTTATTTATTTTTATTATTACAAAATCAGATTTGATTTTGATGACAGGAAACCTTAATTTTTCTCTCAGTAATATCTTGTATATCCATCATGTCAAAAGAAGAAGAGAAAGGTAGGCATTAAATGTCACACTTTTATGGAACAGTGGAGCATGAATTATTTTGTTATCCATGTAAACATAGATTTCAACATTCATTTTTGCAAAATTTTGTATTCCATATTTATTCTTCCTTCTTCTCTTACCTCTCCCCTCTTCAAGAAAGCAAAAAGTCTAATATAGGAAACATAACTTTGAATCTCAATAAAATGATGTTACCTCCATTCCTTGAAACAATATTTCTTCTCATTAGTAGACCTGTTACAAAAAATGTATTCTATTATTATCAGTATAGTTTGAATTTCATCAGTTAAAGAATTTGTGGAGGGGAAATCATCAGAGACACAAGATAATCAGGAAGTCATGACAATTCTTATCTCACCTCTATTCTAGTCAAGACCTGCTCCAGGAAAAGGATTATGATGAATCTAAACCAAGTTAGTCTAAACCACAAATGACTAATCTTTCCTAGCTTTTGTTAGGGCTGTGTGTGTGCATCAACTTTTTTCAGAGTAAATTCTTCCTTCATTATAAAATGAGTAGTTTGGGGTGGATGATCCCCAAAATGCTTTGGAGCTCTAATTTATGATCTTCTTTCCCCTTTATACTTTGAGTAAAGTATTGAGCACTGAGTTACTTTAGCGTTTGCTCCTGTTGATTTTTTACTCAAAAGCCCTTAACTACTCCTAATTGTTTTCAGCAATGGTTCTCAAATTTTAGGTCACATGATTCCTGTACATTCTTTAAAGTATTGAAGACTTTTTCTGTCCAAAGAATTCTTGTTCAGCTGGGTTCTAACAATCAAGATGTACCATATTGGAAATTTAGCATCTAATATTTTTTTTTGAAAAGAGTTTGACCTCGTGGAACCCCTGAAAAGATCTTAGGGATCCCCAGGAATTCCCCGATAACACTTAGAAAATGACTAGTTAACAGAATGAAACAGAAATTCCTTCACCCAGAAGTCAGTGTTTCATAATTGCCACATTTCTCTAACAAATTACAGTTAAATCAGATGATTGACCATTCTGTGAACTTATTATATTTTCCCATCTTCATGACTTTATTCAACCAATCATCAAGCTTTAGTAAGGACTTGCTTTAATGAGATGTATGTGTTTAAGGGGAAAAGATGAGTTCTGTTTTGGGTATGTTGAGTTGGAGATGCTTATCCAGTCTGAAATGTCTAATGCCCAGTTAGTGATATAGGACTGTAGGTTAGGAAAAAGATTGGGGCTCAAAGTATGGAACTAGGAATTATCTGTCAACAGTTGAGACTCTAGTGGCATAGTGGGTAGAGCTGGACTTAACTCTATACCTGCTCTGCCTCAGAGAATTGCTTGGAGTTTTGAGAAGTTTGGTTTCTTGCTCCTGAGTCACATAGCTGATATGCTCAGTGATAGACTTGAATTCAGGTCTCCATGACATTCAGGTTGGCTTTATCCATTATAGTCCATCTTATTTTTCAGGATGGGGGAAAAATTACATCTTCATTAACCTATAACTGAAATGCAGCATTTTTTTTTAAATATATTTTTTTAATTGTGAAAAGGGTTATATAGATTTCACAAATTTGACAGAGGGACCATAACCCAAAAAAGATCAAGAGCCCTTCCATTACATCATGATGCCTCTCTCTTTTCAATTGATTATGGATAATATTATGGACAATCCATGTAACATTTTTTAATCCCGCTAGCTAAATAGGCTATGTATGCCTTTAAGTGAGAAATTCAAAATTCTAAATTTTGTGAATTTATTTTTATATTTATGTGTATAAGAACATAATATAACCCTTCTCTCTCCTTCTCTCTCTCTCTCTCTCTCTCTCTCTCTCTCTCTCTCACACACACACACACACACACACACACACACACACACACACAATGAGATTGCAGTTAAACAATAGAGATTTAAAATCTTTGCAGTTCTTCCTGGTTTTCTTTCAAGAGAATCACCTTAGATTTCCTTATTGCTTTCATAATTTATTTTTCTCCTTATGGCCCTTGTCCACTTGATCCCACCATCCCTGCCTTTCCTATGATAGCTCACTCTCTGCTGTGGTGACATTTCCATGAAATGGACTAAGGAATAAAACCAGACTTGGCCAACCAAATAAAAACAAGCTTCACTCTGAGCAAAAACTGGAAATATGTGTGGATGTACTCTCTCTCGTCCATAGGCTCAGGAAACAAAATATGGAACTAAGATAAAGAATATATTTGGCTCCAGAGAACCAGACAAGGTTTTGGGTTTGTGAAAGAAATAATAAGGGATTTAGCTTCTAGACTGTTTCAGTTCTTAAATCCTACTTAGTTCACTAACAGTTTAATGTAGCCATTCCAATTTAGCTAGGCTGTTGGCTTCTTGGACATTTTAGAGTATAATCAGGAAATATTTATGAAACCCTGTATAGAAAAAGGATATATCTTGTATTTTGGGGTTCTTAAAACTCATAGGAACTCTAAATATTATTTTGCAGGTTTTAAAAGTGTATATACTTTTAGTCTGGGATTGACTATAGCATATTTACAAAAGTATTTCCATGCCCTATCACCTCCAACCACATTTCTAGGCTAAGTACTAGTGAGGATAAGGTACCCATTGAACAAAACCATAAAGGAGAAAATTATTTTATTAGGAGTACTTCCTTGCATATGCCCTTCTGTCTTCCACTTCTTGTGACTACTCTGTGATTTCTCCTTCACTATGGAAAGGTGAAAATAGCTAATAAGGTTTAATATATTAAGCATAGAGTTTAATCTTATGGAAGGAACCTAGAAAATGATTTCATTCAACCCCTTCATTTTAGAGAGAAAGAAACTAAGACCAGGAAAAGGTAACTGAGTCCAAAGTCACAGAGGTAGTAAATAATAAACCCAGGATTTGAATTTAGGTCTTCTGACTCTCCCTTCCTTTCCCACTCTAACATGCTATCAAGGTGTAATTGAAATTTCAGGCACTATTCAACAAATTTTAGTAACTGCCCTGCAGAAAGGGAGGATGGATATTGTAATGTTCAGTACCTATGAATTTTCCACTTATGGAAGAGAGTATCTTCCTATATCTCTTTGGGGCTTTGCTTATTCTTTGTACTTTTTCAACATTCACTTTGATTTTTTTTTTTTTTTGGTAGTTCTTGTTCTTTTCTTTTTAGTCATTATGTATATTGTTTCCTGGCTCTTTTTACTTCACTATAGCAGATCATATAGGTCTCTCCATGCTTCTCTGTATTCATTATATTTGTTGTTTCTTGTAGCATAATATTTCATTATATTCATGTACCACAGTTTACTTGGCCATCTTCCAGTCAATGGACATCTAGTCTCCTCCTCAGTCCCCCAGTTCTTTGTTATTACACATTATAATAAATAAATATCATGAATATAAGGATACTATACATATTTTGGTTATATGAGGACTTTCTTCTTATCAATGACCTCTTAGGGTATAAGCCTAGTAGTGGAATCTCTAGGTCAAAGGGCATTTTAATCACTAACAAATTTCCTCATTTCTTTTTAGGGCACTGACTAGGAGAGACTCCTAGTGAGTCTCTTATTGACTTCATATTAAATTAGTTGCCAGTTCTTGGTGATTGTACTTCTTCAACATCTCTCATCTTACTCCTTCTTTCTACTTATAGTAAGTCAGGACTTCTTTTTATATAAACTATTATATAATCAACTAACTGGTTATTCAAACTGATTTCTCTATGGGCAAGTCATGGCTCTTAAACCTAACTGTGAATTCTTCCTATATTGGGAGTCTTTTGCAGAAGTACAGACAGAGGATACGGACCCAAGATAAGCTGAGTGTGAGAGTGGATTTTACAATTTCAGAGAGAATAGTCTGAGAAAGAGAAGCTCCTCCAGACCTTTTGCAGTATCATGTCAGAAAAAATTCTGGGTGTTGTAATATTGGTTCAAAATTATTCACATTCAAAAATGTCTGATTTTCACAGCTGAAGCTGTTGACCATTGTGCTTTTTAAGATGTACAAAAAGTAGATGAATGTTAAACTTTCCTTTATTTTTCCCACCTTTAGAAAGCAAAGAATTACTTCCCAATATTCTCCGTATTGTTAAGTGGTTTCATCTTTTTGACATTTTTCATATAAAACCACACACTGTCATTTATACTTTTGTGATTCACATCTACGTTTTTAATTGCTCACAGAGGGAGTTCAATGGAAGGAACTAGTGAATGGCTGCTAGTACACAACTTTAAATAAGATAGATGTTTGAAACTCAGGCTAAAATATCTAGGGTTTTAGCTTAGTGTGGAGCCTTTCAATTGCAAAGTGAAAGAATTTGATTTTAGCCTCATAACTCTGGATATATTTCTCCTTAGCTGAATTTACTGGATCAAGTCTTATGTCCCTTAAGTTGGTAGACAGCACAGTCCGATAAGAAGTGTGCTGGAGAACCAATCTGTATATACTCCTGTCTATATTCCCTCCATGTAATTCTTGTGAAGGGTGTTGACAGAACTGTAGCTCTTCACAGCTGGAGGGCAGAGGTGTGGTCTGGAGAAAATTCAATCTGTCCACATTCTTAAAGTAGGGGGCCAGAACAGTAAGTGCCTCCTTATGCTTTCCACTTATGTATCCAAATCTTGCCAGATAATGCCATCTACCTACTGATAACAGTCTCTTCCCTCTCTAATCCAACCTCCACATAGCTGCCATAATCTCTCTAAAATCATTTTTCTAGTATGTAAAATCTCCCATAATTTGGCTTTAACCCCAATTTTTTCTGACTTAATTCACATGCTTTCTTTTCACACACTCTTTCCAAATCAGCCTTTGTATGTTGACACAAGATATCCCTCATGTCTGAAAAATAAACCCATTTCACATCTGCAGAATTCTTATTTTCTTTCAAGGTTCTGGAGCCACCTTGTCCAGGAAGTCTTTCCAGAGCCTCCCTATTTTAGTTCTCACTCCTCTCATCAATTAGCTCCAAATTAACATTTTTAATTTTTTTGTACATGTTATAGCCCCAAGCAAAAGGCAAGTTTTTCTGAGGGCAAAAATGGTTTTATATTAGTCTTTGTAACTTTGTAGTCTCAGTCTTTTATACATAGTATCTCTCTACTTCATATGTGTTTGTTGAACTGAACTTGAATAGATGACACTGAATTAAGGTTTAAGGGTAAGAGGAGAAATAATATGTAATTTCAGTTGCAGAAATACCAATTTTCAACCCTGTTCATATCTGGAAATGTCAGTGAGTAAACATTGAATCATATTGTCCAGCACTAGCTAATGGCAACCCGTTTGTAACAGACTTTTTCCTACTTTTGAAACTGAATTGAGACACAGGGACAAAGAAAGAAAAAATCTTATCATTGGATAGATTCCTTATTTATTTAACACAGCCAGTAAATCCGTGGAGTAGGAGCTGGAATTAATTTTATTTTCTGTAAGAAATATTACATAAACACAGTAACAGTAATATTACTGTTCTTCAGACTTGCAGATCTGTGCCCTAGGTCAACATTACATGTGGGGAAAATGTCTGCAACTTAGGAAAATATTTTGAAGTAAAGAGACTTTTAAGACTTCTTCCTCACTCCATTTCAGTGGGAATGTAAGCCCTTCTTTCCTTTAAAACTCAATTTGAGTTTCTTCAAGAAGCCTTTCCTGGTCCCTCAAACTGCTACGTGGCTTGAGTTTAGTAAAGGAATGTTTTCCCCAAACTACATTTAATTTAGTTTATGCATGTGTATCCATACACACACATATACATGTTCTGTATCTACTTATATGTTGCGTGTTGGACCCAAGTTCCTTGAGGTCAGGGACTATTTTTGCTTTTATATTTGCATCTACAGTCCTTAGTATGGTGCCTGGTCTCATAATAGGCACTTAACAAATGCTAGTGTTAGGTCGATACAACAATCCTCACATAATTCCTTGTAAATTTAGGAGAAAATGAGAAACCAAAATGATCCAAGGAATTGCAGACTCTTATGTGTGTCCTCCACCAAAGTCCTACTCTGATGCCTCAGAGTTGGAGGGAGCTAAAATTCTTTCGTTCTCAGCTTTGACCCTGTCTCTACCAAGCCTCAGCCCTCGGCAAATCACTTAACCCTGTTTGCCTCAATTTCTTAATCTATAAAATGAGCCGAAGGATTACCAGAAGGAAATGGTAAACCGCTCTAGTATCTTTGCCAAGAAAACACAGACAGGTCACGAAAAGTCAGACATAATGAAAAACAGCTGAATGACTTTGGACTATATGTTTGCTGTCTGAATTCCTGCCCAAATGCAGAGAAAGAGATTTAGTACTAGATCATTCTCAGGATGATGAAATTTTCATCATAGCAATCTTTGAAGGGATTTTATTGAGTTAAGGGGTCTAAAGCTGAGGATCAAATAAGATAACGTTTTTTAATAAAGCTTTTTATTTTCAAAACATATCCACAGATAATTTGACAATATTGACCTTTGCATAGCCTTGTATTTCAGATTTTCTCCTTCCCTCTCTCCCCTCTCCTAGATGGCAATCAATCCAGTATATCTTAAACATGTTAAAATATATGTTAAATCCAATATGTATAAACATATTTATACAATTCTCTTGCTGCACAAGAAAAATCATATCAAAAAAAGAAAGTAAATGAGTAAGAAAAAAAATGCAAGTGAATAACAGCAAAAAGAGTGAGAATGTTATGTTGTGATCCACATTCAGTTCCCACAGTTCTCTCTCTGGGTGTAGATGGCTCTCTATATTGCAAGATCACTGGAACTGGCATCCACCATAAGATAACATTTTTAAAGTGCTTAGTACATAGTAGGTGATTAATTAATGCTGTTCCTTTCCTCATCTTCCCTGGAATATTAGGGGATTTTGTTAGATCATAGAAGGAGATTCCATTCAGATAAATTTAATCTTGAAGTACTGAAATATATTTGTTAAAACTTCTGGCCAGCAGTTGGATTAAACTATATGGAAATTTAGCAACAACAGTAATTATTCCTTAATTTTAAAAATCAGTATTATTGGAGGGAGTGTCCCTTTGAGAACTTAGTTACCAAAATTAGATTATGCCTATATTCTCTCGATTACAGACCTAGGGATCTGTGAATTTTTTAAAACAATAACTTAGAAACTATATTTCAAAATAATTGGTTTCCTTTGTAATCCTATGTATTTTATTTTATACATTTGCAAACCTTATTCTGAAAGGGGCTATATAGCCTTCACCAAAGGATCCTCACTAAAAAAGGTTAGCATGTTCTGAGCTATTAAAAGTATCCAAGGGAAACAAAATAAATGTGGGCACAATGGATCACTTTAAGCCTCCAGTTTTAGTTAAGTCTTGGCTATCTTTAAATATACAAATTGAGATCTGTTGATCAATTCATGCAGCCAGACACATCAAACACCCCCACATTTTTTGATTATTCAGAGATAAATCTTTTCCTTTTATCAGCTTCTCTCTGCAATATGTGACAGTTTTATTCTCTTTAGCAGGTCTCAGCAAGAGCTGAGAGAGCTCAGTGTCAAGGCTGTCAACTAAATGGCACTGAGGCCTGGCATTATCTCTATTTTTTGTATATGTGTGTGTGTTTGTGTGTGTGTGTGTGTTTCTTTTTACCTGTTGGAAACACAGATTATGCATTTTCCCTGTTACCCTTAAGTAAGTGAGGATTTCAGAAAAGTTTCTGAAGCCACTTTCATGACCTGTTTTAATTTGTGAAAGACCCTTGCAAATGTTAATTAATTATATTTTAAAAGAATAAAAGTAATGAAACATTTGTATATTTATATAGCAAAGTGTTTTTGGAAGAGCCTTCCTGTTTATTACTTTACTAGCTCTGAAGAGCCTTATAGCAACTGTGTGGGAGGCAGAAATGGTATTATTATCCTTAAGTAAGTCACCTGCCCATGCTTACACAATAGATAAACCGAAAATACAAGGGAGGCACCTTCATGGACCTTAATTTCAAGTTCTGCAAAGTGAGTGGATTAGACTAGATTCAGGAATTCTTTACCTAGGGTCCGTTGACCCCCAAAGCGTTTATAAACTTAGATAGGAAAAATTACATATTTATTTTCACTAACCTTTTAACTGAAATTTAGCATTTCCTTACATTATTTAAAAAAATGATTCATAGAAGGTTTCACTAGGCTGTGAAAGGGGTTAACACAAAAAAGTTAAGAATCCCTAAGAACATTACTATTTAGACCGATGAGACACTGAGACTTTCTAGTTGTGCTGCCCTGAATAAGACACAACTTTTTTCTGACTTAGTTTCCTTAGTTGTCAAGTATGGATAATATTCATAGCAGCACCCAACTCCCACTGTTGTGGGAATAAAATGAGATGATAAAAGTGTCCCAAAAGTCTTTGTGAAGTTTTAAATTTTATTAGCTCACCCTTCACTTTTGTAAATTGCTCTGCAAACCTTAAAGTAGCATATGCTAGCCCCAGTCCACTTTATTCCCAGCTCTGTGTGGGTGCCAAATTTGAAGTCACAGATACTGGGTTCCAATCTTATCACTTCTGTGACTTTAGGCAGGTCACTTAGCGTCTGCATTTTGGATGGTTCCTTTGTCCTATGACTTTAGTCTTTCATAATTCTTCCTCATCACTTCTCTACACCCAGGGACATCCTTCCATTCAGCTTTTTTCGGATTTTCAAACTCAGGCTGGCTTCAAGGTACTCACTGGGGAAATGAGGACAGGCAGGAATGTTTGGGGAAACCACCACATTTAATCTGGGCTGATAATCTATTTTTAAAATGAGCCGTAGAGCAAAATGACTTACAAATGTAAACAGTCATTCCATGTAATATCCTTGTTGTGAGTAGGCTGCAGTGTATTTGCGATGGCCTCATCTAACAAGTAGCATAACAGAAATCCTAGATGACATCTACTTTATTGCCTGGAGAAGGTGAGCCGGTCACGTGAGAGCTGGGGAATAACAAGATGGTGTTTTGCTAATCCCAGAAATATTCAAGGAGAGCTCTCTAGGACCCTCCTAAAGTCACTTCCATACCACCTTGGTGCAAAGCTTCGAATCATTCCCCACTCCAGTCTATCCCACGCTCAGCTGTCTAAGTGAATTTTATAAAGTATGATCTGACCAAGTTACCTTAATTTCAGTAAATTCCTGTGGTCCCTATTTAAATTGAAAACACTGTTTGACCTTTGAAGCCCTGCGCATCTAGGCTTCTTCCGACCTTCCCAGCCTCCTAAAGCTTTATTCCCCCTCACTTCCCCCCCTCTACCCCCCACCATCTTTGATCCAGACACAAAGACCTTATTTGCTTTCTCTAATACACACTCCATCCCATTCCCTCGCCTTTTCACTGGATTACACCTCCCACCCACACCCCCGCAAGCGGTCCCAGCGCTTTTCCTCCTCCTGGCTTCCCAGTCCTCCCACTGACCTACTTCTAGAGGTCTTTCCCCGTCTCCCCCGTCTTTTGGTCTTTCTTTTTGAAACTCCAGTGCACAGCACAGGGCCCGACACATAGTAAATGCTGGTTGATTGCTTCCCAGATGCAGGAGATCCCCCTTCGACCTCTCGGCCTTGGTACCCAGGAGGCCAAGAGCGTTCTCTCCTTACTCCACCCACCTGTTAGATTCCGCCCCAATCTGCAGTCCCAAGGGCTGGGCCGGCAGGTGCACCCCCCGCCTTCCCCCACTTCCAGCTTCGGATAGCCCAGGAACCTGAGTAGGGGGAACCTGCAGGGGCTGGGGCGTGGAGGTGGGGATGTTAGAGTGGGAGGAGGAGGAGAAAAAGGAGGCGGAGGAAGGGAAGAGGTAGCGCGGGGAGGAGTTTGCTAACTTTCAGTTTAAGGGCATTGTGGGAAACAACTATGGTCTGAGACGGCTTCACCTGTCACCTCGGCAGCTTGCTGCTCCTGGAGGGGCGGCGGCCGTCGGCGCGTCCGGCTTCTGGTCCGTCCTGTCCGGCAGCCCCGCAGGGAGGTGGGCGGCAGCTTTGGCCCCTGCCAACATGGTAAGGGACCGGGAGGCTCTGCCCGAGGGAAGGGGTGCGAGGAACGGAGCGGAGCGCGGCGGGAAGTGCCGCCTCCCTCCCCAGGCACCTGCTGCCTGCAGCCGGGGGACAGCGAGCGCAGCGCGGGGGGCGCGTCCAGGCGAGCGCGAGCGTCGGGCCCCTGCTCCGCGCACCTGCCGGGGGACTACCGGGCGGGGAGGCAGCTTGCGCTCCTGGGGTCCCTGGGGACTGGCGGGCGGGCGCGTGCGTTTCCCCCGGGCGGCCTCCCAGGGAGACCAGCCCCAGAAGGGAGTTTGGGAGCAGGGCCTGGCTACAAAAGTTGTGGGTTCCTCCGGAAGGGGGCTGAAAGTGGTGAGAAGGAGCCCAGAGGGTAAAGCAAAGAACACTACGCTTGGCGGCTACCGGTTCAAATTCTCCCTGACCCTTCCTACTTTGGTGACATTGCTAGTTATCAACTTCCTTGGACGGAGTTTCTCTATTTGTAATTTCAAAGTTGGACCGCATGGGTTCTGAGATTCCTTCCAGCTCTAGTTCTAGAATCTTACCCTGTGGAGAAAGGAAATTTGAGTGGGATGTCTGCCTAGCAACAGACTCACTTTCTCCATCTCTCCGTAAGCTTCCTGAAGAAGTAGTGAAGGTAGCGTGCCAAAGGAAGCCTGTTGAATTAAAATAGAAGTTGGGTAGGGGTGAATCTTGCTGGTAGAGGATATGGAAAGAATGTAAAGGCTCCCGGATTTTGCCAAAGAGACAACTGATTATAGATAAGGAAGATTTATCTGCCCCAAAGAAAATCACTTACTAGCTCAAGGCTTCATTATTTCTGGGCTCTATTCTGCTTTAGTAGCACAAACTTTGGGGTTTGAATTTGCTTTACCCCTGAGCCTTAGAATGTACATAATGAAGACTTTCCCCGTCTCCTGCTTAAATTTTCTTTGGAATTTGTGGTGAGGCGTTCTTTCCCTTTAGAGCTCGACTTTGAATTTTTGTTTATGTAAAGATGAACTTAATGCTGATTAGAAAAATAGATCAGCACCACTGAAGATCACCTGTCTTATTTGGTGTCCGTCTGAAATTGAAGATTAAAAGAGGATACTGAGTTCTAATTTGGCCTCTAAACACTCTCCACAGCTTTGTGACCCCAGGCAAGGCACTTTATCCCTGCCCTGTAAATATTAGGTGGTTCTGGAGATAAGTACTGTTCCGAAGTCTGGAAGTCCCGAGCTGAAATCCGGCCTATGATACTTACTAGCTCTGTGAGCCTGAGAACTCATTTAACCATTGTCTCAATCCACTGGAAAAAAGAAATGGCAAACCCTTCCACTATCTTTGCTAAGAAAACCCCATGCCCAATATTCCATGTTGTGGCCCACAAAGATTTGGATCCTCCTAAACAATAAAAGAAATAGGCCAAAAGTTGCCCAAGAAAGCCATCTGTTGCTAAAAAGGTCCTTCAATCCTAGGGAAATTATCCTAGTGGGCTGATGCCCTTTTATTCTCCTCTTTTTCCTGATTGTCTATTCCTGACTCAAAATTTTCAATTCCATCCCATTCCTTTTCTCTCTCATTTGGAGCATGTCAAACTGTTCTTTACATAGTTTCACATTTTTAAACAAAAGTTTGATCATTTGACTTCATGAACTCAGATTTCTAATGACTTGAATAGCTTGCAAACCTTAGTTATGTATATCTGGGTTCTGTAGATTGCAGCAAATTTGAAGCAAGCTTGAGCATTTCTGTAATTTTCAATGATAGGTTTTATTTGGACAGTCCCCCTAGTTTTGGGTTTTCCTGTCAAGTGCTTCAAGCCTTCCTGTAGATTTGCTTTTGATAGGTTGTTGAGGTGAAAACAAATCTTAGGGGTCATCTAATTCCTCATTTTACAGATGGGGAAACTGAAGCTTATGGAGATAAAGGTAATAAGTAGCAGAGCAGAAATTTGCACACAAACCTTCTGAATCCAAATATCTGACTCTCTTCACTACCACACTTTTCCCTAAGGAAACCCACAAGCTTTGGAAGCTAAGGTTTGACAGGTTTGGGCAATATTTTGTTGTTGCTCAGATGGTGTTCAACTCTTTTTGACTGCATTTGGGGTTTTCTTGGCAAAGATACTGGAATAGTTTGCCATTTCATTCTCCAGTTTATTTTACAGATGAGGAATTGAGGCAAATAGGTATAAGTGACTTGCCCAGGATTATCCTGCCATTAAATGTTCAAAGGCCAGAGTTGAACTTAAAAAAAAAAAAAAAAAAAAAAAAAAAAAAAAAAAAAAAAAAGATGAGTCTTCTAACTCCAGGCCTGATACTCTACACTGTGCCCTTAACACTTTTTAGCTGAGTGTATATTCAGTAAGTGCTTCTGAAAAATTTGAGGGAAAAATTAATTTAAAAAAAAATCATTGTATATAAACACAGAGAAATCAACTGGGAGTCCTTTTTAAAGTGAATACTTAAATCCTTTGGGTTTGGAAATTTAGTTTTCATATTGTATATGATTTATGGAAAGTAAGGTACCTGTGTGCTAAAAAGGAGAGGAAATTGTTTCTTTTAAGGCATTTAAAGTTTGAATCTAATGAAATATAAACCCTCATATTTAAACATGAGCACATTTATTTATAAGAGTCTTCCTGCACTGCTCTCTGGGTAATTTGTGGCTGTATTTCCCACCTTGATAATAATTCAGTTTTATTTCAAATATGTTTCTGAGGTAGGAAAATTACCACCTTCCATGAAAATGCAGTTATAGTTACCAGGAGAAAGCAGGACTCTCAGTCTGTTGATATTCTCTCTCTTCAATTTATTTTCAAAATCTTAACCATAATCTACATTACCAAAATGTTCAAGGTAGTTATTTTTACTTTTTTAGGGAAATGTGAAGTTTGATTGTAGTATATGGAATACTGAAGTGTTATTCTTCAAATGATTTTTTCATGTACAGATAACCTTGAATTATTCTGTCTGGCTGCCTTTTGAGTGTACCTGGAATGCTAATATATAGTAGTACCTATGTGGGACCATTTCTCTGAAATTTTCTTTAATGTTTATCAGCAAATATTTTCTGGCTTTCATTCATGGGATCCTGGAAGGTTAGTGGTCTAGTACTCTGTGATTTTATCCTCAGTCCAAATTTGGAGATCATGGTTTAAATTCAAGGTCAAGGCAGTATTAATCTAGTAAGTAGTTCCTTCTTTCTCTGATGTCAGGCAGGTACTGGCTGTTTGCCAGTAAACTCAGTGTGATACTGAAGCTGGGAGGCAGGGAAGGGAGCTGACCTCTGCTCTTGGTAGTATTCTACTGCCACTGACTTATGACAAGAGGGGAAGTCTGGTCTTTGGCATTCCTTTCCCACTAGTCTAAAAACATCAACACAGGAATGATTTGTGTACACCCTTCATTTTGATGTTATCAGATTACTATGTTCATTTCCATGTACAGAGCTGTGCAATGTTAACAATTTGTAATTTGTATGTGGTGTCTTAGTAACAGCTGGGCGCATTCTTGAGGGAATTCCTAGGAAATGTTCTAAAAATTGAATATTTGCCCAATTGTATTTGTGATGATCATTTTTGACTGACCACATAGAATGTTTTATTGAGAAATAAGTGGGAAAAAATGAACCTGATTACCTGTACCTTCCCATCAACAAATAAGAGAAATTCTTAGAATGTTACCAAGGACAGTATCTTTTGACATATTCCCATGTGCCAGTGTTTAAATTAAAAAAAAAAAGTGTTCCTACTATAGCAACAGGTTATCCCCAGAGACTCCCTAAACTTCCTTATAGGTTACATTTTCTCTTGGGCTAGGGTGTGTCTGGAAGGTTATGTGTGATATTCCTTTTGATGTTTTATTTCAAACCTCCTCTAGGATTTGTCTTTATGTCATAGTTATTCTTACTTTTCTAACCCCCTACCCATCTTCCATTAGGGGGAAGTAAAACAATTGAACAAAAATCATCCGATGTAGAATGTTGAAAGATTCTACATTGGATGATTTTTTAAATATAATGTATTATTACAATATAATTGTTATGCCGTGTATACATATCTATGTGAAATATTCTGTAATCTATCTACTTCTCTATCATGAGGGAGAAAGTGTAATTCTTTCTTTTTCAGGTTTTTGGTTTTTCCATTACTCTGAATTAACTTCTTTTTGGTGATATATTTCATTATTGTCAACCTGTTTATTGTTCTCTTGGTTCTGTTTCCTTAACTCTGTATTAGTTTATTGGATTTGCCTTATATTTTTCTAAATCCTTTACATTCATCATTAGTGCACAGTAGAAATATGTTTTTAAATTAGTTTTTTTTTTAGTGCTTCTTTAGTCAGTGGATACTCATGCTAGCTTTTGCCTATCAGAAAATGTTGCTTTGAATATTTTGGTGTATATATTAGATCTTTATTTCTGTCTTTGGTCTCATTGGGGTATGTATGGCCTGCTGTGTGATTATTGGGTCAAAAGATATGAATGATTTAGTTACTTTTATTGCAAAATAGAAAGTTGAAATTCAGATTGGTTTGCTGCTGCATCCACAAACTGTAAGTCTGTGCTTATCTTCCCATCGTCTTTTCAACAATGTCCATTTTCCTCTTTATTTTAATTTACAATGTTCTTTGTTTTTATGACTTGGAACTTTTTTTTCTTGATCTTTTATAATTGCAATTCATCCTTTGCATTTCTTTTTACCATTTATCTATTGAAGGCTGGCACTTGATGTTGTGCATTTGAATCAATTTCCTATGTATTTTAGATCAGTAGTTTTTAAGATATGGCCCAGGGACCCATGAGAGCCCTCAAGACCTTTTCATAGGGTCCACAAAGTCAAGTCAAAACTATTTTCATAATAAATAATGCTAAGATTCTTTGCCTATTAAAATACTCTTTTCCAATTCCTTGGATATGTGGATAGAATCAGGAAGATCTGAGTTCAAATTCAGCCTCAGATACTATTTGTTTCAGTTTCCTTATCTGTAAAAATGATTTGGAGAATGACAAACTACTCCAGCTTCTTTGCCCAAGAAAACCCCAAATGAGCTCATGAAGAATTGGGCACTACTGAAACAATTGAACAGCAACAATCTCTGTGAGGTCAGTTTTAAACCAAAATAACATTACAATAGATGAAATGCAAAAGTAGACATGAGAATCCATTTGTCTTCCATTAAGCTAGATATTTGTGGGATATGTAAAATTGTACCTCTGTTCTCATTAATTTTTTTGTTTTGGAATAATATAGTTATTTTTTAAAATAAAAAATAAAAAATTAGTTTATAATGAGTTTATTAATTTAAATAAATATTTAAAAAATTATTAGCTGTATTTCTTTTTTCTTTTTTTCTTTTCCTTTGTTTTCTTTTTTTGCTGAGGCAATTGGAGTTAAGTCACTTGTATAAAGTCACACAGCTAGGAAGTGTCAAGTGTCTGAGGCCAGATTTGAAATCAGGTATTCATGACTTCAAGGCTGGTGCTCTATCCACTGAACCCCCAGCTGCCCCTGTATTTCTAATATTATAAATAATGACAGACATCACCAAAAGAAAGAAAAGCTCCTTGAAGGGTCTCAACAAATTTTAGGAGAACAAAGGGATCCTGAGGCCAAAAATTTCCAAACCACTGTTTTAGATGTGAAACTTTTCAGTGATGTTAGTACTTTCCCTACTCTTTGGTTTTGCAGTAAAATCTCCTTTCATTTAGTTTATTCATGCAAAATCTTTTAGTTTATATATTCTAATTGTTTTATTCTTCTATTATCTATCCCCTATTAGATTTTTTCCCCTTAGCAATAATTGTAAAAGTTTTTGACATAATTTTCCATGATCCCTCATGGTTGACAGTATCAAAGGCTTTGGTCAGATCTACAAATGTGAACAAATCTCTGTTCTTCTGGCATTTCTCCCAGAGTTGTAGGGCAGCAAGCATTATATCGGTTTCACCCTTTCAGAAGCCATACTGGCTCTCAGGTAGATGAACATCTTCCAGGTGAAGGGTCAACCTATTAAGGAGGACTCTGGCCAGAATCTTGCCAAAAATGATTGAGAGAGACCCCACTGTGATTGTCACAGGACAATCTATTTCCTTTACCTTTATAGAGATCACAGTGGAGATATTCTTGAACTCCAGGGGGATAACCTCCTCTTACAATATAACCCAGGAAATTTCAGTCAGCTTTTGTATGAGCACTTCCCTCCCCCACTTTCCCTTGTAAATCTCAGCTGGAATAGAGTCAGTACCAGGTGCTTTGCTGCATGAAAAGGAGCCTAATGGCATTCTTTAGTTGGAACTTTAGCTATCAAGGGTTTGACTTTAACCTGATGTAAATGGTCAGTGGCTTCAGCATTCATTGATGTTGGGTCTGTTGCCTTGAAAATGAGGTTGACGTACCTATCTGGGGGTTTGGGAGGATCCAAAGGAAAACATGGGAGAGAAGAGATTAACTTCCAGACTGAAGGTCTACAAAGCTGTTGTGCTGACCTTGTTGTATCCCTGTGAAACCTGGACAGTCTAACAGTGCCGTGCTAGGAAACGGAATCACTTCTGTTTGAATTGTCTTAGGAAGATTTTGAAGATCACTTGGCAGGATAAGGGACTGGATACTGAGTTCCTTTCTAAAACTAAAGCATTGCCAAGCATTCAAACTCTATTGCAGAGAGCACAACTCTGATGGGCTGGTCACACTGAATGTTTGAATGCCAAATGTACAGTTGTCAAAAAGTCTATTTTATGGAGAATCCACACAGAGCAAACACAAGGTGGCCAGAAAAAGTGATACAAGGATACTCTTAGGTCTTTCCTATGAATTTTGAATTGATTGTGTGACATGAGAGACACTGGCACAGGACTACTCAGCATGATGTGCTCTCATCGGAGAAGGAACTGAGCTCTGAGCAAAGCAGAATTAAAATAGCTTATCAATTTGTGAGCTGTGCACATTTAAAGAATCCACCCTAAGTGTTCATATCACCTACTTGTGCCCAACCTATAGTAGAGCATTCAAGCTCCTATAGGTCTGATCAGCCACAGCCTGACACACTCTAATTCAACTCTAACATAATGATGTCATTTTAGTCCTCTGAAGTTATGAAAGTTACCTTAAATTTTCTTTTTCTAATTAAAAAAAAAAGTCTTGGCCTTTTACTCTTCAGGTTCAATGACTTTCTGTTGCCTTGAATATGAAATTTGCATTCTTCACCTTAATATTTATTTTTTAATAAAGCTTTTTATTTTCAAAACATATGCATGGATAATTTGATAACATTTACCCTTGCATAGCCTTGTGTTTCAGATTTTCTTCTCCTTCCCCCACCTCCTCCCCTAGATGGCAAGCAATCCAGTATATGTTAAACATGTTAAAATATATGTTAAATCCAATATATAGAAACATATACAATTCTCTTGCTGCACGAAAAAAATCAGATCAAAAAAAGAAAGTAAATGAGTAAGAAAAAAAATGCAAGTGAACAACAGCAAAAAGAATGAGAATGGTATATTGTGATCCACATTCATTTTTTTTTGCCATACTAATTTCCAATTTTTCCAGCAATTTTTGTCAAATAATGCGTTCTTATCCCAAAAATTGGAGTCTTTGGGTTTGTCAAACACTATTTTATTAAAGTTATTGGCTGTTTTGTCCTTTGAACCTAACCTATTCCATTGATCAACTAGTCTATTTTTTAGCCAATACCAGATGGTTTTAGTAACTGCTGCTTTGTAATATTATATTATAATATAATATTTTGTTAGATCTGGTACAGCTAGGCTACCTTCATTTGATTTTTTTTTTTTTTCATTAATTCCCTTGAAATTCTTGACCTTTTGTTTTTCCATAAGAACTTTGTTGTTATTTTTTCTAGGTCATCAAAGTAGTTTTTTGGGAGTCTGATTGGTATAGCGCTAAATAAATAGATTAGTTTAGGTAGTATTGTCATCTTTATTATATTTGCTTGCCCAATCCAAGAGCATTTAATATTTTTCCAGTTGGTTAGATGAGACTTAATTTGTGTGGAAAGTGGTTTGTAGTTTTGCTCATAAAGTTTCTGATTTTCCCTTGGCAGATAGATTCCTAAATATTTTATACAATCAGTAATTACTTTAAATGGAATTTCTTTTTGTAACTCTAACTGTTGGGTTTTGTTAGTGATATATAAAAATGCTGATGACTTATGTGGGTTTATTTTGTATCCTGCAACTTTGCTGAAGGTGTGGATTGTTTCTAATAACTTTTTAGTAGAGTCTCTGGGGTTCTCTAAGTATACCATCATATCATCAGTTAAGAGTGATAATTTGGTTTCCTCATTGCCTATTTTTATTCCTTTAATCTCTTTCTCAACTCTTATTGCCAAAGCTAGCATTTCTAATACAATACTAAAAAGTAACGATGATAGTGGGCAAGCTTGTTTCAATCCTGATCTTATTGGGAATGGTTGCAATTTGTCCCCATTACATATGATGCTTACTGCTGGTTTTAAATAGATGCTCCTGATTATTTTAAGGAAAAGTCCCTTTATTCCTATACTCTCAAAAGGTTTTAATAGGAATGGATGTTGGATTTTATCAAATGCTTTTTCTGCATCTATTGAGATGATCATATGGTTTTTGCTAATTTGATTATTAATATGGCCAATTATACTGATAGTTTTCCTAATATTGAACCAGCCCTGCATTCCTGGTATAAATTCTACTTGATCGTGGTGTATTATCCTGGGGATAATTTTCTGTAGTCTTTTTGCTAATATCTTATTTAAGATTTTAGCATCAATATTCATTAGGGAGATTGGTCTATAATTTTCTTTCTCTGTTTTCAGCCTACCTGGTTTAGGTATCAGTACCATGTCTGTGTCATAAAAGGAATTTGGTAGGACTCCTTCATTCCCTATTTTTTCAAATAGTTTATAAAGCATTGGGGCTAATTGTTCTTTGAATGTTTAGTAGAATTCACATGTAAATCCATCTGGTCCCGGGGATTTATTTTAGGGAGTTGATTAATAGCTTGTTCTATTTCTTTTTCTGAAATGGGACTATTTAAGCAATTTACTTCCTCCTCTGATAGTCTGGGAAGCCTATATTTTTGGAGATAGTCATTCATTTCGCTTAGGTTATCAAATTTATTGGCATAAAGTTGGGCAAAGTAACCCCTTATTATTTCTTTAATTTCCTCTTCATCAGTGGAAAGTTCTCCCTTTTCATTTTTAAGACTACTAATTTGATTTCCCTCTCTCCTTTTTCTAATCAGATTTACCAAAGGTTTATCAATTTTATTGGTTTTTTCACAAAACCAACTCTTAGTTTTATTTATTAGTTCAATAGTTTTTTTACTTTCTATATTATTAATTTCTCCTTTTAATTTTAGAATTTCAAGTTTAGTAATTGATTGGGGGTTTTTAATTTGGTCTTTTTCTAGCTTTTTAAGTTGCAGGCCCAATTCATTAATTTTCTCTTTTTCCATTTTATTCAAGTAAGCCTCTAAGGATATAAAATTTCCCCTTATTACTGCTTTGGCTGCATCCCATAAATTTTGATATGATGATCATTGTTGTCATTATCTTGAGTGAAATTATTAATTGTGTCTATAATTTGCTGTTTCACCCAATCATTCTTTAAGATGAGATTATTTAGTTTCCAATTACTTTTTGGTCTATTTACCCCTAACTTTTTGTTGAATGTAGTTTTAATTGCATCGTGATCTGACAAGAAAGCATTTACTATTTCTGCCTTCTTGCATTTAATTTTGAGGTCTTTATGTCCTAATATATGGTCAATTTTTGTAGGTTCCATGAACTGCTGAGAAGAAAGTATATTCCTTTTTGTCACCATTAAGTTTTCTCCAGAGATCTATTATACCTAATTTTTCTAATATTCTATTTACCTCTTTAATTTCTTTTCTTATTTGTTTTGTGATTTGATTTATCTAAATCTGAGAGTGCAAGATTGAGATCTCCCACTATTATAGTTTTGCTGTCTATTTCTTCTCGCAACTCTCTTAACTTCTTCTTCTTCTTCTTTTTTTTTTTTTAAATAACTTTTTATTGATAGAACCCATGTCAGGGTAATTTTTTACAGCATTATTCCTTGTACTCACTTCTGTTCCGATTTTTCCCCTCCCTCCCTCCACCCCTTCCCCCGGATGGCAAGAGTCCTTTACATGTTGAATAGGTTACAGTATATCCTAGACACAATATATGTGTGTGGAACCGAACATTTTTCTTGTTGCACAGGGAGAATTGGATTCAGAAGGTAGAAATAACCCGGGAAGAAAAACAAAAATGCAAGCAGTTTATATTCATTTCCCAGTGTTCTTTCTTTGGGTGTAGCTGCTTCTGTCCATCCTTGATCAATTGAAACTGAATTAGCTCTCTTTAACAAAGAGATCCACTTCCATCAGAATACATCCTCAAACAGAATCGTTGTTGAGGTATATAATGATCTCCTGGTTCTGCTCATTTCACTTAGCATCAGTTCATGTAAGTCTCGCCAGTCCTCTCTGTATTCATCCTGCTGGTCATTCCTTACAGAACAATAATATTCCATAACATTCATATACCACAATTTACTCAACCATTCTCCAATTGATGGGCATCCTTTCATTTTCCAGCTTCTAGCCACTACAAACAGGGCTGCCACAAACATTTTGACACATACAGGTCCCTTTCCCTTCTTTAGTATCTCTTTGGGGTATAAGCCCAGTAGAAACACTGCTGGATCAAAGGGTATGCACAGTTTGATAACTTTTTGAGCATAGTTCCAAATTGCTCTCCAGAATGGTTGGATTCATTCACAACTCCAGCAACAATGCATCAGTGTCCCTGTTTTCCCACATCCCCTCCAACATTTCACATTATTTTTCCCTGTTGCTCTAGCCAATCTGACAGGTGTGTAGTGGTATCTCAGAGTTGTCTTAATTTGCATTTCTCTGATTAGTAATGATTTGGAGCATATTTTCATGTCTACAAATAGTTTCAATTTCTTCATCTGAGAATTGTCTGTCAACTTCTCCTTTAGGAAGTTAGATGCTATACCATTTGGTGCATATATGTTTAATACTGATATTGCTTCATTGTCTATAGTACCCTTTAGCAAGATATAGTTGCCTTCCTTGTCTCTTTTAATTAGATCAATCTTTGCTTTTGCTTGATCTGAGATAAGGATGGCTACCCCTGCTTTTTTGACTTCGCCTGAAGCATAATAGATTCTGCTCCAGCCTTTTACCTTTACTCTGTATGTATCTTCCTGTTTTAAATGTGTTTCCTGTAAACAACAGATTGTAGGGTTCTGACTTTTGATCCAGTCTCATTTAAAAAAAAAATTTTAAATAACTTTTTTATTGACGGAATACATGCCAGGGTAATTTTTTTACAGCATTATCCCTTGCACTCCTGTTCCAATTTTTCCCCTCCCTCCCCCAGATGGCAAGCAGTCCTTTACATGTTAAATAGGTTACAGTATATCCTAGATACAATATATGTGTGCAGAACTGAACAGATCTCTTGTTGCACAGGGAGAATTGGATTCAGAATTGGATAAATAACCCAGGAAGAAAAACAAAAATGCAAGCAGTTGATATTCATTTCCCAGTGTTCTTTCTCTGGGTGTAGCTGCTTCTATCCATCTTTGATCAATTAAGGCTCTCTTTATCAAAGAGATCCACTTCCATCAGAATACATCCTCATACAGTATCATTATTGAAGTATATAATGATCTCCTGGTCCTGCTCATTTCACTTAGCATCAGTTCATGTAAGTCTCTCCAAATCTCTCTGTATTCATCCTGCTGGTCATTCCTTACAGAACAATAATATTCCATAACATTCATATACCACAGTTTACTCAACCATTCTCCAACTGATGGGCATCCATTCATTTTCCAGTTTCTGGCCACTACAAACAGGGCTGCCACAAACATTTTGACACATACAGGTCCCTTTCCCTTCTTTAGTATCTCTTTGGGGTATAAGCCCAGTAGTAACACTGCTGGATCAGAAGGTATGCACAGTTTGATAACTTTTTGAGCATAGTTCCAAATTGCTCTTCAGAATGGCTGGATGTGTTCACAATTCCACCAACAATGCCTCAGTGTCCCTGTTTTCCCACATCCCCTCCAACACTGTGATCCACATTCAGTTCCCACAGCCCCTCTCTGGGTGTAGATAGCTCTCTTCATCACAAGATCACTGGAGCATCAATCATCTCATTGTTGGAAAGAGTCATGCTCATCAGAATTGATCGTTGTATAATATTGATGTTGCCATGTACCACCTTAATATTTATCTCTAACACCTGATTGAATCATATCTATACCTAACTTATTTAATGTACTGTAACTTCTCTTCCCCTAGCACTGCACTGCCAACTTCTTTCTGTACAAGGTGGTACAGTGGATAGAGAGCTGGAAAACCTGAGTTCAAATACAGCTTCAGTGATGTATTAGCTGTGAGACCTTGAGCAAGCCACTTAACCTGTTTGCCTCAGTTTCCACAACTATAAAATGGGGATAATAAGAAAACCTGTCTCACAGGTTGTAGTAAGTATTAAATGAGATAATCTTTGTAAAAACACTTACCATGGAGTATCACATGTGGAAGATTAAAAATAAATTATAATTCTTTTCCTCCCTTCCCCTTCCTGCCTCCAGAGACCATTACCTCTTTACTCCTGCCTTTCAGAAAGAATTTTGTTTTGAAGTCTCAGCTCAGAGACTTCACTCCTGTGAAAACTTCTCTCATCTAGACTCCCTGCCATCTCCAGTCCAAAGTTGTCTTTCTCCCTCATTAAATTTGCCTACTACACTTTGTTTATTGCTCCTTTTCTCCCATCACACAAAACCATATGTTATACTTATTTGTGCATGTCATAGTCCCTCTGGTAGAAGTAAGCTCATGGAAGCCCAAAACTGTAGGATTATAATTTTAGTTAATAGATTTAGGGTTGGAAGGCTTTGAGAGATCATTTAATTCAGTTTGTCTATTATATAGATGAGAAAATAAAATTTTAAAATTTAGTGGCTTGCCTAAATTCACATAGGTAGTGAAGTAGTGAGACATGTTTGTTTTTAAAGTTCCTAACAATTCTGTTATCAAAGCAGATATTTAATAAACATTTGCTGAATTAAATATACCTTTTTTGTTGTTGAGTTGTTTTAGTCATACTCCATTCTTCCTGACCCCATTTTTATAGGGTTTTCTTGGCAGACACTGGAGTGGTTTTCCTTTTCTGAGGTCCCGATTTTACAGATGAAGAAACAAATATGCTTTTTAAAAAGCAACAAATTTAAATGTCATTGTTTCATAATTTAATTATACAAAAGAACTTTTCTGTGATTTCTCCCTCCCCGAAGTTATTTGATTAAACATATCCCAAGGCTAGTGAAATTACATTCTAATGTTCTTCTTTTGATAGGCTTTTATTTTTCTATTCTATCTCTGCATGTGAAGGTCACTCCAGAAAGACTTTTTTTTTTTGTTTGTTTTTCTACTTCCTTTATTTCTGTTTTGTTTTGGAATTAGGATGGGGAGAAGAGATAGTGATGAAAGTATTTCCATTCTTTTTACCCATTTCTTAAATCAAGGAAAAAATGAGGGAAACGGGCAGAAAAAAATTGAAAGTCTTCCTTATTCTTCTGGTTGAAACCAGCACTGGTAAGAAGGGTTGTAATGTTGTATTTTCTTCTGCATCAAATTTGTGAAAAGCTTTTTATTGGCTAAACAAAACAATATTTTAACAGATTAGCAATTATGTGATAGAATGATCATTCATACTTTTTGCTTCCCCAAATATTCTTAGAGCTTTTCTACTTTTGCGTTTTGAAGCTCTGATCTCATCATTATGTGTATGTAAGATCTACCCAGACCTCTTCATACCTGGTTTGATTTTATCCATTTCCTTCCATGAAGCCTTTACTAAAAACTTAGCATTTCAATGAATTTCGGCCTTGGAAGGGTTCTTAGTGACCATTCCATTGAAATACCTGAAAAAGGTATGCATGGTATTTCAGCCACACCTAAAGCAAATGAACTGTGGCCGGGTGACCAGGCGGTAGAGGATGTTGTGCTAGACTTGAAAGTCGGGAAGACCTGAATTAAAATCTTGTCTCAAATACCTATTAGCAGAATTGAGCAAGTCATTTGCTTAAGGTTCCTTATCTGTAAAATAAGAGGGTTGGGCTAAATGACCTTCGAGGTCCCTTTCTGCTCTGTATGCTCCTGTGAGGTCTAATAAGTAGTGATCCAACCTTAGCTTGAAGGCTTCAAGGAAGGAGTTCTGCACCTCCAGAGATGGCTTATTTCACTTGGGATAGCTCTAATTGCTTGGAAATTGTTGCTTGGATCAATTTTAAATTTGCTTCTGTAATTGCTCTTCATTCTTCCTTGTGCAGAAGAGAAAATTAAGTGAGTACCAGAACAACAGCACTATCCTTTACCATTGTTTGTCCCAGCTGACTTGAGGATAAGATTGGGAATGTCTTCTAGGGGCATAGGTTCATAGATATATAGCAAGAGAGGACTTAAAGGTCACCTTGTCCTAATCTCTCATTTTACAGAAGAGGAAACAAGGCTAGCCAGTTTAGGTGATTATAAGAAGTGAAGCAGCTTGCTGAAAATCCTACAGATAAGAAGTGGCAAAGCTGGGATTCTCATCAGTCAATTAGCAACCATTTGTGAAGCACCTATTCCACCTGCACATTCATTTTCAGGCCCAGATCTAACAAATTGGTCCCGTTGCTTCTTATAAGTGTAAATCATAAGTAATGATAGAGCCCCAGCACAGGACAAGAAAATCACCAATTTGAAAAAATATATAGCATTAGAATATTTTGTGAACTGGCCAACTCTGGTTCCAAGTTCCCTAGATTATTTGAAGGAAGTGCTTAAAATCCTAAATCCCCTGCTGTTGTCAGTTCTCTCTCTGGCAGGTTATTCTCATAAACATCAAATAGCCTCATGACTTTTTGAAATAATTTAATTTTCAGTTGAAGAGTAGATATAGCAGAAGTGCTGACAGAATCAGGAAATATGAGCCAAATTTTTCCTTTGTCAGATACAGTCACAGTCAGTAAAGATTTCTGATTTATATCTTGCCAACTGGTCCTAGATGACTCTGAAGGAGAAAGGAAAGCTAGTGACTTTGCACAGCCTTCCCTCACTTCAGTCCACTTCACTTGAAGTCATAGCATCACCTCCCAGATGTTGGGGCTCTCTTCAAGAAGGAAGGATAAACAACAACTTATTCCACATTCCCCTTTTTACCACTCACATGACCCCCCACCCTAGTTCAGACCCTTTTCTATCACCCCTAGGATTATTCTAGTGAGCTTCTAATTGACTTCTTCTTTGCTTGAGCTACATATATGTCCAGGTGATTTTCCATAATCAGAAATCTGTTTATACTTTTCTCCAACCTATGTAAATGTAAATATCAGACTATAACTCTGATAATATTATGCTCCGATTTGGGTGTCACATTTTTAGAAAGGATTTTGATAAGCTAGATCCAGAAGGCAATTAGGTTGGTTAAGAGCTTTGAGTTCATGTCATATGAAAGTCAGTAGAAAGACCATTATCCTGGAGCAGATATGACTTAGGAAGAATAAGATACTTTTCTTCTATTATTTGAAAGGCTACCATATGGGAGAAGGGTTAAATCTGATCTTTTAAAAAATTATTTTTTTTCTCAGTAACATTTTATTTTTTCAGTTATGTGTAAAGATAGTTTTCAACATTCATTTTTTTTTAGGATTGAATTCCCAATTTTTTTTCCCTCCTTACAATACTCCTTTCTAAGAGCAAGTGATCCTGATATAGGTTATATATGTACAATCATTTAAAAAATATTTCCATAAAAGTCATGTAATGAAAGAAAAATCAGAATAAAAGGGAAAAACACAAGACAGAAAAAAGCAAGCAAGAAAAAAATGGTGAAAATGCTGTGCTTCTATTCACATTCAGTTCTCCTTCAGTATGTAGATGGCATTATCTATCTCAGACTTGGTCTTTTTGACCCCCATGGGCTATTACCAGAAATGGTAGCTAGAAGCTGCAAAGAAGCAAGTGGAATAAATTCTGTCAAGAGGAAATAGGTTACTTTTTCTTGTAGGTAGACAAGTAAAAGTTCAAAAATTCCCACTTGTTGGGAATATTGTGGGAGGGATTCCTGTTTACTAGGTGTTTATTAGGACTAAGATATCCTTGATGAAATCTTGTGATCCAGTGTTAATTTGTCTTCTTTGACATTTGAATTCTTTGAATTCTTCAAATTCATAATTTTTTTGTACTGTGTTTAACATTTGATATATTACTGTTGATTCAATGACTGTAAGTAGTAGAAACATAGTTTTTAAGTTGTTAAAAATAGTGGTGTTATGCAAATTTTTATATAAATTTTTTCTTCACTCATCTGTAAGTTTCTGAGAAAGGAAAGATAAATCTCACAATAGGGATCACAGGGTCAAAGAGGATGAAGAATGCTGTAAATCTTATTGTATAGGTCTACATTGCTTATGAAGATGTTTAAACTATGAATTTTATGCTTTCTTTCCCATAGACTCAAGAATAAAGAATCATTCAGTCAGACAATCTTTGTCAGCTATAAGTAACCATATAGAGCATGGTCTGGGTGGAAGGTGAGAATCTCAGTGTTCTTTTAAGTTGAACTTCTCTTTCTCTGTTTTTTTTCTGTTTTCTCTCTTTTTTTTTCTTTTTGATAAATAATTGTTATTTGAAGCATTTTTAGATAATTTGGTACATTTCTTTTTTTGAAAACTTCCCACTCATAGCCAGTTGGGTCTTTTGAGCATTCTGCTTAACCCATTTGATTCTGTGACTAATAATCCTCTATTCCCATTCATTTCATTTTGGGTGGGGAGACTCAGGTCACTGAATAGCCTTAAGTTATAGATCTTGAACATAATGTGTGTAATAAATATTTATTGAATTAAGTGAATTGGGGAAAAACCACCTCAAGCAATGTTATTATCTAAGAAAAGATGTAAAATAGAATGATTAGGAAGCTAAGGGGATTGCGTGTCAATCACTCAATTGCATTAGGAAGACTCTTCCTGAGTTCAAATCTGAACTCTGACATTTATTAGCTGTGTGACCCTGGGCTAATCCCTTAGAACTTATTTGCCTCAGTTTCTTCCTCTGTAAAATGAGCTGTGGAAGGAAATGGCAAACCACACCAGCATTTTTTTGCTAAAAAACCCCAAATGTAGTCATAAAACATTGGACATGACTGAAACAAATTCACAAAAAGATATCACATTTGCACCCACAAAGTAGTTGAAGCCTGTTAAGGGATGGAAGAGGAGTATGTAAAGGACTGATATGCTTTCAAATACCTTAAGAGGACTCAAGGGCATAAGAACATGGCTCCTTAGCCACCTAGTCCATTTGTATATCTCTTCTCAGCAACAGTCTCCTTGCCTATTATGTAGATTGTAAGATCCCTAATCTGGAACTCTACCTTTTAATCTATTTCCCCAACACCTAGCACAGTACCTGACACAGAGTAGGGGCTTATTAAAGCTTGCTAAGTTAGATGATACTATGTCCTCATGTGCTGTTCTCCCCTTCCCTGGAAAAAAGCACTTAGGAGCATGAGCATGTTTCTAGGGAACGGGAGAGGACCTGTGTTCACTTCCTCATTTATAGGTACTAGTCTCCTAACTGCACCTTTAAAGTATCCTTGATATTAATAGGATGTTTGTACTGTTCCAGCTCACCTTCAATATCTTTATTAAGTCTTCAACCTAGTATTCTTGTATTTTGGGGCATATTTAGGCACTGTACACTTGGCTTGGGATTCTACCCAGAATCCTGGGAACAATTATGGACATCCCAGAGGGCAGGGATTGGTCTTCATGGATGTTCCACTAATTGAGGAAGTTAAGGAACACATTAATCATTTCTTGAGACTCTGTCCTAAAACTGGAATGAAAGTCTTAACAATCCATGCCCTCTAGAGACTTAGATTTTAATGAAAGAGATTATTTGTGCTCCTATGAGTGCAGAATGTATGGTAGGTAATTTGGGGAGGGATTGCCTTAGAATGATCAATTGTGACAGACTTGAATCTTTTCAACAATGAGGTGCTTCAAGGCAATTCCAATAAATTTGATGGAAAGTGTCATTTCCATCCAGAGAAAGAATTATGGAGTCTGAATGTAGATCAAAGCATAATATTTTCACCATTTTTTGTTGTTTGCTTTTTTCTCCCTTTTGATCTGATATTGTTGATATCAAATATTTGATAAATAAGGTATGGTAAGTATGGAAATAGATTTAGAAGAATTGCACATATTTAACCTAAAAAAAAAAAAAGAATATTGATGTTCTTGAAATTGATAGGGAAGTTTGGAAAAGAGGTGGGGGTGGGGGGAAGACCATTGTCTTGTTTAGGACGTGAGTTTGAGATGTCTCTGGGATAGCCACTTTAGAATTTTTAAAAACTAGTTTTATTGGAAGAACCAGTGAACATCAGAACTGCAAGGGATTCAGAAAAATTAAAAGTCCCAAAGATACTCTCTTTGGCAGTCTCATTGAACTCCCTGGTAGGAGATATGTTCCTGGGACCTTTGTGACATGATTAATGAAGTCAGCTTGACTTTCTGTCGCATGCTTCCCTCTTACCTACTGATCTACTATCTTTTTATTGGTAAACATGTTCTTCTAGTTAGTATCCTTTCTCTACGATTCAGTGCACCCACAACACTTTTGGGTACTCCCAGAACCTAATCAGAGAAGCCTGAATGCTCTTCATGTTTAGCTACAGACTGCTTTTTGGGAGCAAAGCTCCGATAGAGAAATCAAGAGATTTCTTTTCATTGAGGCTTATCTACTTTGAAAGCTAGGGTGTGTCTATGGAGGGGCAGGGTCTTTGGAGTCAAGAATTGAGTTCAACTATTGTCTGGTACTTACTAACTTTGAAACCACTAATAAATCACTTAAATTTAGTCACCTCAGGCAAAAGTTAGACTTGAGTTTATTGAATTGGTGTAGGAAGTACATACAGATGATTTTCATAGTTCTGGATCTTCCCCCAATTCCAATCTTCTCTAGTATTGATTTCTTTGCTTTTCCCTATATACACAAATTCTTTTGTCTATCCTAGACCAAGCAATGCATTCCTCATAGCATACCCGCTCAAGCTTAGTCCTCTTATCTTGTCACTGAATCCTGATCCTTTACTTTATTATTTAATTTTTTTTTCCAATTTCAATTCATTCAGTGTACCACCTAGTTGCTACTTAACAGACTTTACAATGATCTATTATTATCGTCTCTTTTATGGGGTGATACATGAACCCTAGATTTTTCATCATATTTCTCTATTCCCATATATTCATTTTAGGGGGTAGGATAGTTTGAGCTCAGCTTGCATAGTATTTGGTATTTCAGTATTTACTTTTTCCTTTGTTTAGCTACTACTACTACTACTACTACTACTACTACTACTACTACTACTACAACAACAACACTCATCTTTTCCAAATCTCTTTCATAAAGGTGTTTTCATCCTCATTTCATCAACATCCGCATTTGTTGATTTTCATTCAATTTCCATGCTTCTTTTTCTGGATGCAAATGGAATTTTCTGTCCAAAGTCTATTGGGATTGCCTTGAATCACTGAACTGCTGAGAAGAACCAAGTCTTTCATAGCTGATTACCTCAATTCTTGCTGTTATTGTGTATAATATTGAAATCATCTGTATGTACTTCCTACACCAATTCAATAAACTCAAGTCTAACTTTTGCCTGAGGTGACTAAATTTAAGTGATTTATTAGTGGTTTCAAAGTTAGTAAGTACCAGATAATAGTTGAACTCAATTCTTGACTCCAAAGACCCTGCCCCTCCATAGACACACCCTAGCTTTCAAAGTAGATAAGCCTCAATGAAAAGAAATCTCTTGATTTATTATCATCTTTGTTGCTATGAGTGATCTTGCTGACATTTCAGTCCCTCTAGATCTTCTTCTGCTTTCAAAGAGAAAATAAGCTTACAAGGATTATTATTCCAATACTGAGAACACCATTAATTGCAGTTTTGTGTTGTGTCTCCTAAAACTTTCTTATCTCTAAAATATGAGGGAATGAGTTATTTTTATCCTTGTATCTCATTTTTTTCTTTTATTTATTTTTAATAAAAATTGGTTTTTGAATAATGTTAGGAGAGAAAAATCAGAAAAGGGAAAACCCATGGGAAAGGGGGGAAAAAAAAAACCCTGAAAAAAAAAGTGAACATTGCATTTGTTGATTTTCATTCAATTTCCATGCTTCTTTTTCTGGATGCAAATGGAATTTTCTGTCCAAAGTCTATTGGGATTGCCTTGAATCACTGAACTGCTGAGAAGAACCAAGTCTTTCATAGCTGATTACCTCAATTCTTGCTGTTATTGTGTATAATATTGAACAAGATGAGATGAGATCTCTCAAGACAGTTGTGAAAATTAAGTAAGGCTTCATCTACTTCAGAATTGGAGTGGGCCTGAAGGTCCTTTAGCATCGATTCAAGGGCATACCTAAGTTCCCTTCATGCTACCCTCTCATGACATCATTTTCTCCCTACTTCAATCAAATAGGGGCAACTATGTACTTATTGGCGAAGTTCAATTTCTTGGGTAGTTCCCGAATTTAGAATGTAAGACTCTCAGCCAATGAGGATAATGGTCAGTTCTGGGAGAGGTGTTTGTGTTAGGGACTATTTAAAGTGTAAAACCTGTCCCAAAAGGTCCCTCCTCCTTTCGATTGCTTGCTTGATGGGAAGGAGCTTCTGTCCAGAACGTACAACAAACTTTTGCTTTGCTCCTAGAGATCTCTCCAGAACTTTATTAAATGGTGACCTCTCACTATTCTGAGTCACACAGTATATTTCTGGTTCTGCTTGTTTTGCTCAGCATCAATTCATGTAAATCTTTCCAAGCCTTTCTAAAATTAGCTTGTTCATTTTTTATAGAATAATAATATTCCATTATCTTCATATACCACAACTTATTCCCCAATTGATGGGCATCTATCCATTCTTTTTCCAAGTCTTTGCTACCACAAGAAGTGCTGTCACAAACATTTTTGCACATGTAGGTAATTTTCCCTCCCTTAGGATTTTCTTGGGATACAGACCCAGTAATGGCATTGCTGGGTCAAAGGGTATGCTTTCAATATAGTTCCAAATTGCTCTTCAGAATGGTTGGATCATTTCACAATTCCACCAGCAGTGTATCAGTGTCCCAGTTTTCCCACATCCCTTCCAACATTTATCTTTCTCTTTTCCTGTCATTTTAGCCAGTCTGAGAGGTGTGAGGTGGTACTTCAGAATTGCTTTTATTTGCATTTTTCTAATCAGTAGTGATTTAGAAGTTTCCTATGACTACAGATGGCTTTAATTTTGTTATCTGAAAATTGTTCATAGCCTTTCACCATTTATTAATTGAGGAATGACTTGTATTATACATTTGTATATTTTAGAAATGAAACCTTTATCAGAAATTCATAGCCTTGTATCTCTCAATGCTATCTTCCCCTTTCTTCTTAGTGTTTGGTTAAGTTCTATCTTTGGATTTAAAAAGAGGTTTAATTTAAAGATTATTCCTGAGTCCACACTCTTACCACAGATAGCCTAAGCATTCTTCCACTTGGAATCCTGTTACTATAAGCATTAAGGGAGAAGAAGCATGATGGAAATGAGGTCAAGTCAGGAAAGTTAATCGGTGGAGTACCAAAACACCCTTAATGATGCAGGGCTAGGGTCAGGAAGAGTTGAGTAAAAATGTACCCTCAGACATTTTATTAGCTGTATGACTCTGGGCAAGTCACTTCACCCTGTTTGCCTTAGTTTCCTCATCTGTAAAATGAGCTGGAGAAGGAAATGGCAAACCATTCCAGTATTTCTGCCAAGAAAATCCCATATTGGATACAACTGAAAAACAACCCAATCACAAGATATGGGGAACAAGTTCCCTCTCCTCCTCTTTTTCCAGATGTCAATCAGCATACTGAAGGAATGCTTCGATGGCAACCTCACTTGGTGTCCACTAAGACTGCGGTCCAGTTCAGTTAAATTTTCTTGATGTATTCCTTGGCAATAGTTTCTGTATTGTTTGCATTATATCAATCTCCTTTGGTGTTGCTATAGTGCAAAAATCAAATCTCCCTCATAACAATGGTATAAACTCAAATTTATTTGATGCTTTATGTTTCCCAAGGTACTTTTTCCCCAATAACTCTGTGAAGAAAGTATCTGTGAGCTACTTTCTAGGTCCTGTTTTTTGTTTTTGTTTTTTTGCTTTATTACAGTTTGCTTTGGCAATTTTGCTGTGATTTGGATTTTCTGTGCTAATTGGGGGTGTTCTCCATCTGCTTTTGGCTCTGCCACATTAATTCTCCTGATTATATACTATCAGCAGTTTTCATTCTTACAGCATTTCCCATTTGTACTCTTTAAATACTCGAGGCAACAAGGTGGTTTACTGGACCTGAAGTTAGGAAGATGAGTTCAAATTTTAACCTAGACACTTAGTAATTGTGTGATTGTGGTCAAATCATTTAACCTCTGTCTCAGTATTCTCAACTGTAAAGTAATAATAGTGATGATGATGATGATGATGATATTTATATAGTACTTATTATATACCAGACACTTTGTGAAATGCTTTACCATTATGTCATTTGATCCTCACAACAATCCTGGGAGGTAGGTGCTATAATTATTATCCCCATTTTACAGATGAGGATAAAATGGAGATAGTAATGCTTATCTTCCAGGATTGCTATGAGGATCAAAGGAAATAATATTTGTGAAGTAATTATCACAATGGCATAGGATAAGTGCTTAACAAATATTTGTTCCCTCTGCTTCCTCCAGGCTCCCCCAACTTACATTCATCCTGGCAGATTGGCTCTCCAGAGGGGTGATTACTATTCAGGATTCCAGAGGGTGACCCTGTAGGGCTTTGTCAAAAATAAGCTCCATGCATTTTTATCAGTTGTTTCCCATGCTACAAATGTTATCCCTCATCTCCAGCTCCTGGCCTCCAGAGGGAAGGTGGGGCAAGAGAAGCAGAGGTTCTCCTTTTTTTCTGTAGACCTCTTTGTCCTCAGTTTGTCTGTTCTTAGCTGGGTGCTTTGTCTCCTGCTGGTCTAGTTTCTTGAGGAATGTGATCAATGGGGGCAGAACGGGGAGGAGAGGAAAAAAAAAATCAAAATTTTCACTTCTCTCTCCAGTAATTCCTTTGAACTTTGAGTTCCTTCGTCAATAAGTTGGTCCAAGGCTCCACTGATTTACTGTTGAATTTAAATAATAAGATATATGAAGATGTTTTTTATGTCATCTGCTTTTCATCCAATGGCCTAGGTCTATGGTTCTTTCAAATTGATGCAAGTTTTGTTCACACATTGTGATGAGGTTATGGGAAAATTTCTTAATATCTACTTTCACTCTGTTGATTGGGTAGATAAGTGGTCCATCCGAAAGAGCACTGGGCTTGGAATCAGGAAAACTTATCTTTTTGAATTCAAATCCAACTTCAGGCATTTTTTTGTTGTGTGACCCTGGGCAAGCCACAGAAACCTGTTTGTTTCCTCATCTGTAAACTGAGCTGGAGAAGGAAATGGCAAAACCACGCCAATATCTTTGTCAAAAAAACCCCCAAAGAGATCATAAAGATTCAGACATGGCTGTAAAATAACTCAACAGTAAAAAAAAGAATATTATCAACATTTAAAATGCTATCAATATTATCAGTTGCTTATTTGAAATTCTCCAAAAGCTTTCAGATTCTGCTACTGTCAGTGTCTTTTCTAGATACCTGTTATAATTTTAAAATCGTATTTATATGTGTGTTTAAAATATTTTTTCTCCTTTGTTAAGCTTATCTTACTTGAATTTTCTCTTACTGTTAATGTTTCAGATGTTTGTATTTTTCTATTGTGGGCATAGGTAGGAAAAATTTTACAGCAAACTCCTACTCTACTTGTGATTGTAATTGTGGAAGTGAACTTTTAGTGTAAGTCTATATTAGTGGAGTTCATCAAGCAACAAAAATATTTATTTAAAAATTCAATTTTATTTTCATATCAGACCTTCCCTGACCTTGAATTGAGAAAAAAAAAAAAACAAACCTAAAAAAACATTAAAAACTCATTATAAACATGTATAGTCAAGCAAAACATTCTCACTTTAGCTATGTGCAAAAAAAATAAAATACTCAACAAATTAAATGCCTCAGTGCTTTCAGAGGATCTCACCTCTCTCTCTACTGTGAAGAATGCAGAAATTAAATCCCTACCCTGTTCCTTCTCTTAAGGATTTATAGAGAAAAACATACATATATAGAAATTAGACAAAATGCATACTAAGTAACATGATGACTTTTATCAGACTTATAAGAAGTGATACTTGAGTGGAATTTTGAAGGAAACCTGGGATTCTAGAGGGCAGCTAAGTTGCTTCATGGTACACAGAGTACTGAGGCTGCAGTTAGAAAGATTCTCTTTTTGAATTCAAATCTGACCTGAGACACGAGCTGTGTGACTCTGGGCAAGTCACTTAACCCTATTTGCCTCAGTTTTTTCATTTGTAAAATGAGCTAGAAAAGGAAATAGTAAACGATTCCAGTATCTTTTCCAAGAAAACTTCAAATGGGCTTATGACTGAAAAATAGCTCAACCACAAAGAGGGGTTCTAAGGGTCAGAGTTGAAGAGGGAGGGTGCAATCCGGGACATAACATATACAAAGACAAGAGGATGAGAAATGGAAAGCCATAGACATGATGTAGTATTGTATAAGGGACAGCAAGTTCCTGAAAGATCTTGGTTCCAAATATGGGCCAGGTGATGTATTATGCATCTAAAGCTGAAATTAGTTAAATTCTAAGAAAGTCATCACCAGGAAGTGGACAACTATGTAGTTATTATTATTATTATTATATTTAGCATAATTTTTAGTATTAGTATTTTTAGTATTATTATTATTGTTAGTAGTAGTGGTATTTTTAATATTATTATTATTATTAGTAGTAGTATTTTTAGTAAAAATATTATTTTTAGTATGTTCTACCAAAGTACAGAGGGATGGAAGCCTGAATTTGTGGAGGTACATCTACGTTCTCCTTCCCTCTCCTCCTCCCCATGCCCCATGAAATCCTTGATCTTTGAAGTATTAAAGTGAGCATGAAATAGGCAGTTTGAGTAGTGAATCACTTTCCCTTCTTCTGGAAGTTTAGGTAGTGATTTTTTTTTTTTAATTTGTTTTATTTGTGGATTATTTTCACCATTGCTCTCCATCAGAGTAAATGCTTGAAAATAAACTCAACTGTGACTCATCAATTATTTCATTTGCCCTTTTAAAAAAAAAATCTTCTCTTTGTTCCCAAAATATAGAATATTTGAAGTTTTAAGAAAAAGAAGAAAATATTGGAGTAATTTTGGTTCACAGATAAAAGATTACTGTATAATTCCAAGTACCAAAACAATGCATCTTAACTTAGGGGAAGGAGCCCAATTTTTGAGAAATATAACTACCCCTTTTCAGCAATTTTCCATGGATTTTTCCCCCACTCTATTTTAATTGTAATTGGTCCTTGTGGAGAAATCTTTTTTTTTTTTTTTTTTAAAGCTTTGTTTTTATATGCTTTGTTTTTAGTGTGTTTTATAGAAATTAAATGCATTAGCTTTGGGTCTGTGAACTTTTAAAAAATATTTTGATTATTATATTTCAATATAACTAGTTTTTTTAAACCTGATTAATTTGTTCATTTAAAACCATTATTCTGAGCAGTGCTTAGGTTTCACTGGACTGGTGCAGTTTAGTGAAATATATTTCTGTACCCATCTCTATGTATGTATATTCTCACCTCCCTTTGACTAGATAGAATGAGGTACAAGTGTCATGTTCTTCACTTACTCTTTTTTCCTTGTTTGTATAAATATCTATTTATATATTCAATTATGTGAGATAATTTCCTCAAATCTTTCTTTCCCTCTTCACCTCTCTTTCAATATATATATATTTTTCTCCCTTTCAAGATCATTGAGTATAACAGAACCCAAACCAGGCTTTCTAGCTTATTAGACTATCACCATTAATGATGACAAGAGTTCTGAAGGGATATATTTATTATCTTCCTAGAATTTAAATACTTTATTTTTGTTTAGTGCCTTTGTTTCTTTGACTTCTGTGTTTATACTTCAAAGTTTCTGTGCAGCTCTGGCATTTTCAGTGGGAATATTTGATTGGAAGTCAAATATTTACAGATGCCCATCTTTCCTTCAAGCTAAACATATCCACTTTTTCTTTCTTCAGTATTTTAAGAAAAGAAGAGGTTTTCTTTGATATAATATATTAAGAATGTTTAACAAGGATATAATGGCACTTAGTTTCTCTGGACACAGGTATCTTCTTGTCTCCTCAGGCACTTGCCAAATCTGAGACCCAAACTCCAAATGAATAGGACTTTTTATGTCCTAAACTTTTATTTTCCACATCCTTCATCCTTTGTATGTTCCTTTTTTTCTTTCCATTCTTTAAAGGAACATATCCTAATTCCCGTATCACTTTGGGTACCTTCTTTTTGAATCTTCCAGTTGGTTAATGTCTTACATTAGTAAGTTTACAAATGTAGTTTACAGACTTGGAAGCAGTTAAATGGCCCAGGGCTGGAGTCAAGACTCATTTTCTTGAGTTCAAATATGGCCTCAAATACTTCGTAGCTGTATGACCCCAGGCAAATCACTTAAAGCTATTTGCCTCAGTTTCTTCATTCTTCATCTATAAAATGAGCTAGAGAAGGAGATGGCAAACCACCCCAGTATCTTTGCCAAGAAAATTCCAAATGGGTCATGAAAAGTCAGACATGACTGAAAACAACTGAAGAATAAGAAGTTTTGAGAACTAGATGAATATGACTTTAGATGTCATGTAACCAGGGAGGGGAATCCAGCAGTTCTATCATTTACCTAATTCTGGACACTCAACTTCTTTGTATTGTTATTATTTGGCAGTTTCATGCTAGACTTCTCATTACATATAGTCCACTGAAATCTTTTACATATGAAATGTTTTCTAACCACTTATATGGTTAGAAATAATGTATTTGTATCTTATCTTATATATAGTATTATTATATAATATAATATTATGATATCATACTTATATAAATATAAAATAATATAATGGTTATGTTATAACTATTTCTAACTATTCTAACTAAAAAGCCATATGACTTTTGCTTTGTACCTGTGAGGTCTTTGCAAACTCCAATGTGGGAATTCTCACTAATTCCTATTAGAATTATTTCATCTTGTTACATTTGTTCTACCCATCCTTCCAGAGCCTGATGGACTCTTGGATCCTCTTTATATTATATGTTGTCTATTCCCCCATTATCCCTCACAAATTAGATCAGCATTCCTTTCTGTCTTTTGACCAAGCCATTGATAATTATTTTGAGAGAGAGCCCTGTGAAATTCTTCTATTAACTTTTTTTCAGGTTAATGATTCACTAAGTATCACTTTTGGAATCTGGTATGTTACCTTGTTCCAAATTTATCTTTTATCATCTTGTCTTGTGTTCTTGATTTTATTCTCTGCCTCTGTGGGGTTTTGTTTCTTCAATATCACCTTTCTTTACCCAATCTTCAACATTTCTCTTTCCAGTCACAATTACCTACAAATGTACTTATGTTTTCATGCCTTTCAAACTTTTTAATTTCCCTAGATTCTTGCAAATAATCTTTTTTCCTTTCTTTACTTTGCTGCCATACTTCCAAAAGAATAATTTATTTTGGAGATTGGAGACCATGTTTTAGGCATCTTTGCATTCCTACTGTATCTTACACCGAGTAAGAACTCAAATAATATTTGTCAAATAAATATATTTTCCATTTTTATAAAATGAAAAATGAAGATGGCAAAAATTTTGTGAAGATTTAAAAAGACCTTACCAATGGATCATGGAAATTTATGTAGGACAGCAGATATGTGGCCTGAAAGAAATGATCAGACATAGAAGAAAGGAGGCAGGTTTCTTTTAAAGATAAAAACATGACCTGTATTATTTTGACTTTGATAACTATGAGACAAGCAGTGATGGAGAACTTCCTTTCTGGCTCTTATCATGCACCTTATAGAATGATTGGCTGGCCATTGCCTTTGATCCTTTGATCTTTTTGCCCTATGTCAGATATCCCATTGGCACTGTACCTCTAGTAGCACTGCTTGAACATAGACAAGACGTCATGAAAATGCTTAGGGATAATTGTAGGTGAAGAAGGGGCTTTTTCCTTTTGATTATCCTTTTGTGCAGTTACTCTGTGACTTCTGTTGCCTTCCTAATATTCTGAGCTCCTATGTGATCCATTTAATAGTTGTGCAAATAACCTGGATTCTGGCCTAACACACAGAGTGATTGCGAATCTTCTTGATTTCATGGTTTTGTACTTGCTTAGGTAGGGGTTGTCTTAAAAGGCTAGCTAAAATATTAGATCAAATATTAGCCCTATATCTATACATGGAAGAGCCATTACAATACATGCATTATAGAGAAAATTGCTCTCTTTTTAATGTGGTATTAGTCTGCCACTTTAAAATCAAAGTTTTAGTGGGATTCCCTATCTAAATATAAGTATCCTAGTTCAAATTATGTACTATACTCACTGTACTGATACTGTGGCATTCTCCTGCTCTTTTCCTTGAATTCTCAGTTCAGATATGTTGGAATGAATTTTAAAAAACTTAAGAATCCCTTACTGAGTGCCAAGCACTGTGTTAAATTCTGGGGCTATAGATAGGAAAGGGGAGTAATTCCTGTCCTCGAGGAATTCACAATTCTAATTAGGAGAGACAACATATATAGCAAGATTTTGCTGTCTGGAAATCACAAAGGTACAAGAGAGAGGATGAATATTTAGTGTTTTTTTTTTTTTCTTAATTAAACATATTCTTCCTTGGAGGCATTGATCAAGTAATATGCAAAAGTATTTAACAATATTTTGTACTCCATTTGGACACCTTGTAGTATATAATAGCAGACATTATGAGAGTGACCCAGCAATATTCAGATGTATTTAATTAATTTTTTACTCATTTGGCTATCTTATGGCATATAATAGCAAGCATTATAATAACTATTATTTTAATAAGTGCTTTAAATTTTGCAAATATGACCTTGTATTATACCCACAATTACTCTGGAAGGTAGTGCTGTTTTACAAATGAGTAATGAGGCTGAAGAAAATTAAGTGACTTACCAGGGTCACACAGCTAATAAGTGTCTGAAGCTGGATTTGAACTCATATCTTTTTGATTCCAAGTCCACTTAGCTGCCTCTCATATATATAATTTTAATAGGAAAAAAGTCATTGGTTAAATGAGATCTTAGGAATAAATGTTTATTTTGTAAATTTTTATTGAAACAGGGTGTGATGCTGAAATTATTTCAAAATGAATGGAATCCTGTATCTGTAAGATCAGATTGAGATATGTTTGTTCAGATCTTCCTGTTGGAAATATGAACATTCTTTAGCATATATATTGTCTCTATAGTTTTACATCAAAGTACACTTGTAAAAGTTACTTGTTAAAAAAAAAAAAAAGCTATATTATCTTGTCAGGGTGGAACATTTGTTAAGTACATCTCCTATGCAGATTATGGGTATAAAAAAAATCAGTGACATCTTGGATAAGGAAAGGGATTGTTTGATCACTCAATCAGTTTGTTGAGGGTGACAGGTTTCTGTCAGAACTTTCAAAATCATCTCTGTGTAGACATTGTGAATAACCTCACTGATACCTTGTTGTAATGACCAGAGACCTCTCTCACTTAGGTGTCAGTCACATAGGCTACTCCCAAAATAATTAGTTGGTTTGGAATATCTTCTTAGAGATTGGCTTTCTGTACTGGGGGTGTCCTAAAAAATCAATCAATTGCCTTATACTTTAGTGGGAGGAACTATCCATTACCAAAATGATCAGACAGAACTATTCATATCTCTTTTTTTTTTGCCTTCTCCTTTATTCTGGAGAGATCTTGAGGGTAAAGTAGCCATCCATTACCAAAATGATCAGACAGAACTATTCATATCTTTTTTTGCCTTCTCCTTTCTTCTGGAGAGATCTTGAGGGTACAGTAATTTCCATTCCTCTTTCCACAATGCATCATTTTCTTAGAATAGACATATACTTGCCTACATGCCCTGAGAAGGAATTCTTAGACAATGTACTCCCCCAACTCTAGCTTTCTGATTTAAAGATGGAGGGGTTTCCTAGATAACTGTAGCCTTTGGATTTAAGGGAAACAGTCCCTCTTGCAGTGGACAGTTATCAGGCCAATTTGACAGGAATGTGATGGGAAATAATATGAAATGGCAGAAGAAAGGATTCATGTTTTATACCAAAGCGCTTTAAAGACCAAGCTGAGAATTCTGTATTTTGTCCTAGAGTTATTAGGAACCACTGAAGAATTTTGATGGAGGAGTTTATCATGTTAAATGTAAGAAGTGGAGATCATCTAATTCCACCTCCATTTTACAGATGAGGAAACTGAGACCTAACTTGTTCAGAATAGTGAATGGCAGTGTTTTAAGCAGTATCAGTGATATTTGGAAAACAAGTTGGAAAGGAGAGATAAAAGAAAGTGGAATGTCCTTTGATTATCTTTTACTCTTACAACATTATAATCCCATATCCTATTTTGATTACATACCTTTCTGATGGCCTACATTGTAACATTTCCTTTTTGGAAGGAATATATCACATCTATTTAAATTTACTTTGTATTTTTACAATGATTTTTGGGTGACTAAACCCTTGATTTTTAGTGGACTTTGTTATTCTCTGAATCACAGTCAAAGGCCATAACAGGAAGAATACTAATTTTTAAAAGATAGAGTTTTGGTTCAGGGACCTACTTTGAGTCATTGAAAGAATTCCAACTTTTCTCAAAGATAATATCCTAATCCTATTCAAAGCAATAGAGTGAAATGTTGATTAAAAATGATTGCCCAAGCTACAAATCCTAATGGACCAGATATACAGGTTATTCATCCAAGCTGTACATAGCTGTACAACAGCTTTCTTCTTTCACTTGCTATATTTTTGCCCCAGGGAAAACCATCACAATGATTTTTTTTGAATAGGAATTAATTTTAGAAGCTCTAGAATATTGGGGGGCTCACAAGATCAATAAAATGTGACTCTACTGCCATAAAAAAAGCAGAAAAACCATTAGGATGCTCTTGGTTAATGGTTTTCAAAGTAAGTCCAGTACCCTGAGCATCATGATAGTTTTATCTGAGGGCTTTGGCCTGACCTTACTAGATAAACCAATTAGAGGGTGATGAAAGAAATTGTATCTGCAGTACCCAGTTGTGGTTCATCATAGTGTAGTGGATAGAAAACTCCTAGATTCAAGTTTCAGGACGTCTCCAGCATATATGTGGCTTAGGTGACCACAACAATTTTCCTAAGACTACAGATTATGAGCTCTGCACTAGTAAATGGAGTTTCTTTAAGGGGAATCCAACGATCTCAGATATGGTGTTACTCAACTTTTCCATTCTTCCCTATCCTTCCCCCAAAATCACCACCAAAGTAGTTGTACAATTCAATTCAATTTAATGAGTATTTACTAAACTTACCATGTGCCGGGACCTAAACTACACAGAAGACAAACATGAGAAGTGGGATGTGGTGGTGGGGGGATTACCTTCTACTTGAATATTTTAAAAGTCCCTGCCTTTTCTCTTCTCTTATTTGTCAGTTGCCCAGTGGTTCTTTTGAGATACACACACTGACAACAGAAAATGATACAATATTTTAAAATCGTAGCAGGGTTAGGCTGGAATCTCCCTCGATCTTGTATATACAATTTGTAGCCAACATTAAAGCAGATGTGTTCTGTGAAGTCAAATACTTACCACGGTCCTTAGTCACATCATGTTGAAGCAGTAGGAAGAAGGCCTGCCAGACAAGGCTGAAAGCACGATATAGCTTGAAAGGGTAGTTACTTTCCTCCTTCAGGGTGTCCTGAAAAAGACAGGAGAGGAAATGGGAGCTCTCCCAATTATTGATGCCCTCCTGAGATTTAATCACATTAGGCAAACTCAGGACTAATTTAAGTATATTGCTACGCTTTATCTTGGAAGATGGAGGGATCTTAACAGAGCCTTTGGAATCCCTTGCTCTAACAAGATTCAGAAAGTGTCATCTCCCTTGATTCTCTCCTTCAATTTTTATTATTAATTTTTTTTTGCTCCTTCCCAGAGAAAAATTACTTCAGATTTAATTTGTTTATAAATCCTATATAATTCTCAATATAAATCGATTTTTCCTTCCTTCCAGTAGGATGTGATATTATCTGCCTGGATATACCTGTTGCTGTCATTGGGGGAACACACCTTTTCTACCCATTATATGATTTTGAAGTGTTTCTATGGCTGAAAATTCAATTTCCTTTCAAAAAGCATTGGAAATAGCTCCTGTCAAGTACTGTATTAACTAGTATAGTAAGTATAGCACTACTCTTGATGTCTGGAAGACCTGAATTCAAATGCTATCTTAGAATAAATAGCTGTGTTGAATTTCAGCTTGAAATAATAACTATACTTACCTTTAAGTTATTCTGAGGATCAGTGAGATGATTTATGTAAAATGCTTTGTAAAGCACTATTTAATTGCTAGCTCTTATTATTTGTAGATTCTAGGATACAGAGGAAAACAAGAGTCCTTCCTTGCATGTAGCTTATGATATGCTATTGAAGTGTGTATGGTGGTGAGGAACAATATGTACACACAGATGTAAAAAAGATGGGATTTTAAAAAACCCATAAATTTAAATTAATGTAAATTAAAGTATATTTTATATTACAAAATCACAAAAAACCATTTGTAAGAATAAATTTAAATAAACATAAATATAAATTTTGACAGGATACGGTAATTAGGACATTGTATGATCCTGGGCAAGTTCCTTAATTATGTTTGTCTTAATTTTCTCATTGGTAAAGTGAACTAGAGAAGGAAATGGCAAAACACTGTAACATCTTTGTCAAGAAAACCCCAAATGGGCTCAAGAAGGATCAGACATGACTGAAAAATGATTGAACAAAGAGAAAATTAGGAAAAGCTTCATATAAGAGATGACATTGGAGGTGTCTTGAAGAGACCTAGGAAATGATGAGAAGTGACAGATTGCTTTCCTGTATCAAGGAGGGGAGGCTGGAAATGAAGAGGTGGGTATAATCAATCTAGAAAGGTAGGCTGTTGGGAGGGGTTGTAAATGCCAAACAGAAGACTTCATTTTATCCTAGAGGCCACAGGAAGCCTCTAAAGTATCTTGAATGGGAGAGGAAAAGGGAGTCAATCGTCTGATTTGTTTCTTAGCATATCAGGTGTGGCAGCTATGTGGAGGAGGAACAGGAAAGAGCAAAGGTTGGATGCTGGAAAATAGATTACAGTGGGAGGTAATGATGGCCTGAAGAAGGGTGGAGAATTCATCATTATGAGACTCTCTTTAAGAGATTTAGGCTGGTCCTTGGCCCTCTGTCCATCACTGTCTCATACTTGAAATCTTTTCAGCTTTGCAGGATGTGCTACAGTTTGTTATTTCCTGGGAAAACCTTCTGCAACCCAGGATTTTTTAATTTACCCAAAGAGTGTTTTGGTGGAAGTATAAAATGAATGCATTTTAAAAAGTTTAAAAAGAAAAAGTTTAGTATTTCATAACTTGGAAAAAATCTGTGACTACCCCTGTAGATATAAACTTGACCTCTCTGGTCTGGAAAAAAGACTTAGTTTATATTTACAATAAGAATTTCATTCAAATACAGTGCCTAGCTGAAGAACACTGAGTATTAGAGTTACATGACTTCTGAGAAACAGTACATCTCATTTTGCCTTTTATTCCTTTAGCAAGCCTTTAAGACCCAGAACAATGTTGAAAAATATCTTTACATGCAATTGGAAAAATAAAATAGTATTGAATGAAAAAAAAAAAAAAGACAAGTGTATCTTTTTCACCTGGGACTTTTCCTGTTTCCCTTAGTAACTAATGCCCCAACCCATGAAATAATTTTCTGTTTATTTTTCACATGGCCTATATTTACTTATCTCAGAACATGTATCAATCGTAACCCTTTTGAAAGCAGGTATTGTCTTACTAGCATTGTGTTTGAATGTTTGTTGAGTTTTTAAAACACTTTTTAAAAAATTTAATTTTTTGGTTACATTTTAAATTCTGAATTGTTTCCCTCATTCTCCCTCCATTCCACACTAGAGAAGGCCACCATTTGATTTGTAAATATATGTAAAACCATACTATGCATACTTCTATTTATTACTGTGATCTATCATTTTTAATCCTTTTATTGAACCCTATTTACTAAATATAACATAGTGATAACCTTGATTGGTGGCCAATGATAGACTCATGATATGAATTGTTATGGTAGAGGATAGAATCCTAAAACTCCTCTTAAAGTTTTTCTTTATGGAGGGCTCACAAGTTTTCTAATAACTTCATTTTCACCAGTTTTTACTCTGATGTAAGCTCCTTGAGGTAGACTGCCCCTTTTCTTAGCCCTTAGCATGTATAATATGCACTTATTAAGTGTTTATTGAATTTAATTTAATTAGATAAACAATAACACAAAGCACAAAAGCACCTATTTCTAGTAGGGCAATGTGTAGTTATAACATTTCATCTTCTTGAATAAATACTAGACTATAAACCTTCAAGAAGCATTTGAAAACCTCACTGGCCCCTTCCCCTCCAAGATTACTTTCCATCCAATCTTCTTGTATGTATGTACATTCTCATAGGCAGCTTAGTGGCACAGTGGATAGAATGTTGGACCTGGAGTCAGGAAGACTCATCTTCATGAACTCAAATCCAGCTTCAGACACTTCCTCTCTGTGTGACCAAGTCACTTAATCCTCTTTGCCTCAGTTTCCTCATCTGTACAATGAGCTGGAAAAGGAAATGACCAACCTCTCCAGTATCTTTGCCAAGAAAACCTCAAATGAGGGGACATAAAGTTAGACATGTCTCAAAGCAAGTGAACAAATGTAGCTGGTGGCTTTTATCTCCTGCATTAAAATGTGAATTCTCATTTTCAGGAAATATGTTTTTTTTCTTTCTTTGTCACACTGTTGCTTGGCGCCATGCCCAATATAACAGTAAAAGTTTTCTTGATTGATTGATACAACAAAGAACAGCAAATGATAGGCACTGTAAAGTTATAACATGACACACATTAGTTTCATAAAATCGTGGATATTGAAATAAACGGACTATCCTAGATGACCCTGGAGGTTACCTGATCCAGTTTTACACAGGAGGAATTTTAGATTTGAACCCAGAACCTTTGAATCAGTATATACTGTTTCTACGGCACTTTGAAGTATAAAGTGTAAAAGTATAAAAATTTTGTTAGTTGTTTTTGCTAAAATGCAGGTCTTCTTTATATCCCACTTTTGATCCCTTCTTTGTGTTTAAATCTGCTTGTAACACTATTTGTGTAATTTTGGGTGGGTCCTGTACCATCCTTGGGCTTCAATTTCTTCAAATGCTAAATAAGAAGGCTGAGGTAGATGGCCCCTGGGGTCCATTCCAGCATTAAATTTAAGATCCTGTGTTTCCAAACTTCAATAATATTATACTTTAGTTAAGGAAATACTTTATTAAAGTCCTACTTAATATCTATTTAGTGTAAGTGTAAGTGTGTAAGTGACACTAGGTCTTCTGAAGTTTCTCCCATCAAGATATAATAAGCTTTAGCAGGCCCTACTAATCTGGGAAGGAAAGGAATAGCAAACCAGCCTGTTGACAGGCTTACTTTTGTCCAAACATTCATGTAGGTAAATATGGAAAAATAGGCTGGATAAGCAGAAGATTTTTCTGATATGAGATAAATTTCTTTGTGCATGGTGATTGACTATAGGATCGAAGGGTTATTATCATAACCGCTCTGTGATCTACTAAGGCATAGAGATTATCAAATATAAGTGAAAGCATACATCTTTTTATATTTAAGGACAAAATAGGATAATAGTTCTCATTTTATAGATGAGGAAACTAAAGTCCAGAGAGATTAGTTAAATGAAAGAGAATGTCTCTGTATGTAGAAGGTACTTTTGTAATTTCTCAAGGTAAAAATGTTTTAAGAATATTGACCCAGTAAGGAAATTCTTATTATATTTTAGACTAAAATTTAAAATAAAAAAGTATAACAAAAAGAAGTTGCATATTATATGTATATACATGCACAAGTACACACGTACATGTATGTATATGTGTGTGTGTAGATAGGTAAATAGATATGCTTCAGATAGATATACTTTGAAATCTTAGAGCAGGAATATACCTCAAAAGTCATCTAATCCATGCCCTCCTCTTAACGTATCTAGAAACAGATCTATAGATAGAAGTTGAGATCAATCTGATACAGTGAATGGAAAGTTCAATCTGGAATCTCATCTCTGCCACTTTTTCCATGTCTGAGCTTGGCCAGATGAGTGTCTTCTATTGATTTCAACTGTCTGTATTTTTAAACAGGAGGGTTGCAAAGCAAGGGATTTCCAAAATCTCCTCAATTCCAACATCTTAGGATTCTAAGTGATTCATTCATCCAAGCTAATATAGATAGTGGCAGCCACAAAGTCTGTTTCACCCACCATCTTCTTGAGAGGTTGTGTATAAATTTAATGGTTATAAATAGAATTGAAGAGCCATGTTACACAGTGTATAGAGTGATGGCCTTGGAACTAGGAAGGTGTGTAATCAGATATTGTTCTTTTCAAATGCTAATTGTGACCACAGGAAAGTCATATAACCACTCAGTGCCCCTATATAATTCTCTAAAACTACAAATCACTGAGAAGTAATTGATCTACATTATGGAAGGGGTTTCTAGACATTTAGCATAGTACATGGCACATGGTAGCTACTAAATGAAATGTTTATTGCTTAAATGAAATCACAGATCTGGATCCAAAAAATATTTCTTGTTTGAGTGGATCAGGAGAAGCCACTATTTGAAGGAATGCTGTGGGAAATTATGAAGAATTCTAATTTTAGTTTCTTTTTAAATGAGTGATATATTAAATGTCTACTATCCACAGAAGGTATGCTCTATATTTTGAATTTTTAAGTAGAGCTTATGTACACATAGATCTTATTTTCATATGATTTTTTAAAATAAAAAAGTAATGCATTGATTTTAGTCTAGATAAAAGGATTGAAACTATATTTCCCCCCCACTTAATGACATTTTATTTTTTCCAATTACATGTAAAGGTAATTTTCAATATTTATTTTTGTAAGATTTTGGGAAAACTATGTTTTTACTTTTAGAAAAAAAAACTCACTGATGAACTGGATCTCCTTTAACTCTTTGTTTCTACAGAAAGTTACATAGCTGTTTTTCTATTAATCAGAGTTTATTTGATTTATTACTATTCATTGTATATGCAAGTTCTAAAACGGAACTCCAATTATTTCACCCTCCCATCCTTTTATCCCTCCTGTGGCAACTTTGTCTCTTTAAAAGTTAAAGTAGAAAGAAAATTTTTCAAGAGCAATCATTTGTCTGTAATATAATCAGCAAGAAGAAATGGAATGCCAAAAATGTAGAAGGGAGGGGGAGACCATCAGATAAACACATTAGATTTCCCTTAGATCTGCCTTGAGAGGAATGCTGTCTGCAGCTTTTGAAAGCATTTCAGTTTTAGAAGGTGCTCTGTAAATAGCAACCATATTATTATCTGTATTACTTAAGATAGTGGTGATGGTGATAGTAGTGGTGATTTCCTAATAGTATGCCACCAGAATCTTGATCTCAGGACCCAATCTGCAGGTTCTAAATGGATGTTATTATTAACTCTGTGAGCTGAAGCCATTGTCTCTTAACCTTTTGCAACTGTCAGATTTTAGGTTGGGTTCCCCTCCTCCCCCCAGCATGATTAATAGATCATCAGATCATCATCAGACAAGCCTTTATTAAGCTCTTACAAGCCAGTTATCTCTCTAGGTGGGCATATAAATACAGTGGATAAAATAATCTGTTCAAGCCTCTTTTAATTTATTTAGCTGAAAACAAGCATAGGCACTCTGACCTCCCTGTCTCAAAGTAAAGCCTTCTACATCTCTCCCTTAAGTAGGCTCTAGGTAGATCCTGAGGGTTTAAAGGTGTTTTTTCCCCTTAATGCTGTTGACTTGAGTCCTAATTCTCAGGTGGTTTCCCTCCTGTTAACTTTAAGGAATCTAGTGCCTCAGTTCCATTTAAACAACTTTTGCAGAGGGATATTTATTTTCAAGATAAAGCAAGGACAGACACACATATATTCCCCAACACTTTGGGGTCACATTCTTTTCCTCAGCCACTTTGATCTCTAGGGAAAATAGGCTCAGACTTACAGTAGTTTCTACAGCGGTAGTCCTACCAAGTTCATGTCCAGGGAAGCATCATTACTGGATGATCCCCTGTTTGACCTGCTGCTGGATGAGAAAGGAGGCAGAGGAGAGGAGGTTAAAAGCATTTATTAAAAGTCAAGGACTGTGCTAAGTGGTTTACAAATATCTCATGTCATCCTTGAAACAATCCTGAGAGATGATACTGTCATTATCCCCATTTTACAGTGGAGGAAACTGAGGCAGATGGATTAAGTGACTTATCCTGGATCACACAGCTAAATAAATAGCCCAGTCTGGATTTGAACTCAAAATTAACTGATTCCAGCCTTATTGGGCCGAGCCCCAAAAGTGGTCACTGCAAAACATATTATAGACTTGACTTGTGGACCTACTGATAATTTGATCTGTTTTAGCACATTGACTAACATATAATATAATAATTGTTTATTTTATTTTATTTTTTGTAAATTCTATTTATTTATTTTTATTTTTATTTTATTTAATAATAACTTTATATTGACAGAATCCATGCCAGGGTAATTTTTTTACATTATCCCTTGCACTCGCTTCTGTTCCGATTTTTCCCCTCCCCTAGATGGCAAGCAGTCCTATATATGTTAGATATGTTGCAGTATATCCTAGATACAATATATGTTTGCAGAACCGAACAGTTCTCTTGTTGCACAGGGAGAATTGCATTCAGAAGGTAAAAATAAGCCGGGAAGAAAAACAAAAATGCAAATAGTTCACATTCGTTTCCCAGTGTTCTTACTTTGGGTGTAGCTGCTTCTGTCCATCATTTATCAATTGAAACTCAGTTAGGTCTCTTTGTCAAGAAATCCACTTCCATCAGAATACATCCTCATACAACATCATTGTTGAAGTATATAAGGATCTCCTGGTTCTGCTCATTTCACTGAGCATCAGTTCATGTAAGTCTCGCCAGACCTCTCTGTATTCATCCTGCTGGTCATTTCTTACAGAACAATAATATTCCATAACATTCATATACCACAATTTACCCAACCATTCTCCAGTTGATGGGCATCCATTCATTTTCCAGTTTCTGGCCACTACAAACAGGGCTGCCACAAACATTTTGGCACATATAGGTCCCTTTCCCTTCTTTAGTATCTCTTGGGGGTATAAGCCCAATAGTAGCACTGCTGGATTAAAGGGTATGCACAGTTTGATAATTTTTTGGGCATAATTCCAGATCGCTCTCCAGAATGGTTGGGTTCGTTCACAACTCCACCAACAATGCATCAGTGTCCCAGTTTTCCCGCATTCCCTCCAACATTCATCATTATTTTTTCCTGTCATCTTAGCCAATCTGACAGGTGTGTAGTGGTATCTCAGAGTTGTCTTCATTTGCATTTCTCTGATCAATAATGATTTGGAACACTCTTTCATATGAGTGGTAATAGTTTCAATTTCATCATCTGAAAATTGTCTGTTCATATCCTTTGACCATTTATCAATTGGAGAATGGCTTGATTTCTTATAAATTAGAGTCAGTTCTCTATATATTTTGGAAATGAGGCCTTTATCAGAACCTTTAACTGTGAAGATGTTTTCCCAGTTTGTTGCTTCCCTTCTAATCTTGTTTGCATTAGTTTTGTTTGTACAAAGGCTTTTTAATTTGATGTAATCAAAATTTTCTATTTTGTGATCAATAATGATCTCTGGTTCTTCTTTGGTCACAAATTTCTTTCTCCTCCACAAGTCTGAGAGATAAACTATCTTATGTTCCGCTAATTTATTTATAATCTCATTCTTTATGCCTAGGTCATGGACCCATTTTGATTTTATCTTGTTATATGGTGTTAAGTGTGGGTCCATGCCTAATAATTGTTTATTTTTGAATATCTTTTGAAAGTCACGAGGTAATGAGGTCTGCATCCGCAGGCTTGGAATGTACCTCATTTGGGGAGGACTAAGGATTCTCTCCTTAGGGCATTATCTGCTCTCACTGGGATACCAAACAGCAGAATGGAAAGAGGGCTCTAGACAGCTCTGGACAACTGGTGCCTTTTGGATTTCTCTCACATGACTAAGACAGCTCATCGCCCTATGGTTAGAAAGTTGGTACCAGTTACAAAATGTTTACCCGTGCTTTATCTACAATATGATAAGCATTATGCTAGCTAGGTGATGGAATTTCAAGATAAAAATGAAATAGTCCCTTCACACATAGTGTTTACATTTTATTGGGTGTAAAAAAATCAAGTATATAGAAAATTAAATTTGTAACCACCTGTCCAAATCAATCATCTTTTGCAAATCCCTTTTCCTGTTCTCATGGAATTGATAATCTCTAGTATGATATGATCAGAACACAAATAACTGTAATAGAAGTACAATATACTAGTAGGAAGCCAGGAACTAAGATAAGCATTTGAGGGAAGGAGAATTTTTTAAAATCTAGGTTTATGTAGTTAGACATTACGAGAAATCAAACAATATTTTAAAAATACTATGCAATGTTATAAAATAAAATGTAAATGTATTAAAACAACTATTCCCACGTTTTGATATTTTGTTATCTTGACAGTAACTAAAGATTTTGCATTATAAAGAATTTGAAAACATTATGATCTTCCTTTGATTAAGTGATCTTCCTTTTCTTCATTCATAAAAAGTTCTAATATCAAACTGCATGAGTAACCTATTGTTTTGAAGTCATTTAAAAATCACTTGCTGTTGCCCTATAAATTGATCCAAAATAGCAAAATTAATCTCTTTTTTGTAAATTTTCCTACTGTGCTTCACAAACACCTTTCTTTCATGACTTTTTGATTTCCTGGATGCCATCAGTGAATTGTTAATTAATGAGCCACAGATTCTGGAAGTAACATTTAGCAACTGACATTGTCATATGATCATAGACTTGGGATTAAGAAGGGATCTTGAAGATCATCTAGCCTAATGAGGTCAAACTCATAGAAATGGAAGTCATTAAACTATATATAAGGATCTCTGGGATCGCATATTTATTAAATATTTCCCAATTATATTTTATCTAGTCTCTGCCATGTTTGACCTCTTGATCAGTGTCATCCACTTTTTTTTTTTTTAGCCTGTTAAGAAACTAAAAAAGGGATTCTAATTTGAATGATTGGACATACTTGTTTAGAGTAATTGAAAGAAAGGCACAGGGTGATTCTGAATTGAGACATTCCCATTTTTTAACATGTATATTAGTTCTCATTTCAAGTACATTCTAGCAATACCATCTTCTCTCAAAATATTGCCAAAGTGAAGACCTGCTTCACTCAGCTGATAAATCATTTTAAATTGATTAAAATTATCAGCACCACTGTTTCATATACCATAAAAGCTATTGTTTGGATAGCTTTCTCTTAGTAATCTTCTTTATGCTCTTGATTTACTCTCATAACAAACCATTTCTTCAAAAATCACAAAGTCTACACCCAGTCTACACTGGGAAACGAATGTGAACTATTTGCATTTTTGTTTTTCTTCCCGGGTTATTTTTACCTTCTGAATCCAATTCTCCCTGTGCAACAAGAGAACTGTTTGGTTCTGCAAACATATATTGTATCTAGGATATACTGCAACATATCTAACATATATAGGACTGCTTGCCGTCTAGGGGAGCAGGTGGAGGGAGGGAGGGGAAAAATCGGAACAGAAGCGAGTGCAAGGGATAATGTTATAAAAAAAAATTACGCTGGCATGGATTCTGTCAATATAAAATTATTATTAAAAAAAAGTGATGGCAGAAATGCTAAACAAACAAAAAAAATCACAAAGTAATTTTCATTGTAGCTTCAAAAGAATTCTGAGTAACTGGGTTAAAAACTAATGTATTCTTATTATATTTAAGAAGATAGAATCCTGGATTTAGAGCTGAAAGGAACTAGTCAGATCCCCTCCTCCATTTTGTAAATGAGGAAATTGAGCTCCAGCAAAGGTCACAGATTTTAAGTAACAGGATAAAGAATTTAAATATAGATTCCCTTAACACCAAATTCAATCTCTTCTCCACTCTACAGGATAGTATTGTGTACTTATTGGCCATAAGAGTTAATACATTTTCCAAAGGTTCCTAACTTTATTTATTTATTTTTGTCAATTCAATGTTTTATTTTTAATATCCTTAATCTTTTGATGAAATTTTCTTTGTTGAAACCCCCCCCCAAAAAAAAACTTTATTTACAATAAAAACAACATCAAGCTAATTATTTCAAGTGCAGGAACAATTATACAACTAATCTGCATACACAGCTAAAAAAATGGCTCTGTGGTACAGTACCTGGCACATGATGGGAATTTGGTGAATGTCAAACCAGAAAAATTAAGGGAAAATGTATTTGATATGATTTCCAACAGTATAAGAATAGTATTTCCTGCTTAACTGTAAATTCTAGTTATTTCCCCCTTAACTTTAAGAAACTAAAACTGACTTACAGACTCAAAACACTTAAATTTAAAAAAAATTTTTTTTACTTTTTTCCCCTTAATATCACCAATTTTCCTATTATTCTTCTCTTTCTTTCCTCTGAGAGAGTCATCTCATATAATAAATAATACTTTTAAATAGAATAATTTTTTTAAAAAGCAAAAAAGGGAAAAGACCAAAAAAAAAAAAAAAAAAAAAAGCAAAGCCAATCAACACATTAGGAAAAAAGTCTAAAAATATATGCCAGTGAATCTCCCAATTCTGCAAAGGAGTGGAGATAGAAAGATATCTTCTTAGATCTCTTCTTTGAAACCATATTTGTTCTTTGCAATTTTGCTCCATTCTCTTTTGATTATTTTGTCAAGTTTTTCCATTTACATTGTATTCATTGAGTGCATTGTTTTTTAGTCTTTGCTTACTTCATTCTGTATTCATCATGTAAATATTTTCATCTCATTTCATTCCTTATATTTGTGTTTGGTATTCACATTTGTATTTCTTGTTCATTTGTTCAGTTGTGTCTGGTTCTCTGTGACTCTATGGACCATCTTTTATCCTCCACTATCTTTTAAAGGTCTGTCCTAGCTTATATTCCTTGTCATCTCATCCTCTGCAATCAATCCTCTTCTCCTTTTGCCTTCAATCTTTCCCAATACCAGTTTTTCCTAGTGATTCCTATTTTTTCATTATGTGGGCAAAGTATATAAGCTTCAGTATTTGACATTCCAATGAATAGCTGAATTAATTTCTTTATGTATTGACTGATTTGATCTCCTTGCTGTGCAAAGGGCTCTCAAAAGTCTTCTATAGTGTCACAATTCAAAAACATCGATTCTGTGACAGCTTTCGTTATAGTCCAGTTCTGACAACCATAAATTGCTAACTGGAAAATCCAAAGCTTTCATTCTCTGGACCTTTGTTGGCAAGGTGATGTCTTTGCTTCTTAGTATGCTGTCAAGATTTGCAATAGCTTTCCTTCCAAGGAATAAGCGTCTTTTAATTTCATGGTTGCAGTCCTTGTCTGCAGCAATCTTTGAGCCCAATGATATAAGATCTGACGTTTTTATCAGAAAAAGTATGGTGAGTATTTTTATGGTTAATATACAGAAAAGGCTGCTGTGAATATTTTGAGGCATATGAGGACTTATCAATGATTCTTTGAATTAATAGTGGAAGTTCTAGGTCAAAGGGTATGGTTTATTTTAATTATTTTTTTTTTGCATAATTCTAAGTTGCTTTCCACAATGGTTTCATTAAGGAATGATAATAGGAAAAATAGGAATACATTTTTGGGCTTGCTTATTCTCACCCATCTTGCCCTACTTTGATTGTGAAAGAATACTTTTCTAGATGTTTTTGTTGCTCATTCTGCCTAGTTTAAGAACTTGGTGCTGGGAGGATCATTTAGTGTCCTTTTTTGAGACAGATATCCCAATTTAGGTAAAGAGAGCCAGCTTACAAGATTCTTTAAAACAGTGTAATCTTAATTCTTTTTTAGTCTTCTTTCTCTGAAGAATGTTGAAGTTTCTTTCTTGAAGGTACTTTAATTTGTAAAAAGGAAACAGCCAAATCAAACCGGTTATTGTTAGAATCACACTCATGATTGAATCTTGGAAGTTATTTCATGTGGTCTGGTGGAAAGAGGACTAAATTTTGAAATAGAGAGCCTGCCTAGATTCAGAGATGCTGATCATCTTCATGACACTGAGTAAGCACACTTTGCCTCTCTTTGAGCCTGTTTCCTCATCTGCCAATAAGGTGGTTGGAACAAATGATCTCTAAGATCTTTTTCCAGTTCAGAATTCTGATTCTACTTCAAGTCCCTATTGCATATAAGTACATCTACAAAATCCCTGATATGTGGTCATTTAGCTTTTTTTTTTTTTTAATAATAACTTTTTATTTTTCAAACCATATGCAAAGATAGTTTTCAACATTTACCCTTGCAAAACCTTGTGCTCCATATTTTTCTCTTTCCCTCTCTCCCCTCTCCGTTAGACAGCAAATAATCCACTATAGGTTAAATGTGTGCACTTATTTTAGAATAAACTTATTTCCACATTTATCATGCTGCACAAGAAAAATCAAATCAAAAAAGAAAAAGAGAGAGAAAAAACAAGCAAGTAAATAATAATTTAAAAAATGAAAATACTATTTTGTGATCCATAGTCAATCCCCATAGTCTTCTCTCTGGATGCAGATGGCTCTCTCCATCACAAGTCTATTGGAATGATCATCTAGTTTTTTGAATATGTTCAATGATCATCAGCTTCCCACTCTATGAGGAAACCCTTTCTAATTTTGGACAGTTTATTGAATTTTCTGTACAGATCCAAATCTCTTCCTGTATTTCTATGCATTGGTTCTCTTACAGCTCTCTGGAGCTGCACAGAACAAGCAAGGTTGGGTAAAATATGAACTCTGAGAACCCTTGCCCCATAGCAGTTCTGTAGCTTAGAGGAATAACCAAGGAAAATCTAAGGGAAACAAAGTTATTGCATAAAGAGGGCTAAATTCCTGAAGGCTAAGGTGGACCCATCTCCCCTATTCTCCAAGGTGGATCTGTTTTAAAAACCTGGCATCTCCTATTAAAAGGTGGCAGTGGTTCCTGGCATTGTTTCTGGCTTCATTCAAGCCCCTGCCTTGCTATCTTAAGTTTTCCAGTTAGGAGCCGGTCCATAGACCATTTGTACCTCTTGGCATCCATCCTTGGCTGACTCATATATCAATCTCTTTCCACATCTAGATTGCCTACTCCTGGGAAAAGTGTCACTGTCCCAGTTCTTGAGCAATTTTCAGCCCATCTTTGACTCTCAGAATTAATTGTCAACTGTTCCAAGTCTTTCCAGCCCTGTCTCTGTTAATTATTTCTCACTTCTCCCTCTTTGCTTCATTTCAGCATAACCATTACCATCATCTGACAGCTAGATAACACTTACCCCCCACCTGAATAGGAAAGTCTGAATACTAGCCTTGTGATCTTGGGCAATTTACCTGACCTTTGAAGCCTTTGTTTCCTCAATGCTGGAATGTGGATAAAAATACTTGTAGCTTGGTGACCCACAGGGTTCTTATTAGAGGCTCCAAAGAGATGATGATGATGGTGTGTGTGTGTGTGTATATGTGTGTGTGTGTGTGTGTGTGTGTACACATATATATGTGTATATATATATTTTTTCAATATTAGCAAATTAGGAAATTTTTGCAAATTTTAAAATGCTCTCAGCATTTAGATTGTTATCATTATTATTTATCATTATTACTGAACATTGTAGGTTTCATTGTAGAGAGCGTGGCAGGTTCCTACCTTTTTTGAATACCTTCTTACCTCCTTTATCTCAGGGGTTTTAATCAGCTATACTCTATGACAGTAATTTGCTTTTTTTTTTTTTTTTTTAAAGCTTAGGGGACAATTTAATGATCCCATAGGTTATCACAGACTTCCTTTCTGTAGCTTAATGGAGTCTATACTAAGCAAAGGATTACTTGCTATCTAAAGGAGGAGGGAGGGAGAAGAATTTGTATCACAAGGTTTTGTAAAATTGAATATGGAAAACTATCTTTGCATTTATTTTGAAAAATAAAAAGCTATTATTATTCTAAAAAGTTAGGAGTAACACTGGAATAGTTTAAAGCCTCCAATTAGGAAAATTCCTAATATTTGTGTAGAGGCTTAGTTGTCTTGTCCCCATTTAAATTGATATTTATCATTAGCTAATCTTTGGCCTCTTTATAGGTGAAACAATTTTAGTTTACTGTAAATATTGAGGTAAAGAAGTAAATAGAGTATGTGTCTATAAATGAACCAGAAGGAGAGGTTGGGAAAACAGCAGACTTTTTTTTTTTTTTTTTTTTTTTAAATTTTCTTCAGACTTTGAAGATATGATTGGTACAATTGGTAGCTTCAGCCTGAATCTTCTGCTTTAAAATGCTTGAAGGGACTAAAGAGCCTCCTTAATATCCCTCTTTTCTGCTCTACCTTATTCCTATTTTTTCTTTAACTTTTTACCCTCCCCTCTCCACCCCCATTAGGATTCTTATTTTTCAGGTCTTAGTTTTTAACTCTAGGAGATGGCTCAATTCTGCCTTCTGGCTCATAGGATCTTGATAATCCCAAATTTCTCAGGGTTGACAGAGAATGTATATTCCTTTGAACCACAAACACCAGAACAGTAGTTTCTGTTCCTCATTATAGTATTATGATGATATTAATATGAACCATCAGCTTTAGAAGAGAATATAATAGATGTGTGCCCAACATTTGGATGTAAATTAAAATTTGACCGAAATAATAAAATTATTTGATTGAAATATTCAATTTTTATTTGACTATTATTGTTGAAGCTGATTTATTTTCAGCAAGAGTGGACAGAGCCTTAGGGCAATCCTGGGAGATTGACAGAGTTGGAAGAAACACATTTCAGGAGCCAAGAGAGGATTGAGATTCCTCCTAAGAATTGGCCAAAGGATCTAAATTCCTACTCTTATGGTGCCTGCTTGATTTTTAATCTTTACTAAAGTAGTTTCCCCTCTGACAGTTCCAACCAGTACTGGAAAGGTTTTGAATAGAAGGCAATTTGAATGATATTGCCATTTTAGGTGCTATTTTACCTAGTGGTACCATTCTAGGTTAATTGAGAGATTTTTATCACCATTTGGACCTAATTTCCATTCACGATGACTCTTGACCAACTGGTACTTCTTACTATTGCTCATCAATAGTTTCATTCATCCATTCATCTTTTTTTCTTTGCCTTGGCGTAGATTGTCCCCATGACTGGAATACTGGACTTCCTCATTTTCTTTTTGAGTCCATAGTTTTCATCCACTTCCCACTTTTTCTGATCTCTTCCCTCACCTCCCTTATCTTATCTCAAAAATATTTACATCTGTTTTGTCTACATTATTGTTGTTTTCAAAGTGACATCACTGTTAGAGTTGAATTATTGTTTAACTGTGACTGATCAGACCAATACAAGCTTGAAATACTCTGCCACAGGTCAGATGCAGATAGTCCCTATGAACATTTGGGGTGGATTCTCTAATTTTGTGTATTTTGCATTTCCTTTGGGCTAATTCATTCCTGATTTGTTCATAGAACCCAGCACCCTCTCTGATGAGGGCACGCCATGTCATACATGGTGTCATACAATGTCATACATGTCATACAATCGATTCTTAAATTTTAAAAACATACTTTGAGAGTGTCCTTGTATATGGTTTTTCTGACCACCTTGAGTTCTCCATAAAATAATTATATTGGCAAGTGTACACTTGGCATTTGAATAATATAATATGGCCAGCCCACTGGAGTTGATGCTCTTTGTGATAGTTTAATTCAAGAAAGAGGACCTCAGTGTTGGTATTTTATCCTGCCAAATGATCTTTAAAATCTTCCTAAGATAATTCAAATGGGAGCAATTCAGTTTCCTAGAATGGCATCAGTATATTGTCCAGGTTTCTATAGATCTGGAAGAACAGCTCTTGTGAGAGAACTCAACTGGTATTGCATCCAAATAGCATCTCTGAGCGAAATGAGGCTGGCAAATGAAGCCCAGCTTACTGAAGTTTTTCTGGAGTGACTGCAGTGAAAGGGAGCACCGTGAAGCTGGTGTAGCTTTTGCAGTCAAAGCTAATCTATTAAACAAGCTCACTTGCCTTCCAAAAGGAGTGAATGTGATTGCCACTTGCAGAATAATGCCATGCCCTCATCATGAGTGACTATGCTCCCACCATGACGAACTCTGATAAGGTAAAAAAAAAAAAATTATGAAGGCCTGGAAACTCTTATCATCCACGTGCCAAAAAAGAACAAGCTTGCAATTCTGGGTGACTTTAATGCTAAGAGTAGGCTCAGACTACAAATATGGAAGGGAATCCTTAGGAGGAATGGAGTTGGAAATAACAACAGCAGTGGTCACTTACTGCTGAAGAACTGTGCATCTCATGACCTTCTCATCACCAACCTAAACGCAATAAAACTTCATGGATGCACCCTTACAGCAAACATTGGTACTTAATAGACTATGTGATTGTAAGAAGATGTGAGAGTGATGAAGGCAATGTGATCATAGACTTATCCTCTCCAAGCTGAATATTAACATTCCACAAAAGTGTCAGCTCCAAGGCAAAAAGACTCTTAGAAGAATTAATATCTCTGAGAGAGAACAGTATTTTTTGCCAACTTGGATAGTAAGAGGAGGCAACATACAGTTGGCAACAGTGAAGCAGAAAAGTACTGCATTTGCTCATCGGGTCAGAACACTCGCAAATATCAAGATTGGTTTGATGCAAATGATGGAGAAATTCAGAAGGTGCTAAATGAAAAATGAGAACTCCATAGGCTGTACCAGCAGGATGCTTCATCCACCTCTAAGAAGGCAGCATTCAATTCCATCAAAAATACAATCGAAACTTAAAAGAGATGCAGGATTCTTGGCTCAGTAAAAAGGTAGATGAAATTCAGTCTTATGCTGATAGTAACAATTCAAAGTGTTTTTCTGATGCACTGAAGGCTATTAATGGGCCAAAGATTTACATAAACATATATATGTATGTTGTCTCCTCTGGTCAGAGGACTGACTTAACTTTTGCCTTTTAATATCCATTCCTGATAGATAGTAGTTGCTTATAAATGCTTATTAATTGTTGACTGACTAACTAAAATCTATGTAAGGCATCGAAGAGGAATAGTTATATTCATTAAAGAGTTTTCCTTTGAAAGAATCCTTTCATAAATTGCTAAATCTTTCATAGCTTTTATCTGATCCTTTGGTAAATTTGAACTTCCATTTTTTTTTTTTTTTGTTTCTTTTTGTTTTTTGTTTTTTTGCCTTAAAGCGAAAATTTAAAGTTAAGTATATTTGGATCAAATTTCTAGACAATCCCTGTCCTCAAAGGGAGAGTAAATAACTACATGTATACTGAAAAAATTGATACCAAATATATAGGAAAAAAAAAATTCAAACTCATTTGCTTAGGGGTGAAGATGGGGGAGAGGAAAACTACTACTTGAGAGAATACTGAAAGACTCTTGCCAAAGGCATTACTTGAGTTGAGCCTTGAAAAGAATACCAATATAGAGAACAGGGATACTATTTCATATACTGGAGAACAGTTTATGTAAAGGCAGAGACAGGATGCAATGTAGTGTGCTAGGAATAATAAGTAAACCCATTTGGTTGGATTATGGAACTTGAATGGATATAATGAGAAATTAGTCTGGAAAGAGAGTTTGTGAAGAGCTTTTAATGGCAAACGAATGAGTCTGTATTTTTGCCTAACAGCATGGCGGAACCACTGTGGCTTCTTGAGAAGGGGAGTGCTATGTACAGATTTATGCTTTAGAAAAAATATGATTTTGGCAGCTGTGAACAAGATGAGTGAGAATGTGGAGAGACAGGATGCAGGTTGACTAGTAAGGAGGCTATATATTTGGTCTAGAGGTGATGAGGGTGTTAATTAAAGTAGTTGTTTATGAAAGTAAAGAGAATTTGAGAGATGTGGAAGTAAAATCCTTGTTTATAGAGATTTTAATTGGGATTATGTTCTTTGTAATGGTATTTGAATAGTGGTGAAACTTTAACTTCATTTAAGTATGTGGGTGTGGTTGGAGTATGTGTAAATATGCTTATGATATTTAGCTATATTTTGTAATTCCCCTGATGAAATCCCCTGGAATAAACATTCCCAGTTTAGTGTTTAACTTTTATGATTTGTTATGCCATTTGCCAGTTTAAAAGCATCCCATGTTGGTAGGCCCCCTTTTAAATACAGTCCCACTTTGTTTTATTGAGCATTCATTATGCTAATTGCATATGTTGCAATGCTAACTATAGTTAAATAATATGAGACAACCCAAACTACCTGTGGTTGCTGTTTTTCATTTTCTTTAACTGAACTGGCTGGGGTTGGGACATGTGTATGTGGGGGGTGGATGGGAGGGCAGGTTTTCAACATAATTTTACATTAGTACATTTTAATACCAAGCCTACACAATTCCATTTTGAAATTTATGTTTTATTTCTCAACGTTGTTGACATGTTTATTAATTACATGCCAGCTTTGAGGTAGGTAGCTTTGCCTTCCAAAAGATAGTTGCCACTATTTAATGTGTTGAATGACAGAGTTGGTGTAGAATTAATTACATTTTCAGTGTATATATTAGCTGGCCAAATGATATACTTTGTAGCTAACTCTACTATTGCAGTTGTCATTCGTTTGTGAATTATTTGGGAACCTTGTTTCTCTCCCCATTAACCCTCTCCCACTTTAATTATCTTCCAACTTTTAAAATATTTACTAATGGATAGTTAATCTAGTTATAATAGTTATCTCATATTATGCATACTTGGAAAGAAATGGGCAAACCATAGACTCGGGTGGCTATTTGATATGAGCTATTTATACAGTGAAAAGATGAAGCTATTAGTTAACTGAGAATTTTGAATTATATATGGATTTTAATTGGAAAAGCAATCTGGTGTAATGGCAGGAGCACTAGTCCTGGGGTCAGGCTAACTTGGATTAAAATCTCTCCTGTGACCCACACTTTCTCTATGATCCCCTGTAAGTCTTTAACACTATAATTTGCATAATAGTAATGGATCTGGAAGGGAAGAGGAGAATTCTCACTGAGGAAGTGCTTTCATGATTTTTAGGAAGTTAAATGGTATAGGGGCTAAGAGTGCCTTACTCACACTCAGCATGACCCGAATTCGAATCCTGATTCAGATGCTTATCTTGTGAGCAAACAATTTATTCCTCTGAGCATCATTCCTCACCTGGAACAGTGGAGGTAATAATTGGGTTGTTTTTAAGATCAAATGAAATAATATAAAGTGCTTTGTAAACTTTAAAGTTCTATTAATAATAGGAAGAATAGTAAAAATAATGATAATTGTATTTATAAAGTGCTATAATTTTGCACAGAGCTTTACAAATATTATCTTCGTTTACAGCAACTTGGGAGCTAGGTTCTCCTTATCACAGTTTTGCAAATGAGGAAATTTGAGGCAGAGATTAAATGATTTGTCCAGGTTACATAACTAGTAAGGGAATGAGCCTGGATTTCAACTCAAGTTTTTCAAATTTCAAGTTCTATCCATGGTGCCACCCAACTGCCTATGTAAATGCTATCACTTATTTTTTTAAATTAAATTATTCAGTCATATAACTTGTTATCCCTGCCCTTAATTTTTTCTATTATTATGCTAATAATGTCAATTGAGTGTTAATGTTAATAAGAGTGAAAAAATTGCAAATTTCAAAAAATTGAGGAAGAGCAGGTTGCGGATGTTTCATTTATCCAATTATTAAAATTCATCAAGACAGTGGAATGTTGGATAAGAGTGTTACCTCAGAAATATACTAGCTGTGTTGATGTTAGCTGGTTAACCTCCTTAAGTCTCCATTTTCTTGTCTTTAAAATGGAACCTACCTTACCTAGTTGTAAGTCAAATGAGATGAATAAATGTAAAATATTTGGAAAATTTTAACATGCTGTAAAAATGTGAGTTTTCTTTATTAGAACACATACATATATAACTATTTTCTAGAGTCATCACTCAATGGAAACTTATCTCCAGTTACCAAATTAACCTCTTAATTGCCAAATCTGATGGATTTTTGTCAGTCCTGATTTTTTTTACACCTCTCTCCCATGTTTTGATTCTGTTGACCATTGTTTCCTGCTGGGTATTATCTCCTCCATGTGTTTTTTCTGACATTACTGTCTCTAGGTACCCCTGTTTGACAGCTTTTCCAATTCTTGCTGACTCATCATCCACATCATGCCCCCTGACTGTGAATATTGCCCATGGTTCTTTCCAATGTTCTTTCTGGAACTCATCATTTCCTGTGGGTTTAACACTATCATCTTTTATGCATATGATTGAGAGTAGCCCCAGGCTTTCTCTGCCCCCATCTCTAACTCTCAACCTCCTTCCTGCACAAGGATATACATTATTATTGACAGAATTTTTTCCCTTTTCATTTCCTGACTTCCTTTAATTACCAACTTCAGTAAAAGCTCTTTTCCAATCTTCTGTACAACGATGTCTCCTTACTATGATTTATCTCATATATATCTTTTTTGTATTTATCTTATCTCCACCATTAAACTGTGAGTTCTTTGAGAGCGGCATAGATGGTCTTCCCCCCCCCCTTTTTTGGTGCCATTCTGTGTGTATTGTTGTCATACCAGTGTCTGGATTATAGTGGAGTGCTTACTAAATGCTTGTTGACTTGTATCATATTATTTGATTTTTTTGGTATTTGATATTTAAAACTGGATCTCTCAAAGACATCTTAAACTTACCATATATTATCAGAATTAGTTGATTACTTTTATTATCTTTTATATTTATTACTAGGTTGAGTGGCTTGCTTCTGGGGTAAAGGAGGGAGGAATGACATATTTAGAAATGATGTGATATAAACCCAAAATATAGCAATTATAATTTTTAATTAACTAGATGTTATTAGTAAGCATCTTAGAAAATAATTCTTTCCTTTAATTCTCCAAAATCATAATGCATACTGTGAACAGAGCAGCTTGTTTTACCTCTAGGAATACAAAGAATCAGGAAAGAGTAGTGAGAGTAGTTACAAAAATGATCTGAGGCTAGAAAGATTGCCATTGAAAGATGGATTAAAAAGACTGGGATGTTTCAATTTTCTTTCCCTCTAAACCTCCCCTTCCTTCTCCTTTTGAGGGCAACACCATGGTCCCAGACCTCCAGACTTACAACCAAGAAGTCATTTTGCATTCCTCACTCTGTCACCTTCCTTCCTACCCGCCTCCCCCAATATTCAAACTATTATCACGGCCTGCCAATTTCATCTTTGCAATATCTTTCTAATAGAACCTCTTTTTTCCTCTGACCCCATCACTACTTTAGTGGAGACTCATATCTTTTTCCACTTTGATTATTGCAGTAGCTTGCTGATGGGTCTCTCCCCATTTTAATTAATCCATTCTTCATCAGCCACCAAAGGGATTTCCTAAAGCACATATCCAATTAAAACACCCTACTATTTCAACAAACTCTAGTGGCTTAGCCTTCTTACACCATACTTTCTGCCATGTATTCTTTGACCCAGTCACCCTGGATTCTTGGTTGTTCCAAGAATAAGGTACTCCAACTCCTCCCTTCAGAAATTCTGACTTGTGACCATGTCTGGAACACTTTCTCTTCTTTCTGACTCCTCAACTGCTTGGTTTTCTTTAAGTTTCAACTAAAATTTTACTTTCTACAGGAAGACTTTCCTAACTTCTTTTACTTCAGGTGTCTTACCTCTGTCCACGATTTTCTATTTATTCTGTATATGGTTTGCTTCATATATATTTACTTGCATGTTACTTTACCCATTAGATCATAAGCTCCTTAAGGACAAGGACTATTTTTTGCCTCTTTTTTAAATTTTTTATTTTAAAATCCTTAGCACTTCGCAAAGTGCCTGGCACATAGTAAGAGTTTACTATTTATTGATTTATGTTGATTGATAATTGAAATCAAATGAAATATGAAGTCTGTGGGTAGGGAGAAAATAGATATTTGTAAAATCACCAGATCCTAGCCATTAGCAGTATACCTTGAAATATAAGATATAAAATTGAGACAGGATTTTAAAACAATTTTTTTTCTGAAGCTATTGATGAATGTTTTCTTTCAGGTCTTTTGTATCTTCCTCTTCCTCAAGGGACATAAATCATCTTAAACTCTTGAAGAAAGACAAGTTTTGACAGATCCTGGTTAGCTTAGAAAGATTCAATTATAGGCCCTACAATGGTCTGCATAGTTTTTTTGAGGACCAACCAGCAATGCAGGGAAATTCACCTACCAGAATGTTGGCCACAAAATGATGACATTTGGTTTTGAGTTAAGAGAGATACTCAGAACAAAAGCATAAAATGGCCCCCAGTCCTTTATGACAATCTGGCAGACTTTTGCAGGTGATGTTCAGAAAGACAACATAACCTTCCCATAATACATATTTTGGTGCCACTATTGGAGACAGACTCCTGGACTGGATGTACTATGGTCATTCTTTTGATAGTATGGAAAATCTTAGAATTGATTGATTGTACTGAGAAGGCAGTAGTATAAGGAGCTGTGTGTGACCATTTAACTTTAAAGGAAAAAAAAGATAAAAGAATTAATTTCATTTATAGTAAGTGTCCTTTGTTTTACAGAATTGAAATGGAATTAAGTCATCAGTCTATCCAACTTCTACTTTAAAGGAATTCCCCATTATAACACTGGATAAAAGATTGCCCAGGTCCTGCTTGGCTTGGTCTATTATATTATACCTGGGCACAGCTTAAATTGTTAAGTGGTTTTTTTTTTCCTTCTGACCTCTATTGTAAATTTTTACTTCTTTCACAATTTTTACCCATTGTTCCTGATTACCATTGTCATAATGTCATAATTAGTTCATAATTGGAGGTGATAGATTGTACCATAGAAAACCTGAGTTCAGTGAACAATGGAAATCAGTGAGACAAAATTAGTATTGCCTCTGAATATTACAAATGAATTTACTTTATGTTTACCCTGTGGATCACTGCTTAAAGTCATTTAAACTGTCTGAAGAGTTTTGTTTCATTTATTTATTTGTTTATGTGCATATTTTGGGTTGTGCTTTCGATTTTATTGGGAAATGTCCAATGGGGAAATTTGTCATCAATGCAAATTTGTAACTTAGAATTTTAGAGATTTGTCTGGGTTATTTAGAAATTTAAGAATTTGTCCAAGATATCTCTCTCTCTCTCTTTCTCTCTTTCTCTTTCTTTCTTTCTCTATTTCTCTCTCTCTCTCTCTCTCTCTCTCTCTCTCACACACACACACACACACACACACACACACACAATCAGAAGCAAGGATATCTATGCCTTGATTGCCATGCTAATTTTATAGTTCTTATGCTTCATGATAGGCAAGGATGTATATTGTCAATTTAGGATTGCTGAATATCCCTGATGTTTATAAAGATCCCCAGGGATATATCAGGGAATTTGTCTATGGTAGTTTAAGGGGCTTGTCCACAAACAACACTAGTACTAAAGTACTAATAGAGGCCAAGATGTAGCTTTCACAGACAATGTGTGATTCCTTAAGATCTGTCATTTTTAAATTTTTTACTAGACCCTTCTATTATATGAGATATTGTAAGGGAAAGGATGCTCTATGTCCCTTCTATTATATGAGATGTTGTAGGGAAAAAGATGACCAGTGTTTTTCTTGGTTAATGGTAATGGTCAATAGATTCCTAGAATGTTACATTGAAGAGTACCAGAGTTCTTCCTTTTTTAGGTCTGTTAAGAAAGTTAAAATGATTTAGATTCTAATGCATCCTTGTCTCTGTTCACTTCTGAAAACTCCTAGAATGAACTTTGGTTACAACTGATAGTGGAGGGATCAAAGAAGGTGAGGATATCATATAAGTTGATTGAATCTCAGATACTGTACAATGAGCTGTTTAAATGTGGACTTAAGTCAGAAGATCCTGACTTAAGTATCTATTATATATGCATCCTTCTAACTCTCTGAACCTCAGTTTCCTGATCTTTAAACTCAAGATAGAGTAGTAGTGTGACATTGGGTATAGAGGCTTGCTGTTGAGTCATTTTTTTTTTTTTTAACTGTGTCCAACTATTTGTGATCCCCTTTGGGGGTTGTTTTTTGGCAAAGGTACTAGTTTGCCATTTCCTTCTCTAACTTATTTTACAGATGAGCAAACTGAGGCAAAAAAGGTTAAGTGACCAGGATCACATAGTAAGCGTCTGAGGCTGGATTTGAAGGGGGAGGATGAGTCTCCCTTACTCCAAATCTGGCACTCTATCTAACTCAGCTGCTCATGGGATGAGGCTAAAATTTGAAATTGAGGAAGGCTTAGGTTGTCAAGTCCTATCTCTGACCCATATCAGCTATGTAATAATGGATGTCATAGTAACCTCTCAAGGCCTTAAGCAACTATTTGAGGGTATAAATTGCCATCTCTGAGATTACCGATGAGTACTTTCATATTATTTTAAATTTTTTTTTTTATTTTTACATTTTACATTGCTTTACATGTCAGTAAAAGTGACCCACTAGATGTTTCCTATACATGCCAGACTATCATCCCCAAAAATTCTTCTGGAGTTTTGCACAAGCATCTTTCCTGTGTGGGATGTATTCCCTCCTTATCTCCAATTCATCAAATTCTTATTTTCCTTCAGAGCTTCCTCTGGTGTCCCTCACTACCCCAAGAGGCCTTTCTCCAGAATTCCATTAATTAATAATTTAATATTTATTTATTCAATACCTTGAATATTCAGTCTACTTTGTAGTTCCTTCATTGTGCAAATGTAATCAATCCCTCCCTTTCCCCTCTCCCCAGTAGAAGTAAACTCTTTGAGGGCAGGGATCGTTTCATTTTTTTTCCTTTTTTTGGTCTTTAAATCTCCTAGCCTAATATCCTACCATAATACTTCATGCCTATAGAGTTAATAATAACTAGCATTTACACTGAAGGTTTGCCAAACACTTTATCAATATTCTCAGTTTATCCTCATAAAACAAACCCTGGGAAATGGGAAGGAGGCATAATTATCATTATTATGTTTTTGTTGTTGTTATTTTCACTATCATCTTCATTTTATATATGAGGAATTGGACTAACTTGCCAAGGTTTATACAACTATTAAGTGTCTGAGATTGTATTGAATGTCTACTAGGCAGCTGGGTGCTGCCATAGAGCATAGAGTACACAGAATGCGTGGCCTGAAACTGGGAAAACTTGTCTTCCTCAGTTCAAATCTGGCCCTAGAGAATTACTAGCCATGTGATCCTAGACAAGTCCCTAAACTCTATTAGCCTCAGTTTCCTTATCTGTAAAATGGCCTAGAGAAAGAAATGGCAAACATTCCAGTATCTCTGTCAAGAAAAACCCAGAATGTTTGAATATGCACATACCCCATAGAATGGCATTGCATCTGAACCCACAAAGTGGTGGAAGTCTGCTAAAAAGTTATGAAAGAATGTAAAGTACTGATATGTCTAAAAATACCTTAAGAGGAGGAAAAAAAAAACAGGTGAACAAAACAGTAGGTGCCTACTATGTGCCAGGTACTGGGTGGAGTGCTGGGTTTTCACAAAAAAGATAAAAGGCAATTCTTGTCCTGTAAGAACTCATAACCTAATGGAGGAGATAATAAGCAAACAAATTTAAGTGCAAACAAGCTATGTAGAAGATAAATAGGGGGAAATTGAAGAGAGAAGGCAGTAGGATTAAGAGAGAAGATGGAGGCTTAGCTAGGATTTGAAGGTTAATAGGATGCAGAATGAAGAACGAGAATGTTTCAGGCATGGGGGACAACTAGAGAAAATGGGGGAGGAAAGAAGGAGAAAGACAGAAGGAGAAAGAGACAGAGACAGAGTGAGAGGACAAATAGGGACAGAGAGACAGCAAATATGCTCCTTAAGGAAAATATATTTTAATGAAGGAGAAAATAGAAAATGGGGAACATATAAAGTGTATACAGATGGAGTTCCTGATACAGATGGAATCCTTTTCTGGTTGCCTGAGAAGTCTGGAATGACCCGATCTGCCTATTTTACAGGCTTGTCAAAAGCATCAGGGTGTGACCCTGGGTATAGAAGGACTTTGTCTTGTAGACAACCCTCTCATTTTGAAAGATAAGAAAACCGAGTCCAGAGAAGTTAGATGATTTGCCCAAACTCAATTTGCAAATGAGATAGTGAACAAGAAAATAATTTGGAAACCCTCAAAATGTAACATAACTATAATGAGGCTTTACCAGTTAAATAGGTATCTTCTTGGACAGAGCAGCTTTTTGAGTTGTATCCCAGTTAATGCTGAATTTTTCTCTGGCAATTCCAACCCCTCACGCGTGACCCACTCCAGTCCTGCTCTGGGCTAAGTCCTGTACCATGTAAGACAAAACTTCCTGATACCAATCACTCCCTGAGAGATTAAACATTAACACTAAATACAATGTGACTGATCTCTGAATTACCTGTTATTATTTTCCTTTTTGCTTATATTGACTAACCAGGGTTTAAGCTTTTCCTGGCTTGATAGCTATTGTCTTGATGGGGATTCACCTGTATTCCAGTTAATTAAACTGTAACAGAACTCTTGAGTGATAGCCAGGATTCTTATCATATTTAAAATTTCTGGTTATATAGCTGCTCAAAAAAAGTGGGTTTGTGTGTGTTCCTATGGGGAAGAGAACAGGCAAATAGAGTCTTTTGTGGCAGCATTTGTTTATTTATTTGGCAAATATTATTGATTACCCACTATGCGAAAACCCTTTTCTAAATGTCAATAACACATTTTTTTCTTATGGAAGACAGTCAGTCAAAAAAAATTTATTAAATGCAAGTTATGTGCCATATACTGGGCCTGGAGTCAGGAATTCTCATCTTCTTGAGTTTAAATCTGGCCTCAGAAACTTATTAGCCATTTAACTCTGCCTCAGTTTCCTCATCTGTAAAATGAGCCGGAGAAGGAAATGTCAAATGCTCCAATATCTCTACCAAGAAAACTCCAAATAAGATCATGAAGAATTGGACATGACTGAAACAATTGAACCACTACAAGAACTGCCTAAGGGCTGGGAACATGACTAGGACAAATTAGGACTCTGGTTTCCTCACGTGTGAATTAAGACAATGGAGCTGGATGTTTTTATAGTCCTGCTAAAAATTCCCTGAGTTCTAGAGCATGGTAGTTCTAAGGTTTTTAGTTTTGTAGACCTCATTGAAAGTCTGGTGACGCCTTCTTACAGTAATGTTGGTTGTCTACATTCATCAATAAAGGGAGTTGAATAATTGTCTATGCATATGTTTTGAAAAACGAGAGCTTTAATAAAGGGGAACAAAGAAAATATATTAAAACATTTAAAAAATTAAAGAAGAAAGAAAGAGAGAGTGAAAGAAAGAAAAGAAAAGAAGAAAGGAAAGGAAGGAGGGAAATGCCATGTTTCAGTTATAGGTTAGTGAAAAGAAAGTTATATTTTTAGCCATATTTAAGTTCGTGGACTCCCCGAAATCTAAGAGGGCATCCCAGATAGTGTTCAAAAAAGATAGGAAAGTGAGTGGCAAGTTACTAAGGAAACTAAAATAAAAACTGATAGATGAGAACAGGAACCCTAGTTCTAGGAGCCATAGCATTCATATTAACATGACATTAACATGTCAAAGATATTGTTTAGTTATTTTCTAGTTATGTCCAACTCTTTGTGATTCCATTTGGGGTTTTCTTGGCAAAGATACTGCAGTGGTTTGCTATTTCCTCCTCTAGTCCATTTTACTGATGAGGAAACCGAGGCAAAGAGGGTTAACTTACTTGCCCAGTGTCACACAGCTAATAAGTATCTGAGGTCAGAACTCAGGTTTTCTTGACTCTATTTCTATCTTTACTATCTGCTCCTATTAAAACAAACCAACAAACTAACAACAACAGTACACTTCAAATAAAGGAAAAATATCTTTAAATTGTCAGTTTCTATTCAGAAAAATTCACATTTATCTATTTCATATTATTTTATTCTAAATACATTTTATACATAAGATAACTTATTTAGAGCTTTGATAAATCTTAACTAATAACCTGTAATCTTCTATTTAAGAAATATTCAGGTTAGAGTATACACTGTGAGAATATACTGACTGGAAAATTCTATTCGATGTTACAGTCCAAAATCCCTCCCCAAAGAAATGGATAGGTAGATGAGGTTTAGGAGATGGGCTTATAAAATCAAATGATTTTCTAGCCCCACCTTGTTTCCACATTCATATTCTTCCCCTGCCTCCAACTTTAAGAAATTAAAAGAGGAGGCTTTTATTCTGATGTTGAAAATATCTCATTTTTGTGGCCAAATCTAAGATTGTGGTTCAGAACCACGCTGAACAGGATTCAGCCAATCATACTAAATATAGTGTTAATGGGACCAGAACTGAGAACAACAACTCATCAGGGAGGTATGAACAAATAACCCTTCCACTCTCTCAATAGTGGAAATGTTTTCACCTTGTATTGGCCAATCAGAACAAAGGTCTTACTTTTAACCTTGATAAATTGACCATTTTCCACTTACTCATACCACCTCCATGCACATACATATTCTTATAAATCAAAAGTGACAGAGAGCTAATGGGATACTCCCAAATTGGGAATTTTATAAGGAAACATTAATTTTCAGGCAACAATACTGCTAGCATTCATTATGATGGGGAATGGAGCAAACAACAATACCCTCTTTGTTAAAAGTTTAACTTCATGCAATGGAAAGATTTTTTCCTAGAAAATATATATCTTTGATATTTAAATTAGAAGTAAATTATAATAATCGCTTCTCGGCCTTTTGGCTAAGATCAAGTGTAGAAGTAAATTATAAAATGGGATTGTGTTTACAGAAATTAATTCAATAGTCATTGTTATGGGATGCTATCTATTGCCAGACATTTGGATAATATCAACTTTCCAGAGCCCCACTTGGGGTTTTTTTATGGTTTTCCACTTATGGTTCTTATGGTTCTCCAGCTCGTTTTACAGATAGGGAAACTGAGGCAAACAGTGTTAAGTGAGTTATGCAGGGTAACATAAGTGTTAACTCTAAGTGTCTGAGGCTGGCTTTGAACTCAAGTTTTCCTGATTCTAGATTGGGTATTTTATTCACTGCACCACCCAGCTGCTCCATTCTCACTTATATATGTGCCTTTGCTGAAAGTGCTCATTTCTCATAGGAAACCCTGTTCCTTTTTTTCTTTTGCTTTTTCTAGTCCTTTAAGGCAGAGCTTAACTTACCTCTAAAATTCAGGACAGATATTAGTTTCTCTGCTAGAGAGCTATGTGATATTGGAAAAGTCATTTAATCTTGTGCATCATTCTTTATCTTTGTAAAGGAGGCATGGGGCTGAAAAAAAGAGTTCTGGGTTTTAAAAACCTATCTATGATTCTGCCATGAATCCTTTCTTTATTGTTTTAGCACAAATCTCTCTACTTTTTTTGAGCTCAAAGCACTTGAATCCTTAAAAGTACCATTCATTTGGCACTTAGAGCATCTCATATTTTAAACTTGTCTGATTCTTTACCATTTTTCTGTTTATCTTTTTCCATTTACTGCAGTGCAAATTCTTGAATGTAGGTTAATTTCTTTTATCTCCTTCCACATCTAGGTCATAGAAAACATGCATACACATGTATATATTATTATGTATTTTATTTTATTTTTTGAGGCAATTGGGATTAAGTGACTTGCCCAGGGTCACACAGCTAGGAAGTGTTAGGTGTTTGAAGTCAGATTTGAACTCAGTCCTCCTGAATTTAGGGCCAGCAGTATATTGATTAGAGATAGGTAAATGTCAATAGATTCCTTATTCTGACTCGCATTCATAAAGATCATTTTGGGGTTCAATCTTCTGTAGGTGTAGTCCAGTATCAAAATCAGTTAAATTCAGTAATTTCTTGAATTGCTATTCAATTCTTTGCATTCTAAAGGTTAACTTAGTTTCTATTTTAATATCTTAGGGTCCAGATTGGTATTGATCTAGCCTGTGGCTTTCCTGAAAGTTCATTTCTGTCCATAGTGGCCATAAAGTTGATGTTCTAGAAAAAGACTTAATCCCGAGGGTCTCAGAAATAGTATTGATTCTGAGCCACTATTGTGCAACCAGGATTGGGGTCTAATTTGGATCAGGAACTTATGGAAATACTCAAAACCCAAACAATCTTAATATACCATCCTTGAGGGTACTTAGGATGATAGATCATTTTAAAAATTTCACCTGTATCTTTGCAAGTTGTTGATAATAGGAATGGCTTCCTCTGGAGATGATTTGATTCAACCATATACCTAAATAAATTTGGGCAGAACTACACTGATCTAAGGAGTATTTTGTCTAATTAATGCACTAGATATTATAACCCATAACGATATTTATTATCTTTTGTAAAGGGATTTCTTGAAGTTTTTTTTGGAATAATTTCTGTAAGTTAAAAAGAATTTATTTTTATCATTAGTGTGAATTTAACCTCATTTAAAAAATGTTAAATCAACTATAATTTAAAAAGAACTTAAGTTTTTTCGAGAGGAAAAAAACCTCTCATTTTTAATTACTTCAGTAGAGAACTGCAAGCTGTGACTGCATAAGTTTTTGTGCTTCCTCCCATAATGTTGATCAAATCATCTTTTTGTCTGTATCTTAATATGTGGTCTTTTGAGTTGCTATTTGCCAAAAAGAATAAATTATCACTGAACGGGGAGGATTCTGGGAAGATGCCAGAATAGGTCAGTAAATTTTAAGCTCTCCAGATTTCCTCCACAAACAGAACAAATTTGTGCCTCAGGGTGAACATAGACTGGTGAAACATAAAGAAGTCTTGGAGCAGAACAGGGGACCTCCTGGCACAACCCAAGAAGCTGGGTTCCAGGTTGGGGATTAACTCATCTGAAGTACAGACACCTCTGGGCTAGTTCTGTAGAAACACCCTGGGGCTAGCTGGGTTTGGCTGGAGCCTGAGCTAGAACCACAGAACCTTTGACCTCCCACATAGTGTGGAGTCAGAGTCTAAGTCCAGGAAGACTAAGAGAACCTTGGCTGATTAGGAATTCCAGGCCCAGAGAAATGACACTGGGAGGGAAGGAATCAGCACGATTAATAATACTTACACTAATACTTCTCATTAAAAAAAAAATGACCACCCCTGGCAAAGAAGAAAACACCTAAACACAGAAACTTACCATGGGAGCAAGAAAAATCAGGGTTCATTTTCAGAGGAGGATAGTGAAGTACAAAGAGCTACTTCTAATGTTAAATGAGTCCCTTCCCAGAGAGAATTTCTAAAAGGACTCATTTCTAGAAGTACTCAAAAAAGAATTCAAAAATCAAATGAGAGATATTGAGATTTTTAAAAAAAATTTTTCCTCAAACAAGAAGATTATGGGGGAAAAATATCAACTAGAAAAGGAGATAGAGAATCTTAAAGAAGAAAATAATTCTTTGAAAATTAGAATTGGGTAAAGGGCACCCAATGAAAAAATAGCATGACAATATAAAGAATGAAGAAAATAGAACAGAATGTGAAACAGTTCTGGAGAACAGATCAAGAAGATAAAATATAAGAATAATTGGACTACCTGAAAGCTGTGATCAAAAAAAGAACCTCAATACAATAATGCAAGAAATAATCAAAGAAAGTAGTACAAGATAATTGTCCTGGAGTAATGGAACATAAGGGGAAAGTAGAAATAGAAAAAGGTTACTGATCATCACCTCAAAGATGGACATTCATGAATATAATTCCTTCTACTATTATGTATCTTTTCTTAAACTGGAAATTTTTTGTTATGTATTTTGAATCCTCCCTGATGTTCTGCTGGGCACATGACAATATTTTGTTTTGTTTTGTTTTCATTTTCTGTCTTTATTTTTTTAATAAAAAATTGAAAAACAATTGTTACTGATAGTTTGAGTACCCAAAGAGTTGAAACAAAGTCATTGCCTGTTAATTGAAGGAATGTCTAAATGGATCTTGATACCTGAATGTAATGGAACATTACTCTGCTGTCATAATTGACTAGTTACCTGGAGAGACTTACATGAACTGATGCTGAGTGAAATGAGCAGGACCATACTTCAACAACAATACAATATGATGATCAATTCTGATGGAATTCTTCAACAATGAGATGAACCAAATCAGTTCCAATAGAGCAGTAATGAATTGAACCAACTACACCCAGAGAAAGAACTCTGGGAGATGACTATGAACCATTACATAGAATTCCCATCCCTATATTTTTGTCCGCCTGCATTTTTGATTTCCTTCAGGCTAATAGTACATTATTTCAAACTCTATTCTTTTTGTACAGCAAAATAACTGCTAGGACATGTATGCTTATATTGTATTTAATTTATACTTTAACATACTTAACATGTATTGGTCAACCTGCCATCTGGGGGAGGGGGTGGGGGGAAAGAGGGGAAAAATTGGAACAAAAGGTCTGGCAATTGTCAATGCTGTAAAATTATCCATGCATATAACTTGTAAATAAAAAGCTATAATAATAAAAATGAATAAATTAATAAAAATATTGTAATAAAAAATAATTGACTAGTTATTCTGAGCAGCATGGAAAAACTTAGACTGATACAGAGAAAATGAAGTAAGGCTATTATCAGAAAAAAAGTTATTTAATGTGAATGTATGCTTATTTGTAATAATATAGTTCCTGATACATATTAGACTCTATATGAATGCTTATTCCTTTCTCATTTTCCACTAAATGGAAAGGCCCCCAAAAAGGAAAATTGAATTGTTGTCAGGTTGGTCATGGATAAGAGTTGATAAAAATGTACACTTTTTCCTTTCTGGAGATTCAGTATTTTAAGGTGAAGTACAAGGAAAAATGGACCATCACAAGCTAGAAGGAAGTAATGAGGAAAGAGAAAATAAAGCAAGCCAGTCTCTGGGAAGGGAAATTTTAAGATAATCAGGGAGGATGAGATAAGGTGAGGTCAATTGAGAGATCATTGGAAGTGGGGTAGGGTAGTAAAGAGAATATGGAAGAGGAGAATCAAGAGACTAGATTTTCTTAGTAGGATTCTTCTTTGTGTCAAGCAGAACCAGGCATGAGGGGCTGGAATGGAGAACAGAGCAGGGAACCAGCAGCAGATTGTACAAGGTCCAAATTTTGAGACTAGTGTGATTCATGCTGAAGAAAATCCGTGGAGAATTGGCCTCTGGCTAGCTGATACTCAAAGGCAGGAAGAGCTGACTTTGGGCTATTGCTGCAGGCCTTCAGGAAGGTAACTCCATAGATTTGAGATTTTATAGAAGCTTTCTTCTGCAAAATAAGGAGGCTATTGAGATACTGAATAGTGTTGAATATGTTGATTATATTGTTACTGCTATGTGCAAACTGTCTGGTAGCAGGGCAGGCTTAGCTGCTCATGCGATATTGCCCCGTCCTAGACATGGGTAAGCCTTTTTATGCCTTGATATTCAAAGTTTGACTCCTTAGTTTGAGAGGTTTTGCCAAGGTTATCCAAAAGTAGCATGGATGTCAAAATAAAATTTTTTGATAAAAATGACTTGAGAAATTTTTGTGCCAGAACAGGTTGAACAAGATGACCCCTTGAGATCTTGCAATTCTGTGATTCTTAGTGGAAATATTTTGATCAAGTTTTGGAAAGTTTGGGAAATATACTAACAAATTATAGAAGGAAGTGACTTAGAATATTTCTTTTTCTTCTTACATATCGTTATTCAGTTTTTACTTCTGTATATTTAAGATTTCTCTTCTCAAGTTGTGAAATAGTTCAACTGTTCTGGAGAACAGTTTAGAAACAAGGCCAAAGGCCTATTGTTCATACTCTTGGATCCAGCAATACTAATACTCAGTTTTTATTCCAGCAAGATCAAAGAAAAGGGAAAAGGATTTTTAATACAAATGCTTATAGTAGCTCTTTTAGTAGTGGTAAAGAATTGCAAATTGATGGGATGCTCTTTAGTTGGGCATTAGCTGAACAAGTTGGGATGGAATACTTTTGTGTTATAAAAAGTGATTAGCATAATGGTTTCAGAAAAACTTACAAAGCATATGAACTGATACAAAGTGAAATGAGTAGAACCAGGACACTATTATACACAGTAACAGCAATGTTGTAAGAATGATTAATTGTGAAAGACTTAGCCACTCTCAAGACAATGATCCAAGATGATTACAAAGAAACCCTTGATGAAAAATGTTATCCATCTCAAGAGAGAGAAAAAATCAGCTTTGAATGTAGGACAAAACATATTTTTCAAAGAAATTTTATTTTTTCTTTTTTTTTCCTTCCTTCCTTCCTTCCTTCCCCCTCCCTTTCTCCTCCCTATCTCCCTTCCTCTCTTCTCTCCTTCCCTCCCTTCCTTCCCTCCCTCTTTTCCTTCCCTCTTCTCTCTCCCTCCCACCTTCCCTCTCTTCTTCCCTCCCTCCTTTCCTTTTCCTCCCTTCCTCCCTTCCTCCCTTCCTCCCTCCCTTCCTCCCTTCCTTCCTTCTTTCCTTCTTTCCTTCCTTCCTTCCTTTTTTCCTTCCCCCTCCCTCCCTTTCTCTTCTCTCTCTCCCTCTCTCTCTTCCTCCCTCTTTTCCTTCTTTCCTTTTCCCTTCCTCCCTTCCTCCCTCCCTCCCTTCCTCCCGTCTTTTCTCTCCCTTCCTTTCTGTCTTGTTTTCTATTGCAGCATAACTAATATAGAGATATATTTTGCATGACTTCACATGTATAATTGGTATTCTATTGCTTAATTTCTCAAGGGCTGGGGGAGGGGTTGAGGTGAGAAGGAAAGAATTTGGAACTCAACATTTTAAAAAATGAATGTTAAAAATTTTTTTTACATGTAATTGAAAAATATTTAACACATTTAAAAAAAGATTTCTTTCCCCAGCTAGATTATCAGAGAGGCAGTATGAGTCTGTATATCAGATTTCCTTTTATTCTCTGATAGAATTGATGAATATGTTTTCAGTAAGCTAGGGTCCATTTTACTAATGAGCTTTCAGTTGAGTTAGTAGAATTCTAATTGTCTGAAGAATTTACAGATTTCAGAAAAGTTCACCTTTATTTTTTCCTTTGGACCAGAGTGCATGCCCAGAATTCTATTTTATAGCAATATAATCTATAAAATAAATAGCAAGCACATTTAAATATGGAACAAATTTTTCTTTTTTTCTTCCCCTTATAATTTACAGTTTGCATATATGTACTACTGTTTTCTAATCATTCTTTTAAAATAAATTTTGGTTAGGATAAATATTTCTGTTAATGTTCCAAACCATGTGTAAGAATTAGTTAAAAATGGTTTGCTTCTTATTATACAATATTTTAAAAGTACCAAAGATTTGCAGAGGGTCCAGAGAAGAGCCACCATGAGGTAAGATTGCAAGAACTGGTATGATTTCATCTAAAAGAGAAAATTGAGGGCAGACTTATTTGTGTCTCCCTTTTCTATAGTAAAATGAGTGGAAAATTATTTTTTTTATATTTCCAGAGGACAAAATCCAGGGAAATAAATTGAAACTGCATCATGAGAGATTTAGCTGAGCAATGTGGAAGATTTCCAACTAATAAAACATGAGATTGGCTATTAACTGAAGTTGTAGAATCTGTTTTTATGGCACAGACCTGACTGGCCTTTAAAAGAGTAAAAAACTGTTAAGTTCTAAATAGATATCATTAATTCCCCTTTTCCTCTCCATGGCCAAGTCTTAGAGCGTGGTTTTAGGGCCTTGGACTTTTGCTTTTATATATTATCTGGTCCAATTTCTTCATTTTATGAATAAGATACTCAATGCCTAGAGGTGAAATGATTTGTCTAAAATCAAACAAATATTCAATAGAATACAGCATTTTAGCATCAATTTAATAATTAACAAGAGGACAATACTGTCTTTATTTCCAATGTTACAAAATGGATGCCTTACAATCTTTTCCTCTATACTCTTTTTAGAGCTGGGGTTCTTTGGAACCTGGGTTTTATGAACTTCAAAAAGAAATAGTTCAGTAACTATATTTTAATATGATTGATTTTTTTTGCAATCCTATTTTATGTATTTTAAAACATTATTCTAGGGAGTCCCATTGGTTTCACCCAGCTACCAAAGGGATCCAAGAAAGAAAATGTTCAGAATTTCTAAAACAAGAGAATGAATGAATATAACTTTCCATCTCCAATATCTTGCTATCTCTAGACATTTCTACTAGACCTTAAATGCCTCGGTAGAAATGTTTCCTGTAGAATACTATCTCTTCCTAAATATAACTCACTCAGAGTTTCCCTAAAGTTTTGATTGCTTTAATAAGCCTTTTCATTTTTTTTAAATAATAGGTTTTCATTTTCAAAATACATACAAAAATAGTTTTCAACATTCACTCTTGCAAAACCTTGTGTTCCAAATTTTTCTCCCTCCCTCCACTTCCCTCCTCCAGACAGCAAGCAATGCAATACAGACTAAACATGTATAATCCTTCCAAACATATTTCCACATATATCATGTTACATAAGAAAAATCTGATCAAAAGGGGGGAAAAAAGCAAGCAAAAACAATAACAAAAGAGGAAATTCTATGTTGTGATCCATATTTAGTTCCCACAGGCTTTTCTCTGAGTGCAGATGGCTCTCTCCATCCCAAGTCCACTGAAATTGGCCTGAATCATCTCATTATTGAAAAGAACCAAGTCCATCACAGTTGATCATCATACAATCTTGTTGCTGTGAATAATGTTCTTTTGATTCTTCACTCAGCATCAGTTCATGAAAGTCTCTCCTGGCCCTTCTGAAATCATCTTACTGATTGTAATAGAATATTATTGTTTTATAAGAAACATTCATATACCTGTTCAGTCATTCCCCAGTTGATGGGTATCCACTCAGTTTCCAGTTCTTTGTCACAACAAAAAGGGCTGCTACAAACATTTTTGCACATGTGGGTCCTTTTTCCTTTTTTATGATCTCTTTAGGATACAGACCCAGTAGAGACACTGCTGGATAAAAAGAGTATGCACAATTTGATAGCCTTTTGGGCATAATTCCAAATTGCTCTTCAAGCTTTTTCATTTTACAGGTGATGATAACAAAATAATTGAGTAAATTAAAATTCAGTTAATTAAAAATTTTAAATAAAAATACAAATGAAATGCAAGAATTTGTTGCCAGAATTCAATCTTGCTATGGGGTAAATTCTGTGTGATTTCCTTTGAGCATATAATCATATAGAGAAAAAGCCTATATTTGTAGTCTTTTCCCTTAAATTGAGGAATCTCCTTTAAATCCTTTAGTGAACAATATGCAGATTTTTTTTTTGACTTTACTAAGAGCTGGCAGGGTTTGAAAGGTCCAACTACCTCATTTTAAAGATAAAGAATCTAATCTCTGAAGTCGATTTAAACGTATGTCAAAATTCAGTGATAAGGTAAGAAACTAGTATACAATAAAAAGTCCATCTTGTTGTTCAATCATTTCAGTCCTGTCAGACTCTTTGTGATCCTCTTTAGTGTTTTCTTGATAGAGATACTGTAGTGGTTTGCCATTTTCTAAAATTGAAAACTTTGGGTTTATATCCCTCTTAAGCAGAGTTATTGTTATTTATTCCTGTTCTCAAAGAGGACCATCACATTAGGGACAATAGTACCATGATATGCAAATAAGGCCAGAAATTGGGAGATTTGGGCCTTTTTAAACTAAGGTCTTTTTTGGATTTCAGCTTAACTGAAGCTCTGCCCAATCAATAATTTTGTCTAGGTAAGAAATAAGGCAGAAAATGGTCTCTTTTACCTAGTTTAAAAAAAAAAAAACAGCCAAGCTGGAAGGAAAAGGTCATCAAAAGAGAAACAGTTGCTATTTACATTTATTCTGAACTAATGAGGGGAAACAATGACCAAACTGACCTATTGTTGGTCAGTTGTTTGGTGGGTTTAATAACTATCCCATCATCTTCAAAGGTTTCATAAGAATAATTAAAGAAATAGTATTCTAAAAAGACTTCTTTACTAGATTGCTAAAGAAATCAACACAAAAAAGAATAAAAACACATTTTCTTTTTTCTTTTTGCTTTCTTAGAGCACATTTTCAAAAACAAATCTATAGACTTTAAAAAATCCCTTAAGAATAGGGAGAGAGAAGGACCCATTAAAAAAACCCTCTTTTAAAAATAAACTACCATATTTTAAAGCTCACTGTTATTCCATTTCTACTTCTATTGTTTTAAAATTATAAAAAAACAAATTACAATATGATATTGTAATTGAACTTGAGGCTTAATAGCCCAAATAAAGACTAGGATGTCATCTGCAATTAACATATAAGGCCTTTTTTCCTCTCCTTTTTTTTTTATGTTTGATTTCTTCTCTACCTTTCTCTCCTTTTCTTTCCTCTACATCTTTTTATATCCTGCCTTCTTTTCTTGTCACTCTCAAGATATGAAACTTAAGCAATAATTTTTCTGTTAGTTGCTGAATTATAATTTGTAATTCTAATTTTAAAAACATGAGTTGAACATTATATATTTCTTTCTTGAAAACATACTATGGACAACTCTGAGATACCACTATACACCTGTCAGATTGGCTAAGATGACAGGAAAAAATAATGATGAATGTTGGAGGGGATGCAGGAAAACTGGGACACTGATGCATTGTTGGTGGAGTTGTGAACGAATCCAACTGTTCTGGAGAGCAATCTGGAATTATGTCCAAAAAGCTATCAAAATATACATACCCTTTGATCCAGCAGTGCTACTACTGGGCTTATACCCCAAAGAGATACTAAAGAAGGGAAAGGGACCTGTATGTGCCAAAATGTTTGTGGCAGCCCTGTTTGTAGTGGCTAGAAACTGGAAAATGAATGGATGCCCATCAATTAGAGAATGGCTGGGTAAATTGTGGTATATGAATGTTATGGAATATTATTGTTCTGTAAGGAATGACCAGCAGGATGAATACAGAGAGGCCTGGAGAGACTTACAGGAACTGATGCTAAGTGAAATGAGCAGAACCAGGAGATCATTATATACTTTGACAACGATATTGTATGAGGATGTGTTCTGATGGAAGTGGATTTCTTTGACAAAGAGACCTAACAGTTTCAATGGATAAATGATGGACAGAAGCAGCTACACCCAAAGAAAGAACACTGGGAAACGAATATGAACTATTTGCATTTTTGATTTTCTTCCCGAGTTATTTTAACCTTCTGAATCCAATTCTCCCTGTGCAACAAGAGAACTGTTCGGTTCTGCAAACATATATTGTATCTAGGATATACTGCAACATATCTAACATATATAGGACTGCCTGCCATCTAGGGGAGGGGAAAAATCGAAACAGAACCAAGTGCAAGGGATAATGTTGTCAAAAATTACCCTGGCATGAATTCTGTCAATATAAAATTATTATTAAATAAAATAAAATTAAAAAAAAAAAAGAAAACATACTATGAGGGAAGTACTTTTTATTTGTGTATTGCTTTAGTGAACATGTTTCCCCTAGTGGGTCAGTAGGTTCTTAACCTGAAACAAACACTGCTACTCTTGCCACGGATAAATACCTTGGAATTTTATTTATTTTTATTTTTTACATATATTTTAATATATATATGAAATATTTTTAAGTGAGTTTCTATGCTGAACTGACAAGATAAACAATGTTTTTCTCAGTTTTTTGATTATTAGAAGAATTTCATGTGAATTCTACTTTCTGTAGTTTGACTGCTGTTGAGAATTTGGTATTACCCATATGTGTTATTTTTTCTAGATCCATTTCATATTGCTGTTCAGTCGACAAGGGAAATTAAGGCTGCAGAAATGGTATACCACACTCCCTGATAAAGAGAGAAAAAAGATCATCCGAGAAATCGTACAGATGATTCTGTCTCGTGGTCAAAGAACGAGCAGTTTTGTTGACTGGAAGGATCTAAAAGTTGTTTATAAAAGGTGTGAGTAACTTAATGAGAATTTTTGGGTTTTGTTCATGTTTAATGATTTGTTCTAAACTTGAAATTTACTTGGTTTTCCAAACCAATCCTACTTTTTGTTTAAAAACAGGAGTCAGATAGTTAAGCCATGGATAGAGTTGTAGAATTTAAAGTTAGAAAGAATGCTAAAGACTATTTAGTTAGAGAACTCCATTTTGCAGATGAAAAAATTGAGGACAAAGAAGTTAAGTTGCTCTAGGTAGCAGAGCTAGACAATGGAAGAACTAAGATTCACACATAATATTTCCAATCTCCCAGTTCAGTGCTGTTTCCCTTAGACTAACACAGACCTTTTTTCTATCTTAAGAAGGAATGGTAGTCTAATTATTTGCAAATAACCTTGAAAAAAATCTAAAATATGGAGGGGTGAAGGTGTTTGAGATGCTTGAGGGGAGATAGAGTAGGTGAGTTAACTCCAGCAGATTAATGAGTAGATAATCAGGTAAGCTGAAAGACTTGCACTTGAAAGAATTCTAAAATCTCAGAGACTATTAAAAGAATTTATAGGGCATGTAGTACAGCCAACACCTGAATAGAAATTGGCATTAGAACATATTCAACATATTGACCACTTAATAGTTGTATGGCAAATCATTTAACCCCTGTTGGTCCTTCCTTATCTCTAAAATAATGGAGTTGTATTAGATGGTCTCTAACATTCCATGACAATGTTGAAATCCTTCAGAATTTCCACTGCTGTTTTACACAATAGTATCCATCACAAAGTAAACCCCAAAGGGGTTATCTAGCCTTTTCTTGAAGAACTGGATAACCCATTATCTATTAAGATAGCCTATTCCACTTTAGAGAATTGTTACTTTCCTCACGTGCTCCTTTGCAAATTTTTGCCCATTTTAAAAGAAAACACTGTCAAACAGAACTTGACTTTCCAGTTTTCCATAGTTGACTCATTAAGGTCAGGTTGATAAACCATTGGTTCTTCCTCAGGGTCTCATGGGGTGGGTGGGGGGGGGAGGGAGATAAAAGAATAAATCACATTTCATTTTTCTGCTTCTCTTCCTTGTTACCTAGTAAAAAGTAGCATAGTACCTATCTATAATCCCCAAAGAAGATATTAGCTCCAATAGAGTTTTATATTCTATAAGCCAAACTAGTAGAACAACCTTAAACTATGGGTACTGGGTGGGACTTTGGAGCATATTTAAGTTGGACTGCTTTATTTTTACAGATAAGACACATATGACATACAAAGGTTAAGCTTAGGTTATGTACTGCTGGAATCAAATCACGTTCAGCATTTTAGTGCATGATGAATTTGAATGTATTGTAGTTTCTTGGAGCAAAAAATATCCCCAAAAGAATGCTTTCCAGAAGGAAATTTGCTTCATCTAGCTAGCTTCCCTAAAACTTTGGGGTTTTTTGGGTTTAAAACTTTGGTCAAGCCAGGATTTGAAATCACATATCCACCATGACACCTACCTACATGGTTGCAATTTTGCTCTATCTGAATTTGAACTCAAGTATTATATCCACTCTGATACCTTACATACATGATTGAAATTTTGCTGGAAGGGTAGCAGGTGAGTAAACAGTTCTTTGATTATGAGGGAAAGTTCCTTGGAAAGGAAGTTTAAAATATATGACCTTCCAGATTTTATTGGGAAAAAAATTTCTTCAAGTTGTTCAAAATTTCAATGAATTCTAATTTTCTTTCTTTATTCTAGATATGCTAGCTTATATTTTTGCTGTGCGGTAGAAAATCAGGACAATGAACTGTTGACACTAGAAATTGTACATCGCTATGTGGAATTACTAGATAAGTATTTTGGAAATGTAAGTTTTACTTTGGTATATTTGTGAAAATTAGCAGAATCTGTCAAGCAAAATTTATTTCCTTCTATTTTTGTCCTTATTTCCTCATCTTTGAATCTATCTATGAAAATGTCAAGCCCAGGAGTCATACATTCTAATTTACATTTAAGCCATGATTGTTGTTCAGTCATGTCCGACTCTTACCCCATTTAGGATTTTCTTAGAAATAATACTGAAGTGCTATGCTATTTCCTTTTCCAGCTCATTTTACAGATGGGGAAACTGAGGCAAACAGGGTCACACAACTAGGCCAGTACTACTTTGATACCATCTAGCTGAGTATTTTGTAACTTGATAGTTTTCCCCTAAATCCATTTCTTTTCCTAACTTCACTATTATTATTTAGGGCTTTGCCTTCCTTCAGTTACCCACAATTACATCCTCAGTTTTCCCAGCCCCTCATTCTCATTGCAAATATCCAATCAGTTGCCATAATAATGATAGTTAACATTTATTTAGTACTTACTATGTGCCAGGCACTATACTAAGCAGTTTACAATTATTTGATCCTTACAATGTTAATCCTGGAATGTAGATACTGTTCTTATTTGAGAGTAACCATAGCATAAGCTTTAGGTTAGTGGCAGAAAATGGCCATAGAATCTCTGTATATGTTTGCCAAAAGAAAGTGCTATCCAAATAAAGATTATCTCCTTCCTGTCAATCACAAAGCAAAACTTTAGATTTATTACTAGAAATACTTGAAAGGAAAGGACTATCATTTGTTTTTCCTGTTTCTGAGCCTACTATTTTAAGCTGTTATCTGTATCTGTCACATAATAGGAGTTAACTATTGCTGTGGTTAGTGATAGGATAAGATTGTCTCCTATAGATCTATGTTTTCGCACACTTGTATAACTCAATGATTATGCATTGTCTCATAATTTATGCCTGAAAAGTTCAGTATCACAATACACCCCCCCCCCCAAAAAAAGAAATAAGAAAGAAAAAAAGAAACCCTTGAAAATAATGCTGTATGAAAAAAGGCTAAATTTAAAATATAGCTTATTCAGAGTCATAGGTTATGCTAAATTATTTTCCCATCTAATATAAAGTAAGCTTCATATTGCTTCCCTGTTCTTCTTTTGTTCCTTTGAAGGACTGGGGAATAATGTAAGACAGATCTCTATTTATATAATTGCATTGATTGTCTCTTGTAACTCTAGTTAAAAGATATGGGAGAAAGCTTATAGTATGTATAACATAATTAGATTCCATCTTCACTTGGAAATAGAGGATTTCATATCATTAACACATCCCTTCTCCCATTTCCCTTTATGTTCACAGACTTGGACTATCTCTCATCCTTCCTCAAATATCACTAAAATAGTGCTTGTCTTTGTTGTCTATCTTCATAATATTGAAATTATATCACAATATAAATCACATCTGATTGAAAAAAATGAAGACATTTTAAGATTCAACTGATTCAACTGAGCTTACTCTTTGTTAACTATAAGTAAAAATAACTTACATTTACATAGTTATTGACATATATTATTTCATTTGATCCTCAAAACTGTCCTGTGAGCTCATTGATGTGATCCTCCATCCAGTGATATAGAGATCATCCCTTCTATACATTCTTACCCTATAGTGTGCTTCTTAATGTTTTTCCATATATCCTCCATGGGAAGGCCATCCAGGATGTTCAGAATTTTCTATGTTGACATTGGTTCCTACCAATGATCTCTCCATCACTTATCACTCACTCTTGCAATTTACCAGCCTTTCTCCTTTTCCAGTCATACAACTCTTATATGATATTCTATATGCGTATTCTTCTTTATAATTCTTTCTGGGTCATATATTGCTGGGTTTTTATGTCCACCACATACTTCCTCATTCCCTTTTCCATTGATTTGCAACTTTAATTTCTAAAAGACTTGAAGCCTCACTAAATAAATATTGATGTTGAAAAGATTGGCCTTGTTTTCAAGAGGAGGCTGGGATCATTAAAAATTCTGTAGTTTCTAAAAGATAATTCATCCTTCCTTTCCCTCCTGTTTTATTCATCTTCAATGATCATTGTATAGTCCAAAATAGACTGAGACTATGGACTGTCTCCTTAACCTCATGTCTGAACAAAAGATAATTTTCCTAAATTTGTTTTTTTTTTTTTTTTCCTATTGTGGATTGTTAGAACAGCAATATTCTATTATACTTTTTTATTTACAAGATATATGAATGGGTAATTTTTCAGCATTGACAATTGCAAAACCTTTTGTTCCAATTTTTCCCCTCCTTTCCCCCACCCTCTCCCCCAGATGGCAGGTAGACATGTTAAATATGTTAAAGTATAAATTAAATATAAGTATACATGTCCATACAGTTATTTTGCTGCACAAAAAGAATCGGACTTTGAAACAGTATACAATTAACCTGTGAAGGAAATTAAAAATGCATGCAGAGAAAAATAGAGGGATTGGGAATTCTATGTAGTGGTTCACACTCATTTCCCTGAGTTCTTTCGTGACCAGCAATATTCTAGAGTCTGTTACAATCAATCCTTTGTTTTCTCAGAATGGAAGACCCCTTCATTTGGGGTTTAGATGGGACTTTCCTTTATAGCTGTGGCAAACACCTTTAAATATCCTCCCTGTTTTACGCCTTGCTTGATGTTGCTAACCACAATTGAACAATTCTCTTAGTTAACATTTTTTTCAAGACATCTTATAGATTTTTGACATTCATAATATTCTAAGTAAAGGTTATTGTTATTGGTGATATCGATGGTTTTCAGCTCTTTGTAACCCATTTAGTGTTTACTTGACCAAGATGCTGGAGTGGTTTACCATTTTCTTCTCCAGTTAATTTTAGATGTGGGGAAACTGAGCAAAGAGAGTTAAGTGACTTTCTCAGGTTCATTCAGTTTGTAAATGTCTAAGGCCAGACACTTAACTAAGTACTTCTTTTAAAAAATAAGAATTTAATTGGGAACCAATTACTTTAAAATTCTTTCTTCCTTCCTACTCAAAATTCTTATATATTTTTACAATTAAAATACTGATGCATTTGCATTAGTTTGTGTGTGTGTGTGTGTGTGTGTGTGTGTGTGTGTGTGTGTGTTGAATCTAATTACAATGTACTCAAACAAAAATTTCCAAAAAAAAAAAAAAATTATAGTTGTTGGTCAGAGAACTATTGAGAATTATAAATGGAGTCTTTAGGAGCATGTATTAAAGTGAAATTCATGAACTTTACAAAAATTCTTTTGATAACTATATTTCAATATAATTGGTTTTCTTTATAATACGATGTATCTTGCATTTGAATGAATCTTATTCACTGAGAATCATTATTCTGAAAAAGAATGCATAGATTTTACAAGACTACTTTAAAAGAATTTATGATACAAAAATGGGTAAGAACCCTCACTCTAGATTTTGAAACATGACTCATCAGACATTTTCCCTTGCTTTTCCCAACAAGGTAAAAATTTATTAGATTCTTTACTTGTGGGGAGGTGGGGTGTTATTTTATGTCATTTCTCTTCCTCAAATCCTCAAATACCAACATTTTGATATTTTCACTGACTGATCTATAGATATTTTATATATAGATTTAATTGTGCTATTTTTGGACTATTGTTTAAAACTTTTTGGGCCTATTCCCAGTTATTCTTTTTTATCTCCATCTTTTGGTCAGCACTTCATTTCTGGGCATATTTGTCAAACACTTAGTAATTGCTTATTGTGTGTAGACTATTGCTAGATACTGGGTGACAGACAGCTAAAACAAACTTCAGGCTCCCAAGGGATTCATTCATAATCCTCAACACTTTCTTTACAAAAGAAGTGCAAATGTTTTAGGAAAGTTAATTTGATTTTAACTGGATTAAGAGTCTGCCTTTGTGGAGTTTATAGTCTAGGAAGAGCATAAAATTTCAGAATAGATTAGTTTCCTATACTAGGTATCTTCATTCTCCTTCCAAGATAAGCTTATTATCAGAGATTGAGATTTCTTCAGCCTTGATATTCACATCTTATCAATATCCTCACTTGCCTGTATTATTGTATTTTTTTTTTTTTTGGTTTACCTAGAAGGACCATGATATCAGGGAGGGGATGCCATGACATGCAAGTGAGTTGAATTTCAAAGGGTAGTCCTGTGCAAAGTCACCTGCCTCACTCACCTTCAAAGCTATCTGGGTACAATGGCAAATTATTAATCAGGAGCACTGGAGACAGTCCTCTAGGCTGAAGGCAGATCAGAAACAAAAACAAAAGGTGGTGGACTCCCAAATCCTTTTAAATTGGGTTCAGAAGCTCAGCCAGCTCTTCCTTTCAGTTCAGCTGCAGTGATTTGTTTTGACTTCACAAACATTGCTTGATCACTGAGTGCAATCCTGTGGTGCAATTTCCTTTTGTGTATTGTCTTTCTACATTACATTGTAAGCTCTATGACAACAGGGACTGTCTTTTTTTTTTTCTTATTTATATTTATAGAGATCATATTTATAATAGTACAGTTATTGGCACATAGTAGATACTTAATAAATGTTTGTTATAACTGAAAACATAAATAATATGAAATTATATATCCATTAGATAGGTGAAAAATGCAGTTTAGTTTTGCAGGAACACAGAATACAGCAAACTTGGAGAAAGTTTAAAAATTGTCATCTTTTCTCTATCTTGTTTTTGTCATATTACTTTGTCCCAAATTGACCTCGCTGTGCTAAATGTGAACTAGAATTGACTTTTAGTCTCTGCTTATCTGGAAAGATTTGAGTCAGAGTCCTCAAGACAATATGCTGGTTCTCAAGAGAACCTGACTCACTCTTTTTAACAGTAATGAATGTGAAAGCGCTAGAAGGGTCAGAAAAAAATGAACTCTTCTCTTGCTTTAATCTTCCATTTTATCTCCAAAGAATTCTAGCACTTTTTTTTTCTTTTTTCTTTTTCTTTGTTTTGCTGAGCCAGAATTCAGGATAATAGTGTATTGGTGATTAAAGCCTGATCTAAAACTGCTTAATTTGATGCCTTATGACCCTCAGATGTTCATTAATATTGTTGATGATGAGTAAAAGCTTCTGGCATTTCTCAGTATTGCTCTATGTCTGTAAAAATAAATTCCTTTTTTGTAGCTTTTTTCTCTGAAGGTTTCCTTTGAAACATTTCCTCCTTGTTCCCAAGAAAAAACTTTGCAGAAGCTGTTGGGACTTTTAAAAGCCTCGGAAATCTGTTGATAAAATTAAATTATTAAGAATTAATAAAGAGTAAAAAATCAGCACCTTTCTCTGGAGGGAGGGGAACTTTTTTTAATATAAATTATCAATATAGAGTATAAGCATTCTAAGCAATTCTATAAAAATTCAATTATTCTATCTTTATTAGGTAGTGAGGAAGTAAATTCTGTCCCCCTTTTGTAGAGGTTAAAATAATAAAATGTCTTAAAGTCATGAAGAAAGTGGAGGTTAGAACAGGGAAGAAGATTAGAGAGTTAGAGCACCTGAAATGAATCTCAATTGTATCATTTAGTGCTTATATGCATGTAGCAAGTTTACTTAATCTCTCTGGGCCTCCATTTCCTCACTTTTAAATTTAGGGAGTTGGATTAAATAGTCTAATTCTGCATATTTGATACTCTGGAATCTCAGGAGACTGAGCTTTTAAGCTATACATTTAGATATATCAAAGGTCTATGATTATGCATATAAGAGTTCAAAAATATTTTGGGGAATTTACCTTCTAGCTTCAGTTCTGTCATATTACTGTTGTATTCAACTACCACAGTATTGATTCTATACATTGAACTTCTGTTATTATATACTATTTGCTGAAGGAACACATCTAGTCTTACTTTTCCTGCCGTCTTCCAGATGCAGAATCCAAAGCTGAGGGGTCATAATGATTGCTTTAAAGTCCTAAGGGAATGAGCCAGAATTCTAATCCAGACCATCTAACTGCAAGTCTGAACTCTTTTCCCTTCCTCCATGATGGTTATCTCCTTATTTGCCCAATCTCATTTTTTAGCTCTTTTGGCTTCTGGTGATTGCAAATTTCTCAATCTTTTTTTTTTTTTTTCCTTTTTCTTTTTTCTAGTCTTTTGTTCTGCATATCTGTCTTGGTTTTAGATTCTTAGATGCTCTGATTTCTATAAAGTGAGTTCATTAATTCATTTAAGAAATATTTATTAGGAACCTCCCTATGATGAGCTCAAAAGATTCCTATTCCTGAGTTCAAATCCAGCCTCAGCCACTTAATTAGCTGTATGACCTAGGCAGTCACTTCATCTTGTTTGCCTCGGTTTCCTCATCTGTCAAATGAGCTGGAGAAGCATGACTGAACAACACCAACAAGTTCAAGATGTCCCAATTTCAGAGAAAAGATTTTAGCTTTTATTTGTTTTCTGTACTATGGTTTTGCTTTAAGGACAGCCAAGTAACTGTTAATACAATTTGTAGTCTCAAGACTTGCCTGGGGCTTTGAGTAGCTGAGTGACCTTATTGCCTGGGGGCAGTCTGCCTTTGCAGGTGGAGATCCAGAGTAAATAAAATAGTCCCTACCCAGGAGGAGTGTATATACTGTGTTGGTGCCATTTGCTTTTTACCTTAGCTATCTATGAGCACTGACAGCTCACAGTTCTGTTTCTGGCTCTCTTCACCCTAGAATGTAGTAGAGACCCCAGTCCTGCCCCTGCCCAACCATCCTGTGTCAGAGGGCTACACTGCCCTAGTCAGAAAGCAGGTGGACAGCATCCCATGGCAGCTGAAAGAGCTGGATTTGGGATTCAGAGGGTTTTATTTCCATCACTACCTGTGCCCAGTTTCCTCATCTATAACATGTGGGACCAGATGATCTCTTAAGGTCTCTGCTTCGGCTCTAAATCTAGAATCCTGATTGATGATTCATCTGGCGGATGATAATGAAACAAGGAGCCTCAGAATGAGGATATTGCAGCCCCACTTAATCTTGTGGGTTAGAAGCATGCTTCCATTAAAAAAACCCTTGGTAAATGGAAAAATGCTATGGAAATATGAGGTGTCATTAAAATAGTAATTGTCAGTGACAAGCAGGTGACCTAGCAGATAGAGGGCCGGTCTTAGAATAAAGCCTAGCTGAGTCCAGTTGCTGCTTATCACACATTAATTCTGTGACCATGAGCAAAACATTTAATTTGTCATTGCCCAAAGCAAATCAATTGCTAATCTATATCAAGGGAAAGGATTTTCCATACCAGGATTCCCATGGCTGATGAAAATAAAGGGGTGGGGAGAGAGAGAGGAGAAAGAAAGGGGGGGAATACAGAGAGAAAGAAAGGGAGGAAGAAAGAAGAGGGGGGAACATAGAGAGAGAGAGAGAGAGAGAAATGGGAGGGAGGAAGGGTAGGAGAGAGGGGAAAAAACACAGAGACAGAGAGGAAAGGAGAGAGAAGAAAAGGTGAGGGAGAGGGAAGGAGGAATAGAGGAAAAACAGAGAGGAAAGAAGAGAGGGAGAAGAAAAGGGGGAGGAGGAGGGAGGGAGGGGAATGAGAGAGAGAGAGAGAGGCAAGGAGGGGAGATGGAGAGAGAGTGAGAGAAGGGAAGAAAGAGAAAGTGAGAAGGAAGGAAGGAAAGAAAAGAGGAAGAAAGGAACAAACAAGCCCCAAACAACTTTGAAAATAAATTTCCTATAGTTAAATAATGGGTCCTTACATTCCTCTTGAGCCTCTGTCAACTTGTTTCATTATATTTATGGTACATTCTATTCCCCATTGTTGTGAGGATCTTGGGTAGGAAGAATATTTTAAATATTTGTGGGCAGGCAGAGAGTCCCTGCACATTACACAAGCCTCCTCCTGTCAGTGATGAATAAAGAGGCAATAATACCAGCAACCAAGTTTTGCTGAAATGGCTGTTTGTTGTCATGGCCTTCTGTTAATTTTTTTAGATGCTCTTTGATTCAATTGAATCTGTCAATGAAAAACAATTTCCTCCTGGAGCCTCTAAATTTATGGACTCAAATCTTTAAAATATTGAGCCATTTGCGGAAATATCTGTATCTAGTAATGCAACTTAATATGCTTTAGGAACCAGGAAACCATTTTTCTTGGAAACCATTTATTCTCTGTTACTGTGTAGATTTTGTTTCACTTATGTGGGCTTAGATGCCTGATGTCTGTGAAAATTTTCTGTCTGATAGAATTTTAAATGAGAAGAATTGATAGAGGAAATGACCCTACCTGCCAGTGCTATACTTTAGCAAGGAATTATGTCAGCCTTTTCAAGTGAATCCAAGTTTGCTTCAGCCCATTAGAGGACATAAGAAAAAAATAGTAATATGGGAATGACCTACTTCTGAAAGAAAATCAGGATTCTTTTTCTTACCTATTTGACCTTAGGCAAATCCCAGAACCTGCCCTCTTCCCTAATGAAGATTAGGTGGCCTCTAGGGTCCCTTTCTGGCTCTGAATTTGTGCTCTTGAGACAGGAGAGCAGAAAATATCAATCTAGGAAATAAGTTGAGACAAGTTGATTCCCAGAGGAGAAATGAAAATTTTTTTGATCAAAAAAGTTCTTTAAATGTATTGGAAATGGTTTCAGTGGCAGTTTGTACCATGTCAGGAAGATGTCTGAGATGACAAAACCTGTATAATTTGTGATTTCCTGAGGGAGTGTAAAAGAATAGCATAACCCCTAAATGGGAGCTGCTGTAGAATTTTTTTTTTTTTTTTTTTTTGCATCCATCCAAGACCTGAAAGGCTGAAGGCCTGCGTTTGACTGTTCATGGAATGCTGTATTATTTTATAACCTTAATCTGCCACAAGGGTGCATCCGTTGAATAGGTTTGGTATTTGGATGCGTGCTAACATGTGAATGTTGATGATGTTACTGCAGGTTTGTTTTATGTTTGTTTTCATTCCACCAGGTCTGTGAGCTGGATATTATATTTAATTTCGAAAAGGCATATTTTATCCTTGATGAGTTTATAATGGGTGGAGAAATCCAGGAAACCTCAAAGAAAACTGCTGTCAAGGCTATAGAAGACTCTGATATGTTGCAAGAGGTATGTAAGGGCATAGAAACATGAAAAGCTTTCCTAATGTTGAGGAGGAATGGGGAAAAGAGAAAAGAAGCTTAATTATCTCAGATTCTGTTGTTTAAAGACAGGTTTTTGTTTGTGAATAAGGAGGCCATGTAAAGCAGGGGAAAATGCTGTCAAAGGTATAGCAGTTCTTTGGTGCTATTTTTAATAAAACCTATTTTAACAGCTTGAAAAATTAATCTTGGAAAAATGTCTTCTGCCCTGGGGAAAGAGAGTCATCATAAATCACCATGCCGTTTGTCAGAGGTATTAGGGCTTTATTATTAAAGGTGGAGTTTATCATTTTAATTAAAAATTTTCAGCACCTCCTGGAGAGAGCCAGTATGATTGTTCCTATTTTCATAAATAAATTGGGAACCGAGTGGCTTAAGTGCCAAGGTATAAATAAACAGGGATCTGCACCTAGGCTTCTATTTCTACTCCTGTGGCTGGCTCCACAGTGGTTCAGATGGAATATAGTGAAACTGATTTTAGAAGCTTGATGGGAAATACTCAAGTTCCTGACATTTCACAATCTCAAGGCAGAGATGGCCAGAAGATAATGCCTTCTTTGGTGATTTACTTTTGGAGACAACTAGTGCCTATTAAAACATCTTCCTGGGGTAGCTCTACACTGTAGAGCATGGGTCCTGAAGTCAGGGGGACCTGAGTTCAAATGTGGTCTCAGACACTTAATATTTACCAGTTGTGTGACTATGGGCAAGGCATTTAACCTCAATTGCCTTGCCCCCCAAAAAAGTACCTTCCCACATATTTCTGTGCCAGGCTGTTTTTTCAACCTTCTCCCTACCAGAACTTTGGACTCCTCACCTTGAACTACCCTGGGCTCAATTAGATCAATTTTGTCCTTAATTCTGCCAGATCCACTTAAAGTGCTATTTCTAGCTTCCAGCTCCCCTTTAGATCTAATCCCCCATTAGAAGGTAAGCTTCTCATGGGCAAGGACTGTCTCAATTGTTTGTATTTAATTGTATCCTCAGTATTTAGCTTAACAGTAGGAGGGGACTGCTAAATATTGAATTTATATCCTCCCAGCCTGGCACAGTGACTGGAACATAGTGGGTTCTTAAGAAATTGATTTGGAGCAGAAAACCAATTTAGTTAATTGTCTCTTGAGAACGATGAGAAAAGAACCATTATTAGGCCAGGTCTTCCTAGGAAACAAATTTATAAATCACTGAGCTGATGATCGGTGATTTTCTGTCTCTTTAGTGTATCTATCCCAGGGTATCGTTATATCTAACCTAGTTATATCTAGGGTTAGTATATCTAACTTAGAGAAGATTACTAAGTTGTAAGTGCCCTGAAAGGATTGTTATGTTCTCTAAAGAGACAGTATAAAATATGCCTGATTTAGGTTTAGACCTAAGAGTTCTAACTCTTTCACTGACTAGTTCTGTGACCTTGGATTTCATTTGATTTGTTATCCCCTTAAGTAAAATGGCAGTAATAATATCTGTATTACTTAATTTATAGAACCATTGTGAATGTCAGATGAGATAATGAATAAAGGTAAAATGCTTTGAAAACCTTAAAGTGGCTGGTATACATGCTACTTTGTTGTTTTTTTCTCCCTACAAATGATTTCTAGAAACCTTAGCAAATGGTTTAAAACATATCTTCTTTGTATTTATGCATGTGCCATAAGAAAATAATTTTAAAGGATGTTTCATGAACCAATGATTTGGAAATCCATTGAATGTAGCCTTCCCTGAAACATGATGCTCTTGGGGTCCATTCTGTAGTATTTTTAAAAGATGAGATGAGCTTATTGAGGTGAATTGAGCCTTGGATGAGATTGAGCCAGTTTTTTTCTGAGTGGTGCCCTGTAGGAAAAAAATAACTTTGTAGGATATTTGATAGTTTCACTTCCAGGTTAAAGTTAAAAATGAATTATTTTGAGAGGTTACTTTTTTCTTTCTTTCTTTCTTTCTTTCTTTCTTTCTTTTTTTTTTTTAAAGAGGTTACTTTCAAAGTTTTGTATTCAGGTTCCTAATCAAAATCCTATGTCTAGCCAACATTTGTTAGAGTCAGTAACAGTTTTCTAGGATTTTTTTCTTTTCCTTTTCTCTGTCCTTGCTCTTGGAAGAAAGAGTCAGTGAATTCATGCATTGACCTAAAAGGACTGACTTTTCTTCAAACATGTGGACCCATGGAAAATATCTGCCTTGGGAGTTGAAAGAACTATGAGGAGGATGGAGATGGGATTTTTGATAAATGGGACAGTGAAGGAAGCCATAGCAGAAAGATGAGTAATTAAAAGTGGCTGAGGCACATGGGGCAATAGCAATTTGATGGTAACCAAGAACCAAAATAAAGGTCTACGATGAACTGGTCTTTGGACTCACCCTGCCAATGCCTCTATGCTCTTGGGACTTCACTTATTGCTGTCACATCTTATGGCAAGATTGTGATCTGAACCCACTGGCTCATTTGTGAATCTACTACCTGTACTTCTTTCCTTTTCTATTTCTTAGGGATTTTGCAATAAAGTAAATGAAACTGTTTAGATAATTGATGATTTCAGAACATGAGCCAAATTCAGGTTTTAGAGGTGACTTCTGGAGTAGTAGAGGGTAATATTTATTAAGGAATATTTAAGATTGAACTTCAATCTGTGGGTCAGTTTCTCCCTCCCCACCCCAATTTGTGTCATGAGGCAATATACATTTAATTGTAATCAAATGTAATCTAATACACTTAAATTTCAAAATTAGTAAGTTTGAAGGAACTCATGTAAGGGTAAAAGAAACCTTTGAGCTGCCCTATCCCCCCCAAAAAAAAGAAAGGGCCTCAAAAGAACCGTCAATGGTAATAAAATCAGTATAGTGAAGGAACATTGGCTATGGAGATGGAGGAGCTGAGTTAATCATATAAATTTGTCCTTCCCCCAACTTCTCTTTCTCTCTTTTCTCTGTCTCTGTCTCTGTCTATCTCTCTTTCTCTGTCTCTTTCTCTCTCTCTGTCTGTCTATGTCTGTTTCTGTCTGTCTCTCTCTCATTGTCTCATTTCTGTTTCTCTCTCTTTCCCATATCTTTTTTCCTTCCAATTCTGAGTCTGTTATTTTTTTTTTTTTTGCACATATATTAAAAGATCATTGTAGAACCACAGGCTGCTTGAACATACTACTTTACTCTATTAATAGGCAACTGTAAGTTTAATTCAGAGGAAGCAGAGTTAATATCAGAGAATATTTTTGTCACTTTTTTTTACCACTTGTCCCCTTAACCACAGCTCAAATCCTAAGTTGATTCAATCTGTGGATCAAGATATTAGTCAAAATATAAAATGTTATTATAAAAGTTAAGCATTAAGGAGAATTTGGAGAAAATTGTGACCCATTTCAGCAGAATTCTGATGTCCTGAAAATAGGAGTGATGTTGATGAAGATTAGTAGTCCCTAGATTTTGGAGTAAGCTCTCCTCCAAAATTTTAGCATAAATTCTTAACATAGATCTTTTTTTTTCACACTTTTTGAGCAAGCTCTGAAAATGAGATGGAAGTATGGGTACAGACCAACAAGAAACTGTTGGTGATGCACAAGACCTAGATGCCATTTGAAGAATACTGACAAAATAGAGGACTCTGATTATAGCAACAAAGATAACAGTTTTTTGAGGGTGGAAAAAAATTCCCTGGAAGAAGTCTTCTTCAGCCTTTGCTTTACTCCTTGGTTATGTAGTTAAGGAAACTGTGGCCTACAACCCAGAAGTCAGGAAGCTGAAGATGCTTTATTTCAACTCAATTAAAAAAAATAAAAGCAAAAACAAAACCCCAACAACTTCAGTATAACTCCAGGAACTTTTTCAAGGCTTCAAGTTCTAGGAATGTTGCTGGGGTCAGTATCCATTCAGACTTATGTTCCATGTCATTCATGTTTTTATCTACATCTATAGTCACAATTTCAACCCTTCACAATCTTTGTGAAGAGGAAGATTCAAAAATAAAATTAAAGTATGTTCAGTATTTGCCATTTAAAGAAGGAAAAGAAGAATATCACACCTTTTCAAAGTTTGGCATGGTGGTGGGAAGTAGAGAGAGCTGAAAGTTTTGCCATTTTTAAAGAGCCCTCAGTGATCTGCCAGTTCTGGAGGTGTTTGAATAGCGAAGGTTTTACTATTTCAAAGTCCCTTGTTTGGATATGTCAGACTGTTGCCATGATGCAGGGCTGTTGGTTGAATGTAGTTTATAGCAAAGTCCACCTACTCCTGGTCTTCCTCTTAAATCCCCTTCTTGGCTTTGCACTTTATCGCCATTATATACATTCTGAGATCTGAATGATGGGAGAAAAAGTCAGGGTGTAATATCCTGAATGGTAGCAGGAATATCATTTTCATTAGAAACTTGCACTAGATGGTCTGTTATATATAGGTGATGACAGTTGTATGACTACCTTTGCGGCCTTCCTATTCAATATTCTTGAATGGGTCCCTCAAGAACATCTTAGATGAGATGATGGTAATAACATTACTACTGAAATTGATGTTGTAGTCCACACATTGCTCATTAGTTGCTTATTTCTTGACTGTATTCAGAATGTATGATTTGGGAACATTATAGTTACTAATAAACTATTTCACCTCACATTTTTACATCCTTTTCCGTGTGTGTGTGTGTGTGTGTGTGTGTGTGTGTGTGTGTAACTTAAATTTACAAACATGTCATCTCTTTATTTGAATAGAATGTTATCTTTTAAAATAGCAAGTTACCTTTAGAATATTTATTTTTTGTAGTGCAAATTGAACCGAAACTTGTGATTTTTCTGAGTAATTTTGTTGACTTCATTTTCTTTTTCAGACAATGGAAGAATACATGAGCAAGCCTGCGTTTTAACTGAAAAATCTACTTGACAACCCCATAATGCTGCATGTCATAATCTACAAAACTTCAGCTGGATGTGGTTATTTTCTTATGTGCCAGAGCCTTATGCCAAAAATAACTTAAATGGATTGTGTGTGAAACTTCTTGGATACTTTGGGATACTGTGCTCAGCTAGCAAGACTTAAAAATATAGTATACTTGTAACAGGTGCATATTTCTATTTTTCTCTGTATATGGATTCTCTCAACTGTGGAACTTAAAACAACCATCATTCAGTAGACTTACATATTTTGTTTGTACAATGATCTTTACCAGCAAAGCAATAATTTTAAAATATTTTTGAGAAATGAGCTGTGCTGTATTTTTGCTAGTATTGTCAAAGAACAAGTTGGCAACTATTTTGTAAAAATATTATGAATGTACTGCCTATTTTGGACTAATATAATACTTTTTTCTCCTAACTACATAGTTCTTTTTTAAAATTATGATTTCATAATATGTCAAAGTAATAGAAAAGGACAGTCATTAGACAACTGTAGGTATATTATAGATATGTATGTGGGGTATATAACACATACATGTATAGATCCCCTCCCCCCATGTATGTATGTATGTATAGATATATTTATATGTAAGATTTCAGCAAATTTTCAGCCCCTTATAGCAGCAAACTTGACTATCTTATCCTGAATTTTTTTTTTTTTGGACTTAACTTTGGGGAAATAAAAGCAAAAAAGCACAACTACCTATCATTAAAAACAGAAATGAAAATCTTCAGGAGCAGCTGTCTAGGATAAAATTATTCTAATAAAATTGTGACAATCAGAATTGTAAAATATATGAAGTATCCCAATTTGTATTTTCATAAAAATCACAGAATTTCAGATTAGGAAGGAATTAGCTGACCATTTAGTCCCACCTATACTCCAAACTTACCCATTTATAAAAATGTTTTTTATAGCTTATTTTTTAATTATTCAAATCATTTATGTGACAGTGTCTATGACTTCTCTTGAGATGTGATAAGGTGATTGAGCTAGCTTCCCTAATGCACACAGTATAATACCCTGGGACTCCAATCAATTCTTGCTGTTGACTGTGGTGTCAAGACTTGTCTCTTTGGATGCATAGAGAATTCATGTCCATCAAAATGAGACACTTGCATACCCAAGGGTAGGAAAAGCCTCTAGTTAGTAAATATTTTGTAATTTTCAATCACAGTTTTCTAACATCTTAGGACATTTCTGCCTTTTAATTTGTACCAAGTGTTTTCCTTAATACCTGGACAGTGTTAGTCTGGAGGTCTAAGTTCACTCATATTGCAGTGATAAGAGGGACAATCATGGTCAGTTTTCCTGGGAGATGAATCTGCCTACTATGTGGGTATCTTAGGAAATTTTGGATGGGATGACTTCTAAAAGAATTTACTAACACTACAAATTATTTTTTGTCTGCCTTAGACAAGCACACACATTTATTAAACAAATTCCTGGTTGATAAAACAAAAACATAGTTGGTAACGTAAATTAATAGTTTGTTTCCCCTTTGCCCCCAAATTAATACCATTTATAAATAATAGCTCTAGAAATGCTTACTGATTTTCATATATTTCCTTGAGTCATCACTTAACCTCAATCAACGTATCAAGCTGAGATTTTGCTTGATCTGTTTTTCGTCACTTGTTGTACTTGGAGTATTTGTTGTTCAGTTTTATAGTAAAAAAAAAAAAAATCATCATCCAGGGTTTTACTATTTAAAGAAAATAAAGGTGAAATTTTGCAAAGATGGTCTCTGTGTAAATCCTTTATCTAACACAACTTTCCAGATTCCTGAGGAGGGAAAGAGGAAGAGAGAGAGAGAGAGAGAGAGAGAGAGAGAGAGAGAGAAAGAGAGAGAGAGAGAGAAGAAAACAGTAAACATTTATTAACTATCTTTTATGAACAAGTATAGAACAGTATGCAGATAAGTAACTTTGAGGAGAGAAAGCTTATTAGCAATCAGAGCAATTAGGGAATGCTTTGCAAAGAAGTTAGGTCTTGAGTTTAATGAACAAAATATGTTAAATTTCTTTTAAAGGAAAAGTAGCCTGGAAAAAACAATTCCTGCCCTCATAATAAAAAAAAAGTTTTTGTTAAATCACTATAAAACTAAGTGTTTAAAACAAAGAATTGAGAGTGCTATAATAACTCTGCAATGGCCAGGCCAAAACTGGAATGGTGAGTTTGATTCTATGAATAGTATTTAAGAGGCACATTGACAAACCAGAGCAGGCTCAAAGTAGATGACCAGAATTGGGAAGAGTTGGAATCAATGTCATATAAGGAAAGATCGAAGGAATTTGGAATGTTTAGTCTGGGAAAGGGAAGACTTCAGGGGAATGAGATAGCACTTTTTAAATATTTAAAGGATTGTCAAATGGAAGAGGAATGAAATTCACTTAATCTCTCAGTAACATAATTTTCTGACCATCCCAAGGGCCAATCTGTTTCTGTTGTGCTATGGCTATAGAAATATAAGATGACTCCACTTCAGCAAGGAGAATGGAAAGATACCTATTGCATCTTTTCTTTGTTGTTCTGGTGAGTGTAGACAAAAGCACTGTCACCTTATGAACGAAAAATACCTTTTCCTATAGTTAATCACCATATCTGCTCTTGGACCTTTATGACACAAATATGGCTGCACTATTTTTGTTATAATAGCTCGAGATGTCCCTTGTTCTACTCTTTTTTTCAGCAAAAACCTGTAAAAATAAACTGAGGAACAACTTTAATACATTCTTGCTTGTGCTCTGTGCAAATGAGGGGCATACCAACTGACTACTGATTTGCGCTTAGTATAGCTAAGTTTATATGAAGATGACCCAGACAGCATTTATTTATCTATCTATCTATCTATCTATCTATCTATCTATCTATCTATCTATCTATTTATTTATTTATCTATCTAGTTATTTATTTATTTGTTTGTTTGTTTGTTTGTTTGTTTGCAGTGCTGATTCCTTTTGCAATTACAATGGAAAGAATAGTTCCAGAATCAGAGGACCTGGGCTCAAATTCTACTTCTAATGCTTTGTTGTTTCCACATGCCTGAATTCTTTCTGTCTTTATATTTGCTTCCCGGCTTCTGTCTTCTGCATAATGTCTTTTTTCATTCCATTCTTTTCTTTTTTTTGGGGGGGGGGGAGATTTTTTATTGATATCTTCCATTTCCTACATTATCATCACCAGTATCTTTCCTCTTACCTTCCCAAAGAGATGTATCAAGTATTTTTTAAAAAGAGAGGGAAAAAAAGTCAGCACAACTAATCAATACATTGAAAAGATCTGAAAGCAAGTGCAATGTATAACATTTGTTGACCTCCTACCCCTATGAAAGGGTGTATTGGAGATTTCTATTTATCTTTCTTCATTTGAGTATTAACTAATCTTTGCAATTTTGTTATATTTACTATTTTTTTTGTCAGATGGTTTTTTTTACATTTACATTGTAATTATTATGTATATTATGTAATTCTTTTCTGTTTATTATACTTTGTGTCAGTTCATGTAGCTCTTTCCATGCTTTTCTCTATTCATCACATATACCATTTACAATACAGTAATAGTTCATTACTTTCATTTGTCAGTTTTCCCCCAATTGATGGGGATCTATCTTGCTATTATAAAACATTTTGCTATAAATATATTTATGTAGATGGGAACTTTCTCTTATTGATGGCTTCCTTGGGGTATCATCGTAGAAACAGTCTCTGGTTCAAAGGATACGAACTTTTTAGTTAATTTATTTATATAATTCCAAATTGATTTCCAAAATGATTATACTATTTCACAACTCCACCAACAATATTAGTGTGCTTATCATTCCACAACTCCAACATTGACTATTGCCATTTTTGTCATCTTTTATCAATCAAGAATGGGAGGTGATATCTCAGAATTATTTTAATTTGCATTTCTCTTATTACTAGTGATTTAGAGAAATGCTGTTAAATAGTAACAGGGACCACTAACTTGTATATAAGGATTCTAGTAGGCCTCATATTGATGTAAGAAACCACATTATCTATCTTCTATTGCACCTAAATAATTTTGTTAAATATTTTCCAATGACAGTTTAATCTGATTCATATTGCTCTGCTGGGTAATATATCTGACACCTCTGATTTAGAACATTCTTGCATGTGATTGTGAATACTTTATAATTTTTTTTAGATCTGTTGATAACCTTTGACTTTTTATCTATTGGGGAATGGCTCTCATCTTTTGCAGTGCTGTTATTATATGAATTGTTGTCCTGATTCTGCTTACATTGCTTTGCATCAGGTTATGTAATTTAAGATTTCTCTCAGATCATTTCTTTAATTTTTTTTAATGACAAAGCAGCATTTCATCACATTAATTTGCCAAAATTTGTTCAACCATTTCCCAATTGATAGGTGCCCCCTTAGTTTCCAGTTCCTTACTGTAATAAAAAGAACTGCTGAACATTTTTCACATATATGGGCATTTCTCTTCTTTGATAGCTTTGATGTATAGAACAAAATTAGAATTGAGCCTTTTATGTAGGACTCAGGGTAATTTTAGTCTTCAGACTAGGCCAGTAGTCTAAGTCATAAATCATGGAATCATAAATTCCCAAAGTTGGAAGGTGTGTCTAACATGACCTATAATGCAATCCATAGCTATATAAAAAACCTTTCCTATTACCGCCCCATAAAAATGGCCATTCAGTCTTTCAGTGATAGAGCATTAATAACCTTCCAAAGATGTTCTTTGAAATTTTGGACATCTCTAAATCTTAGGAATTTATTATTTACTAAAATCTGCCTCCTTGCTAGCTCATTGGTCCTAGTTCTTCCTTCTGGTCAAGAAGAATAATACAAATTTAAAAAATAAAAACAACTTTAATATTTGAAGTCAATGATAGTCTTCCTTCTCCTCTTGCAAGTCTTGTTTTGTCAACTTTTCTTTAATTGTCCTCATATTAATTTTGAGTTCCCTCAGCATCTTGATCACCTTCCTCTGGAGTCATAACAGTCTGTCAATATCTCTTTTATAGCATAGGCCAAATGTGGCTGATCAGGAAAGAGTATAGTGGGATAATGTGTGCCAGTCAGTCACAAACATTTATTAAGTATCTATTGTGTACTGTGCAAAGTGTGGTGGATAGACATAGGAAAAAGAAAGGTAGTTTTTGTCCTCAACCTAATGGAGGAAAACAGTACAGAAAAGGAAACTAAAAAACTGGGGAGGGGGAGGCCTGGGTACTTGATGATGGATACTTTTTACAAAAGTTAAAGAAGTCTGAAAGTAATGTGGCCAGGTGAGAAATGAAATGTTTTGAGAACTGAGCTGCTTCCTTTAAGGTGGCCCATGATTTCATACTCCAATTACTGAGTGGGAGGGTAGTATTGAGATGATGTACTAAGATGGATAGCATCTTACAGCATAGTAAGAGTTTCCCAATGGGAGGAGAGCAAAAGAAGAGATGGAATTAGTGCCCTGAAGTTGGGAATTACCTTAGCCGCATTTTTAAAAGTTAGTTATTAAGAGTTCATTATGGGAGGAACACTTGATACATAGATTTGTTGCTTCAGTCAAATTGAAGAAAAGAAAGGTAGTTTTTGCCCTCAACCTAATGAGAGAAAACAATATAGAAAAGAAAACAAAAAAGTCTTCCCTCACTTAAATCCAATTCGTTTGCATGCCATGGAATCATTTCCCTGATGTTATGGTCTTTTTAAAGAATGAAGAATCACAAACTGTAGTGGTCAATAACAGAATGATTAGGACAGAACTCAATAGGTACTTATCATTATGGTTATGACTTATATAGTACAACTAATATTTATGGTTACAATCAAGTTAGGAGGCTATATTCTATGGGATCATAGACTTAGATCTGGAGGAACCTTAAAGACTATCTAGTTCAACCCCATTATTACAGATGAGGAAATTGAGATAGATGCCTGAGATCACACAGTAAGTGTCTTCTGCAGGATTTGGATTCAAATCCTTCCTGATTTAAAATCCAAAACTTTATCTATTTAACCTAGCTGCCTCATCAGAGCATTAAGTCAACAAGTCAAGCCAACAAGCATTTATTAAGTGCGCCAGATATTGCCAGACACTGTAAATAGAAAAAAAAAAAAGACAGTCCCTGCTTTTGAGGAGCATGTAGTCTAATGGGAGAATGAAAACTAAAAGAGAATCTGAAAAATGTAGGGGAGATACTAATAATTTTTACTTTCTGTTATTTGGAATTTGACAAGCACCAAAAAATCCATTTCCATACAAAGAACAGAACAATTATATATGAAACTGTGAATCAATGTTATGCATAGGATGCTTTCCTCTTCAAAATAGTCACCTTGGGAAACTTGGAGCTTATTCTCATGATGTTGCCGTTGATTAAAACACAACATAGCCTTCTCTTTTGGAATTGATTTCAGAGACTATAGCATTGTCTTTTGATCATTCTCATTGATAGCAAATCTTGGTCTTTTGTGCATGAGTTTGATTTTTATAAATAGCTCCAAATGACTTGGACTGTAATAGCACTTTTTTTTTTTAAAGGTGTGATTGTATTGTGACTTTGTGTGTCTCATGGCAGTTTTGTAGAGAAGAGTGTGAAAAAATATTGGGGGCTACTTAGAAAAACTTGCCACTTATAAATCCAAGCCTAAATATAAAAAGATTTAATGGGGAAAACCAATAAAATTTCAACTATCTTTTTTAAAAGGATGGATGGATTGAGTTCTCTTTTGTTTAAATCTTAAATTTAGAAAAAGCAAGCCAAAACAAACATTTCCAAGCAGAGTCACTGATTTCTCAACTAATTATAGAATGGTAGAACTAAGGAATTTTGATGGCCATTTAATTCCATCTGCTCATGTTTCAGAAAAAGAAAACAAAGCTCATGGAGGTAAAGTTACTTATCCAAGGTGACATAATAAATTAATGACTAGAGTCCCATTTTCAAGCCCAGTCCAGAACTCATTTCACTATACATCTATTATCATGGATGCTTGTGTGAATGGAACTGAGCTGATTTGCCACAGTCAGGTGCTTTTCTCTAGCTTAAATATCTGATAGTAAGAAAATAATTAGATGAAGGGTGGTGAGGGGGTAAGTGACAAGAGAATGAAGGAAGTTTGCCAAACAAACAGCTGGGGAGAAATATGGATTCTTTACTCATCATGTCTTTGCAAAGTAGGTTCCTATGTAGACATGATGTTCAGAGCCTGGCAAAGAAAATGCTAAAACTCGGGTATGGAGAAGCGAGCAAGAAGAAGGAATGCAAGAAAGGGAATCCTTATTGCTGATCTAAATTAATTCCAATATCAAGAATAGGTTTGAATGAATTAAGGGGGTGATAGGTCTGATTGGGCAACCAAGGGCAGATGGGTGGATAAGAAGGACTTAGATTTTTCACTATTATTGAGTGTCCTGTATCAAATTTCTTTATGAATTTATTGTTAGTCAGGGAACATCACAATTTCCAAAGAACTGAATACTAGTATCACCTCTGAGGACATTGGAAAGCTGCATTGTGAGTATAATTAAACTGCAACAATCAACAAATAAATAGCTAAGAAGAAGCACTGAAGTGAAGGCCATCATTAAAGAAGTGTATGATTTGGTTAAAAAAAAAAAAAGAGACAGGTTGGACATGTAGAATGAGGAAAGGATAAGCAATGAACAATCAGTATGGATCACTGATATCTTCTCTGTATTAGAAGGCAAGGAAGGCTGGCAGTGTTCAAGGTGGACTCTTGTAGTGAATTTATGTGAAGATCATAGATTTACAGCTGGCATGGATTTCTGGGTCCAGCTAGTCCAAAGCCTCCATTTTACAAATCAGGATACAAGGTTAGGAAAATTAAATGGCTTGACTAAAGTCATACAGATAGTATCAACGGTAGTATTTGGACCCACATCCTTCAGTGGGCTTTTCATTGTACCACAATGAGTCACCCAGGATGAGCAAGCAGGTCTGGGTGGGTTGCAACTTGTATGACTAGAGGAATCATTTACAGCAATGAAATTAAAGATCTATTCAAATTTTTGAGTACTTGGAGAGATCTAGCTCAAAACTTTCTTAGAACAATATGATGCTGGAACTGAAGGAGACTTTATAATCAGATTCAACACAGACCATTTGCTTTATACAAAGTACTGCTCAATCCCCTTATTTTACAGGAAGTAGAGACATGGAAAGTGATGATCCAGGCCACAAAGCATTTTGATGACAAAGTAAGCATTAGTTTCCTGACTCGCAGATCAGTGTTGAATTTTTTACACCATGTGCAAATTAGCATTTTCTGTTAAACAAAGACAGCCTTCTGCAATGAGGAAAATAAATAGTTTATTTTTGGTTCTATGTCTTTACCATTTTCAAATTTTTTTTTTTTTTTTTTTTTGGTGTTCTTCCTTTTGGGTCTATAGGTCCTGCCTTCCTCCATGGTGCTACATGTTCCTATTTTTTTCCATCTGTCCACTCCTGAGCAAAACTTACCTGATTCTGAGTCTCATTAATAGTTAATTTTCTAATGTGATAATGGATATTCTTGTGATAGTTGATGCTAAATATAACATGATTTTGGAAATAGTGTCTTATTTCAATCAGGAATGAATTTTGTGATGAAAATTTTAGGCATATTGATAGATCAAAAGGGGAGATATTTGGGGGGAATCCCTCAAATCATACCACTTAAATCAATGGCTATTTCACTTAAATGCAAAACTGATTATAGGAGGGAACTCTGAGAGGGAGTGTCTGTGGTTGTTGCCAAACACAATTTACCAACCTCCGAGGAAACAAAATTATAATGATACTATCTGGAATTTATTTGGAATTTTACAGTTACATACCTTATCTCATTTATTCCATACAATAACCCCATAAGGTAGATAGAACAAATATTATTATACCCAAAGAAAGATACAGTACTACTATTTAAATTCTAAGAACAATGGTCATTTGGTTGTTCCCATGTTCAGTTTCATGTGGGTATAAGTTATCACTGGGCTTTTGTTTTTGGGCCCGATATTTCAATGACTCATTATGGCAAGGTGTCACACCTTCATTTTCTGAGGAGAGCCCATGTAAAGTTTGAGAAGTTAATAACTATTTCCTTGTAGGGAATCTCTCTCTAGATGAATGGTAAATAGATGGTTGGGCAATTGGCCCAACCATGTCCTTTCTTGTGATAAAGTGGGAAGAGCATTTTAAAGTCAGAAGACTTGAGGCTGAGTCATGTTTTGCAGCTGTGTGAACAAGGACAAATCACTTTTCTGGGGCCTTTATTTGCTCACCTATAAAATGAATATAATACTAATACTACTTATGTCACAGGAATGTAAGGAGTAAATTAGATAGTATATGTAAAGAACTCTGAGGTTGTAAAATTCCAAATAAATTCCAGATAACATCATTATTATTTTCTTTTCTTAGTGTTAGATCTAGAGTCAAGGAAACTCAGTTGACATTCTGAGTCTTTCTGTTACTACTTATATAATCCTGGGCATTTAACTTTCTGGGTCTCAGTTTTCCCATTTATAAAATATTAGAAAACTTAAAAAAAAAAAAAAAACTAGATTTGATCTAGATGACCCATGGTCTTTAGACCCTTTGAAAGATTTTAGAAAGAAAAAAGGAAAGAAATAAGACATTGAGAGAAGAACAAGATGGGGCATTTATAGTCTTCAGATTTGTTCATTCATACGACAAGCATTTATTATTAAAAATCTCCAATGTGCAAGGCATTTTGTTAGCCTTAGAGATGAAAAGACAAAAATGAAACAATCCTAACTTTCAAAGAATATATATTTTATTGGGAGAAATCACTTTTATGTAGAAAATTAAATATCATCCTTAGTTTAAATGCCAACCATAATTTGTAGGGGAGCATTAACTGTTTTGAGCATCAGAATAAGGTTCCTGTAGGAAATGACACTTGCGTTTTGAAAGTAGGCAACAATTCTGAGAAACTGCAGTGAGAATTCCATGCATTCTAGGCATGGAGAGAGGGCCAGCCTGGGCAAAGATAGAGATGGAAAATGGAATATGCAAGATGGCTAGTTTACTGGACTAGGGTTTTGTGCAACAAAGCTGGAAAGATGAAGTCAGATTGTGAATGGTGGTTAGAAGCTAAACAAAGGAGTTACTTTTTTTCCCTAGATGCATGAAGGATCCTATCAGGACAATTCCTCCCATTCTATCTTTGCTTATAATCCTATATTTCATATGGCAAACTCCTAAAAGGCAAGGACTTGTTTAACATCTTTGTTTCTACAGTACTTAGCATCTTCACTATAGATTATAGTTTTGGATTAAATGTTTATTGAATTCAAGATGCAATGAAAATGATCAGTAAACTATTGCCAAAAAAAAAAAAAAAAAAAAAAAGCCACAGCACATACTGTTGTGTTGCAACCTATCTTTTCGATTGCCAGGAACTTCCTGCAATTCTAATTGGCTTTTTGCTTCCCACTTGCTGGCTTCCAAATTTGTTCTGTAGTCATTCCATCTGAATTTTGGCCTACCTACCTGTCAGAACCCAGTTTTCTTGCCATTGGCTCCTGTCTGTTTCCTTGGTTCCAGTGTCTGGCCCATCCCCTTCCCCAATAGATTCCCTGGTTACAGGCAGAGGGCTATACTGACCTTGCCTACTGGTCACAGCAGCTGGTAACAGTTAATCTGTCCCTTTCTCTGCACAGCAGAGGAGCTTGACAACAAGGACTAGATGGGAAGATCCATCTGGACTCATCATAAAATAATTCTAAATTTGAAACCTCAGGCAAGACGCTAGTTCACTTAAAGCAGATTCTTGCTTATTTATCTGATGTATTTATTCAGTACAATTTGGTCCTTTAAGTTGGATAACAGGACAAAGGATGAAAGGGGGAATTTCCACCAATAGCCTGCCTCTTTGCAAATAGAGTCTCTGACCATCATTCTAAAGAAAGAAACAAACAAACAAATCACTGAAGAGAAAAAGACTAAAAAGAAAAAAAAGGAAAAAAAAGTGATTTAACCAACTTACTAATTTCCTTTATATTTATTTTGTGAAGTAAATGGTTTAAGTGACTTGCCTAGGGTCACCTAGCTAGTATGTGTCAAATGTCTAAAATGGAATCTGAAGTTGGATCCTCTGATTCCAGGACAGGTGCTCTATCCACTGTGCCAGCTAACTGCCCTGCTACTTTTATTTGTGTAAGGTTTATTTCAGGAAAGAAGGAAATCTAGTTTTAGGAAACTTAACTGTCTTTTTTAGAAAATGGTTTAAACTATCCTATGAGAGTGACTTCTATAGGTAAAATGTGATTGATGTGTATATTGTAAGGGAAAGCCCCTCAAAAACCAGAAGGTTATATATTGGATGTCATCTTACACCATTTTTTTTTTGTATTTTTAATAAGAATTTGAAGATTCTCATCAGTATTCAGAGCTACTGGACCTTGTTCTAGATCTGGGGCAGGGATCTTTAATACGGGGTCCACAAATCTCTTAAAATTCTATGGATAGATTTTAGGAAGGTTGTAAACTTAATGGGAAAAAAATTACATCATTATTTTCACTGACTTCTAACTGAAAATTATTATTTCCTACAATTATAAATAATAATAAAAAAAGATATTCTGAGAAGTCCAAAGGCTTTAGCAGATTGCCAAAATGACTATGACATATAAAGGGTTAAGAGTCTTTGACCAAAGGTTTGCCTTCTGTTCTATATCAAGTTTTCATTTCAGTCAATTCCTATTGTGCTTGCTTCTCTGAGCAGGCTTTATCTGACTGAACCAGGAACAAGAAACATTTTATTCAAGATTTTCTTGTTTCAGATAAAATACTTCACCTGTGACGTTGTATGCCTCCAGCAAATTCAAAGAAAGATCTTTTCAGTCTTTTTAAAATGGAAAATGTGCCTCATTAGCAGTGGGGGAGGAGAATATTCTCTATGACCCACGGCGCAGTAATTAAATCTACTAATAATATGATAGAACTGTTGCTAGGTCTTCCGTTTTCAAAAAAAGATCCTTTGTCATGCTAAATTGGAAATTTTTCCCCTCTGGAATCTAAAAGTCTTGTGGACCTGACTTGCTAAAGTCACAGTCAATAATTCATCCTGAGAGAGTTTTTTCTTTTCTTTTTTGGCATGCTAGCTTTTGTTCTGAGGGGGAATTGATATAGGGAAGGTCAATAAATCAAGTACATCTGAAACCTTGACCCTCAACAATCATACTGGTTTTAGGGAATCCAGTAAGAAGCAGGGTGGATCAGTAGTCATACAATGAAGTGACCATAATTCTGACTTGGTGTGTCAGACTGACTGGATCAGTTACATTTTTCCACTTTTAGTTTTTCAACCACTAAAATAAGTTTGATAGGAATGCTGCAGGTAGTAGAAGAGAAAACTAATGGAAAGTGAATAAACAATCATGCAACTCCTTGCAGATAAGGATCAGTAACCTGGGTAGCCTATTTCTTAAATATTTTACTAAAAATTTAACATTGAACATAAATTCAAGCAACTAAACATTTTCAGAAGCTATTAACATAGAAGTAAATCAACACATAATATCCTGAAAATTTTCAATTACTCTCTCTAGTTTCCATCAGGATTCATGGTCTATCCATTTTCTTATGCTCTACATGGTGCATACTTTGCATTTTCCCCTCCATTTGACTTGGGAGGAGTGAAGCTAAAAGTCCATTTTATTATACAACTGGAGTAGCAGTATCCTAATAGAATAGGCACATTTGAAATCAATAGATATGTCTTTTCATACTCTGTCACCTGCATACAAATGTCTCCCCTGATTCCCCCTTGATTAGATACTGAAGAAGTTATAACCTCCCCCCCACCTGAGAATGACTCCCCACCTCTGTTTGCATCTCCCATTGATGTTCACCTTATTTGGAGGTAGTTTAGTTCTTCCCCTGATTCTCTATTGGTTAGCTATTACAAAGATTACAGCCTAATACAAAGTAACTAATTCTCCCATATGAATCTCCACTCCTTATTACATCATTACATCTTCCTCCAATAGCTCCACCTCTGATTATATCTTCTCACCTGAATTCTTAATTACATCTTCACTGAGTCTCCATCCTAATTACATTTTCTCTTTATTTGTAAGTCTGAGTCTCTACCCCCATTACATTTTATAATCTGTTTCTTCTTTTAATTTATGGCTTCCCTCCATAAGTTTTTGTTTTCCCCTATTGACCTAATATTTAGATTTCTTTTATTAGGGTTTCAATTTCATTTTTTTCTGATTTAAGTTTAATTTACCTAATTTAAGTTTTGTAACTCTGGAAACTAAATCCTCATCCAATTCTCACAATATGCATATGGTCAGACTAGACATTTATCCCATCTCACTTAAAGTGTTTTAGATACTTTAACTTAATCTATGAGAGAACACATCTTAATTGTAAATTTACTTGGAAGCTCAGATACCTCAACTAATTCATTTGATCAATTTATCGTAGTAGGCTAAATGCAAAAAAAAAAAAAAATCCTTGATCAATTTAGATGTCTGAAATTTATTGAATGAATTGGAGTAATGTTGGATAGGAAGTGTTAAGGTTGTTTGGTCCTGCTGTGGGGGCCCTGCATAAAGTAGCAAGACACTTATGAATGGAGAGATTCAAATAAATGATGAGCTGGGAAAGAGAAGTTCTTATTAAGCACCTGAGAAGGAACTATTTTGGTTTAGGGATAAGCCCTTGACTCATTCTCTTCTCTCTATCCCACTGAGCAGAGAAGGGGCTTGTGACCTTCAGAGGACAAGAAAATTTGGGCTTTTTCATTGACATCCTAATTTCTTCAGTACACAAAGATTGATGGCATTTTCTGCCCTGAGAGTTACAATCCGGAAAAGCACTCAGTTTCTACCAGGAACTTAGTGGAAAAGAAAAAGTCCAATTTAATATTTAAGGCAAACTTTTTGCGGACTCTAGCAGACATTCTCACTTTGTAAACAAGGAGGTAAAGGACTTACTTAAGGCCACACAAGTAAGACCTGAGTTTCAACCCCAGGTCTTTCAATCAATGTTTTTTCCATTATATTATGCACAGGTGAGTACTGAGTAAATAACACCAAATGGTGTAGTTTGCCAGACATTGTGGTTCATGTGAACATTGCCAGAATGTCCAGTCCAGCAGATATATATATATTCTGATCTCAAAGTTGACCTAAGGCTCTTGAGACTGCTTTAGGATTATGGCTTCAAATTAACATGACTCCATACAATTCAGAAATAACCTCTGTGAGTTAAACCTTCAAGTTAGTGAATCATTTAGAAGACCAACTTATTGTTTCTGTTCCTTTAGACAAATTCCTATGAGGTCTAAGTAAATGTAATTATGAAATAGTTGTAATAGTACAGTCATGGTCCCATTTGGTGATAGATGTCAACAGGAAACTATATCAAACTACACAGTTCTCTCTTCTCTTATTTGTTTCTTACAAAATGGCAAGGAGATATTAAAAAGAATTTTGATGATCTGGTATTATTTTCAGAGCAGAAATGGACACCAAAGCCCCCCAAACATGTCAAGGACTTTCTCTTTCTGTTGAATCATTGAAGAGGAGTAGTAGGAGGAACTCATGTCCAATATGCTCTGGGATTCCTACTTCTCTTCTCACTGGCTAGCAGTAATATAACAAATAATTTAAATTGTCTTCTGCTGGTCTGAAAAGAAAATATGTTCTTTTTCTTTCTTACTCTGCAGGGCTTTTAGAAGGTGAAAATGAGGGCCTCAGACTATAGTGTTTGATATGATTGTAGCCAAGTGAGTCTGGGAGGGATTCTAATTAGTAGCTACCCCTTAAGTTCAGAAAAAATTTTCTGATTCTCCTCTGCTACTCATAAATACAGACTTAACCAAGAATGTTAGCTTTTTTAGAACTTAGAAAGTGAAGCCATTTTTCCTTACATTCATGTTTAAAATATCCCTAGAAAGAAAAACACATAAGTGCAGTTAAAGCTCTACTGTATTCAGCTTAGCACTGGCAACCATTGTTCTCCATTTGGCAAATACATCAGATCTTTATCAACCAAGGTGTTTTCTAGGTTCTTTTGGTAGTTTTGTCGTAGCAATTAGTTTATAATGGCTTAATTTGTAGATGAAATTCTTATGGTTGATGTCAAGATCATTTCAGTTGTATATTTTCCATTTTTGATTTTTATTAGCTTGTTTGGTTTAAGTTTAATTCTCAGCTACACACCATATATTTTCTTATTAATTATGATTGATAAATTGTGATGATTTTCTGAACTTGATTCTGATATGTTGATAATTTTACCTCATCAGACAGTTGATTCAGGAATAACTCCCATGACCATAAAAAAAGATCTGCTAAAATGTAGTTTTCTTCTTTTTAGTATCTTCTTCTCTTTTCCCATCATTCTGCTAAAAGTGGAAGGATGTGGTATAGGACTAAGAGCCATTTGATCTTTTCCTATAATTCATGGATTGCCATGTCCAAAAAAATGTCAACAACATAATGATGATGTGCCTCTCCATAATTAGTGGGACTGTTTCTTAGAAAATAGACTTGGCCTGTTCCTGGTCCATGCTACAGAAGTATATATGAAATAGATATAAAGAAAAAATAAATACATAGATCACTATAAAGATATTAAAAAATGTGTTCTTTCTACCAGTTTCTCTTATAAATGTTCTTGGAATAATTTGACTTAGTTGGCTCAATGCAAGCTCTTCACAGGCTTATTTCCCCCTCAAATGTTTTTCAGTGTTGTGTGATGTGATATTATAGCAATCATTTTTCATTTTCTTCCTTTATGCTTTAAAAACAGTTTACATATTTCTCTGTTTAGCAAACAGATACAATTTTTGCTGGTTAGGGTAGTTTTCTAACTCTTTCATCTGACTCATGAAAGCTATTTTGAATCTACTAGAATATTCTAGAGAGGATACAAATACTTAGAAAAATTAATGGATTTTATTATTACAAAAAAATGCTGGTAGGTTTTCCAACAAATATTAACCCAAATGTTGGATTTCCAATTTCTGGAAAAATCTTACAAGAATATTATACATAAATATTGATGAAAGCCCGGTAACAGGAAAGGTAGTTTCTGCAAGTGATATTTTATGGCAGACCATATTTTTATACTTACACAAATAAGTCAAAAGTATGAAGGATACAAAATCCCATTGTGATTTTATTCCATAAAATCTTATTCTGATGCTTTATCTTGATGAAGTCAGAAGTATGAGTTTAAAAGACAGAAATAAAAGGATGGTGAGGAAATGGAGGCAATGAGCGCAGACAAATATTTTATAGGAGTTTGGCCACAAAAAGGAAGAATGATATAATGCAATAGCTAAAGAATATGGCATGGTCAAGTAAAGGTTTTTTAAGGATAGAAGAAACTCAGGGATGTTTGTAGGCAGCAAGGGAGCCAATGGTAGAACGGGAATGAAACAACATGAAAAGAAATGAATGATTTCTAGGGAAAACTCTTAGCAGAAATGGTAGGAGTTGGAAACAACAGTGAAAATAGGGAATTTAGTTTTGATAAGGAGAAGGGCTACCTCTTCCTCAAAGACTTGAACAAAGAAGAGAATGAGTGAACATATGTCAAGATTGTGAATGCAGGAAAAAAGGTCAAAGCAGTAATGAAAGATTTAAAATACAGGGGAAAAGGAAGAGACTAGAGGTCACAGTGAGAATGAAGCACAGGTTTAGAAGGAATGAAGTAGACAGTGGAAAGACAGGATCAAAAAGAATTTCACAGAAACCTAAGAAGAGGTATTGTTAAGCATGATCCAATGGATGATCATCCTTATTGAGTAGAGAGAAGTGAAGATTAGATAATTAGAGATACATAGAGATATGTGTATATATTTATTTTGTAAGTTGAGATTCATGATGTTCAAGGGGTTATCAGCATGTATATTGAAGATTTCTAGTTTGAGGACAGGAATAAACATAGAGAGTTAAACTGAGTCAGGTACTGACAATGAAGGGAAAGTGATCTAGATGCTGGTATATTTTGATAACATTTTACTATCTATTAAGATACTATCTTCTAAGGTCTCAGTCACATAGGCTGGACTAGCTTTTCCTAAGATTCTCTACTATGCAGGCCAGGTTTAGTTTTCTGTAAAAGGTATTGAAATTATCCCTAATTAATTGGTCCAGAAGATTAGGTCTTGAACTATTGATATAATTTCTTAATGTCTTGAGTACAAAAGGCAGCACATAAGAAATCAGAGACTCCTCATTGAGACTGTACACAGACTTCTGACCAGTGTGACAACATTACTAACTTCAAGGCAGAGAAACTTTGGCCAACTGAATCAATGCTGTGTCATTGCTAAATATCCTTCCTATGCTATTGTTGAATAAACTTCTTTTAATTAACTTTTAGATGATTTTTGAGCATGTCAATTCATGATTCATAGATCTAGAGAACCTCAGAGATCAGCTAGTCTAACTGACTAATTTTAATAATATTAAGAAAATAAAAGTCTAGGGAAATTTAGTGGCTTGTTTGAGGACATACAGGACATAAGCACCAATAGGGGCATGTAATCTTAGTTTCTTTGACTTCAAAGCTATTGCATTCTCATAACAGCCTAAGTCAGATGTATAATAAAAGATGCAAAAAAATCAGCTTTATTACAAAAGAAATGATATAGGCAAATGGAGAGAACTTTGAAGGAGGAAAGGATGTGAAGTTGTAAGCCCAATTCATTGATCTTCTCTTTCTCTATTTTATGCAAGTAAGCATCTAGAGATATAAAATTTACCCTAATAACTGCTTTGGCTGCATCCCACAAATTTTAGTATGTTGTCTCATTATTGTCATTCTCTTGGATGAAGTTATTGATTGTGTCTATGATTTGTTGTTTCACCCATTCATTCCTTAGGGTTAGATTATTTAATTTTCAATTAATTTTTGCTCTATTTTCTCCTGGCCTTATATTGCATGTGATTTTTATTATATCAGGACTTGAAAAAATGCATTTACTATTTCTGCCTTTCTACATTTGATTTTGAGGTTTTTATGCCCCAATACATAGTCAGTTTTTGAGTTGGTTCCTTGAGCCGCCAAGAAAAAAATAAACTCCTTTCTGTCAAGGATGTGGAGTGATGCTGGCAGAGAGAAGGTCTGGACAGGATGGTTTCTCCGCCTGGTATATTGAGGAGCATAAAAAGAGAAGATAGCCAAATATTTTCTGGAGAGTACTGGATCAAAAGTAGTGTGAAAAACAGTTTCTTAATAATAGATCAGGAGTCATGTAGGACACAATGGAATAGAGTGTGGAATAGAGGAAATCATGAACTTTGGAAGATACAGTTGAAGGAAATAAAGATGAGAGGGATGGAAAGAGATAGCAGGAAGATTTCTGACTCAGCATGTAGTGATTTTGAATCATAGGTTTCATGCTAGTATATAATAAATACTTTCTTTGGAGAGAATCAGAAGGTACTGGAAATATTGAACAGGAAACAATATCACAAACTGGCTTTAAGAGCAGGCAGGAAATGATTATTTACAGACAGTATTAGCTGCTTGAGTGCAGATTATCAATTGATTAGTAAAGGTAAAAAATCAATACTGAATTAGGAGAAAAAGGAAAATAATGAGAAGAAAATACTATAATTACAGCAGTTCCAACTCAATTTATTTAAACAAGCTTTTGCTTTTAAAAAATGAGAAATGGGCACAGGTAAATGTCCCACATAATCAAATTAATTTGTTTGATATTGTGATTGCCATGGGATTTAAATAAAGGAGAAACAGATAGAAATTGTAGTCAGTGATCAGAGTCTTGAGGTGGATCAGTCAGTCAACAAGCATTTATTAATCTCTTATTTTGTTCCAAGCTCTTTGCTAATAGTTGAAAATATAGTAGGAATAAATTAGTCCCTACCTTAAAAGAGTTTACATTCTAAAAGGGGCTAGGAGGAAAATATTTAAATGACTAAACACAGATAAGATATATAAGGGAAGGTGGAAGATGATCTCAGAGAGAAGCACAATAGCAATTGGGGAAGTTCAGAAAGGATGCCTCCAGAAGATGGGTGAAGTGATCCCCCACCCAAGGGTCCCTCCCTTATCTTCTTCCTTCACTCTTTGTTTTCCCATCTGCTCCCCTTATTTCTTTCTAGATTTTGGTCTCTTATAGCTTCACTGGCTTCCCCATGCCCAATTCTAATTTTCAAAAAATTATTTCAATCTTTGAGACTCTGTACCTTCTTTTCTAGTTGGTTAATTTTTTTTTTATAAGCTTCTTGTTTTTCATGGATAGTCTTTATTTATTTATTTATTTGTTTGTTTGTTTATAAAGTTTTCCCTCAATGTCTCTCATTTGATTTTTAAAATTCTTTTTTGAGTTTTTCTATAAATTTTCTCTGGGAAGGAATCCATTTTACATTACATTTTGGGGTAAAGTGTTTTTTTTTTTTTTTTAAACTAAAGTGTCTTCCTCTGAAGATGAATCCTGGTCTTCCCTGTTCCCATATTATGTTTCAATGATGGGGGTTCTTTCTTCTTTGCTGGTTCATAATAAAAGGTATTAATGTAAAAACCTCTGATCTTAGGATGGGGGTGGTGGTGTCTCAAGCTTCCCTTTAGCTGTCCTCTCTGACCAGGGACCCCAAATCAAATGTTCCATCTCCTTCAAGTGCCCACAGCCAGCAGTGCCCTACTGCCTCTGCACTCATCAAGTGCTGGTTCTTTCTGGCCGACCACTGCATCTCAGCAGCACAGCTGGGCCCACAGTTCCCAATCAGCCAAGATCACTCTGTCTTCCCAGACTCAGACTCCAACTCAACAAACAGTCTAGGAGGCAGAAGTTTCTGTGGTTCCTTTTGAGGCTCCAGACCTATCCAACTAGCCTGAGAGGTGCCCACTAGATGTTTCTGTGGAGCTAGCCTAGAGGTGTTTGCACTCCAGACAGGTTAATCCCCAATCTGGGGTCTTTCCTTAGATCTTCTTGGATTATTTTAGGGGGACCCTCATTCTGCCCCAAGTTGATTTTTCACCAGTTTATGTTTGCCCTGAGGTGCGAATTTGTTCTATTTTTGTGTGGGGAAATCTGGAGAGCTTGAAATTTACCAACTTACTCTGCTATCATTCCAGAATCCTTCTCATCAAACATTTATTGAGGACCCATTATGGAAGCAAAGACTTTCTTTATCATCAATCAATGAAACAAGATTTAATAAAGTCCTACTATGTGTCAGGATATCTAGCCATCTATCTATCAATTCATCTATCTATTCTGACATCAAAGTGACACTCCATGTATAGCAAAGCCTACTGCTTTTTCCCGGATGTGGTAGTCAATTATAATTTCTTAAAACTAGGCATTCCAAAACAATAAATCAAGCCTTACTTTGAAGTGACTGTAGATTTCTGAGGTATAAATGCTCACACTGAAAATTTAATAATTCACTATCACAATTAGAACTGGCTGTAGCACATCTCTGTTCTAGAAGCAGTAGGAAGCCACTAGAGTTTATTGATTAGGGAAGTGTCATGAAAGCTTCTTACCCAATTAGTTTATAATCTTGATAGTCTTGCCTTCTTTCTGTTGGCAGCCTTGGTTATTAGAATCCCTTCTCTCCTTCTTCCTTAAATACTAAGTTAGCGTGCTTAACTGTCTCTTTTAATCCATGATACTTACTCTGAACCCTGACATCATGATATATTTACTATGGATACTTGGAAAGCAATACAAATAATTATGAATATCAGCAGGTTGGTAAATAACTTGGTTATTCTAAGGATAGGACTATAAAATGAAAGATAATCTTTTTTAGTCTAATGCTTAAGTCCCAAAATTAATTCTACTGTTTACAAGTTTATGATACTAAAAGAAAACCATACCTAAACATGGTAAATGATAAACTTTGGTTTCCTTCCTTATGCCACTTTCCTGCACATGATGACCTCAAAGGTCTCAAATAATAACACAAAAAATGGAATTTTATATTGGATTCCATCAAATCCATTCATCACAGTTTCACTAAATGTTCCATACAGAAGAAACAGTTGTCAGGAGACTTGGGATCTAATCTTTGTTCTGCTACTAAGTCAGAAATTCTTTACCATTTTTGTCTTTAAGATCCCTTTGGTGGTTTGGTGAAGTGTCTGGATTCATTCTTAAAGTAATGCTTTTTTTAATGTAGAGGATAAAACACATAGGATTACAATAGAAACCAAATCTATTGAAATACAGTTATTAAAATATTTTTATGTAAAAAACCTAAATTGAGAATTTTCATATATTGTAAAAATCTTTCCTTTTAACAAACATTTTTTAAATGATGAAATTTACTAATTTTTGTGATAGTGATAGTCATAGTGCAGTCTCCTAAATTGTTCTTCTGGTTCTGGTGATTTTACTCTGTATAAGTTCATACAAATCTTCCCAGATTTCTCTGAAAATGTCCCCTCATTTCTTATGTCACAACACTAATACATCACATTCATATATTATAATTTGTCTAATCATTCCCCAATTTTTGAGCATCTCTTCAGTTTCCAGGTCTTTGCTGCCACAAAAAGTCTTGTATATATAGGATATTTTTCTTTTTCATGAATTTCTTTGGATTATAGGTATCATAGTGATGCCCAGTTTAGTAACTTTAAAGGGCATTATTCCAAAAAGCTTTGCCTAAAGATTGGAACCGTTTACAATGGGAACTGTGTGTTAGTGTGTCCTTCCACCATTTATCATTTTCTTTCCTTTTTGAAAAGCTTTGCCATTCTGATGGATGTGAGATGGAACCTCAGAGTTGCTTTGATTTGCATTTCTCTAATTATTAATGATTTGAACTATTCTAAAAAACAGGATTACAGATACCTTACATTTTTTCCTTGAGAAATCTCTATATATTTAGAACATTTATCAATTAGAGAATTGCTCTTATAAATTTGAATAAGTTCCTTATATGTCTTATAATATGTCTTTTATCAGAGAAATTTAACTACAAAGTTCTCCCCCCCCCTTAACTGTTTCCACTTCAGATCTTAGCTATATTGGATTTCTTTGTGCAAAGTCTTTTAATTTTTTATAATATGAATTGTCCATTTTATCTTCGGTGATCCTCTATATCCAAAAAGGAATATGAATTGTTGATCAGGAACTCTTCCTCATTTGTAGATTGAAAAAGTAAAATTTTTTTTTGCCTCTAATGTTTTAATGATGTGCCTTTTATTTTTAGGTTATAAACCCATTTGAAGTTTATTTTGGTATAAGATGTGAGAGGTTGGTTTAAGCCTAATTTTTGCTATGATGCTATCTAGTCTTCACAATAGTTTTTATAAAATCATAAGCACTTACCCCACTAATAGAAGTAAGAGTTTATTGTATACCAGTCTATTAGGTTAATGTTTGTTTATATTTTGTACCTAATCTGATTCATTAATTTACCTCCCTTTTTAGCTAGTACCAAATTATTTTGAGAATTGTTGCTGTGTAGTATAATTTTGAGATATGTTATTGCTAGGCCTTCTTCCTTCTCATTTTTTATATTATTTCTCCTGAGATTTTTGACATTTTGTGACTCCAGATGAATTTTATTATATCCTCTAGTTCTATGAAGTAATCCTTTAGGAGTTTGATTGGTATGTCATTGAATAAGTACATTAGTTTAAGTAGCATTGCCATTTTTATTATGCTGGTTCAGCCTATTGATGCTTATAACTAATCTCTCCCTGAATCTACTCTTTTTTATTCCCATTTTTCTTCTTTCTGTTCCCTCCTATATTCTATTGAGTAGACTGTACTTTTAAAATCAAATTCTTTGGGTGTATATTTGTGGGTATATATTCTTACTTCTTTTGATGAGTTTGCATGAAAGTGAGGTTCACTTTTATCCCTTCTACATTTGTATAAATTTCTACCTGTTTCTGTATCTGATAAATGAGATAGTAATTTTCTTTGTCCTGCCCCTTTCTTTCCTTTAGTGTATACTCCCTTCTCCCCTTACCTTTTCTTTCTTCTTCCAACAACATAAAAATACAGTAAAGCTTCTGACTCATTTGATTTCTTTCATGACTCCTGATGATATTAGTTTTTTGAAAGGACCCCCTGTATCATGTTTCCTTCCTCCATCCATTAGAATGTAAACAATATATCTATATAGAGTTTATTCTATTATCTTTTAATGTTTCTCTTGACTCCTATACTTGTATTTCAAAGTTTCTAGTCAGCTCTTGTCTTTTCATCAGGAATACATGAAAGTTCTTTATATCATTGAAGATCCATTTTTCCTTTTCTAAAGAAATATACTCAGTTGCTTAGGGTAAATTATTTTTGGTTATGGCCTAGATCTTTTGCTTTTTGGAATATTGCATCCTATGCTTTTTATTTCTTTAGAGTAGTAATTGCTAAATTTTGTATGATCCTTATTGTGTTTCCTCTGTTCTTTCCCCCTGACCCCCTGACATGCTGTTTGTATTATTATTTATTTTTCTTAGATTTGCCTGCTCTGGATTTTAGCAGTGACGTTCTTAGAAATTTTTATTCTGGGGTTTCTTCCAGTAGGTAATTGGTGTTTTTTTTTTCCCCTATTTTCTCAATGACCTCTTATTTTAACATATCTAGCCACTTTTATTTTGTTTCCTTGAAATATTATCTCCAGGTTGTATGTATTTTTGTTTTGGTCATTGCTTACAGGCAGTCCAAAAGATTTTTAAGTTACCTCTCCTTATTCTGTTTTTCTAGATCAGTTTTTTTTAAAAATCTGAAATGCCTATTTTCTTTTATTTTCTTAATATTTTGATTTTGTTTGAATATCTCTCATTGTCTATTGCAGTTATTAACTCCTATTTAGCTCATTCTAATTTTTAAGGAGTTTGTTTCTTGGTTAAAGTTTTGTGTCTGTTATGGTAAGTTGTTAATTCTCTTTTCAAATCTCTTCTTAATAGGTTTTATTTCTTTTACAATTGTTTTCTCAATTGCTTTTCTTTAACTTATATTATCAATTTAAATTCCATTTTAAACTCCAATCATTTCTTCTAGGAATTCAAACTTACCTTGTGGGCAAATTGCTTTTCTTTCAGATTTTGCCTATGATATTTTAAAGTTATTCTCTTCTTGTGAGTTTGTATCTTGTGTATTCCTGGCTTCATAATGTATCTTCTCCTTTAAAAAAAAAAGTCTCATTTTTGATATTGATTGGTATCTTCTGGGAGTCCAATGACTCCCTCTTGCCAATAGGATCAAAAAAAAAATTCTCTGGCTTTTAAAATTCTTCATATTCCAGACTCCTTCCTATCAATCCAGTGTTCTTACATTTTAATTCACTGCCTATCTTCTGTGACCCCATTGATACTAGACTCCTTGCTGTATTACACACATGTGGTAATCCATCTTCCTGGCCTAGGCATTTTTACTGACTGTGTCCATTCCTGAAATTCTCTCCTTCCTTCTCTCTACTTCTTTGCTTCCCTGGATTCCTGGAGACTTATGCAAAGTCTCACTTTCTACAAAAATCGTTCCCTATTCCTCTTTAATATTAATGCCTTTTTTCTAAGATTATATGCAATTTAGCCTGTGTATGTCATTTATTAATGGTTACTTGAATATTGTCTTTTCCATTAGACTATAAATTTCTTGAAAGAAGGGAATTTTTGTTTGTTTGTTTTTTGTTTTTTAATGTCCTAAGTGCTTAGCATAGTGCCAGGTACTTATTAGGCACTTGGCTTAACTAAGTGTAACTAAGCTAATACCCCCTTATAGCTACCAAATTGATGTTTCTAAAGCCCAGTCTCACCATATTACTTATGAAACTCCTTACTCTTTATGAGATTGAATGCAAACTCCTTTGGGGCATTTAAAGTCCTTCCCAGTCTGGTTTCAGCCCGACTTCCTCCCATTTATTGTTTGTCAGAGCCATGCTGATTTATTTGGTGTCCATCATGCATAACATTCTGTCCCATATATTTATGCCTTTTAGTGGCTGTCTTTCTTGTATTTCTTTATCACTCTTCCTCCCAGAATTTTTATCTTCTTTCAAAGCTAGAATGAAACTTAGCTACCATTCAGTCTAATTTTATAGAATTTATAATTTATTCTACCTCTCATTTTATAAATTAGGAAACTGAGACCCAGAGAGATAAAATAATTTGATTAAGGCCAAAGAATGAGTAAATGTCAGAATCAAGATTTGAACCCAGGCCTTTGGGGATCTAAAGCTCATACTTTTTTGACTTCATTATCCGGCTGGACACCAACACTTGATCTAGGGTCATTTTTTGGCAGAATCAAAGGCTGTCTTTTGTGGCAGAAAGAAAAATTCAAATTGTTGGTTTGCTAGTCAATCAGCCAGCTAAATGTTAGTTTTTGCAGTGAAAATTTCTTTGTGTGAAACTCATGTTAAGAAGGTGGAAGCAGCTATGTCCCAAGAGGGGCCTGAGTTATATGGCATGAAGACGATTTTCCATTCTCTTCCTCTGCGTCTGAACAGAGCTAAGGCTTTGACGTCAGCTACTGATGAGTCATTGTTCCTCATAGGACTACTAGCAGGGATTGCTAACCGGAGCTATAGCAGCTGTTCTTAGTCATTCATTTAAAAAAAAAAAAAAGTGAGTTGAAAAAGCTCCAGGGAGATACTTGAGTGAATAAGTAATTACATTTCTATTTTCATGACAGAGAATTCCATTGCCTTTTGAAAAAAGTGATGTACTCCAGTTTTGAGGGGCTTCCAAGAGGTTCAAAAATACTTGTTGACTGATGGACCGACAGGAAAAAAAACCCCGGCAGGTCTTTGATTCTCGGTGTTTTGTTACGGAACTCTCATATTTGTCTCTATATGGCTGATTATCTATGGTTTTGGGCATATTACTCTGTGCCAATGAAGTCTACTTGTTGATTGGACAAAGTCCCATAAAGAGATTATGTTATCTCACTAGGTTCACCTATTGTGAGCTCTCTTTTGGCAGTTGGAAGAGAAAATGCAGAAAGCTATCTGTAATATTGATTGGATTTCATTGAGAGGAAATTTGGAAGCCAGGAAGTGCCTTAGGTTTTGCCCATGAAGCTCCAGATGATCTTGGACAAATTTCCTGACTTCTTTCTGATCCTACTAAGAGGAGGATGAAAATGTGTCTTTACTAACCTAGAATCTGAGAATACACAGGTATAATGGAGCCAGATTCATCCTCATCCTGCAATCCCCCAGCTTCACGATGAGGATGGAGAGGATATAGTCCTTTCTGGCACCCTGGTGTAAGATACAGGGAAACTGATGCACTCAAGAGACAGTTAGATTTCCCAAACAGTCAGTTATGGAACCCAGAAATCATTATTTTCCAGTTTTCCAGCAAATTCACTATTCTGTCTAGGGACTCTATTTGGAAAATGAATGAATCAATCAAACAACAGGCATTTATTTAGCATATACTCTGTGTCAGACAACATGCTAAGATTTGGGGATACAAGGGCAAAGTAAAGGAGTATTGATGCAGCTTCTGAGAGAGAGAACAAATGACAACAGGATTTAATGAAAAGATTTGGCAGAAAGTCAGAAGTGGGTTCTACTTTAGGTTTTGCCATTAACTAAATGCAAGAATGTGATCCTCATTTTTAAAATGAGAAAGTTGGACTAAATAATTTCTAAAATCCTATCTAGTTTTAAAAAAAATATGATTCTAGTAAAGAACATACATAACCTCAGTGGGACTAGGACATATTGTTCATTTTTGGAGTTTAGTTTAATCTTTTCAGTTAGTAAAGTAAACTGAAGGTGATAATTTATCAAAAAGTACATTGTACAAATTGAATTGACAATGGAGTTTTTACCTCATGCTTAGCAAATTGGAAAAGATGGCAAAAGATGGAAACAGTCAACATTAGAGAGGCAGCAGGACCGGACCACTAGTATGATGATTGTGGAACCATAAGTTGGTCTAACTATTCTTGAGAGTAATTTGGAATTATAGTTATCCATTCCACATTGCCTGGTGTGGGTGTGGTATAGGAGTGGGAAGAAGGGGTGGGGATTAGGGATGCCTTGCCCCTGCAATCTGGAAAATCCATGTAAAATTTTTTTGCCTTCCTTTTGTACCATCAAAGAAGTCTGATTTTTTTTCTTTTTCTTTTATGGAGTATTTACAGCACCTTATTGTAAAATTTGGGTTAAGCATTTGATTATAGATTCTGTGTCATCTGTTGACCTTCATTTGTCATCTTCAACTTCTGCAAACCCAACCCTCCCACTCCACTCCCCAAAATTCCCATTTCATTTCTTATGTTGAAACTGCAATGGAGAAAGGTGCGATGTGAAAGGGATAACTATATCTAAGAAAGTGATTAAAATGTCCATGCCCATTGACTTATGGATTTCATTACTGGGAGCATACTCTCAAGGAGGTCAAAAAGAAAAAGAGAATCTTATAAACATCAATAAGGACACCTTTTTTTTTTTTTTTGGCTGAGGCAATAGGGGTTAAGTGATTTGCCCAGGGTCACACAGCTAGGAAGTGTTAAGTTTCTGAGATCAAATTTGAACTCAGATCCTTCTGAATTCAGGGCTGCTGCACCTAGCTGTCCCAATAAGGACACTTTTTGTGGGAGCCAAGAATTGCAAAGTAGATGCCCATCCATTAGAGTGAGGCTTAACAAATTGCATCATGTGAACATAATGGAATATTACTGCCATATAAAAAATTGATGAATCTGAAAAACTCAAAGAAGCATGGGAAGACACATGAATGAGGAAAACCACATGCATAATGAACCTAACAAAATAAGTGAAAAGAAAAAAACTTGAGATTGTATGCTAGATAATAATAACAACCAAAGGCAGTTTTGGAGAAAAGATGAGAAAATCCTCCCCTTCTTTATGGAGCTTTGGTATTATGAATGTGGTATAATACCTATATTTTCAAACTTGATTGATGGTTGTATTTGTCAAATTTTTCCCTCTCTTAAAAATTCTTTGTGATAAGGGATGACTCATTGCATAAGGGAAAGACTATTTGAAAATAAAGATGACATAAAAGCAAAATGTATCAATATTTTGTTGTTGTTATTTAAAAAAGTATCTTGGGGATTTCTGGGGGCAGAGCCAAGAGGGCTGAGTGGAGAAAGTACTCAGCTGAGCCTTCCCAACATTCTTCCTTGAACAACTTTAAAATAGCACCCCAAATTGAATTTTGGAATGAGGCAGCCAGCAGAAGCTTAGAGTTTGACATTCTTCCAGCCCAAGATAATTTAGGATTTAGGATAAGAGATTTGTGACATGGGTGAAGAGGCTGGTCCAGAGCTCATCTAGTGGTGGGACTAGATGGTGACAACAGAATCAACAGCAGCTGTGGGAGCTCCTAAGCCAAAGATGGTAAAGGGATTTGGCAACTGGTCAAAAAGAAACTAAAGGGGACCTTTGGGCTAGTACTAGATATCAAATGCTGTTTGACAACTCTGTTATCTGTACCCTACTTCTAGGTCAAAGTTCAAAGGCAGGAAGTAGCACTATCAGGCAAAAAGGAGAAAAACCCTAAGGGATAGTATCATTTTAGTCCCAAAGGGTCAGGGACCATGAGGAGAAGCATCTATTGAAATACAATTATTGAATAAAAGGACCAGAGGGCAGATCCAGAGAGGAGTGACCACACCTCTCCTAAGATCATACTACCTTGGAAACACTGAAAACCTCTAAATCTTCAGAACTGTATCTGTACATAGCAGAGTAAAAAAGGCCTGAAACTTGAGACAGTATACCTCCATCTCCTATGATGGAAACAGAGCCCAACATTAATATAAAGTTCCAAATCAAGGGAAAAAAAGGTAGAAAAATGAGCAAATAACAACAAAAAAGAACATTACCATGAAGTCAACTATTATGACAAAGACGAGCAAGACACAAACTCAGAAGACAATGAAATCAAAACAATTAAAAGCAAAGTTCCAAAGAAACATATCTCCAGTTGATAAATGACCAAAGGATATGAATAGTTGGTTTTCAGATGAAGAAATCAAAGCTATCCATATTTTTTGATTAAAAAAATGCAAATTAAAGCAACTTTGAGGTACCACCTCACACCTGTTAGATCGACTAATATAGTCAGAAATAAAAAAAAGGAAAGTGATAAATGTTAGAGAGCATGAGGGGGAAATTGGGATATTAATTCATTGTTGGTAGAATTGTGAACTGATTCAATCATTCTGGAAAGCAATTTGAAATTCTACTCAAAGGGCAACCACACTGTGGATATCTTTTGATTCAGTAATACCATTATTAGATTTATATCCCAAAGAGATTATTAAAAAAAGGGGAAAGGACCTACATGTGCAAACCTATTTATAGCAGTTCTTTTTGTGGTGGCAAAAAAATTAGAAATTGAGGGATTGCCCATTAATTGGAAACAAGTTGCTAGGTATATATGAATGTAAGGGAATACTGTTGTGCAATAAGAATAATGAGCAGGCAGATTTCAGAAAAAGTGGGCAGACTTGTATGAATTGAAGTAAAGTAAAACAAGCAGAGCTAGGAAAACATTGTATACAGTAGCCCCAATAATGAGGGGTGATCAACTATGAATGACTTAGCTCTTCTCAGCAATACAATGACCCAAGACAATTACAAAAGACTCAAAATGGAAAGGGCTATCCACATTCAAAGAAAGAACTGATGGACTCTGCATAAGGATCAAGACATACTATTTTCACTTTTATTTTTTTTCCTTTTGGTCTATTTCTTATTTCACAACTATGACAAATATAGAAATATTTTATATGATTTCACATACATAACATATATCAAATTGCTCACTGTTTAAGAAGAAAGGGATTGAGGGAGGGAAAAAAATTTGGAACTCAAAATTTTGTAAAACAACACAAAAATTGTCTTTATATAAAACTGTGAATCTTTTATGAACTCATGCAAAATGAAGTGAGAAAATTGTACCCGGAGAATATGGTATATAGTAACAGTAATATTGTAAAAATGATCAGTTATGAAATACTTAGCTACTTTGAACAAGATGATCCAAGATAATTCCAAAGAACCTATGATAAAAGATACCATCCACTTCCAGACAGAGAACTGATGAGCTCTGAATTCAGAGTGAAGTGTACTTTTATTGCTTTATTTTGTTTGTATTTTCTTTCACAAAATGTCTAATACACAAAGCTGCTTTTCATGGCTTCACATTATGTGATCAATATAAAATTGTTTTCCTTTTTAAGTGGGGGAGAATGGGATGGAGGAAAGGAATTTAGATCTTAAAATTTAAAAAAAGCTAGAGTTAATTTTTTTTTACATGTAATTGGAAAATAATTAACAAAATAAATGAAAAATAATTAAAATATTAAATAAAAGCTTGGTGATTCACAATGAATTAAGATTGACCAAGAACATTAGAATGTAAGATTTAGAAGAGACTAAGATCCAATCATTTTGTTGTAAAAATGAAGAAATTGTTGTAATGCCGGAGAAACTGAGGCAGGAGAGAGATTAGAGAGTTTTTAATATTTTATTAATGGGAGAGTAAGATTGACTGGACAGGACTCTCGTCTCAAATTATCCAGTCAGACAGAGATAAGTATACTGGGATCAAGGAATCCATGTTGGTCACAGGGCTGGAGGAGACTGTCATCCCAAAGAATCCAGCGTCCAGCATTCAGCATCCAGTGTCCAGCATTCAGCCTCTAGCCTCCAGCCTCCAGCCTCCAGCAATGAATGGAGGAACCTCAACTTCTTAAATATCTTTTCTCTAAACAAAGGAAGGGGTAAGAAGTGAGGGAAATTTTCTGTCAGGATGGGGGAGGCCATAAACCCAAAAAAACCCAGAGGCAGGATGTCTAAATACACAGAGATAAAGATGTCAGTGAAATATCTTGGAATATTTTAGAGGGATATTGTAAATTCTTGAGGACAGAAAATTGTAAAGAGGTCTACTCTCTTCTTTATCTTGCTTGGGCTAACAATTTATAACCTTAGAGTAATTGGTCCTCAATAATGGACTAGAGATTGGGGGGGGGGTTTACAACTTAGGGGATTGACACAGAACAGTTAAAGACAAGGGAAACTAGTGCAGGGAAATTGAGTCAGGACAGTTAAAGAGAACTGTGGCATAACATTGTGATCCTGGAAATGTACAGTAACTTGATCAAGGCAATATATCTGGTGGGGATTCAGGTAATCTGACTAGACTTCATTTACCTTCTTACTAATAAGATGTACCCCACAGCCTAAAAAGACTTTTGACTTTTGACTTTTCATTTGGAGTAAGTGAAGGGATGAATTAAAAAAAAAAAACATATTTAATCTTCTTTGGAAAGAGATTCCTCATAATTTCTATGGAAGCAGGTCCAAGATCTGTTTTTGAAGTTCAGTGAGGGTAATAATGGAAGCTTGACTCATAGCTATTTCTTCTGAAAACCTTAGCATTGGATCGTAGGATCATTGTTGGTTCTAGAATGGAGAGGGACCTCAGAGATCAACTATCTTCTGCCCCTTGTATATATGAAGAATGAGACCCACATAGGTTCTGACTTTCCCAAATTCACACAGTTTTCCTGGATGAGGCATAATGAATGGGCATAATTTTGTTGAGATTTCTGGAAATGAAATTGCATCTGTTTATTTTCAAATGGTTCAAACAAGACTAAGAATTTTATTTCCTAACCAATCTCAACAGTGTATCAGATCGCTCATGTCAGAAAGTATCGAATTCCCCCATCCTCCTCACCCTTAGGGGTTCTTATCTGTCTGTTCTTCCTATATCTCCTTCCTTCCCCCAGTCTTTAGGTCATTATTATGATGGTATTAGAATCTAAACCCTCTATCTCAAAAACTAGTGCTCTATCAATCGTACCATGCATGTGTGTCAATTTAAAATTGTGATCTTGGGATTGTCCTTTACCTTTTTTGAAATTGAGTTTCATTATTTGTAAAATGGAGACATTAGACTTTAAAGTTTCTTCCTGACATTCTTTTTTCTAATGTTTCTTCCTGTGCCAGTCGTCTATGTTTTAAAGTACCTTTCAGATCTTACATTTTATGGTTGTGTAATTGATATTATTGATATCACTCAATCGGTGAGCATTTATTAAATACTTAATATGTGTCAGGCATTGTGAAGAGTGTTGATAAAGTATTGCTCCAAATAGCAACTGGCTTCAAGGCACTTACATTTTAATAGGGGATACAATATAAATTGGTACATCCAAAATAAATAAATAGAAGAGATAGAAAATAGTCTTAGAAAGGAATTTACCATAAACTGGGGATAGGAAGATTGGCATTTTAGCTCAATCTTAAAGAAAGCTAGGGATTCAAAGGAAGCATCAGGAATGGAATGGAATGAGACAGTTAAGCACGCTAACTTTATTATTTAAGGGAAGAATTCTATTAGTTAAAGATTTACATTCCAGAAATGGGAGATTGCTAATGAAAAGGCCCAGAGAGGAGAGACCAGGATTATATATGGGGAACAGAATATAAACCCAACTCAACAGCAGAATTTGGGGAGGGGAACTGTGGAGGGGGATAAATTCAATTGTACAATATTTTAAAGTATTTCAGCAGAATGAAACTTAAGAATGTTAAGTACAACTTAAAAACTACAGGATCAAAAATCCAGTATGTTGTATTTTAAGTTTGAAAAAAGTGCATGAAGTTAAATTCATTTGCAAAGGAAGTGTAAGTTGTTGGAATGACAATCACAGAAATCTAACCCCAAATAATAATAATGACCTAAAGACTGAGGGGAAAAAGGAAGTACAGACAGATAAGAACCTCTAAGAGTGGGGAGGATGGGGCAATTGGATACTTTCTGACATGACTGATCTCATATACTGTTGAGATTAGTTAAGAAATAAAGTTCTTAAATAGCCTTGCTTGTACCATTTGAAAAGAAACAGACGCAATTTCATTTCCAGAAACCTCAACAAAATCATGCCCACTCATTATGCCTCATCCAGGAAAACTGTATTTGATTTTCTTCTAAATTTGAAATGGCAAAGATGAGAATTTCCATTTCCCTTCACCCACTGGCACAATCAAGCTGACACATGAGGCGATATCAGTCTGATTAGCATTATTTGCTGACAGTATGTCTGGCACCATAAAAGCCAAAGAAGGTCAAGGTAAAAGAAACACTGAATGTCATTATTTGGTAATAAAATCCATTTAGCACTTTTCATGACATCTCGATTTTATTAAATTATTAATAAAATAATAATAGCTTTCATTCATCATGAACAAACCAAATGACATCATTAAACTGGCAAGATGTTACATTTTATTATTTATACAAATGATTTCCCCGTGTATTCATGAAGAAAGTAAGTCAGTTGCAGTGCAGTATGTATAATAGCTATAAAGATGCTGACTCTAATCCATGATGGGATGTTTCTTTCATGAGCATAGATTGCATTCTTTTCCTGCCATACTTAGTGTGATTTTTGTCTGTTTTCCTATAATTCTTCATAAGGGTTACTTCGAAGACTGTTGGATAAAGGCTAGATTTGGAGTTTAAAAAACCTGAATTGGAATCCTGTCTCAGCAAGTCACTTAATGTGTTTCAGTCTTAATTTCCTCATCTGCAGATGGGAATAATAATAGCAACTACTTCATAGGGTTGTTGTAAATATCAAAGGAGATTTATATATGTAAAGTATTTTGCAAAATTACAATGTGATACAGAAGATCCCAAAAGCCTTAGTGTAGTGTTAAATTATTGAAGAATTTTTTATACCATACACAAATTGGTACATATAAGATAAATATAGAATATGTAGGAGATACATAGAAGGGAAATCAAAAGAATCTCTAATAGTTTAAAATTGTATGAAGGTTTTAAGGACACTCAGTAGAAATGTTAGTTATTATTATTTTAAATTTATAGGAGTATCAGTGCATCATTTGTATCTCATTTCTAAATGTTTAGGCTCCCTTTCTTTTTGAGTTATTCATATTGTCAGTAATTTATTTTTCTATCATTTCTCCTTTACAGGAAAAAACACACAACAACTCATAGTTCTATCTGGGATACTCAACCACAAATTCAGTGTTTACTTAAAAAAATGGGATTTTGATTTCTGAGTTACAGAATTCTTTGAGGTAAATAAATCAATATACTCTGACCTCATATATATATATCAATATAAAATTGCTTGCCTTCTCAAAGAGAGGGGAGGGACTGGAAGACAGAAAGAATTTGGAACTTGAAATTTTAAAAAAAGGAATGCTAAAATTATCTTTTACATTTTTTTTTGTTGTTTTGAGTCATTTTTCAGTCACGTCCAATTCTTTGTGACTCCTTTTGGGGTTTTCTTGCAGTGGTTTACAATTTCCTTCTTTAGCTCATTTTACAGATAAGGAATTGAGGGAACAGAGTTCACAATGGGTACTAAAAATGTCTGAGGCTAGATTTAAACTCAGGTCTTTCTGACGTTAGATCCAGCACTCTTTTCACTGCATCATCTAGCCTACTATGCATTTGGGAACATTTAATGAAATTTAAAAAATATATTTAATTAAGAAATTAATATGTTCATGGATAGGGATGACTATAACTGGTAAGGTATAAGAAGAATTAAAGACATGAATTGAGCTTCAAACAAAAAGGATCCTGTACAATTACTAAATTGATATTGAGAATATCAAGTATGACATGGAAAAATGCTCAGGCTTCTGTGAATTCATAGGAGACATTATCCAGTAAGAGGGTAGTATTAATTGTGTTTTAAAATATGTATGTAATATAATGAATTATAGGTATGAACACCTTTCTATATTTCATTGGGATGGGTGATGTGATCAATGATGATATCGACAATTGTAAAAATATGGCATTGACTTGCAATTCTTGTCAAAGGTTGAATGATCCTGCCTGGTAACCATAAATACAGAATTCCAACACAAGGACTATATGAAAAACAACTTGAAAAATGGAGGCAATTGGGTGAAGTAGAAAAAGCAATGGATTTGGAAATCCAAATCTTATGTGTTTCACTTACTATTTGTGTGACCTTTGGAGCACCAGTTAAACTCTCGAAGTCTTGGTTTTCTCCTCAGAAAAATAATAAGGCGGTAGGCTATGTAGCTTTGGATGTCTTTTACAATTCTAAATTATAATCCTTTAATCTCTTTGAACCTCTTTTATCAACCATACAATGAGAGAGTTGGATTAGGTGATCACCAGCTTTAAATTTATGATAATATGACTAATAAATCCTCTTTGTATAGATTATTGTGAAGCACCCTAGATGCCTTAGAATCAGCCAGAGTCAGGATAAGCAAAAGTCCTTGGTCTTTAGGGGGAGAAGTGAAGGGGATGGACACAAGCTCTCCACAACCTCCCTTCTCTTTGTCCACCGCCAAAGTGACTGGCTTGTCTTACCCCACCCCTAATCCCTCCTACAATTCTTTGTATATACCAAAAGATTGAGCCAGCACAGAATAGTGGGAAGGGCCATTTTCTAAGTATATGCTAATAGAGTATTGTCCAAAAAATAATTAGCCTTAAGTGCTCAGTTGTCTGATTCCAGTGCATCTACTCAGAGTTTCAGCCCTTTACAGATTATATTGAGGTTACATTCTAATGTATTTCAAAGAAAGTATTAATAAAGCTCCCAAATAGTTGTATACTATTGTATATATTGTATACCATGTATATAAAGAGGGAAGAGCTAACTAGATGTGTGACTTAAGGCAAGTTACTAATAATATCATTTACTTCTGGTAACATTTTCTTCTTTGCATCATTTATCTTTGAGAGTGTTGAGTTACATCTCTTGGGTTTCTTCCAGCTCTATCATTCTATGGATTTTGTTTCATTTTCTAACTTTGCCTTTCCATGTCTTCTCTGAGACTTCTAAAGCAGGATAAGACTGGTGATATCACAACATTTTTTAAAATAACTAATACTAACTGAAATGTTACTTTGATTATAATAGGATGAATTTTTCCAACAAATGCAGATCTAGAAGAAATTATAGAAAAGTGACCTTAGTGACTTTCTGGTCCATTCCTCTTATTTTACAGATAAGGAAACCATGATCCAAAGTGTTGAAATTACTTGTTCAAAGTTACCCAGCTCGTTAGTGGTGGAACCAAGACCAAAGTCCAGGTTTTTGACCTTTTGGTTCTATGTTCTTTCTACTAGATCATGTTTTGGTCTTGTTGTTCAGTTGTGTGTAATTCTTTGTGACCACATTTGGGGTTTTCTTGGAGTGGTTTGCCATTTCTTTCTCCAGCTCATTTTACAGATGAGGAAACCGAGGCACACAGTTTTCTGTAGACACACAACTTGCCTGGAGTCACACAGCTAAGTAATGTCTAAGCTCAGATTTGAACTCAGGAAGATGAGTCTTACTGACTTCAGATCCAGCATTCTAATCAGTGAGTCACCTAGCTCCTTTTCATCTGGTTCTGTTTCATTGAGAAAAAACAACCTAAAAGAGGTTTTGATGTATGGAAAAAGTTTGGGAGCCCCCAAATTTTGCCTAGAAGGATACCAATGCTTTTTTTTCCCAAAGGGCTCCTTAAAAACTGATGAATTGTTCATCAGATTTTGGTTGCTACGTCCACAGATAAGAATTGGCTAATGAACTTCTATCATAAATACTTTCTCTTTTCAGAGAGAGGGAAAAAAGAAAAAAAGAGAAAGACAGATAGACAGACAGAGAGACAGAGAGACAGAGACACAGACATAGACACAAAAACAGATAAACAGAGACAGAGAAAGGAACAGAGAGACGTAGAGAAACAGAGATATTGAGAGAAACAGAGGGAGGAAGGAGGGGGGAACAGAAGGGAAGAAAGATACATTGTAAAGTATTTTGCAAACCTTTAAGTGCTACATAGTTATCATCATCACCATATATTCACATTCAGTCAATCTAGGATAGGGACTATTAAACTTTTTAATGTCCCTTTGGTAGTCTGGTGAAACCTATGGGACCCCTTCTCCAGATAATGTTTTTAAATCCATAAAATAAAATATATAAGATTATCAAGGAAAACAACTGTATTAAAATGCGGTGATCAAGATATATTAAAAAAAAATCATTCATGGATTCCAAGTTAAGAACTCTTGATCTAGAACATCATAACTGCTTTGGGGAACATACCTGAATACCTTTCAGAGTTTTCCAGTGGTCATCTTGGTTGGATGATTCCTTCCTTTTAATAAAGTAAGCCTTTATTGACTGCTTGCTTCCCTATTATTCAGTTCCAAAATACTGATGAAGATTAATGTGCTAGCAGGATTGCCAGACAATTTGGCTTCCAAATGGGGGTGTTGAATTCCCCAATCAAAGTTGGAGTTCCTCTACTTTTGTCAAGGTCATAATTAGCTTCATGTTCCCACTTTCATAATTTGTGTTGGGGTAATGGAGGGAGGGATGAATTCTATTCCAGACAATGTTCTTGGCTTAAATATTTTTTCTATGTTGGCACATGCTTTCAGTTAACATTTTATTATAGCTACAACTTTACCCAGCATCTATTTTGGAGAATCACTGCCTTTCATTTCATTTCTCATTATGGGTTTTATGGAGTTTTTTATTGATCCCATAAAGCAATTCATATTTCTCTGCCCTCTACTTGAATTTGGAATTAGATTGTCTTGAATCTCAGAGGAAACCCAATGGTTGGCCCAATTGTGAAGGCATTTAGCTGACACTAGCACCCTGTAACAAAAACTCCTTTGTAAGTGTTTCAGATGCCAAAAAATAGAACACAGAAATTAAGCGGGAGATTGTAGTCTGAGGCTGGAGGGGATTCTAGAAATATGCTCTTTCTGGAATGCAAGTTCTTCAAATCAATGACTTCTCAAGGTCCTATCAAGCCTTACATAACTTATTGTCATTTCTGAATATGAGGGAAAATGCCTTTCTCTATAAGTGACTAGATCCCAGTTTTTCTTCAAGACTCATCTAAGTGTCACTCTTTGCAAGAAACCTTTCCCTTAATTCCTTCCTAAAAATCTCTTTGTTTCATTTTGTGTATGTGTATGCATATGTATACAGATTTTAATTTAAAATTTTTAATAGTATCTTATCTTTTCAAATACATGCAAAGATAGTTTTCAACATTCACCTTTGCAAAATCTTGTGTTCCAAATTTTTTTTTTCCCTTCCTTTTCCAAGACATCAAGCAATTCAACCAAAATGACCACTGGAAAACTCTGAAAAGTATTCAGGTATGTTCCCCAGAAGCAGTCATGTCCTAGATCAAGAGTTCTTAACTTGTGGTCCACAAACACTGTTTTTAAAAAAAAATATATATCTTGATCACTGCATTTTTTTTTAAGATTTTTTTTCTTTTCTTTTTTTATTATAATAACTTTTTATTGACAGAACCCATGCCAGGGTAATTTTTTACAACATTATCCCTTGCACTCACTTCTGTTCCTATTTTTCCCCTCTCTCCCTCCATCCCCTCCCCTAGATGGCAAGCAGTCCTATATATGTTAAGTATGTCACAGTATATTCTAGATACAATATATGTGGATCACTGCATTTTAATACAAGTGTTTTCCTTTATAATCTTTCACTTTTGCCTTTGTTTTCTCAGGTTTAACAGTGTCTGGTACTTAACAGGTATTCAATGAGTGCTCCATTGACTAATTGGCATATCAATATTGTGCTTTTATAAGAATACAAGAATATCTGCTATATGAAGATTAATTTACCACAGTTTGGGGAGGCTCAACAATAAGTTGTTTACAAGATGGCGAATTTTTCAACCCATAATCCTGAGAAAACTTCTACCAAATCATAGAAGGACTTTGTATTAATAGAATTTTCAGGCATACAAATGATGTCACAGATCCTTGACCTGGTCTTTCTCTTCCCAGTGTTTAGTGCATTACCTAGTAAGTGCTTGATAAACATTTACTGAACTGCTGGAATATTATGAGTATATTCTGTTTTAAGAAAGCTCTCATTTTTTACTCACATTTTATATCATTTCCCTTCATATGTAGTCTATTGTGGTCAGACTAATCTGTACATGGCATTCCATCTTATATGTCTTTGACTTTACAAAAGTGATTTTCAATTCTGGAATGCACTTCCTTATCACCTCTGGCTCTTTGAATATCAATCTTCCTTCAAGACTCAGTTTACTATCATCTCCTTTGTGAATCAAATTTCTCCTGATTCTCCAAATTGTTAATGGTATCCTTGAAATCACTTTCTATGACCTTATCTATAGATCTTATTTTCTAATTGATTGTTTATTGTGTTTCCTCTGTAGGTTATAAGCTCCGTAAGGGTAGAGATAATTTCAATTTTGTTTGTATTTTATTTAACTTAGTGACTTGCACAAGTTAGCTGTTTGATACATATTCATTGAATAGGATGGAGTTTAAAAATTCAAAATGAAATTAAAAAAAAATCATAGCAAGAACTTATAAAACATATACAGAAGAATAATCATTTGATATACAAAATGATATTTTTCTTGAAGAATTATTTACTGTATAGTTACTTTAAAAGTAAGCTTCCCTGGTGTATTAAAATATTAATTTATTTTAAAAATCAAGTTACAGATGCTTTTTAGGATCATGTCATTTGACCATCATCAGTTTTCCAATGCTTCTGATCTTCAACTTCAGAAACAAAGCAAAGCACACAAAAACACAAACATGATGGTGACCTGGGAGCTTGTTGGGAAGTCATGATTTATACATATGAAACTATTACAGAACAAAGTAAAAAAGGCATAGGAAGTAAAATAAATATGTTGACTTCAAATGCTCTAGAAGATAAAAAAGGATATTTAGAGAAAGCGTCCTAGAGGAAATGGAAATTTTACCAGGTTTTGAAAGAATGGTTGTGATTTGGATAGATAGAAAGGATGGTTGTTATTATTCCAGAGAGGGAAAGCTATGTGATCTAAAAGTATAAAAAGAACGGGTGTTCAATTCCCTGAGCTTAATTTGTATCTGACATCTAAAAGGGTCACATTCTAAAATGCTTTTATGATCAATTTTCAATGATTGTATGTGAGTTACTTTGTGATGTGTTCTCATTACTACTCAGAGAGGAAGAGTCTAAAATGAAATTGGCGTCATGGTTCCTCTGCTCATTTGGGGTTCCCTTTTGGATCAATGAAGGCTTAGTGTACATGAGAATGTAGAGGTCACAATAATTGGTCTGACAATCAATATGAGGTCTATTCTGGTATATACTTCTCAAATCAGCCTCAGAGAAAGAATAACAATATAATTCACCTGACTAATTAGCAATATTTTGTGGCACAAAAAGAATATCTGTTTTGGAACTCAGCAAGACTATCTTCTGCCTGGAGCTCCTCTTTTCATCCTAACTTGCCACTTCTGAATCCCAGAAGTCACCTCTAACCACAGGAAAGAGAGAAGTAAAAAGCAGTTGGATTTGAAAACATTTCCAGTGTCCTTTTATAAAGATGAGAGATCCTTAATGGGAAAAGTTGCTATATTTCCAAAAGGACCTTATTCCTAATTAAGTTTTAAAATAAAATTGAAATGGAGGAGGTAAAGAAGGGCTCCCAATTCCAAAAGAAAGCTCTTTGCCTCTACCCTTAAATATGTCTATGAAATTAGATTCCAATTGCTTTGAAATAATTGGAATAGCAAATTATATGGCTTTTTTTTTTTCCCCTAAAAAGAATCTGTTGCAGCTTTTTGATAGTGAGTAAGGGGAAGGAAGTTAAGGAGAAAAAAAACAATAACAAGGCTGAATTGTTTTTGAAGGAAAGGAGGGGAAAGGTGGTATGGGAAAGGAAAGGGAAAGAACAAAATGCCAGTTTTTCCCTATTAGGTTAGGTGAGAAAATAGTGGTTAATTCTGCCATCCCCTGGGACATAAACAAATAGAACAATTTTGATATACTGTATAGACACTGCATATATGTCAGAAACCTGAGTTCAAATGTGACCTTGGACATTTGCTGGCCATGTTACTCTGGACAAGACAGCTATGCTACAGTTTCCTCATCTGTAAAATGGAAATAATAATAACATCTATTGCCCAGAATTGTGAGAAAAAAGAATAATGTTTATAAAGCATTTTGTAAGTCTTAAAGCACCATATAAATATAATGAAAATGATTTTATATGTATATACAGGGTGGTTGAGTTTTAATTCAGTTTTAATTTATATAAACAATATATTTATAATTGCACACAGATACACAAATGCACAAAATGATTATGTGCACAGTAATATACATATCATATAAGAATGTGTGTGATGAACACATATGTCTACATTTATACTTACATGCACACATGATGGATTTGTATGTATATAAACATGCATATTCACATATGAGGCAGCTTGGTGATTCAGTGAATAGAGCACTGGGCTTGGAGTCAGAAGAGCAGAGTTCCAATCCAGCCTTAGACACTAGTAACTCTGTGACTCTGGGCAAGCCAGTAAACAGAGAAGGAAATGACAAATGACTCTAGCATCTTTGCCAAGAAAACTCCATGGACAGAATTAGCATGGTATCATCCATGGTATCACTAAGAGTTGAACATAATTAAGCAAAATATTCATACATAAATACATGCAAAAAAACTGCTCTGTCTGCTTTGAGTTAAACGTGTGTGAATTATCATTGAAAGGCAATTTGCTTATTGGCTATCAAAGAGAAAAAGTGATGTCTCAATGGATATTTGAAAAGGGAGTGATTTTACCCTATGCTCTTTCTTTTCTTAGCTTCAGATCTTCTCAGTGCTATATTGAACCATTTCCTGGAAGATATGAGAAAGAAAAGTCACTCTAGCTTTTTTTCCTTTTTAGACAACATGCATCCATAAGCATATGGCAACTGAAGCCCATGTCCTCACTAAGCAAGATTGGTTTTAGATTGGTATATACCTTCTCTTGTTTGTTATTTCCTAATCTTAAGAGAATAAACATCCCTTTTTAAATAGATTTGTTTAGCCTTGGCTACAATCTTATAAAGACATCCCTTGATTATTAGTTAATTCATAGATATATACAAGGAATGTTGTGAGGTTGCTTACCTTGATTTCAGGAAAGTATTTGACACAATCCTTTATGGTATCTTTTGACTATGATGATGAAACATGGGCAGAATGATTAATGGAGTCCTTGGCAACTACTTCAGTGCTTAATACCTTTGAAGACCATTGGCAAGAAGGTGACACCCATCTGGTTTAATTTGCCAGAAAACATTTGCTGTGAATGACAATCCAAAGTCAAGATGAAATGTAGAATACTTACTCAGTAGTTCCACCAACTATTTATATATAGAAATATACATATCTATATATACATTTGTGTATACATTATAGAAGTTCACAGTTTGTTATATAATCTTTATGTTCTCGTACATTGACATCTGTGTTTGTTAATGATTAAGTTCACAACAAAAATTTTTAAAAACATTTTCTTTAAATGGAAAGAAAAATATGTAAAAAGATCTAGTATATAGACACTTTCTCCAACCCATTAGATTGTATCTCCTAGATTTATTTTCAGGTCAATTGTTTTTCCAATGAGTTGTTTTACATTCTTTTCTTTTCTTTTTTTTTTTTTTCTTTTTTCTTTTTTTTTCTTGGTTTTGTTTGACTGGTTCTTCAATTACCTTTTGTATTTGGCCAATTGAATTTTTAAATGAGTTGTTTTGTTCAGTGAATTTTTTTTTCCATTTCACAAATTCTGTTTTTCAAGGAGTTATTTTCTTTTTTTATTCTGGGGTTCAGGGACTCATTATTTGACTTTTATATTTGTGTTGGATGTCTTACAGTTAATCTGCTGATCTACTGGCTTGCAATCAGGATAAAGCCAACACTCCTGTAGATTGCTCACAGGGCCCAGACAGTCCTGGATCTCTGCATTGTACCTGCGCTTGACCACTTCCCTCTGTGACTGATTGAAAAAGATCTTTTTTGAAATTCTTCTAAAATATCTTCTGATGGAAATTTGTTACATTCCAAATATTTGTGGGTTCTGTCACTCCAAAACCAGTTCAGAGGCTTGATTTGAGGGACATCAGGCAGAGCTCAGATACAGATATGTCTCCTCTCTACCATCTTGATTCTGCCCCCATCCAAAGAGTTTTAAAAGAGGTATGATGAGGGGGGAACAAGTGTATATTAAAAAGTAATGTGTCATAATAATTATGGCAGTGAACTCGCATCTAATACTTATTAGTAATGGGAATCTGTCTGAAGCGACTTCATCAAATGGCAATGCTAATAAATTTTTTAAAAATTCACAAATAAGTAGATAAATAAATTTATGAATAAATAAAGAAACAAACAATCCCCATCAAATAAGGACATTAAAATACCTACCTCAAATGCCTTCTATTCCAACTTTTCTTTCTGGGTAGCCATTCCTTACCAGTAAAAGTATACAATAGTTTCCAGGAGCTAATACAGCTTTACTAAAAAAATATGGTAGTTGGCATATTTGTTAGAAAAGTTATTTCATTGATAGATAAGAGGAATGTTGCTGAGGTGGTTTACTTTGATTTCAGAAAAGCATTTGACAAAGTCATTTATGGAATCTTTATGACTAAGATGGTGAAATATGGGCAGAATGGCTAGTAATATGGGTTAGAAGCTGATTAAATAATTATATACAGAAGATGTTGACTAATTTATCAATGTCACTGTTGAGAAAAGTCCATAACACACTGCCTTAAGGTTCTTTCTGCAATGTATACTCTTGTAAGAGTCATCTCAGGAGCTTCTGAATATAGCTCAACCATGATAGATTAGAGTAACAATTAAAGTTCACATTAAATTGGAAAAGAGAAACTAAAAGACACCAACTATGCAGTTATAACAGTTCCAACCTGACCGTGCTTAGAAACAACTCATGCCACTGGGGTAGTTATCACTAAATCTGCTTGACTTCTACTTGGTGGCTCAATTATTTATAAATACTCTAATTAACTTCAAAAGACATATGAAGGAAGACATTCTCTATATTCAGAGAAAGAATCAATAAATAGAAGTGTGTAGAGAATGGTTTTACATATAGATGCCTATTTGTATTTAATAGTAGCCATTTGTAGGGTGGGGGAATGGAGAGGAGAATAAAAAAAGAAAAAAAGGGTTTTTATTAAAGTTTTTAATTTTAAAAAGATATGTATGGATAATTTTTCAACATTAATTCTTGCAAAACCTTGTATTCCAATTCCCCCTTCCCCTACCTCTTCCCCTAGATAACGAGTAATCTAATATAAGTTAAACATGGTAAAAAAATATGTTAAATCCAATATATGCATACATATTTATATATATTTATATCCTGCTGCAAAGAAAAATCAAATCAAAAAGAAAAAAAAGAAGAAAAATAAAATGCAAACAAACCACAATAAAAAGAGTGAAAATATTATGGTATGATTCACACTCAGTTCCCACAGTCCTTTCTCTGGATGTAGATGGCTCTCTTCATCACAAGATCATTAGAACTGGTCTGAATCATCTCATTGTTGAAAAGAGCCACATTCATCAGAATTGATCATCATATAATCTTGTTACTGCATCCAATGATCTCCTGGTTCTGCTCATTTCACTTAACATCAGTTCATGTAAGTTTCTCCAGATCTTTCTGAAATCATCTTGCTAATCATTTCTTAAAAAAACAATAATATTTCATAACTTTCATATATCATAATTCATTCAGCCATTCTCCAACTATTAGGCATCCATTCAGTTTCCAGTTTCTTGCCACCACAAAAAGGGCTACCACAAATATTTTTGCACATGTGGATTCTTTTCCCTTTTTAAGGATCTCTTGGGATATAGGCTCAATAGAGACACTGCTAGATCAAAGGGTACGCATATTTTAATAGCCCTTTGGGTATAGTTCTAAATTGCTCTCCAGCATGGTTGGATCAGTTTACAATTCCATCAACAATGTACTAGTGTTCCAGTTTTCCCACATCCCCTCCAACATTTGTCTTTCCTGTCATCTTAGCCTTTCTAAGAGGTGTGTAGTGGTACCTCAGAGTTGTCTTAATTTGCATTTCTCTGATCAATAATGATTTAGAGCACCATCTGAAAATTGTCTGTTCATATTCTTTGACCATTTATCAATCAGAGAATAGCTTGAATTTTTTATAAATTTGAGTCAATGAGGACTTTGTCAGAATCTTTGAATGTAAAAATGTTTCCCCAGTTTGTTTCCTTTTTAATCTTGTCTGCATTAATTTTGTTTATGCAAAAACTTTTAAACTTAATATAATCAAAATTATCAATTTTTTTTTGTTTAATAAAGGTTTCTAGTTCTTCTTTGGCCACAAATTCCTTCCTTCTGTGGATCTGAGAGGCAAATTATATTTTCTCCTTTTAATTTGCTTTTAATATCAGTCTTTATATCTAAATCATGAAACCATTTCAAACAAAAAGAAAAAAAGTTATACAATCACTTTATTACATAGTTTTTAAAAAGAATAGCAGCTTGCATACAATAGATTTGCACTTTCATGCACAATAATATTTTTTCTAGTCTACTATGTCATAGAAATACTTATTAAGTTTAGAATAAAATTAAAAAAATAGAAGAAATAGATGGACTCATTTATCAGGTGGCTTAACATCATATCAAGTTTATTTCTGTTTTTCTTTTCACTTCAGTCCTTATTCCAATAGCTGGATCCTTACTTTGCCCTTTGTATGAATCTTGTACTTCCCTTTTAAAACTGTTTGTTGCTAGGTTGTTTTGTTTTAACTTTATTTGCTTCTGTCCTCAGTGTTTAACACATAGTAGATTAAATGTCTTTAGAAGATTTTGGGGTGCAAGAGAAAAAGAGATCTGGTTTCTAGGACATCCAAAGTCTATGTTCTGAAGGAGTACAGGAAAATCTCAAAATAACAGATCTAGATTTTTGAGAGACCTCAGAATTTTTCTAGTCTAACTCCCATTTTACAGATGTGTATAATTGAGGACCAAAAAGTTGAAGTGCCTTGTACAAAGTCACACAGACAGTAAGAATCAGAGGTAGGATATGATCTTAATTCTTCCAACTTCATTCTTTCTGTTGTGCTGTTTCTAGAGAGTTAAGATAGTTAAAGAGACAGTACTATTTAGTCTTTCTGCTGTGTCTCCTCAGGGATAAATACAAAAATCAAGCTTTTAGGTTCAATTAATTACTCAAGTATAGGATAAAGAATATTTCTCATTTTCTTGTGAAAAAAACTTGTGTTTTAGTCATTGTCCTAGAAAAGAAATATGTGAAGACCAGCTGTCAAAGCTGTAGAAAAATTCTGTGAATTAGAGAAAATTCCTCAAATCAAATCAATTTATACAGTCATACCTCAGAGATATGGATTCAGTTCCAGGCATTGTAATAAAGCATATATTGCAAAAAAGTAAATCACATAAATTTTTTGTTTTCCCAGTACAAATACAAGTTATATTTATATGATATTGTAGTCTATTATGGGTGCAATAGTCTTATGTCTAAAAAATGCACCTCCCTTAACTAAAAATACTTTATCGCTTAAAAAAAAAAAACAAAAACAAAAAAAAAACTCTAATCATCTGAGCCTTCAGCAAATTAAAACCTTTTTTGCTGGATGTTGACCAATCAGGATGGCTGCTAAGAGTTTGCATGGCTGTGACCATTTCTTTTTTCTTTTCTTTTCTTTTCTTTTCTTTTCTTTCTTTCTTTCTTTCTTTCTTTCTTTCTTTCTTTCTTTCTTTCTTTCTTTCTTTCTTTCTTTCTTTCTTTCTTTCTTTCTTTCTTTCTTTCTTTCTTTCTTTCTTTCTTTTTGCTGAGGCAATTGAGGTTAAGTGACTTGCCTAGGATCACTAGAAAGTGTTAAGTGTCTGAGGACAGATTTGAACTCAGGTCCTCTTGACTTCAGGGCAGGCTCTATTCACTGCACCCCCTAGCTGCCCAGACCATTTCTTAAAATTAAAAAAAAAAAAAAACAAAAACAATGAAGTTTGCTACATTAATTGACTATTCCTTTCATGAAAGACTTCTCTGTAGCAAGTAGTACAATTTGATAGCAGTTTACCCACAGGATAGCTTCTTTCAAAATTGGAGTTACTCCTCCCAAACCCTGCTGCTGCTGTTTTATCAACTAAGTTTATGTAATATTCTTCAATATTGTTGTATTTCAGGAATAAGGAAGCCTGAGAGGGGAGAAGTAAGGGAATAGCTGGTCAATGGAGCAGTCAGAACACATCCAACATTTATCGATTGAGTTATATGGGCAAGCTTTGTGGTGCTCCCAAACAATTACAGTAGTAATATCAAAGGTCACCATAAGAGATATAATCAAAACAAAAAAGTTTGAAATATTATGAAAAATACTAAAATGAGACATAGAGACATGATGTGAGCCCATGCTGTTGGAAAAATGGTAACTACAGACTTGCTTGATGCAGGGTTGCCAAAAAGCTTCAATTTGTTTTTTTTTTTAAAGCAATATCTGTGAAATTCCAAAAAAGCAAAGTATAGTGAAACAAAGTATTTCTGAACATACCTTGGTATTTGGTGACTTCAAAGTGATGCTGAGAAATAGGTTTAAAAGTATGCTTCAGGATTAATAATAAAAAGAGATCAAAGGGTTTATGGATTTCTCAGAAGCTTCACACCAGGTTATCATGAATAATTTTTTCAAGTGGAGAGTTGGAAATTTCTGGATATGACACACACCACACTTTTCAAGAAATGAAATATAAATGAAATTGACCTTATCTTGACAGACAGAATATCAACACGAGAGTTATCTCACAATCAGCTGCTTGTATGAAGTTCATATGATTGACGATTTACAATGGAGGTTAAAGTCAACAAATCTGAAGAAAAACTCAAATGAAAAGATACTCTGCATTTACAACTCACACTTAAAGTAATTAAACAGCCATGGAATCTGAAAACAGGAAACGGATAAAAGTAAAGACATTGACTAATAATTGGTTAGAGAAAGTAAATGTTAAGGCAGTTGCTACATCAAAGAGGCCAAAAGAACCCAAAAAGAGTTTTTACCAAGAAATAATTGATCTTTTTGACTAGAGACAAGGCAACATTTACAACAAAAGTTTAGTGTACAACTTCATTTTGTAAATCATTTTGGAATGTGAGAGAAGATTAAGAAACATATCGCTTCATAAAACTGTAAAAAAATTAATGGAGGGGAAAATGAGTATACATGCCTTTCAGGAACAAGAAAGAACTGAGCCATGGCAAAGAAAGAGTTTTGAGGAGATTCTTTGAATCTACTGCCATATCAGAAGAGAGGACACAGGTTGAGGGAAGCCCCAAGAAAAGATCAGTTCTTTGCCCAGCTTCTCCTCATGATGTCTCTCTATCCATAATTACTATAGTATAATCTGCTATTTTGTTACCCAAATATCTCCAGCACACTGAATTTTTCCTGAACCTCAAAGAGATCAAGGTTAACTCTATCTATATGTGGATATATATCTATATCCACATATATCTATACATATAAATATATCTACATGTGAGGTGTGTGTGTGTGTGTGTGTGTGTGTGTGTGTGTGTGTGTTTTAAGACGAGGCAGAGTTCTCTACCTCTCCTTACATGTTAGGGCATTTCCTAACTAGTAGCTCATAGCAATTATAATTAAACAAAGAACTTTTCATTTAGAATGAACTTTGTAAGCTGAGGAGAGAATTAACTAGAACTTAATTTAGGAGTTAATTATTTTAATATGATGTTATATTTATTAGAGAAAAATGCATCTTTAAAGTTTCTTTTCTAATATAAAAGAGGTAGAAAGAAGAAGAAGGCAAGGAGATAGAAGAAGGAAAAAAAAAGAGAAGAAGAAGGAAATGGAGAAGGAGGAGAAAGAAGAGGAAAAAGAGGAGGAGGAAAAGGAGGAGGAAAGGAAGGAGGAGGGGAGGAGAAAGAAGAGGAAGAAGAGAAAAAAGAGAATTCATTGTTTTTTATTTAACCAACCCGGTGAAACTGTTGCTATCATGGAGTTGGGAATACAACAAGGATTTTTTGTATCATCTCAAAGCTCCAAGCCCTTTGGTGCTGAATCAGAATACACATGGCCCACTAGAAGTGGCCAGAGTTCTCATAGATAAGAGAGTGGTGTGTGCCTCCCCTGTTTGCTCCCATTAGAAGTAGATCATAATTAAATTATACCAGATGTTTTAGGTTAAACCAGAGAGAACACCAAGGCCTTAGTTTTATAGGTGAGCTTCAGAGAGAGGAAATAACCAAGGCCATGTAGGTAGTAAATAATAGAACTAATATTTAAATCCAGGCTCTTTAATGCCAAATCAAAATCTTTTTTTTTTTTACTATAATATCCTGATTTCTAAAAAATAACATAAACTATAGGAAGATGTGTGTTTTCTGTCCTTCAAAATATTAAAATGGAAAACTGAGTCCTTAGAGTTGGTAAGCTTTTATAGATGCTTTTGTTTGCTGATACAATTGTGATGATTTCATTAAATATGCTACAAGTTCTCCTTGATGAAGTCCACGAACCTTTGAAAGAGATTAGTCTAGCACTTCACACAAGACAAAACAAGGGAACGAATAGTTTGTATGGAACAAATTATGACAAGGAATTGGATGGGCAATTCATCGACTTAGTACCTCCCCATACATATGTAGGGCGGCACTGCTGATGAAAAGTGAGTTAAGTCCACAGTTGAATGGGAGAAAAGGAGTAGATTGGACTGGCTATAGAAGTGGTACAATGCTTTCAATGATACCAAGTGGCTTTCAGACAAAAAAAGACCTTTATGTTCTACATTAATATTTTTCTGGTGATGAAATATCTCAATGAATCATGGAAAACTATGATCTCTCTGATGAACCAAAATAGTGGATGACTCAAAAGACTACAGTGAGAAATGCTTTGGAGGAAAATAGTCTACAAAACATTACTAGTGATGATTGATGTATAATGGTTTAAAAGATAGCATTCAGGCATGGACAACCAGATAAGGAAGTAACCTGCTCTTGTAGTTAGAATAAGGGATAGCATCATAGGATTAAAGATTTAGCACTGTAATGGACCTTGGATAACTAATACAACTCCCTTATTTTAGAGATCAGGAATCTGAGTCCCAGAAAGGCTTATTAGGGGGTATATAATGACAGAATAAGGAGGTAGCTGATATATAGTCATACAATTTAGAAAATTAAACATGACTAGTCTGGGCCCTTTCACAAAACAGTTCTGGAAAAAAAACTCATCAACTCATCAACAACTCAACTTGCAGTCTTATGCTGTATTAATAGTAGAGTATAGATATAGATGGGAACTGAATCTATGATTTCACTAAAGGTAAAAGTAACTTTCTTGAGTTTGTAAAGTTCTCTTACCAATACAAATTCTCACTTTTTTCCCTACAATTTTCAACCTTAGAGAATTTCCTAGAATATGAAGAACTTTCCCAGGGATCACATAGCCACTATTTATCAAAAGGGGGGGAATTGAACCCAGATCTTGGCAGTCAGGTTTCTATCCACTATGCCACAATGACTCTTATAGTCCACATTATAGAATATGAATTATCTGGCTTTCTTAATCTATAGATTTGCTTTCATTCATTTGCTAGTTTCCCTTTTGATTCCTCTCTATCTCATCCATGCTAGAGCTGATTATAGAAGGCAGATGTACTGTTTAGAATCAGGCTGAGAATGTTAGTATGGTAATGAAAGCTAACCGGATATTGGGAGAACTAAAGTTCCTATTGGAATGAGGTACTTTGCCAGTCTATGACCACTTGATTTGGAAGTCAGAGAATCGGGTTCAAAATCAAGTTTAACAATTTTCACCTTTGTGGGACACATTTTCTTATTTATAAACAGAGGGATTGGACTGTTTAGTTGCTTAGGGTCTCTCTAGATCCTCAACCTCTAAACCTCTGCCCAAGCCAGCCTTTTATTAAGCCTATTATTAATAATAAGCCTATTATTAAGTATTAATAATAATACTATTATTATAATAGTAAGAAACATAGCCTACTTCTTAGGCAGCCCTTGATAACCTATAGTATAAATTCTTATCTCCCCTTTGTAGGTGGGAGCTGTCCATCAGTCGATGACATCTCAGCTGGCTCTAAGAATGTTTATCTAGTTGGCAGAGAAGTACATACAATCCTCTTTGGTAGAAAAAGTTCCTTAGGTGGGATGTTCCTTATTCCATTCTTGGGGCTTTAAAAACCCCTTAGGAGATGTGAACTTTCCATTTTAAGCAAGTTCTTAATAAAGAGTTGGTAAATATTTTTTTCTACCATGTCCTTGCCTTAGATCCCTGCCCATTGCAACATGGTTCTTTCATGACTGAGTTCCAGTCCTGCCATTCCCAGTCCACCCAAAGATTAGAGTCCTGAACTACACTCCCAAGAGCTGGATCCCCATCGCTTGCTGCCAGAACTCTCACATGCCAACCACCTGCTTGCCTGGACTTCTGCCTATTGCAGACTGCCAGAGCCCTGTTGCACTCATGTGCCAGAATACCTACTTACTTCTCATTGCCAGACCTTTGAGATGCCAACTACTTTCATCTTGAGACTTCCTCCTATTTTCTGCTTCAGGAACTTTTCTTTGATCATCTGTCTAACCTTGGCAGATCTGTCTAGACTTCAAGTCCAGGTCATCTCTGTTTAGGCTCATTCTTCTCTGGTGATGATTTTGACATCTTTGGTTTTAGCATGAGTCAAGTTTTTTTAAATCAATATCTTAGATATAGGCACAGGAGACATGCATATGACACAATGTTGTGAGGAACAACTAACACGATGGACAGAATTGGAATTCAAAATTCTCTCAGCAAGCTGGAAAACTGGACTTAACAATTTTTCTGATGGAATTTTACAAGGACATCTGTAATTCTAAGCTCTGCAACTGAATTTCAAATGTCAGTTGCATAAGTACAGGAAATGACTTGGTGGTATGTTTGCAATAAGATTTGCAGGTTTTTGTTCACTACAAAGGAAGCAGACTGGAATAAGAGAAAGAAGGCAGCCTCAGAATCAGGATGGTCCAGATTCAATTTTTGCCTTTACTTGTGGAATACCAGGCAAATCTCCTCCTTACTCTGTCAGTGCCCCAACTCTATGGTTTCAAACTCAAATAGAATTGGGTTCTATTACACATGGGGTGGTAGTGGTGGTTGGTGGTATTTGACATCTTTGCCTTAGGTAATCTTAAAACGTAATGTATAGGTTGATTGTCCACTTGTATTGGTGGAATGTTTCTACAAAAGGCATATTCTATCCAGCTGAAATTGTAGGTCCAGACTACTGCCTCCACCCAGTCATGTCTACAGTACCTCATAATCCCAGTGTAAATCAAATTGTAATATTCCTGCTTTAAAAAAAATACCTCAAACATGTAGTCTTTGGCTTCATTAGTAATTCAGATCATAGGAAATAGCAATCTCACTGATTTTTGGTAGCTCACATGTGCCTCACATTTGAAAAAGGAGGTTAAAAACTCCAAATAAGGAAAGATTGAATGGCATAGATCTTGATGCCATGTAATGAAATTAACAGTTGAAGGAATTTAGAATGTTTAATATGTAGAAGATTTAGGAAAGGTATTAATACTTTATTCAAGTATTTGAAAAAATCTCCTGAGACAGAATATATATTTTCTGTTCTGCTCTGCAAGGCAGAAATAAGCCCAGTGCATGGATGTTACATGAATATTATGGAGATTTCAGAATATTGTTCTTGTTAGATTCTCCTGTTACCTAGTCTGCTTTTTTGTTATTTTTTGGTGGCTCCATAATTATTGTTCCATTTCCCAACTGTAGGTATGCTTCAAGGCTCTGTTCTGAAACCTCTTCTTTCTCTCTGTGCTCTCTGTGATGTGATCAGTTCCCAAGGATTAATATATCATCTCTAGACTCAAATTTATGTACCCTGCCTTGGACTCTAGTTCCAGTCTCCAATCATCAACTGTCTATTTGATATTTTCCCACTAGATAGCCCATCAATATTTCACACTTAAGATGTCCAAAACACAACTTATAATATTCATTTCCTAGCAAACATCTCTTCCCCAGGTTCCTCCTTTTCTAATTTTTGTTTTTCTGTCAGTCACCATCATTTTGCTAGTCACCTCAATGGTTCCCATCATTCTGCTATCTTTGTTTTTTTAAAAAAATAATTATGGACCATTGAAGATTTTCAAGTAAGATAAATACCATGATCCAAGAGCTGTTTTATAAAGATTATATCAGTAGCACTTTGAAGGAGGGAATCACAAATTTTGTAGTTGGAAGGAACCCAAGATATGATTTAGTCCAATTCCAATGTTTCATAGGTGAAGGAAATCCTATAGAGGAGAAATGACTTTGTCAGGATTAGGCAGAGTACATTTAAAGGAATTTAGAATGTTTAATATGTACAGCAGAATTGGATTTCAAACACTGATACTCTAAGCTGAGTCTAATATAAAGAAATTTAATACAGATAAACATGTAGTAATAATAGGTTTTATTATACTTGAATCAAGTTCATAAGTTCGAGATCTGGAAACCATGAGTAGATGGCACCTTATCTGAAAAAAGTATATGTATGTGCATATACATATATATATATATACATACAGGTTTTTAAATATATATACATACATATGTGTATATGTACATATATTTATACATTTGAGAGTTTTAATGGACTGCAAACTCAAAATGAACCAACAATGTTAGCTTGCATGAAGAACAGCATTATCTTCACAGTTATGAAGGTGATGGTTCCAGTGTCCTTTGATATCATTTGGAGGGCAGATCTGATCATATGTTGAACACTGTTGAGGTTTAAGTGACATTTATAAGCCAATGGGCTTCATTAGTGGTGATCAAGGTAGTGAAGGACCTGAAGAACATTTCATGAGGATCCATTGAAGGATTTGGGATTGTTATACTGAAAAGGAAAAGACTTTTAGAGGATGGAGCTTGATAATCATCTTCGAGAATTCAAAAGATTGTATTGTGGAAGAGAGAAAAGATTCATTTTGTTTGGTCCTAGAGATCAGAAATTTCCTTAGAGAGCAATGATTTGAAGATTCAGAAAGGCAGCTTGTTGGCAAAAGCTATATGGAAAACTATTCTAAAACTGGAGCTTAAAAGTGATATTTTATATCACACAGATAATATCACTTTAAAGTCTATAAAGCACTTTATAAATATCTCATTTAATCGTCACAATAACAATTATTATCTTCATTTTATAGATAAAGAAATCAGGAACATAGCGATCAATTTGTCCAAAGATATGCAGCTAGTAAGTATCTTAGCTCAGATTTGAGTTAGGACTTTCAAACATCAGGTACTTTATCCATCTTATCTACTGTGCCATGTAATTTCCCCTACTATTTTATTTGAGATCCAAATCTGGTGCTCTTGTCGCATTCAACAAATGTCTCATGCCACATCAAAACTGGGTTAGGATGGGAAGTGACCAGAACTAGAGAAAATAATCAAATGGTATTCCAACATTCCAACAGTCTAAGTTTAAGGTGATAAGGGATTAAACCAAAGTTGTGACAGCATGAATGAGAATGTATGAAAGATATTGCAAAGGAAAAATCTGCAGAATCTAATGACTAATTTCATATGAGGGGGAGAAAGAGTACAGTAAAAAGACAAAAATGACTCCAAGCTTTAGAAACAGAATGATTCAGAGAATGATAGTGTCCTTAACAGAAATACGGAAGTTAACAAGATATTGGAGTTGGAGGAAAGCTATATTAAGTTTGAGGTAAGAGTGGGATTCAAGTGGAAATGTCAAACAGGAAATGGATAATGCAAGAAGTAAGCAGATGATTTTATTCTTCATTTTTCAAAATTATTTTAAAATGGAACATCATTTGGCTCTATGCATGTTCTACACATTCCAATTTTTATATTCTATTCTGGATTTAAGTTCAAACCCATTCTATGATTATCTCTTCTACTAACACTTAATGCAGTTTTGTTTCATTAGAATTCTCTAAATTTTTATCACATCGATTTTCTGGCTTTTTTTTCCTTGTAGAAAATTAACTTTTGAAGTTAAAAGGCTCTTGAAAAATATTTTTAACCTTGCTTCTAAGCCCACAGGTCACCAATAAATGAACATTCCTTCTGGCATCTGGAAGTTGAACATACAAGGGTGCAGAGGTACCTTGGTATATAAAAGACTTTAAAATTAAAAAAAAATTAAGTTTGAGTCCCAGATGTGCTTTTGCTTTAGTAAGTCATAGCTTATGTGAACTATAGTTTTTCAAAATAAAAAGGAGGAGGAAGGACAGGAGAGGAAGATGAGAGAGAGGAGAAAGAGAAGAAATAGAAGGAGGAGGAGGAAGAAAAGCAGGAAGAGAAGGAGAAGGAAAACGAGGAGGAGGAAGAGGAAAAGAAAGAGGAGGAGAAAAACAAGGATGAGGTAAAGGAGGAAGGGGTGGGGAGTGGAAAGGGAATGGTTAGGAGAAGAAGAAAGAGAAAAAAGAGAAACAAGAGGAGAAGGAGAAAGAGAAGAAGGAGAAGAAGAAGAAGAAGAAGAAGGTGGGATAATGTAGTGGATAAAGTATGGGAATTCCATCTTAGACACATATTTGTTATGTGATTCATAAATAATTCATTTATTCTCTGAGCTTCACTTTTCTCATTTGTAAAATAGACATAAAATTGAGACATATTTACCTAGCTCATGGAGTTATTAGGAGAGCACTTTGTGAATTCTAAAGTAATGATATATAAATATGATTGATCAATATTACTATTGTTGTCATTGTCATTGTTACTATGACCACCACCAGCACCATCCTCATTCCTTTTCTTGTCAAATTCATTGATAGTAACTTGGGAGGATAACAAAAATCAATATATTAGGCTAACATTCTCCAGTGCCCAAAGATACAATTGTAGAAGGGAATAAAACTGCAAATCATACCAACCTTATATCCATTTTTTAAAGAGCAATAGTTCTTAAAGTGACATACAGAAAGTCCTAGATATTCCCAAAGCTCTTTTGATGTAGTCATGTTTTTTTATATAGTGTAATATAGTTTTAAGATAGTTTTAACTCTATCTTCCTAAATAATCAAAAGGTGTTTTAATTTTGAATGAAGCATATATTATATATATAATATTATATATATATATAATTCATATGAGCAAAAGCACTTTTTTGAGGATTCTCAGCAATATTTTAGATCATAAAGATTTTTTGAGAATAAAAAAGAACCAAAGCTCTAGAGAAAATGAGAATCATAAAAAGAATGTGGTCAGAAATAAAAGCTTCTTTTAAAAATATGTATTCACCTTCAGGAAAAAGCTCACATTTTCCTTGGTTAAAAGGATACCAAATATTTCCATTTGTGCCTCAGAATGTGTGGTAGTAACCCTGAGTTTTCAAAGACTAAACCAGCAAAATGCAAAATTAGGTAGGAACCATCAAACTGGAAAGGCTTTGAGTGTGGCTAAGTGATGGAATGAAGCTTTGTCATCCGAGTTCCATCCCAATGCAGAAAGGCTCCTTGGAAAGAGCACTGAGTCTGATCTCAGAGCATTTGAATTCAAATCCCATTTTAAGTCATTTAACCTCTCTGGGCCTCAATTTCCTTCTCTGTAAGATGAGAAGCTTGGACTATATGTCCTCTGAAGTCATCTCTAGTTTTAAATCAAGTGTTCTTAATTTTTTTTCTTTTTGTCATAGATCCCTTTAACATTTTGGTGAAAACTATGGACCTCTTCACACAATATTGCTTTAAATTCACGAAATAATGTATATAAGATTAGAAAGGAAAACAGTTTTATTGAAATACAGTTTCTATCTCTGTCTCTGTCTCTTTCTCTCTTTTTGCTTATCTCTGTCAAATTGGGGACATTAGACAAGTCACTTAATTTTTGTCCACCTCAATTTTCTCATCTGTAGAATATAGAATAATATACCAACTTCCCTTGCAAGTACTTAGGTTCATGAGGCTCATTCATGAGCAGGCTTGTTGAAAAGGTAAGTGAAACAAATAGAACTCTTATTTGAACCCATAGAAAACTGTACACATCTCCTGCCTTTGGTAGGACTCCAGTTGACTCCAACTCTTGCATTTGAGTGTTTCTCTTCTATAGTGGAGCTCACCTTCACAATTCCATTGGTTGTCTAAGAAGCATTGTTTTTTTCTCTTAAAGTCTCCAGTAGTTATCACCAGATGTTTCTGGCTATTTCCGGGTTGCCAACTCTCAAAGAAGTTCTTTGCTAAGCCTCCAGATTGTGCCTTCTATAGTTCTCCTCAGCTTCCAGCAGATGTCACCATTGTTATCATTCCCCTAGGGCCAATTTTCTATCTCCAGATCCCTGTTCATTTGCATCCTAGTTCAAAAACACAGCTCCAGGTATTTCTGTTTCTGAAAACTTCTCTGGTGTTATTGTAATTTGGAGAAACTGAAGCAGGATACAGATTAGAGAGTTTTTAATATTTTATTAATTGGAGAGCATAATTGACTGGATAGGACTCTTTTCTCAAAGTATCCAGTGATGAATGGGAGAATCCCAAATCTTTTTATACCTTTTCAAACAAAGAAGGGGAATGAAGCAGGAAACTTCTTCACAGACTCTTTTGGTTCTGTCAGGATGGGGGCAGGCCATAAATTCTTACTAAAAGCCAGAGTCAGGATGTCTGAATAAACAGAAGTAAAGATGTCAATGAGGTATCCGGAATAGTCTTATCTTTTGGAATATTTTAGAGGGGTAGTGTCATAAATTCTTGAGGACAGAAGGAGTTAGGAGTCAGGAAATCTGATCTCCCCCTTATCTTGAGTCTTACATTGACAATTTATAACCTTAGAGCAAATGATCCTCAGTCTTAATGGACCAGAGATGCGGTTTTACAACTAAAGGGATTGAGGCAGAACAGTTAAAGAAACTGAGAAAGAACAATTCAGGGAAACTCAGTCAGGACAATAAGGGAAACAAGTACAGGGAAACTGAGGTAGAACAGTTCAAAGAGACTGTGGCATAACATTATGATTCACACAGTCCCAGGCATCTGTGTTAGATGTATCCCAAGAATTAAGAAAAGTCTCTCCTTGTACCTCACAAATGGGTCTCTCTTCCCATTTCTTCATTGATTTTAGGTGAATTTTCAGCCATTCTCCAGCTTATATGCTTTTTACCCATGTCAGAGCCATTTTCTGATCTATTCCTTACTATTTTTCAGTCAGTTAAAAATTCCTTTGGAGAAGTTAAGTGGAATTCCGGTTCTTGGCTATTTCAGGAGATATTTAGAGCATAAAGGAAGAACTAGATTTTAAGACTGCACTGTTGAAGAATGAGAAATACAGCGATCCAGTACTAACTATAATAAATGGTTGTCAACATTTGTGGGACCACAGAATTTCCTTAGGAAGATTTTTAGATTCTCTTCATTTCCCACAATAGCTGAAAGTATATTTCTCTGGTAGTAAAAAGCAACAAGGCATGTGGGAAAGGAAGCTAAAGTTTTTCATTTCTGCTTAATTTTGATCCTTTCATACAGATGTTATCTCTATAAGTATTTGTATTAAAAGTGAAAAAATCAGTCATCTACTTGTTTTGCAGGTAGATGGTACCTTAAAAGATGGGGAGCGTTTGAAAAGGAAAAGGGTGGCAGAAGGCAGTATCTTCACTGGTTGATATGTCTAGAAAATTATGAGAACTATGTGGTATACTGGAAAGAATGGTGCATCTGGAGTTAGAAGATCTATTATCAATTTTCCTGATTTTGTGCATGAACAAGTCACTTAACTTTGGTGAGCCCTGATTTCCTCATTTGTAAAATGAACATTATAGTACTTGTTTTATATATATATTTGAGGATTAAATGAAATTAGGCATGTAAAATGCTTTCTAAATCTTAAAGTACAAATATTACCTATTACTATAAAAAGATATATAATGTTATGAAAGAAAAGTCTAAACTAGATACTTTGGGATTTTGCCCAACTTGAGCTTTGTAGATAAGGACTATCTTATTCCTTAAAACTGTTTTTCACATTTTCAGATCATATTTCAGGATGTGACTTTTCATCATGGTTGCTGAGTTGAAAGCATAGGGGTACCATAATTTTATTTTATTTTGATTTTAACACTGAGTTTCTTTAAGTTATAGTAATTGGATGAAATGATTTCTAAGATAATTTAAAGTCTAAATTCTTTGGATTTATGAATTTATAGGGTCAAACAATACATATCCAAAGAGAACAGATACAGTATGAACAATGAGTATAGAAGAATGTTTTCCATGACTTTCTCTTTTGCTTTTCAAAATGGTTTCCAAGACTTTTTTTTGAATTATTAATTTTTGCAAGTATAATGAATGGATTATATATAATTCACAATTTCTTTCTCTTCTTCTTCCTCTTCTTTCTCCTTTTCCTTCTCCTCTTCTTCCTTTTTCATTTCCTCTTTCTCTTTGTCCTCATTTTTATTCAGTGAAGCACTTATATTTGGCTATTCCTCAATTATTTGACCAGAATCTCTCATCTTTCACCTACTCATCCTACTCTATTGACTTCCTTTCCCCTGCCAATTCCACTTTGGAATTCCAGTTACATTTGCTGACTGGGTTGAAACCAAAGAAACAAAGGACTCATTCCAGTCAGACTGAAGATACTAGCTCTTAGACTTGGCAATTTTCAGGGGTCTAATGTCTAGTCTCTAGAGTCCAAGATTGGGTCTATTTGCTTAGGCTAGTTTGACCAGTTTATTGAGAAAAAAAGAACACAAAAATCAGTGGTATCAGTCAAAGCATTTGTGATAACCCCTAGAGAAGTTCAGATATTTACAAGAAATAAATGTGCATAGCCTGTCAAAAGAGTTTGCTATATCACCTAAGCCTAATTTTCAAGCAAGTCCCTAAGGAACCCTTCTAAAACATCCCATTGATCTTCTCTTTTACTTTCAATGCAGATGAATGAAAAAGGGCTTGAAAACACATTCAAAGACAACACTAACGGGTTAGAGAAGAGTCTCATTTTACATTACATGAGTTGTTTGTAACATTGAAATAATTGATTATTCATCATGAAAGCACATCCAAGGATTTGAGGTGGGCTTAAGAGAACAGAATATAACATAAGATCAATTTTTCTCCCACAAGAACAATTTTATATTGTTCTTTAGGAAAATCACTAAGTGCTCAAGTGAAGCTGAAATTGCATATGCTGACAATGCTTTAATCTGATTCTATTATAATTGTGACTTCAATTTCTTAGGATTTTCCATTTGACCCCAGTTTAATATATATGGATTATTTGCTTCCACTGGGAAGATGCATAGAATTACTGGAAACTCATAAATACAATAAAGAAATCTAATGAGTTCCACAATCAATTCAGATGTCCCAATGTGATTATTTAGAAGAGGTAGAAGAAGTGGCAAGTCTCTTGCCACTTAAGAGTGGACTGATGTTTCAGATGGGATTCAAAATAATCACAACCCAGAATTATATTTTCACTTGGAAAAACAATGAGGATTTAAACAATAAAAATAGGCCTTTGGAACTTTACTTCTTGTCTTTTAAACAAATTGTGTCAGATTGGCTACCAGGATGTGATGCTGAAACTCAAATAGCTAGCTATACCAGTCCATGACTCATTTCCTTTAGTTAGTCACTGAGTCATAGCTCATCTTTGTACTCTCAAATCTGCACACAAGGTCTCAAGATGAACTCTGAAGTACCTCATGTTCTTTTTAATTTAGGTTAGGGAAGTATTTAAAGATATTCTTGTTTTCTTTCAGAATGTATGCTATTATTTTTATACTCAACAGACTGAGGTATCATGAACTATTGAATAGATGGCTCATAAGAGTGTAATGTCTTTAGAAATATATATATATATATATATATATATATATATATATATATATATATATATAGCAAGTTTGGAAGTTCAGAATGGGTAAACTTCCCCTCCTTCTTTTAATCAGTACCTAGAACCCAAGATTGAGTCTGTTTGCTTCCTTGGGGATCTCATTAGCCCCCATGGATTCATCTATCATTGCATACTCAGCTATATTTGTCCAGCCCTAATCTCTCTCTTAATCTCCAGTCTCAAGTGTCCAATTGCCTAGTGGAAATTTCCCACTAAATATCTCACAAATATTTTAAATTCAACAAGTCAAAAACTGAAATCATTTTTCCCCCAAACTCTCTCATCTTTCTAACTTCCTTATTACTATTGAGAGTAACACTATCCTCCAGTCACTCAGGCTCACAACCTAGATATTATCTTCAACTCCTCACTCTCTCTCAGTCTCCCTATCCAATTAACTACCACATCTACCTTCATAATGTTTATTATATATATCCCTTTCTTTCTTTTTTTTTTTTTTTTGAGGCTGCTACAACCTTGGTGCAGGCCATCATTACCTCATGCCTGGACTAGAGATATCAAAGACATAGTTACATGTAGGCTACAGCACTTTCAAAAGGAGCTGAACAAGATTAAAATTGTATTGCATTGGGAAAATAATTAACTATATTGTATTGGGAAATATCTAACTAAATAAAAATATAATAAAATATAGATAATGGGAGTATACGGCTTTTATAATCATTATGTGCCTATAGGGCACATGTATGCTCCAATGAACCCCATTTCTATTTGAATGTGGTTGGTCTCTGACTAAAGTGAGACATTCCTAATGGCAAAGGGGAGTTTTGAATCTTTTTGAACAGAGAAATGGAATGATTCAAATGGCACTTTAGAAATATCAATTTTGATTGATGGTATTCCACAATGCCAAATTAAGTTCAAAATGTTTTGGAGAGGAGAGAAACTGAATGCAGGGAAGCCAGTTAGGAAGTTATTGGCATCAGTCCATATAAGAGATGATAAAGGCTTAGGCTAGAATGGCCTTTCAGTGAATAGTCAGATAGGGATAGCTGCAAGATGTTAACTAGGTAGAACTCTTAAGACTTGGTGACTAATTAGATATGTAGGGTAAGGAAAAGTGAAGAGTAATGGATGACTGCTAGACTGAATCTGGATGACTAGAAAACTACTACTGAAACAGGGAAGTTGGAAAGAAGGTTGGATATAAAAGGAAAGCTCATGAATTCTGTTCTGAGGATGTTGAATTTGAAGTGCCTATGGCATACATCAGGGTGAAGATATCAAGAAAATATTTGAATAGGTAGGATTGGAGAACAGAAAAGGGATGGAAAAAAGTATCTCTGTTGTCTGGCATTAAAAATACTCCATCATTTGGCTTGAATCTATTTTTTTCCAAGCTTATTTTACACTATTTTCTTTAATAGCTTCCCAGCTTCCCTGGCATCCTTCAAGACATCTCAAATCCCACCTTCTGTAGGAGGCCTTTCCCAATTCTCATCCTTCTTGCATCTTCCCCTCTGAGATTTCTTTCCAGTTGCATTGTAAACATCTTGCTTTCTCTATTTGAATAGGAGTTCATGGGGGTGGAATGGATTGGACAGTTGTTCTCTGTATAACCAGCACTTAGCACAGTGTCTGGCACATGGTTAATGAATATTTTTGGACTGACTGACTTACTCAATTTTTCAACCAAACTGGAATATTCACCATCTCTAATTCATGCTAACTTTAATTTCTAGAAACCCTTTCTACCTCTACTTGCAATTATCAAATTTCCCTCACTTACTCTGTTAGAGTGTAAGCTTTTTGAGGGAAGGGGCCATGTTGTCTAATTTATTCTTTACATGCTTGGTACCAAGCTTTATCAGTACTTATACTCTGTAGGAGTTTAATTAACATGAATTGAATAAAATGGAATTGAAATTATTACTCCATTTTTATTACTTTGCTTCATTCTTTTGGTCTTTCTAAAATGAATTTGTTTTTCTTTTCTGTAGAGCAAGTGTCCTTGTACCATCCAAAAAGCAATCTCAGAGCTGATATAAAAGGATTTTGTTCTTTTCAGCCTAGATCTCAAGTCAGAGATCAAAAGATCATATACTCTGGAAAGGGTTATTGAATGGGAATCAGATGTGTTACCTGCTCCTTAATGAACAGCAGAGGTGTGAGGACTCCCAGAAGTTCAAATGATGCATAAGAAATAAATGAAAAGGTTGTCTCATGTAACCTTCAATTAGTCTTTCATTCTCTTAGTAATTACAGAGTCTCATTTGGTTAAAACATGTTAAATGAAGCAAAATTTTTCCCTATAGAGAATCGTTTCACTTAAACAGATCAGCTAATAGCCATTCGTGATGACAAGATAATACTCTTCATATGATGATTTCAAAGCTGGCTTTTATCTGCCAAAGCAGTCAATGTTTCAAAGCTCTGTGAGGTAGGAAGTCATTGTGGGTGATCATACACATAATAAAGACCAGGTATTGGTGGAAGATTACACTGAGGTATCTTGCTCAAAAACTCAGTCAGAAAATGGCAAAACTATAAGTTAAAGTCCAATTATATCTTGATTTTAAGCTAAATTAAAATTCAATGAATTTCATTGGGGTCATTCTAAATATTGACCTTTTCATTTTACTGGTATTGCTTTTAGTGGATCATTTAGACTCATATTGCTCTTGTCCTTTAGGATCCTAAACATCAACCCCTGAAAGGCAGAATAGCCTTGTTTTGTTGATAGGGCATCAGGAGAAAATAGACTTGCTTTATCCCTTTTTTGGACTAGAAAAACTTAGGAAGCTAGGAATAATGGTAAAATAACACGATCTTGTTTTATAAAAGTATCTAAAATTTGCAAAATAAAATTTGTATAACATTTGTATAATCTCAAAATGACATGTCTAAAATGTTCCAAATTGTCCTAAGGCATGTTTTTAAAAAGGCTCTGCTGCTAGAAACAGCCAGTTTGAATAACTGTTCATGCTCTGTAGCTTCTAAGTTTCCTTGGGGTGATAAAATGGCTTTCCATAGAGAAAAAGGTAGAGTAATTCATGTTATGTATTTGACAGGTAACTCCAGTCAAATATTATGTATTTGAACCAGAGAATGCTAGAACTGGAAGATACCTTATACATCATTTAGTCCAAATACCCTTGTCTACTGTTTCTTGCTAAAGCCAAAAAAAGAGCTCAAGGGTGGTAGTGGGGTCAGATTTGGTACATCAATAGAAATAATGCAGATTTATATTTCTGTCATGGGCCATATTTTTCGCAGCTGGAAAATCCCAACTGAGAAAAAATGTAATAATAACTAATAAACAATAATAGCTATTATTTATGTAGCACTTTAAAGTAAAAAGCTTTATATATGCCATCTTCTTTAGTCCTCTGTGAGATAGAGGCTATTAGCATCTTCATTTTGCAGATAAAGAAATAGAGACACTGATTGTTGAAAATTCCACTACAAATCAGCAAGCATTTGTTAAACCTCTATTGTGTGTCAGGTATTTCAGTAGGCTCAAAATCAAAGATGGAATAATCCTGCCTTCAAAAAGCTTACCATTCAGTAGGGAACTACTCTGAGAGAACTCTAAGGCAAATTAGATGTTCAATTTCCAGGAAGCCATTCAAGTAACAAAGATTCTGATAATTTAGCCTAGAAGTAATATGGAATTATTGGAGTTTGTTTAGGAGGAGAGGTGACATGGAAAAACTTGTACTTTAGGAATTTATCCTGTTGCAAATATTACTTAAATGTACAGAGAGAAGCCTGAGCTTTATGAAGAGGTGATTTCTCAGGGTCACATAGCTAGGTAAGTATGTCCATTGTTCTCTCCATGTTCTTACTTAGCAGCCTCATATAAACTTCTGGTTGAGACTGATATCTTGTTCTTGTTCAATAAATTCATCTATAAACATTTATTAAGCACTTGTTATATGCTAAAATAGCTATGGGTGCCTGAGTTTGAAGATATAAAAGCATTAAAACAATTCTTGCTCCAGAGAAGCTTACATTTTTAGGGAGACAACAGCACATATATGCAATATATCTAAATGATGAATTTTGTTTCATTTATTCATATAAGCATATGGATATTAAATGGATAAAATGTATATAAAATATTTAGTAGGAATTTTTTTTTGGCAGGGGTGGTACTAGCAACTAGGGGAATTAGGAAAAGTCTTTGAAGGAATTGAGCTTGAGTTGAGTTATGATGGATACTAAAATTTGTAAAAGGTGGAGGTGACAAGGAAGTGAATTCTAGGTACAAGGGATAATTAATTTATTTAAAGGTGCAGAGATGGACTATTCTGTGTATGGGGGACAGCAAGGACAGTTTGACTGACCAAACAATGTGGGAAAGTGGACAATGTAGAATCAAGGTTAGAAAGATAGATTGGAGTCAGCCAGTGAGGACTTAAGTCCTAAATGGAATATTTGATCCTAGAGATAATATCAAGCCAATAGAATTTATTGAGTAAGGAGAGGGGGTGACATGGTCAAACCTATACTTTTTGATCACGACTTTGGCAAATATCACTTAAATTTAAAGAGGAAAATTTCAGTCCTAGAATTAATGATTTTAATGGTTTCCTGAGACTGAACATCTAATAGATTCAGAGTTCCCTCAGGGAGGGATAGGAAGTCTCTGGAAAGTACATGTTTTTTTTTCATTCCTTTTTTCTCATCTCTCCCAACTTAAATAGGATGTTTGGTTTTTTTGAAGACAGGGACTGTTACATTTTTGTCTTTGCATGTTCAGCATCTAGTTCAGTGCTTATTGTAATGGAATCTTTATTTTTGAAGTTTATTCTATTTAACTAGTAACAATGCCAGATAGTGGCCACTTGGCACTATCTAAACTGCATATAAAAGGCCTCTTAGGGTTTAAACAGGGCTGTGAAGAACAGGTCTTGCAGATGAAACATTATACAATAAGACAAATGTCACAAATGTCTTGAGAAAGTAAATCTAGTGGAACTCTGCTATTCCTTCCTCCTCTCTTCCCTGCCTCAATCAAGGAAAACACCAGTTTTACCTTCAATAAATGTAGTTTCATTTGTGAAACATCTATGTCATGTGCATGATGGATGCACCCAATATGCTACTAAAGGCAGTAATCAATTATTTATTAGGCACCTACTGTTTGTCAGTCACTGTGCTAGACTCTGGAAACACAAAGACAAAAATAAAACAATCTTTTCTCTCAGGAGTTCATCTTTTTTTTTTTTTTTTTTTTTTTTAGGGAAAAAAAATGTACCTTCTAGAAACATTCCCTCCGGTATTCTCAGAGGGAATTATGAAACCAATTAAACACTCAATTGTTAGGAAATCTTTAAGGCAGCTAACTCTAGTTTAGTCTTGTGTTAGGTTTGGTTATATCCGGAGGGATTATTGCCTGTAATAGCCTCTGAAGGCTAGCTATGAAAGGAATTGGAGTGGAGAAAGAGTTGAAGGATGCTGTTGTTATTTTGTTGGAGACAAGATGATGATTGGTTATGGGGGAGGAAGGGAAGGAGGAATGGGATATGACTAATCATCTCACTTTCTGATTAACTGATGACTCACACCTTGGGATCAAGCCTCACCTCCAACTTTGGAGATGCTCAAGGAGATGCTGACATTACTCTGCATGTACTCAGAACAGGAATACCTTGAAACAGGAAATAGTTTGCATTTCTGAACTTCAGATGCCCAGAATTCTTGTCTTTATCTCCTTTGTCTTTTCTGGCAGTGATTTCTCTAGTGGCTCCAAAACCCTCTTTTGATTAAAAAGGAAATATACAAGCACTTCAGGCTCATTACTTCCCATCTATGGTTGGCACTTGTACTGAGAATTTGACATCAGAGAGGGCTTAAGGGATGTTTTACCATGGACCAAAGTAGGAAAAACTTTTTCTCTGGTCTGTGGAAACCTTTGTAACTAGAGAAAGTCACATCATGGGCCTTAATTAAGTAGAATTAATGTTTCTTGGGGGTGGTGATTGAAAGCAAACAGTGCCCCTCAGTGTGACTCAACAGCATGCTTATGGCATTAATTATAGAATACTTTTCTTTGAAGCCCTTGCTATCCTATGTCAAGACAAACCCCAGTTGATGTTTTATTCTTTCCCTTAAAATATTTAAAAATACATTTAAAATTGATATAATTTGCTTTTTACATCACTTTTATTTTCTAATATATTCCTCCCTTCAGTCTTTTTCCTTTTCCCTTTTAAGAAAGAAAAAAAAAGATAGGGGAAAGCAAGCATTTCAGTTAAAATAACTGACATACCAATTACTTCTAATAGTAGCTTCTAAATTGTAGCTATTTCATATCCACAGTCCCCTACCTCTGCAAAGAAGTGAGGGATGAATGAAAAAAAATAGTGCTTATTATGTGTCAAGCAATGCTGGGGAAATGTACAAAATCAAAGAACTTACATTTTGATGATGAAACAATTCAAGTAAGAGAATGGTGGCCAACTTTGGTCTGAAAAGTTACAAAGATGAGGAGTGGAGATATAGGGGAGATCTAACACAATGTATCAGTATCCCACTTCTCCCACATCCCCTCCAACATTCTGCATTATCTTTCCCTGTCATTCTAGTCAATCTGACAGGTGTGTAGTGGTATCTCAGAGTTGTCTTAATTTGCATTTCTCTGATTAATAATGATTTGGAGCATCTTTTTATATGTCTATAAATAGTTTTAATTTCTTCATCTGTCCATATCTTTTGACCATTAATCAATTGGAGAATGGCTTGATTCTTATAAATTTGAGTCAGTTCTCTATATATTTTTGAAATGAGGTCTTTATCAGAACCCTTGAATGTAAAAATGTTTTCAGAAGGGAAGATTTTTAAGGGAAAATAATGAATTCAGTTTTTAACATGTTGAGATGTCTATGAAGCATCCAGTTTGAGCAGTCCAATAGGTAGTTGGAGATGTAAGATTGTAGGTCAGCAGAAAGATTAAGTAGATCTGAAAATCATCAGAACAGAGAGATAATTGAATCAGGTTGCAATCCATTTGCTTCCAAAAGTGGAGCCAAAATGGCAGAATAAAGCCAGGAAGCTTCTTGATCCTCCCACTTTCCTTCTAAAACCACATGAAATCAAGCTTCTGAACAGAGTCTGATGGAATGAAACCACTTTCCAGTTCAAGATAGACTGGAAAAACTTCAAGAAAGGTCAGTCTCACTGGGTAAAAAGGGTGTTCAGCTCAGCTCTGGGAAAGTCATTGAGAGAGTCTTAATTACAACAAATCAGCAACTAAGACCCTTGGACCCAGCTCAGAAGGCAAATTCTGGGAAACAGGCAAAGCTACTCCCAGGGAAACACAAGGGGCCCTTGTGCTCAAAGCCAATGCTCAGAGCTACACAGGAAACTTGGGACAGAGCCACCTTTACCCCAGGAGCAGCGTTTGATGATAAAAGTAAAAAAAAAAGAGGAAATACAAAAAGAAAATGAGTAAGAAATAGAAGAGAACCTACTATCAAAGCTACTTTGGTAATGGGGAAGACCAAAATACCAACTCAGACAAGGACAAAATGTCCACAGAGGAAATCTTAAAGATTTGGTCTCAAGCCCAAAGAGGCTTTTTGGAAGTACTCATAAAAGACTTAAAAGGCAAATAAGAGAGGGAAAAGAAAAATGAGAAAAGAAATGAGAGGTATGTAAGAGAAAGTCATCAGCTTGGAAAAGGAAGGAAGGAGTCTATAGAGCAGGTAACTGAGGAAGAGGGAATTCAGCAAACACAACTGACTTAGTTTGATCATTATAATTACACAGCTTCAGTGGCTGTTTTCAAGAGGGAAGGGAAAGAGTTCTTTGATGAATATGCACATCATCCTTAAAATACACAAGCAAACTACAAGCTCTATGCCATATTCCTTGTTTTATGTTGCAATCACATTATCACTCTCAACACATGTTAAACCATAGTGCCTTCCTTACTCCAGGTAATTTCTTCCGCTGTGACATGCATTGGCAAGACTCCAGTTCCTGAAATCGAGGTGAAGTGTGGGAGAGAGAGAGCTGCTGATGCTGTAAACAAGACTATGGCTGGCTGCTATGTTCTGCATGATTGCTCAGTAGATGAATCGCTGGGAAACTGACAGGCCCCAAGAGAGGAAGCAATGGTAGTTCTGAGAGAAACCATTCTGTGCCATATGTGTGGGGTAGAGAAAGGGAATGCTGTCTGGAAGGTGTTTTCTGGAAGGCCTGGGGGAGAGGTCCTGCTATTTCTCATATTTTATCATTTAGATTTTATTCTGACAAATGTGAAAGAAACAATGAGGTTAGAAAATCAAAATGATGACAATTTGTCTAAAAGTGAAATGGAGTATTTATGTAGGGCTGGTTCTTAACAGCTTGTGTATCATGTTTGTCCCTGCAAACAACATCTACAAATGAAAGGCTCCTCCCTTAGACCCTCGCAGATGCAGCTGCAGATGGTGAATTGTGGCAGCAGTAATCATTGGTTTGGATTGTTCAAAACTCATAAATTAGATGCAGGTGACTAGATTGCATGGGGAAAGTAACATTTTTTCATAGGATCATAGACAGAGTTAAAAGGAAATACAGAAATAATTTAGTCCAATCTTTTATTTTTCAGATAAGGTAATTTTGATCCAGAAAGTTGGAATGACTCATCTGAGGTCATATGAGTGATAGAAATACTCAGGTCCTTTGGCTACTGAGCCAATATTCTTTCCTTGCTCCATGCTGCTTTCTGTTCCACTTAAAAAAGAAAGCCATCAAAAATGACCATTAGGATAATTTCCTAAATAGTTGATTTTCAAACTGAAAAAAAAATGGCACTGAGTGAAAGAAATCAGTGAGAGTATTGGAAACAGATACAAAGATGGATGCCAAACCTTTCCAACTTTGAATTTGTTGGGAGGGTTTTTGGATGAAGATACCTGTCTATTTATTTGCATTTTTGTCAGTAATAGACATCAACAACTGGAGCCTGTGCTCTATACCTTTTGCAGAGGTTTAGGAACTATGTTGTCAATCTGAGACTTGAGATTTGGCCTGACCTGAGTTTACATTGCTCTACTTGGTCTACTCCAATTCTACTAGAAAAAGTAGTCAGTTAGATATATTCTCTCATTTTTATGAGTGATGTACACTCAAGCTTTTACAGACACTTAAATTTTGAGAGGTGTAAGAAAGTACAAACAACAACAAAAATGGTAAACATACTATACTTTGATTCATATTCAGTCTCTATAGTTCTCTCTCTGTATGTGGATGGCACTTTCTATCCCAAATCCGTTGCAACTACCTTGAATCACCTCATTGTTGAAAAAAACCAAGTCCATCACAATTGATCATCACATAATCATCTTGCTACTGTGTGCAATATTTTTCTACTTCTGCTCATTTCAGGTGAGTCTCTCCAGGCTTTTCCAAAATCAGCCTGCTCATCATTTACAATAAAATAATAATATTTCATTATATTCATATACTACAACTCATCCAGCCATTCCCCAACTGAGGGGCATCACTCAATTTCTAGTTCCTTGCCGCTACAAAAGGGCCACCACCAATATTTTTTCACATGTAGGTTCCACTCCTTCTTGTATGATCTCTTTGGGATAATATCTGTCTGTCTTAGAAACAAAAACAAATTCAGAATTAATTGCTAGATATTTCATTATAAATATTTTTCAAAATGACAAAATGAAATGTTTAAAAGTTTCTTTCTGTGGATTCAAAAAGAATGCCAATTGTCCTTGTCACTTAAACAATGAGCTCAAAGCTACAACATATCTTGATAGAGGAATTGTTAGTCTCTTCTACAGGAAACTGAGAAAACTCATCATTTTTTGCTTGGGTGATTGGTGGGGAATGGAAGAGATGGAAAAAGAGAAATCTAGTGGATGGTACTTACAAGTTTACTTTTGGTAAAATCAGAAAAAATGCCGAGAATTGTTTGGGTTTTAACATTGGTTTGTGTAAGTCCTGGTACCTTCTGCCAAACTGCAAAGGCTTTGAGTTCTGACCCATTATTGGATTGAATGTTTTTTTGAATATCAGTTTAGCTAAATTCAGATAGGCTCATCACCAAATAAGTCAAAGAAGACAATGTTTTGGGCAAAGGATTTTCCATAGACTGTAGGGAGGATTTGTACTACTGTTAGAAAACTAATTAAGCATTGTAATCATGTTGGCATTGGTGTAGTAAACAGATTTACTATTGGACAACATCTCAGTTGGAATGTTTATGATAGGAGAGGACCAATTGAACTCTTCATGATAAAGTCCTTTCCCTTCTTCCTCTGGTTATTTCCCTGGTTTCCCCCCTTCATGGGGGAATGTGGATCAGATATGAGAGTTTTTGAAGTTGTAGCTATTATTTCCTATAAATAAGATACTGTCTATCTTCCATATCTTCTCCTCCTCCTGCCTCAAAAGAGAAGGAACTACTCTCTCTCAATGGCTGGATTCTTCTTCCCTAGATGAGAGTTGTTTCTCTTCAGTGTTCTCAGGGCACACACATTTCAGTAGTGTTTCTAGCTTCAACCCCTAGAGAACATGCCTTGTATTTATCTATCAAGGGCATGGCTAGACTTTCTTTTATTTTTTATTATGGCTTTTTATTTACAAGATATATACATGGGTAATTTTTCCGCATTGACAATTGCAAAACCTTTTGTCTCAATTTTTCTCCTCCTTCCCCCCACTCTCTCCCCCAGATGGCAGATTGACCAATATATGTTAAATATGTTAAAGTTTAAGTTAAATATAACACATATATACATATCCATACAGTTATTTTGTTATACAAAAAGAATCAGACTTTGAAATAGTGTACAATTAACCTGGGAAGGAAATAAAAAATGCAGGTGGACAAAAATAGAGGGATTGGGAATTCTATGTAGTGGTTCATACTCATTTATCAGAGTCTTTCACTGGGTATAACTGGTTCAATTCATTACTGCTCTATTGGAACTGATTTGGTTCATCTCATTGTTGAAGAGGGCCATGTCCATCAAAATTGATCATCATATAGTATTGTTGTTGAAGTATATAATGATCTCCTGGTCTTGCTCATGTCACTCAGCATCAGTTCATGTAAGTCTCTCCAGGCCTTTCTGAAATCATCCTGCTGGTCATTTCTTACCAAACAATAATATTCCATAATATTCATATACCACAATTTATTCAGCCATTCTCCAATTGATGGACATCCACTCAGTTTCCAATTTCTGGCTACTACAAAGAGGGCTGCCACAAACATTCTTGCACATACAGGTCCCTTTCCCTTCTTTACAATCTCTTTGAAGTATAAACCCAATAGTAACACTGCTGGATCAAAGGGTATGCACAATTTGATAACTTTTTGAGCATAGTTCCAAATCACTCTCTGGAATGGCTGAATGTATTCACAATTCCACCAATAATGTATCAGTGTCCCAGTTTTCCCACATTCCCTCCAGCATTCCGCATTATCTTTCCCTGTCATTCTAGCCAGTCTGACAGGTATGTAGTGGTATCTCATAGTTGTCTTAATTTGCATTTCTCTGATTAATAATGACTTGGAGCATCTTTTCATATGACTAAAAATAGTTTCAATTTCTTCATCTAAGAATTGTCTGTTCATATCCTTTGACCATTTATCAATTGGAGAATGGCTTGATTTCTGATAAATCAGAGCCAATTCTCTATATATTTTGGAAATGAGGCCTTTATCAGGACCTTTGATTGTAAAAATATTTTCCCACTTTATTGCTTCCCTTCTAATCTTGTCTGTATTAGTTTTGTTTGTACAAAAGCTTTTTAACTTTATATAATCAAAACTTTTCTATTTTGTGATCAATAATGATCTCTAGTTCTTCTTTGGTCATAAGTTCCTTCCTCTTCCACAGGTCTGAGAGGTAAACTATCCTATGTTCTTCTAATTTATTTATAATCTCGTTCTTTATGCCTAGGTCATGAACCCATTTTGACCTTATTTTGATGTATGGTGTTAAGTGTGGGTCAATGCCTAGTTTCTGCCATATTAGTTTCCAATTTTCCCAGCAGTTTTTGTCAGTGAGTTCTTATCCTAAAAGCTGGGGTCTTTGGGTTTGTCAAACACTAGATTATTAAAGTTATTTGTCCTTTGAACTTAACCTATTCCACTGATCAACTAGTCTATTTCTTAGCATGACTAGACTTTCAGCCACTCAATAACCAGCTACTCTCTAATTTCATGGAGTAAAATTTCTCTCTGCCTGGCACTAGACCTAGAGTCAGGATGACCTGAATCCAAATATGGCCTCATATACTTATTGGCTATGTGATCCTGGCCATGCCATTTAACCTCTGTTTCCTCAGCTGTAAAATGGGGATAATAATGACATTTACCTCTAGAATTGTTATGGGGATCAAATGAGATAACAATTGCAAAGTACCTAGCACATAGTAAGCTCTATAAAAATGTTAGCTATTATTATTATAGGTAATTTAATATGTTAACACTACACTGTCTCTGTTACCTGCCTTTTAACTTCTATGATTTTATTAATTTGGCTGAGGGGAAATCATCTGATTAGGGACCTTCTGATCAACTCTTCCCCTATTACATCAACAAGAATTTATTAGTCAATCCAAAAGCAATTATTAGGCATCTATTTTATTTCACAAACACCTCTTGGATGTGTCTTTGAGAGTTCATGACATTCTGATTTTTCTTTGTTTAAGGGGAAGACATAATTACAACTTGGCCTAATATAGTATGTCAGGAATTTGACATTTTCATAAATATTTTCTCATTTTTTCTGTATAACATGAAAAGCACTGTATATAGGACAAAGAACACTTCTTGACTTATACTTACTCCCCAATTTAAAATCATTTCATAAGAACTTTTCCTTTTTCCTCATCTCAAATTATGCAGATCTTTCCCTTTTTATCATCTCCTCTTTTATCCCATTTTCAAGATAGAAAAAAAATCCTTTTTGCTAAAGCATATCCTTGAACCTGCCACCACTATTATACTTGTTTTCTCTTAATTCTAATCTATCTACCAGTATGTTCCATTCTGTCTAAAAACACACGCATGTCTCTTATATCCTTAAAGAATTCTCATTTGATCTTCCAATTAACATTAGGTATTGTCCTCTGTCACTCTTTCCCTTTATGTCCAAATACCTTGGGAAAGCCTTTTATTACCTCTGTTTCCTCTCTTTTCCTTCTAAATCCTCTGAAATTTGGCTTTTAGTCTCTTGTTTTGAATGACTGGCTAGAGTCAAGAAGACTTATCTTCCTGAATTCAAATCTGGTTTCAATTACTTACTTGCTTTGTGACCCTGAGCAAGTCACTTAAACCCTGTTTGTCTCAATTTCTTCATTTGTAAAATGAGCTGGAGAAGGACATGGCAAACCACTCTGGTATCTTTGCCAAGAAAATCCCAAATAAGGTCAAGAAGAATTGGACAGGATTGGAAGAAAAATGACGTAGTAACAACAAAAACCTTCTACAATATTATTAATGATCCCTTAATTGCTAGATTTAATGGCTTTTTCTTAATCCTGATACTCCTTGACCTCTTTGCAGCACTGGACATTATTGATCACTATTTACTTCAGGATTTTTTCCTAAGTTTTTGTGACACTTCTCATCACACAAAAAGGCTCCTTTTTTTTTTTTTTTTTTTTTTTTTTTTGGCATACTCTGATCTAGCAATACCATTACCAGACCTGTATTTCAAAGAAATAAAAAAAGGCAAAAGATCTATAAATATAAAAATATTTATAGCAGCAAAGAAATGGAAATTGAGAGGATGCCCATTAATTGGGAAATAGCTAGAAAATTTGTGATTTATGATTGCGGTGGAATACTATTGTACTATAAAAAATGATTAAAAAAAAAAGATGAGTAGGATAGCTTCAGAAAAACCTGGGAAGACTGATATGAATTAATGCAGAGTGAAGTGAGCAGAGTAGAAGAAGAAAATGGCAAACCATTACAATGTCTTTGCCAAGAAAACCTCAAATGGGGTCACAAAGAGTCAAATATGACTGAAAATGACTGAACAACAATGAAGTGAGCCAAACGAGGAAATCATTGTACGCAGTAATAGCAATATTGTAATGATGATGGATTGTAGAAGACTTAGCTACTCTGAACAACAGAGTGATCAAGACAATTCTGAAGGATTAATGATAAAAAATGCTATCCACTTCCAGAAAGAGAACTGATGAATTCTGAATGCAAGCTGAAGTATAATTTTTCCAAATTCTTTATTTCTTTTGCTTTTTAGTTTTTTTATGACATTGCTAATATGAAATAGATTTTGTATGTTTTCACATAAGTAATTAATATTATGTTGCTTCCCTTCTCAATTGGTAAGGGAGAGATGTCAGGGAAGGAGAAAATTTAAAACTCAAAGTTTAAAAAAAAGAATGTTTAAATATGTAAATAACTTTTTAATTTAATTTTATTTTATAATAACTTTTTATTGACAGAACCCATGCCAGGGTAATTTTTTTTTTTTACAACATTATCCCTTGCACTCGCTTCTGTTCCGATTTTTTCCCTCCCTCCCTCTACCCCCTCCCTAGATGGCAAGTAGTCCTATATATGTTAAATATGTTGCAGTATATCCTAGATACAATATATGTTTGCAGACCGAACAGTTCTCTTGTTGCACAGAGAGAATTGGATTCAGAAGGTAAAAATAACCCGGGAAGAAAAACAAAAATGCAAATAGTTTACATTCATTTCCCAGTGTTCTTTCTTTGGGTGTAGCTGCTTCTGTCCATCATTTATCAATTGAAACGGAGTTAGGTCTCTTTGTCAAAGAAATCCACTTCCATCAGAATACATCCTCATACAGTATCGTTGTTGAAGTGTATAATGATCTCCTGGTTCTGCTCATTTCACTTAGCATCAGTTCATGTAAGTCTCTCCAAGCCTCTCTGTATTCATCCTGCTGGTCATTTCTTACAGAACAATAATATTCCATAACATTCATATACCACAATTTACACAGCCAGTCTCCAATTGATGGGCATCCATTCAATTTCCAGTTGTAAATAACTTTTTAAAAAGACTTTTTTTTCCATTATTTGGACTGGAAACAAACCTGTACTTACCCAAATTCTAATGGGGCTTATACAGCAGAGTTTTTTCCACAAACTCTGAAGGATTGAGCTCATTGGCCAGTTTGCCTTGTCAGTGCTAATTCACAATATCTTCTCTAAACAACATCTCTCCATTTATAGGGTCACAATTCTAGTTTAGATAGTCATCGCCTCTCACATAGACTAGTATAGAAGTCTTCTGGGTTTCTTGCCCCGATCCTCTGCATTCAAATTATTTTCCTCTCAGCTGCCAAGGAGATTTTTCTAAAGCAGATCTAAGTTCATGTCTTGCATGCCTCCCTCCCACTCTGGAAGTGAGATCTAGTAGCTCTCTGTTTTCTCCAATATTAAATATAAAGTCCTCTGATTGGCATGTAAAACTCTTCATAAATTGTTTCCTTTTAACTTTTTTAGCTTTCTGTGATCCTTTATTGTTTTCTGTGTGATCTACAATCCAGCTACACTGACTGACTTGCATTTCCTTGAAAATGTCACTTCATATTCCATCTCTGTGCCTTCCATTATCAATGTCTGTAGTGCCTGCCCCTCAACTCTATTAAATAGATTCTTTGATTTCCTGCAAGGCTCTGCTTTTAGACTATTTTTTTTTTCTATTCTCATTACAGTCTGTTTTCCTCTTGATAGGTATATGTTGTTTCTTGCATTAGAATGTATATTCCTTGAGAACAGACACTAACTTCCCTCCATCCTTTCCTTTGTCTTCGTAGTGTATAGCAGGGTGTTTAGTGCGTATTGAATACTTAATAAATGCTCAATGACTCAATTAAAGGTAGTGCTGGAACCAGAATCCAAATCTCCGATTCCCAGACTAGTGTTCTTTCTTCCCCAGGACCATATTTGCCTGAGGCTTGGAATAGAAAATCAGTGTGACCTTTGATAGGTAGAGGGGGTAAACTCTTACTGTCAGCTTCACACTAATTAATGCTTGAGCTGGACAAAGGCTGAATGTGAGAGCATAATGGAATTCCTGATCAAACTCCAACTCCAGCATTAGCTGCAAGATACTAGAGATGCATTCCCTAATAGAAGCAGCTCTGGTGACTGGGAAGGCAATTAGCATAATTAGCTCCATTCTGAATAATGGCTACTTTTATAAGATCATTAACACTAAGTAGAACCCACAATGCTGTTTTATTTATTTATTTATTTTGCCTAGTTTTAAAAAGTAGTTAAAATTGAGTTTGAGAATTTTTCCATGACATCAAAATGACTTGTTGGTCAGGTAGTAATGGTAAGAAAAATCATTTGAGTAGTTTTTGTAAACAACAAGTAACCTAAATGGTTTTAGTGAAGTTTTTACTTTTCAAATGGTTGCTTTGGCAGAGTAAAAAATTAGCATAGAGCCAAGATTTCAAGGATTTTTTTTTTCTTTTCCTGGAGATTCACTGCTTAATAGATCAGATTAGTGTGAGTTGATTCAATTGCTCTATTTTCACAGCCACCAGTTCTCAATCAGTTGATAGAATTACTTATGTAGAATCTTACAATGTATTATTACACAGAGAAGGACTGTGTTTTAACACCATGATGGTTCTGTTTCCTATGAAGCCAAGTTACCATCTAAATGTCAGAGCTTTGCTTGTCTTTTGTTCCCAAAGGAAAAAAAAAAACTAATATTTCCCCCCCTTTATTTATGACCTAGCATAATTTAGCATGCAATCAGATTGCCTGGAAAATAAGTGGAGACCCAACATAATTCAGTTCACAGAAGTCTAAGTAAAAACTTGGAGTTTTCAGACAAGTAGAAATAACCTATCCAGTTATTTAGTTGGTCATTTTTTCTCCAAGAATTATTAAGGAATACTGCCTCTTTTGATACTTTCCCTGCATTAAGGAGTGGGTTATCTTTCAAATGGAAATCAGATTTGGCTCATACCCACAACTCCTCTTATATCCTTTGGAGAAGACTACTGTGTCTTTACATCAGTGATTTAATATTTCAGAAGCACAGTAAACAACTTTATAGAATGTAGTTTGATTTATAATTAGATGCTTCAGTGTATCTGTGAGATGAGCATCTTTCCTTGGCTCATTTTGTAACTCTTCTACACCATCTCATCCCCTGAAATTCATGATCCTGTCTCTATATAAATGTTCCAAAGAAGATCCATCCACTGCGCTGGAAAACTTCTAGTTCATTTAATATTTCATGGAAAGCCCAGTGAAACACTCAAGTCTATTCATCTGTTATCTTCTCTTACATTTCTCCCCCATTAGGTTATGAGTTTCTTGAATGTAATGACTTGCTTTTTTTTTTTTTTTTCGGTATTCCCAACATTTAATGTAGTGTGTGGTACAAAGTAGTCACTTCATATACTTATTAATTTGGTTGGCTCATCTTTTCCCCTCATTGTAAAGGGGACCCAAGTCTGTGAATTTATTCCCAAACTCCTAAGCCATAATTCCTGAGAAGACAGGCTTATATCATTTGGCCTATTTCCTAAAGATGCTTTCCCTGGATCAATCAATTAAGAAACATTTATTAAATCCTTACTATATTTTAGGCGCTGTGCCAAGTAATAGGGATGCAAAAATAGCCCAAAATAGCTTTCTTTAAGGAGTTTAGCTTTTATTGGAGGAGACAATGTAAGCAGCTATACAAACAAGTTTGAGTTGGGTCTTCAGTGAAGACTAAGATCCATCTTTTCTCATATTATTGATTTCTTTTTGTTTTATGCTGAGGAATTTGTATAAGGCTGTTTCACAAGGAAAATCACAAAGATATAGCAAGTGTTTCTCCATCCAGTTCTTCTTTGGGGGGCATAAATGCCTCTTCTAAAGTGTAAGGTTGCTACAGAGGCAAGTTTAGTAAAAAACAAAACAAAACAAAAAACTATCTTTAACTACTCCAGTACATAGAATACCCCAGAGTGCAGGAAGATGAATGTCCTGGCTGGCTTGGCTGAATATGGCAGCTACTTCAGGGTTAGTGAGAATGGACTATGGTGCTCCAGATTTCTATATTATTCTGCCTGTCCTTTATTTGTATCCTCATATTAGTCACTTAGACTTCTATAAGAACTATGTACTACTTAGAACTATAATTGGGTTCTTTCCCATTGTAGGAGAGTAGTTTAGAGACCTAAGAAGATCTTTACTCATTCATCTGGATTCTTGTGTTGGGGCTGTGTAATTCCAATAAGAGTCAATTAAGAGTGAAGTTAATAGTTGTTTGACCAATGGGGACAGATTGAAAGATATTTGGCAATTTACCCAGTGCATGATATGAGAATCTCCTTAGATATAGGTTTGTAGGGTAGCATTCATCAGGCAAACATTATTCAAAGTAACATTGTGGGAAATGAAGAAAAGAAAAATGGACATTCATAAAACACAGGTGGTATAAAAAAAGAATAATATATTAGAGAAAAATGTGTATTCTTAGGATGTAGATAAAGAGTTTATAATCTGAATATAACATCTTTCCACTAGACCAGGCTAGGAGGGGAACTTTCCCAAGCCTCTAGAATCTTCCACCTTCAATCATTATCTTTTGCTTCCACTAAGAAGTGAGAATGGGACATTGAAGGACATAGCTGCACCAGCTTTGTCCTTCAATTTATTTACAACAAGATAGTTGAAGACAGTGTGCCTGAGATTCATATGGGGGATGAAGGCATCATATCTTCTTCTTACACACAATGTATCACACATTTATAACATTTGAATCCAAAAATATATCAGCAGACTCATGGACTGTTAGAGTTGAGGCATCTCTACAGCCATTTAATGTCCTCCAGATCCACAATATCCATATCATAGAAGTAATAGCTATCTCATATGGAGTAGCCAAGTTTTTTCCATGAAAGTCAGTGAAAATTTCTTTGAAGCTCAATTGCTTACTAGGGGAGTAAGGATCAAACCACTGACAGAAATTTTTGGTCACAAAAGTATAAAATCCCCACATATAAGAAGATGGGAGCTCTTCAGACTTAATCATCCCTCCCCCGCCCCCCCCCCCATCACAGTGTAACAAACATGATACTGTATCTTTGTTATTTATCTTTTCTATAGTCTTATTAGGTAAGCTTCTTTTTGTTAAATGTTAGATGGACCATGAAGATCTCATTTTTTTTTCCATTCTGAACACGAACCATAATCCTGTTTTGAGTCAGACCTGGGTGAACCATAATCCTGGCCTGTGTCAGACTTGGCCCAAGAATATCCCATCATGATATAGTCAACAAATGGTCATTCAGCCTGTGCTTGAAATCTAAATATGGGAAATTCACTACTTCTTGAGAAAACCTACTTTATTTTTAGACAGTTTTGATTGTTAGGAAGTTTTACTTGGGATGTAGCTTAAACTATGACTTCTAGAAATCTCTATTTTTGCCCCTGGCATTGCCATTTTGGGCCAAATAGAATAGTCTAATCCTGCTTCCATTTGATATCCCTTCTAATAGTTAAAGACAGTTATTATGTCCCTTGAATTTTCATTTCTCCGGACTAACCAATTCCAGTTTCTTCAACTGATTCTTATATGACATGGATTTGGGATTCTTCACCATCCTAGGAGTTATATGAACAATCCATACATAGGGTATCCTAAATATCTCAATGGAATTTAAGCTATTAAAGCTTTCAATACTATTAAATATCTTAATAACTACAAACTCCACTAAGACATTTGGAATAGCCTTTATTTCTTCTTTTCTGGCCATCCTTGATACTTCTTGTCTTGAATAATTTTAGCTTTATAATGTGTTTTATTCTGGCACATAATAAGTGCTTAATAAAGGCTTATTAATTGACTGACTCTTGATTAGCTTATTGCTCATGCTAACATACTTCTTCTTTGATCTTGGGTGATGCTTAGCTTCAATTCTTTGAAAATTGTGATATTCTAAGTCTCATGGTCATAAAACTATCATTAGGGGGATGCTAAGTTTTTTTTTTTTAATTTTTTAAAAAGACAGATCTTTCCAAAGTAGTTGTACTAGTTCATTTTTATTTTTGTGTTGCCAGAACCTAAAGCTCCTTTAAAAGTTATATTTACCCAAAGGTAAATAAACCTTGGCAGGAAACAACAAAGCAGCTATTTTTTGATTTGTCCTCATTTAATAGTCTTTAAATATGTCAGAAAAATTTGTGTTGTCCTATCCGATTTCTCTAGCACTTCAAGGTTTAAATATCTTGTAAACATGGACACAGCAGTAATGTTCCAAGTAGGAGGAATATAAAAGATAAGAACATTTGAATGATGAGTGGAGAAGACTGACAAGCTACCTAGCTCTTGGCACACTGGAACATGCCTACAACATAACTACAGCCATCCAACCCAACAACTGTATTACTGTGTATAGCTGTGAAACTTAAACTTCTTTATCTTTGAATTGAAATAAAGTTAATTTTTAACAGACAGACAATTAAAAAAAGACAGATCTTTGATGGAAAAGCTTGGTGTCATAAAAGAGATCTATTCCATTTCCTAAAGGTAATCTAGACTCTTTATCTGCTACTCAGTTCTGGGATAGATAATATCCATTTGTACAATTTACTCCAAATATGGGTACTGGTGTGCCATTTCTGTACTTTGTTCTTTGAATTGCTTATCACATACCTGTCTGAACAACTGATATTCTTCCTGCTCTGTTAGTGGTTAGCAAATGATTAAAGCTCTACTGTACCTGTGTTTGGGTTTCTTTTAACCAAAGCTTTTTTTAGATAATTTTCTGGTAGGTAGTCTCCTTTCCAGATGGATACACTGAGAAACAAGGATAATCAAGTGATTGATTTGCACTAGGCAACCAGCCCATACTTTCTGTTTGCCAGTCTCATTACCTGTCCTAACAGCTCCGGCTTTTAAAGGTTCAAATACTTGTTCACTTGTAATCATTTCACATCATTTGGCTTCTCTGTGGTTAGATCTATGGAATTATCTGGATCGACTGTTTTCAGGATGATTGATAGTCAGTAGTCCATGATTAATTGGACTTGATTGGACCCATTATTTTGATCATTAAGGCATCTGAATTAGAGTGGGTCAATTGATTACTATATCAGGACCTTATCAAACAAACAACAACAAAAAAGAATCGAAGGGAAGATGATTCGTAGATACGACAGTATTATTTAAAATGGGGTGAAAAATACCTTCAAAAGTAAAAATCACTGTATTTTAAAACTTAAATTTTATTGTTATCTTTTGTTTTTATATTGCCCAGATTTTTAGGTTACTCTCTGCCTTCTTCCAAAGAACCATATAACAATGTTTTTTTTTTTTTTTTTTGTTAAGGAAAGAAAAAGAGAAAGAAGACCAAAAAACAAAACAAAACAAAACACCCTAGGAAAACTGATCTATACATAAAATAGCTGGATTTTTATGCAACACTCTACACTTGATGATCACAGACTCTGTAAAGGAGCATGGGAGATTCCTTCTGATATCTCTTCTTTGGGTTAAAGTTTGTAATTTATGATTTTGTAACATTCAGTTTTGATTGTTTTCTGGTTACTGTTCTTTCCATTTACTTTGTTGTGGTCATTGTGTTTATCTTTGGTAATGACCTGTGGTCATTTGCTCACCTTTCTTTTCATGGGTTCACATTATCTTTCTATTCTTGGCTATTCATCATGATCCACATCTCTTAAAACATAATATTTCTTCATAATATTCATGTACCATAACTTAGTTATTGTCAATAGATGGACAGTTGCATTGTTTCCAGATCTTTGCTACCACAAAAAGTGTTGCCATAAATATTTTGTTGCATAAGGACACTTTTTATTGTAAGTGATCTATTTGGTTTATATGACTAGCATGGAATCTCTAGGTCAAAAGATATGATCATTTTGGTCATTTTATTTGTACAGATTTAAATGTTTCATAATTCTAGTTCTAGGAAATTTTCTGTAATCTGTGCATGTAATCTATTCATCTTACTTCTTACTTCCTTTTTATTTCCGTTGATAACTGAACACGGCTTGCTGTGATTGTGTATCTCCATAGGGATAGAGACAGGACCTGTTATTTCTTTAGTATAGAGAACCTTCAGATGAAGAAACTCCCTGTGTATCAATGTAGGTGAACAACACTGCAATTTATAGTCTCACAGAGTTGCCTGGATCCAGATATTTTTAGTAACTTGTCCAGAGTCCCATGGCTTGTGTATGTCAGAGGACTTGAACCCTAGCTTTGAGAGGTTGCTGACTATCCACTACACTAACCAGTCATTCATTGATTAAAAAACTTCTTGAAAAAAATAAATTAAAATTAAAATACTTCTTGTCTTCAATGGAGAAACTCTTTTCTCCAAGCTAATTTACTGATGAGCCCAGTACAGGAGCTTGGTGACAGTAATATACTAGAAGTGGAAAATTCTGGTGTTGCTAAGGACTTGACTGGCCTGCAGAGACTGCTGTCTTTGGTATAATTAGGTAGAAAAGTCGCATGACACTCCAGTTCTATAGCTAGCAGTTTTCCATCTGAAATGTTTGCTCTGATGGATTCAAATATGCCTCTAGGTGATCCTTTCTTTAACTTTCCTCAGAATACCTGCCAGGAAGTTTTCTGCCAGTTTAGAATATAGTGGGAGGAGGGTTTCTGTCTCTCTCTTTGTGTGTGTGTGTGTGTGTGTGTGTGTGTGTGTTGTGTGTGTCTGATTTCAGGAGTAGTCACTTCCAAGACAGAATTTATTGACTAGGAGAAATCTCATCCTCTCTAGGTTTAAAATTTCTTCCCCACACCCCCACACCCCCAGAAAAGAACTCTTACATGGTATCACTGGACCAGTTATAGATAACAACAATAGATTGCATTTATATAATACTTTAAAAACTACTTCATAAATATAATCTAATTTTATTTCTCCAAAAATCCTGTGAGGTAAGTGGCTATGATTATTTCCATTTTACAGATGAGGAAACTGAGGCTGAGAGATCATATGCTTTGCTCAGGGTCATACAACTAGTAAATATCTGAGGGAAATTTTGGACTCAACCCTTCCCAACTCCCTCTAGTTACTATATCATCTACCTGAAAAAGCTATAGCCACTACTGAATTAACTTTATTTGAACCTTGAATGTCATATAGCCAATGTCCTATGGTAGAAGCCATAGCTAGCGATAGGATCCCACCAAAGCTTTTTCCTTGCACATTTTGCTTTCTGGGTTATTATGTTAGTAGTGTCCAGTAAACTTTCCCTTCTTCCTGCCATGCTTTTGATACAGGAAGAGATTGTTAGCTTCCATTTTATTACATTTTCATTCTTTGATAGGCTTGATGGAAAATCCAGTCAGGGAAGTTTTCTTTCCAAAGACAAAGGATGAGCAAATGTAGCAGCCTTTTGTAGCAATGGGGAAGCTGGGGAGAAGCCTCATCAATCTGTCAATCTTGTCCTACCTGGTAAACTACCAAAAGAGAGTTGAGGCTGTTTTCACCCTGCCACTTGGAGTAGAAAAGGTAGAGATCACTTTGGTGTAGGAGTTCTTTTTTTTCTTCTCTTCCTCCTCCTTTGCCTCCAGCCCCATGCATGTGCTCATATTGACCTACATGCTTAGTCAGTCAACAACATTTGTTAAATGTTTACTGTATGTCAGGCATGTGCTTAGAATGAACTCAGCCTTTCACCATCTGTTGAGATCAATCCCTTTCTTCAAGGCTGAGATCAGGTGTTAGCTTTTCCATGAAAATTTCCCCGATCACCCTTCCCTAAACCCAATTTCCTCTCAAATGAACTTTTTGAATTGCTTGGACATCTATTTTACACTTATCACATACCCAGAATTATCAAAGTTGATGGAAAGTCTGCATGGCATCGTGGAGAATAGGCTGGATTCAAGAGTCAGGTAGACTCAGTTACCTCCTAGCTGTGTGACTCTAGCCTAGTCACTTAATCTCTTAAACCTCAGTTTCCTCCTTAGTAAAATGGGAATCTCCTTCTCTCTCTCTCTCTCTCTCTCTCTCTCTCTCTCTCTCTCTCTCTCTCTCTCTTAATGAAGACTTGCCATCTGAATTAATAGTGGTCTATACAATGAAATCATAGCGCTAAACCAAAAGGAAAAAAAAAATCTCTCCCAAAGAGTAGATATATAAAGTTAATATGAAATTACATTTAGGGTGTCACAAAAATCTTAGTTCAGTTTTAAATTCTTAATGCTATAGCTTTAATTCAGTGTCATGAGAGGATAGAAGACTACCATTGAGACAGGAAAACCTAGGTTCAAGTCCCATCATTATAATGAATACTGGCTGTAGAAATTAAAGCAAATTATTTTACCTCTCAGTATTCCCCAAACAACTTTCTAAGACTCTGAGCTGAGAACTTCCCAAACTGCATTGGTACAAGAAGTTCTCTCCCTTGGAAGAGGTTCATCAATGAAAACAAAGAGCCAGACCTCCATCCCTTCCTTTCAAAAAAGCATCACAGGGAAGAGAATTGATCAATATTGGCATTAGTTTAATTGTTTTGAGCTTAATTTGTATTAAATTATGACAACAGTTTATAGTTATACTAATGTTTACAAAACACTTTAAAATTTGCAAAGTCCTTTATTATATGCTAATCTAAATACATATTTAGATGATAAATTTATTTATACATATAAGTTGTTATAACTATATCGTAAAACAAGGTATTATACACAACATATATAAAAAGGTGTTACATATAATATAGAAATAATATATTTAACTTATATATTATATACAAAAAACTGAAGGTGCAACATATGTTTTATATATTACAAGCATGTAAAACTGAAGGTGTTGTATATATCATATATAACATGTATAACGGAAGCAGGTGTATATGTTACATATAACACACATAAAACTTAACATGTTTTATATATGTCACAAATGTGAGATATAACTTAAAGTGTTTTATATACATGTGTATACATGTCTATGCACCTATATGCTTTTTACAATGTATTTGACTTACAGGGGGTCCTCCAAATCAATGCAGTGTAAAGCTATAGTTTAATAAGAATTGTGTGTAACATACATATAAAATATAAAGTGTTTTATACATGATATATATATATATACACACATATATATAACATGTGTGTACATGTATGCTTTTTATACTGCACTTAATTTACTGGATGGCCCCCAAAATAATTAGTTTAAAGCTAAAATTTAGTTTAATTTTTTGCTCCTCTTTTCTTTCTTCTATTTCCTTCTTTCTTCTTCTAGCTTTTCTCTTTTTGATTTTTTTTTCAGGCTCTCTTCTCTCTTTTCTGATTTCATAGCTTAATTAAGCTATATTTTTGGGCCTCAGAGGGCAGAATTAGAAATAATGGGTGGAATTTGCTAAGAAGTGACTTTAGGCTTGAAGTGAGAAAAAACCCAAACAAAATTTCCCAATAATCAGAGCTGTTTAGAAGTAGCATGGGCTCCATGCAGAAATGAGGGGTGCATCTTTGAAGGTGAAGTAGAAGTTTTAACATAAGTTATGATAAGGATTATTTTTATGTATTTCTAGGACTAAATGGCCAGTGAAGTCCCTTTCAAATCTCAAGTGCTGGTTCTGTTTTCTTCCATTTTATGACAGATTTCTCTTCTAGGCTGCATGATGTCATGCCTAAAGTGTACGACTCAAGTCCAGTCAGGAAGAATAAGATTCAGATCTCATTTCTGACCCTGATTAATTGTGTGTTCATGAACAAATGAATTCACTTTTCTATCCCTTATTTTTCCCATCTATAAAATGGAACTAATAATTAATGGAACTAAAATGAAAGGTGCATATAATGTGTGTTGCAAATCAAATCACTACATAAAATACAACTAAAAAACAGCCTTTTTGTGTAGGCAGTGTGGTATAATGGAAAGATCTATAATATAGGAATACAGAAGTGGCAATTGTGAACTTATTTCTCTATTTGTCCCCTTGAAAATGTGAAGAATTGATGGTATGGTCCACCCTAAATTTATTTTCATCATTTGTTTTTCCTGTGCTTGTTCCTTTGAGGAGAATTCATAGAAGGCCTGTTTTCATATGCCTGTTCAGAAGGATACACAGTCTCCTTTAGCCTTAAGATAGCTAGTTGCTTCTCAGTATATTACAGTCTAAGGTCTTGCAATTTCTAGCTTTATTTTATTTGAGTTTCACAGTGTCTGCTGGCCTCACATTTGTTTTGCAGAGGGAAACAAAACCTTTTTTTTGACCATATAGTTAATGTGGATTAGGTAATTCTAATGTTATGCTCTGAGAGAAATAAAATTTGGAACAATATAAACATCTTAATTATCTGAATGTAATGGAGCTTTTAAAATTCTATAAAATAATTTTGTTTAATTGTCCATGATCAAATTGATATCATAGAGGACATATTTATTCTGAATAGGCTTCAAGATATCATCTGCTTTCATTTAAATTCAGTAGCTATTGAATAGCGTGAGTATAGATACAATGCTACAAATTTGGATTTCTTAAGTAATTCTGAAGTTTGCTATTTGCTGGTAAGTAAATAGAATATATATGAGTCTGTCTGCTGATAAGCAAATGCAATATCATCTGAAAATAGGCTAAAATGTGAGAAACATTAGTACTTTTATGCCAGTAACTTGGTATGATTTCTTATAGCAATTCTGATTCTAATGATAAGAACTCCTCCTCCCACCCCCCCAAAAAATAGAAAAGGAAGAAAACTTTTCTCATTTTTTTCTTTATTACAAAGTCTGAGGATCCATTTAACTTTTAATAAGCATTTGTTAAGTCCCAAAAATTGTGTTAGGTGATGGAGCTACAAAGACAAAAACAAAAGAATATTGGACTACAAAGAATTTGCAGTCTGTTTGTTACACACTCATGCCCACACATACCCACACCCACATCACACATGATAATTTTTATTTGATTTTGTCTCATTATACACACCATTAATTAATTAGAAGAATTTGCCCTTAGATTGCATTTACTTTCTAAGATTTCCAAAAGAATGCTCATTATAATAATGACACTGACATTTTGTGCCTTTTAAACTGGTGAATTAAGCATAAAATTTTTCCAAATGACTGGCTGGGAATCTGAAAACAATGAGATGAGACAATGGACTTAATATTTGGACCAAGAGGGAAATGGTGAACATAGACCCACCGATTCCAGTCTTTAATAGCCATAGTTGGATTATTATATGTTGGATTCTGTACAGATAACCAATGGCTATAAAGTAATTAGTTGACATGAGAAAAAAAAATTGTCTCCTAGGTAAAGAGAAATGATATCCAGAACAAGCGTTTAAACCAGAGGCCTGTCAAAGTAATACAGTAGTTTTCAAGAAATCCTAGTTCTATGTGTTTGAGGAAGAGTGGGAACTTAGGAGCCAGAGTGAGAATTTCAAATCAGGGAAGTCTGTATGGACATCATGAGGAATGGTAGAAGGAATCTCAGGAAAATAATTGTTTAATCACTGAGGTTTCACCTCATAGTCATCATATTGGCAAAGATAACAAAAGACAGAAATAGTTATTGTTGGAGAATTGGGTAAAGAAAAACACACTAATATACTATTAGCAAAACTATTAATTGGGACAACTATTCTGAAAATAATTTGAAATTATTTGAGAAAGTCACTCACTTTATATTCCTTGACATGTTCACAACATCACTAGACTTTTGCCTTGAGATATTTCAAATAAAAATGTCATCTGTAACAGAATAGATATAGCATTTTGTTTTAGTGGTAGCAAAATACCGAAAACACAATGGATGACTATAGATTGGGGAATGGCTGAAGAAACTGTGCTGAACAGATGTAGTAGAATATTATTAATGTTATCAGAGTTGATGAATATGAGGAATTAGAGAAACATAGAAAGGCTTACATGAATTGATGCAGATGGAGAAAATAGAACTGGGAAAATAATACATACAATGTCTATGATGATATAAATAAAAATAAGGCTAACTGGCAATTGAACTCAATTGAAGTGGTCAATCTTGATTGAATATGAATGATGATGAAACATATTCCTGAGTAAAGTAGGAAAGACAGTGGGGATGAAACGTATATACCTTCAGATTTAGTTAACTAGTTTGTTTCTTTAATCTATTACAAGGGATTATTCTATGAGGGATATCTAGGAAAATTATGTTGTAAAAAATGATATCAATGAAACATTAAGAATGTAATATATATACATATATACAGAGCCCTCTCCTGACATGCTGATAAAACTGTGGAATCCCATGTATGCTGCCATTCTAATGAACGAACGATGAGAAATTTAAATGTGAATGTCTTCTGATATTTGGTTGGGGTTATGTTTTGAGGATCATAGAATCTGAGGGATCATATAAGATGACATCTATGTTTAATAGATCATAAACCAAGTTATGACTTCTTATACATTCACACAGCTTATTAATGATATACTCAGGAAGAATTAGAGCTTAGATTTCCTGAATTACAATCCAGTGCCTTTTGTGATAGGTAAGGAAATATATTTCTTCCTTCATTAAGGAGTTGTATGAGTCCAATAGATTTATATTGGATTTCTCTCAGATTTGATCAATGATATTATATTTGCTTTCACCTACAACTTAAGAATTTTTATGTCTCCTAAAATACCAACATTTTCAATAAGTCCTTGTTAAATCATCCTTGAATTTCCTTTCTTTTGAAAAAATTGTCAAGGAAACTCATCTTGCATTATCTTCTGGTTTTGACAATTCTTAATAGCTTCCCCTAATTCCTCTTTCATCATAAGCTCTATGATGGCAAGAACTGTGCCTTTTTATTCTGTATCTTTCACAAAACCTAGCATGGCATTTTGCACATAGTATTCAACTATTTACCAAATGCTGAGTGAATTATTGAGAAAGTATCCACATGACCGATAGTTCAAATATATGGGTGCAATGTTCATTAAAAGAAAACAGTCATATAATCACATCTCATGCATACACATCAGTCCATAAAGGTCTGACAGGTTAATTCAATTGGTTAGTGTAGAAATGCCAATTTTTGACCTCTGGGAGAGTGGTCCCAACCCTTGCCAGCTGTGTTGAGTACATGTGGAAACATCAGTTCAATTATATCACTATTCCTAGAGGAAGAGGTCTAAGTATATCCTATTAATGATGATTTAGTAGCATGATTGTCATAGACAAAGAAAAACACATTTGGCATTTTAATTAGCTGGATTTACTGGAAGATGGAAAGAACCCAAGTTGAACCACAAGCAGAAACTCCCCACAACCTAGCAGCTGATATAAGAATTGTAATTTTGACGTATTATTTATTCAATTTAAGTTAGGCATATCAACACCAGAAGAGTGACTTTTACAGATAAGAAAATCACATAGTTAGGTAAGTCAACAAGCATTTATTATGTACTTTTTGTCTCCCTGGCACCGTGCTAAGTGATAGGAATGTAGATAGATACAAAAAAATTGTCACTGATCTCAGGAGTTTATATTTTAATGGGAAAAGACAACAAAGGGAGCTAAAAGGGGGGTAGGAGATGGTGGAGGAAAATGAGAAGTTCGGGAGCTGGAACCTGTAGAAAAGTTAATGGAGGGGCATAGTTAGCCTAGATATCCTTCCTCAAACTGGAAATTCAAGGAAGAAACTATCTATCAGAAGAAAGGGTTGCAAGCATGGAAGGATATTCCAGTGTGAAAAGAGTGCAAGGGGTGGAGGAAATTTTTTTTTACATTTAAAATTTTATTTTATTTTTAATTTATGAAATAAACATTTCTATAACCTGATATAATAAAAAAGAAGATTGCATATGGAACTGCAAATCTATTACATACAACTTGTTATTCCTCTTAAATATAGTAAAATTATCATGTAAATTTCTTTTTTTTTTTTCTTCCCTCTCTTTCAGTCCTATAGAGGGCTACCATTAGAGTTATATATGGATATGCAAACATATATGTACATATATATATATGTAAAATCATTTTATACATATTTCTATTGATCAGGTCTTTCTCTGAATGCAGTGTCTTCCTTAATATGTCTGTTTGTAGTTAATTTTTGTATTTATAATAGTCAAAAAGACTTATTTGCTCAAAGTTGTTCTTAAAACAATGTGGCCATTACTATATACAACATATCCTTGGTTCTGCTTTTCATTATTCATTACATACATTTTTTTAAAGTTTATTAAGTTCATCATTTCTTATAGCACAGTAGTATTCCATCACAGTTATTCACAATGATTTCAGAAAGGCCTGGAGAAACTTACATGAAGTGATGCTAAGTGAAATGAGTAGAATCAAGAGAACATTGTACACAGCAACAACAGGATTATACAATGATCAATTCCGATGGACATGGCTCTTTTCAACAATGAGGTGATTCAAGCCAGTTCCAATGGTCTTGTAATAGAGAGAGTCATCTGCAATAATAGAGTAATAGAGAGAGAGGACCATGGAGACTGAGTGAGGATCATAATATAATATTTTCACTTTTTTTTTTTTTGCTATTTGCTTGCATTTTGTTTTCTTCCCCCCTTTTTGATATGATTTTTCTTGTGCAGCATGATAATCATGGAAATATATATTTAGAAGAATTGCGCATGTTTAACATATTCAATGATTACTTATTGTCTAGGGGACAGAATAGGTGGAAGGGAGAGAGAAAAAAATTGGAACACAAGGTTTTGCAAGGGTGAATGTTAAAAACTATCTATGCATATGTTTTAAAAATAAAAAGCTTTATAAAAAATTATATACAACAACTTGTTTAACTATTCTCCAATTTTGGGGCATCTCAAAAGTTTCCAGATCTCTGTCACTACAAAGAGAGCTGCTATAAATATATTAGAACATATAAGATCTTTTTCTTTTCCTCCAATCATCTTTGGAAGTAGACCTAGCAGTGGAATTGCTGGGTCAAAGTGTATATAGACAGTTTAATAACTCCAGATTGCTCTCCAAATTGATAGGATTAGTTTACAATTCCACCAACAGTAAATTAATGTCCCAATTTCCCCATATCTCCTCTAATATTTGTTGCTTTTCCCTTTGGTCATTTTAACCAATTAACCATTTAGTGGAAACATAGTATTGAAGCTTTGCCACTGGGATATAATACAGAGAGTTAGAAGCAGGGCCTGAGAAAAATGTAGGAGTGAATGCAATTTGGCAAACAGAGGTCAGGCTGTTTTCAGAATCCTTGGTGAATATAACAAATGTTCATATACACGATACAACAAATTATAAGCAATTCAAGTTGCTCATTATCTGAACATTTTTGAGGGTTTGTGCTTCAGAATACACAGGACCATAAATACATGTGGCTGGATTCTCATTTTATTAATAATATTCAAATTATGACAAGTATCCGACTAGTTGGTTTTTAGGTTTTCAGGTCCTTAAAAATTATATGCTGTCCTCTATAGCGAGGAATTGTAACATTTCTGATCTACATTGGATTATTCATTCAATAATCATCATTTATTATTATGAACTTAATGTGGAGCATTGTGTTGAATCTGAAGGGAGATTTAAAGATGAATAAAATACAATCCCTGCCCTCAAGAAGCTTATGCTCTAGAAAAGCATATTTGGGAGAGAGCCACATTATTTTGCTTGTGTGTGAGAAATGATTATTTCTCATTTGTATTTAATAATCAATTATTATACTAGGACCAAGGTTTTTGCTCTTTTCTCCTTCCTCATCTGAAATCAATCAGTGGGGGAAATCTTTTTAGATTCTTTTTGACTGGATGTTTACAAGCAGCATCTGGAAAATCATAGTCAGTCTGCTGTAATGGGGATTTCTGTCCTAACAAGGTTTCGACTAGATTAGGGAGGTCAAAAAATAGAGACTGTAACATTCCTCAGTGGAGCCTGAAGCAGATTAAAATCTAATTGGAAAATATTTAACAAAAAAAAAAAAAAAAGAAAAATACATTAATATTAACTTGTAGTTTTTTAAGTCAATATGTGACCCGAGGCAGCAAGGATGCTTAAGTATAGTTTAATGGCCCTTATTAAAATATGAGTTTGATACTATTAAAATATGAGTTTGATACTATGGGGCTAGATGGCCTCAAAGTCCTTTTTAAGTCTAGGATTCTGGGACTTTTAAGAGTTTTGGACTTGAACTTTTTAGGTAGTCTAGAAGACCATAAATGGTCAACAGTCAGTCAACAAGCATTTATTGAACACTTGCTTTATGCCAGACATTATGCTAAATTCTGGGAATACAAATAGCTCTAAGAAGACAATCTCTGCCATCAAGGAACTTACATTCTAGTCAGGAAAGGCAATGCATAAAAGGGAATTGAAAAAGAATGAGGGAAGAAGAGGTAGAAAAAAATCACATGTGCAAGAATGTAAAAAAGTTATCTGAAGGACAAGACCAAGTCCTCTGGAAAGGGCTAAAGACTTCTTTGGGAGGGCCTCCTTAAATGGGAGATCCTCCATGTTGGGGTTATTGGGGTACAGTCAAACTCTCAATAATGAGCCACAAAAATGATAGGATTACCCACCCAAATAAGGGGTATGAAGTGATAAACCAATAATATGTTGGGGTTATGGGCTAGTATTGAAGGTTATCTCAAAAGAATTTGTAGGTTTAGACCTTCTCCAAATTAAATGACAAAGATAAAAAAAAAAGTATTATGTAGTTACTAGCAGTGACCTAAATCCTTAAGGAAAAGTTTTAGTAATTAACAAGGAAGAAGACAAGCTCCCTAGCAGAGACACAGTTAAAGTTAAAGTACAGCAAGTGGAGGATTACAGGATTACGGGCCTAACCCTAAAGAAATTTAGGGTCCTAATAGGTGTTAGCTATTGTAATGCTTAGTAAGTGGACTAACCCCAAAAAGGAGTTGGGGAGGGGGATTATGCCACTGGCTAGTGAGTTTATCCTAAAAGGTTTTTAGCACCCTAAAAAGAGTTAGTAGGAGTCTACAGTATTAGAAAGTCTTTTCTAGGGGAAATATCACCTAGGGGTTAACATCATAAATTGATTTTTTGATCAGATACAATAAGGCTGGGGTTATGATTATTTTATTAATTCAAGGAATTCAGCTAAGAATTCTACCAGAGATCTCCATCTGGGGTGGGGCTGTAATAAAGATCCACATGAACTAAAGCCTTAATTAAAAAAAATATTTATAATCCTATCAGTGCTCCACCCTGATTGCCTCAGGGAGTGGCTAGGCTTCAAGATTGTATCCAGTAATGCAGTCTCTCTCAATGTCCATCTAGTTATCCAGAACCTCATCACCAGGAGGAACTAGACAATAATAAGACGAGACCTCAAGAGGCTGAGAGTACTTGTAATGTCCAGGGTGGTAGTAGAAGTAAGATAAAATTGCGCTAAGCCTTCAAATATGTTTATCTTTAAACAAATAAGACATTTATTGGATTTGGTTAGCGTGGACTCACACTGTTGCAGTTAAGGGCATATGGATAGGCAACCAGATCACAAAACATTTCATTCCCTCCCCTTTATTGACTTCTTTCATGAAAAACTTGGGAATGGACTTCTGCCTTCCTAGTTTCTAAAAGTCTAGCTTTATTCTTTCCAAGGATGCCCATGGACCTTCTAGTTGCTTCATACTGGAGTTCAAATGTCATGCCTTTGTCAGAGCTACTTTTTGCTTTTCTTTTTCTTTTTTGCTTTTTAAGATAGGAGGCAGCATTAATGCTCTTCCCTCTGGCTATTGTCTGGAACACATTCTTGTGTCTTTCAGTATCCTGGAAAGAGATTTGTGGGTGAAACAGAATTGTTGATGAAAGCTTTGCTGTTAATATTTCATCCAACAAAGCATGTCTCCTTTTCTATCCTTTGCATTTTGAAGAATCCAACAGTAAAGCCAAGCCTGCTTTGTGTGAGCCATTTTTCCAATCTTGGCAAACAATCAACCCTGCCTCTAAACTGTTAAATTAAAATATAATCTGTTTTTGAGTAAATCATATGTTTGTAAGAAAAACAATATAATCCTCTGTAGATGGTTTTGTACTTTCTAGCTGCCTGTGAGATTATCAAGCACACACATATCTGCAAACTGAGCCTCATCTCTCTCTTTTTTCTTAGAAGTTGTAGCTGGAGAGGATTTAGCTGTCCTTACAGTTATTACTGCTATAGAGTCTCTAGTTATTATTCTTTCTCTGTACCTCCTTTCTTATAATTTTGGAAAGGAGCTTTGTCCTATATACACATATGTATATATACATAGACATATACACATATGTATGTATATAAACACATAATACACATACACATACATATATATATTTTCCTAGCATAAGGTGTGATATTTAAAAAGTTTGAGAAACACAGTTTCTGAATAATTTAATAATTTTATTAATAAGACCAGAATATTATTAATAAAAGCATTGTCATCTGACCATTTGTTTTAGATCAAAGTGGCTGTGGGATGTCACAGTTTATATTCGAGGGAGCTTTCTTGAGGGATGCCTAATCTTTGATTGATTAATTGAATGGGAGGTAAACTACCTTGGAGTACATGACTTAGATCATTCAAATTTTGGTCAAAGAGACATCAATTTTCATATCATCTGTGTTGATCATAGGGAGAAGTAACATTTTCCCAGGATTTTTCTGAGCATACAAAATAAGTAGGAATATACCTTTTAGTCTAAACTTAGAATTTCTTTTACTGTCTGATTAGATTTTGGTTTGGCTAAATCTTTAAGAAAGATTTCCCACACTGATCAGTTTTTGGGTGAGGAAATAGAAAAGGGAGAAAATCTTGGTCCTAATATTCTAATTAGTTATTAAGTTATTTTAATAATAACTAGCTATTAGTAATTAAAATATTAAATATATTAAAATAATATTAAAATACAATACAAGAGAAAAATATTCATTTCTCTTCTGATGATGAATTGGGTTTCAAGGGCACAGGAATTTTCTGAGTAGTGGAAGTATCAATTTGATCTAACATTAGTGATTGGTTCATCTTTAGCAAAGATAAAGGATCTCCTGGAATCTATTTCAAATTCTGGGGATTAAAATATGGTAACATATTTTGCTCTTTTGGTCCCTGGTCCTAGAAAGTTTACACTTGAATCATCAAAGTTTAGTATAGGCTGACTAAACATTCTTCTATGTGTACTTCTCAGAACATGTACATATCCAGGTACTTTGCTTATTCTGATCTTTTTAAATGGATTGTTAATAGCTCAATCACAAATCAGAAGGGAGCATTTGAAATATCTCACTGTTGAAAGATCGGCTATCCTTGGGATGCAGTTTCAATTTAAGATCCCAGTTAAGAGAAACTGTAGTACAAAACTTAAATCACAAAATTATAGTGTTTTCTCCTGCTATCCCCACTCCCTATCTACTATATCAATAAATTCTTGAATCTATGAAGTGTTCATATGGAAGGTGGATAACCAAAAGTCAAGGAAACAGTGTGGTATAATGTGTTAAGAAATGCGCAGATTACTTTGAAGGTCTTTCATTAAAGGTTTGATGCTTACCTACACAATGTGTTATAATAGTGATTGTTTTCTTTTTTTTTTGTCCTTTTTCTTTTTTTTTCCTTGTTAATCTGAACTTGACAAATATTCACAAGCATAAACATGTCCATGTACAAAAAGAAAATTGCATATATAATTGAAAATCTGTTATATAAAGTTTATTTTAAAAAGTATGTTATTAATCAAACATATTAAAGAAGTATTATTTGTTCCTCCTTCTTTAATAAGTTCCTTGAAGGGGTTGCCCCTTCACTTTATCAAAAATTCCTGTCCCTTATGTGTGTGTGTGTGTGTGTGTGCGTGTGCGCGTGCTTGTGTGTGTATGTATACCATATTCTCTCTGTGTCTTGTCTCTCTATTCCTGCATCTATTTATCTTTCTTTGTCTCTGTTTTTGTCTCTGTTTGGTCTCTGTCTTTGTCTCTGTGTTGTCATAAACTGATATATATATGAAAAATTAATCCTTTCCTTTTATCAGAACTCTAAACTATAAATACTTCCCATCCATCAATAAACTTATACGATGCATTAGTCTTGATTAATTTCTTGATTTGGGACAAGTTAATTCTTCCTCATTTGCAGGATCAGACCAGATGATCTGTAAGATTCCTTATATTTCAGGGGCAGCTAGATGGCACAGTAGCTAGAACATTGGCCCTGAAATCAGGAGAACCTGAGTTCAAATCTAGCCTCAGACTTGGGCAAGTCACTTAACCCCATTTGCCTCACCAAAAAAAAAAAAAATGTTATGCCACAATTTCCTTGATTATTCTATCTCAGTTTCCCTAATTGTTCTACCTGAATTTCCCTGAATTGTTCTCCCTGGTTGCAATCTCCCCCTCCTAAACATTAACACTGATATAACTCAGGGCAAGCTACTCTAAGGTTATAAACTGTGAATGTTTAATCCAGATAAGGAGAAAGACCTATCTTAGACATCTTGACTCCAGACCTTCCCAACTTATCAGAATGTCCGGTGCTCACTCTGCCTCCCCCCTCTTGTCATTGTTCTTCCTAATCACTAATTTATCTCTGGGACCCCACATTCAGGACTGGATACTTGGAGACAAGAGTCTGATCCAGTCAATTAATCAAACTCTCCAATAAATTAATATTAAACTCTTTAATCTCTATCCTGCCTCAGTTTCTTTGGCATAACAAAAACAAAAAATATTCCTTCTAACTTTCAATTTCTAGGAGTCTTTCATTAGAGAACATGCAGGCTTTGATATGTGGGGTTTGGTATTTATTTCTAAAGGCTTATTGCTTTACTTTAACATCTTTTGGAACAGAACTATGAATTGTATTTTCAGCTAGCATATGATACTAAAATCTGATTTGTAAATATGGGATTAAGTGAAAATCCAGTCTTCATTCACTGACTTTGAGCTCTGATGATGGACTATCTGATGGAGAGGGTTCCCAAAATGCTTCCTTTTTTTCCTCTCTAAAATATTCAAAATACTATTGATGAAACACAGACAAGCAAGAGATCTTCTCCCTTTACCTCATCATGCTTAGGAAATACTGTCTAGGAAAGAGCACTATGGGGTGGTGGGGATTTGGAATCAACTGCCTTGCTATCACATGGCATCAACACAGTCTTTGGGGAATGACCCTAAAGAAAGTCAGGATCAGAAAGAACATTACAAATCATCCCATCTGACGACCTCATTTTACAAATGAGGAGGAACTGAAAGTCGCTGAGTCAGTCAACAAACATTTAAGCAATTACTAAAAGTACTGTGCTAAACAATGAAGATACAAAGAAAGTAAATCACAACCATAGTCCCTAACTTCAAGAGCTCACATTCTAATGGTGGAGACAACAAATAAACCACTATATATTTACAAAACATATCCAAATTAATGAAAGTTTATGTTAATGGGATGGAAATGGGATAATGGCTTACTGCAGAAGTTGAGATTTAAGTTGAGTCTGAAATGAATACTGTAATTGGAAGTGAGAAGAGCGAACACTACAGACATGGAAAGCAGATACTGAAAAGTCATAGAAGCAGGATAGACTCTGTGTTAGACTTTGTGGTCAGAGACAGCAAAGAAACATGTATCTCTGGGTCAGAGTTCTTGATGGACAGATGTAGAAGAAGAAGACATGTGAAAGACTTCAAATGTCTAAAAGAACAGTTTACATTTGATCAAGAAGATAACAGGAAGCTAGGAAAGTTTATTGAGTAGGGATGATAGTCATAACTGTGATTTAGAAAAATTATCTTGGCAGTCAAGTGTAGTGGAATAGGGAGAGTCTTGAACCAGGGAGGGAGATTATTGTAAGAGTTCAGATGTGAAGTGGTGAGATCCATACATCTGGTAACCATTAGGAGCTTCATGAAACATTTCTTAAAAAATGGATAAATGGCAATATCATGAGTACTTGTTGATTGATAATTGGACTGTGTCCTGGGCTAAAGTCTTCCATACTAAGAGATTTAGAATCTAGCCTTATAACTCCCCATTTTGTTCAGGCTTTTTTTTTTTGGCCATAAATTGGATTTTAAAATGATTTTATTTTATTTTATTTATTTATTTATTTACTATTTGTTATATTGTTAATTTAGTTCAAACAATTTAAAAGAATAGCAATGAATATTCTAAGGTTTTTTGAGACACAGAATGCCTCAATTAAAAAAAAGTTTTCATTTTGGAGGAACTTACCCTATTTAAGATATCAATTAACAGCAGGGCCATTGTTCCAATGACTTGTGTTATTCAGGTTGGCATTTTCTGCTGTTATAGCTTTATATAGCCCAATCAGGACAAGTGATACCATGAAAGTCATCAATATTGTTCCTCTCAAATCTCAGGAACTCATATTAATGTGATTGATATTGCATGATTACTTTTTTTGTGTGTGAGATGATTCTTTGGAGGATATAACCATGGATCAGCCTTTGACATTTGCAGCTGCAGAGAAACATTTTTTTATCCTCTTATAAAAGCAATCTGCCTAGAATAAAAAGCCAGACTGTGCTGATCCCTTTTCGTTCCCTTCACAATACTAGACAAATATTAGAGAAGCCTTGAACTTGACTATTAGAGGCAAAAATTCTATGAACACTAAAGCGAGAGCTAAGGTATTACCAATGTTTAAAGCATTTTTCAGAAAATTTGCTCATCCCACCAGCCCCTGCCTGCGTCACTGCCATCTGTATTTATGTATGCTGGGTTAGATAAGGATAGGTTAGCAGATCTCCTTTTGAAAAAGGACAACTGAACAGTTTGACCTTGGATGAAAGCTTCTATTCTTTGCTGTATCCTTGCGGGTCCTGGCAGTGTGAATAGCCCAAGGCAAAATTATGAAGTTGGTTCTTTGTTCATGTTCTGTTCTGGTGCCTCTGTCATGTGTCCACCGCTCTCATATGACTCCTTTTGAAGTTCAAGTCCCCCAGTGTGGTGCCCCATCCAAGGCTCTGCCTACCTGTAGTATCAGCCCATACTTTTTGCTTTTCCCTATTTGGCTCCACCTAGAATTATAAATTCTTAGCTATAGAGAGGAAAGAGATTTCAGAAACCATCCTGCACCTTCATTTTACAGGTGAGAAACTGAAGCCCAAAGGATGAAGTCACAGAGATAAGTGATAAAACGATCCCTCATCTGACTTTAAATTCAGTTTATATTATCTAATATCCCAATTCCTCAGAGCTCTGCTCTTCACTTCCCAAGGTCATAACTATAGCATTGCACCATGTCCATGGAATTTTAATGAATGTGAGCCTGATGTGAGTTTGAAAGGTTACCCAGTCACAGAATCTCAGGACTGGAAAAGATTTTATAGACCATCTAGTCCAACTCCTACCTGAATAAAATTCCTTTTCAAGGAGAGTCAATATATGGATTTTATTCTTTAGCAAGGAGGAACTCACCATCTCTCAAAGGTTCCTCTTCCATTTTTGAATCACTCTAATTGTCTGTTTTTAATAAGCCAAAACTTGCCTCTTTGCTACTTGTAGACAAAGTTCTCATTCTGGACTTAAATCATTCAGACAGTTAACTATAATTTATTAGGTACTTTCTAACATCCAGGCACTGCTGAAATGTAGTAGCAACACTAAAATTCTATTCTAGCACCAAGGCAGATATAAAAGTGATGGATAGAAGCTGAAAAGAGGAAAACTGACCTTAATGTAAGGCACTAGGAAGAATTTTGATGAGAAGTATGAATTTGGCCAGATTTATATATGAGCAAGACTGTTATGATAGCAAAGTGGCAGATTGGTGAGAAGGAGAAGAGAATGGACTTTAGGAGGCTATTGCAATTGTTCAGGTACTTATAATAAGGAGCAGTAGTAGGTTGGTGACAGTGTATATGATGCCTCTTGTCCCATGTATGGCTCTTTAAAAAGAAAAGAAGACAAATGGCATAGTTTGAAGAACATACAAAAAAGTTTTGTTTTCTTTGTGGAAACCTACACATCGTTATAAAATGGATTTGCTATAGCAGAATTTATGTTGATTGCAAAAGATGGCCATTAGGATGCATGTAATAGCCCATGTGGTATAAATATTCTGTAAGTAATGTTTATGAGAGCAGAGTAGTTACTGATCATTTGTATCTGGGGCACTTCCTCTTAATGGGAAAATTTGTTTTTACAAATGGTTTGTGTGATAGAACTGCCTTTAGTGTTCTGGCCTCCTCCATTTTTCCATTGACGCAATTTTCATAATGGGTTATTCCTTTGGAAACAGTTTCTTATATTTTATTCATGGTTTTTACTTTTAAAAAAGAATTCTACATTAAGAAAGGCGATGTGCTTGTGCTTTTCTGGTGTGGGCTTGGAAATCACTCCTTATGCCTTACTAAGGATCTCTGTAGCTTTCTCATTAATTGGCCCATTTTATTCATGTTTTCAAATCTTTTTCAGGGGCTTTTGTTTTAAGAGTGAATAAGATAAAGACAAACTTGCTATAATTAATGTTCTAAACCCAGGGGAAAAGCCTACTGGCTCATTCTAGGCAAGATGTGAATGACAAGATCCTTAACTAGTATTCTTTTTCTTCTTCTTCTTTTTTTTTTTGGATGCCTCTAGCCCCAGGTGTTTTACTTCATTCATAAAACCTATTTCACTTTCATTTTGCAATTCTTCCCAATAAAACTAATTCACACTATAGTATTAATAGCACTTAGTAACTTTCTTACAGATTGTTCAAGGTGGAAGGGAGCTTAGAGATAATTTGTTGAAACCTTCTTGTTTTATAGTTGAAAAAATAAGGAGACCTTCACAGATATGAAATAATTTTGCCCAAGGTAACATGAAGGTGGTACTCATTGAACTAGGACAAAAACCTCAATCTGTTCATCAGTCTTGGAACTGTACTCAGGAGAATGTATATTTATTTTATTTTTTATTTTGAATTTGGGTAGAGAGAAAGACAGACAGAGACAGAGAGAGAAAGGGAGAGATAGAGAGAGATGAGCAGGAAAGAATAGGAAAGGAAAGGAAAGGAAGAGGAAGAGAGAGAAGAGAAGAGAGAAAAAGAGAGGAGAAAAAAAGAGAGTGATAGAATGAATGAAGGAGGAAGACGGAGGAGATAGAAAAGAGGAGGGAAGGATGGCTAGAGAGACAGACAGGGAGAAGAGGAGACAGAGGGGAAGAGAGGAGATGAGAGGAGAGAGAAAGAAAGAGACAGAGGGACAGAGAGATGGAGAAACAGAGAGAGGAGAGAGAGAGAGATAGAGACAGAAAGAGAGAGAAGGAATTATATATGAAACTGCAATTCTCTTTTACTGTAGAACTTATTTTTTTAAAAGTATATAATAAATTTCTCATGGTTCTTTTGAAGCTTTCTTGCTTGTTTTTTATCATTTAATTTCTATTTCTTCTATGCATTTAAAATGCTTCAATGACTTTCTTTTATTCTTTTACTCTTTTTTTTTTTTTGGGGGGGGGAATCTCTATCATTAGTACCCTCTCCTTCCCAAAGCCTCTTTCTAATTTAAAAATAAAAGAAAAACACAATCCTTGTAACAAATCATAGCCAAGCAAAATAGATGCATGCATCTGTCATATCCAAAAATTTACATTTCATTTTCCACATCCCTCTGTTAGGTGGTGGATAGCATGCTTCAACAGGGTAATGGCTGGATATTGCATTCATCAGAATTTTAAAATTTTGCAAAGTTATTTTTCATTGCAGTGTGGCTATCATTCTATACATTTTTCTCCTAGTTCTGTTAGCTCTGCATCAATTCATATATCTTCCCAGTTTTCTCTGAAATCATTCCTCTTGTTATGTATTTTAGCACAATATTCTGTTACATTCATATTCTATAATTTGTTCAGTCAATATGTTTTGATGGGCACTTGCTTATCTTCTAGCTCTTTGCTAAACAAAAAGAACGATCAAAAGATATGTTTGTATATTTGGATTTTTCTTTCATCTATTTCAAACATTCAAAATGAGAATGCTTCAATCCAGAGGAATATATGAATCTCTGATAATGACATTTCTAGCATCTTGACAAGCCAATGGGTAAGTTCATTTTGAGCTAGGAAAAATGGAATATCCTAGGAGGAAAGGGAACTGGACTAAATTTGAATCAGAAGAGACTCTTACTCCACCTTTGATCCTTCTTAGCTTTGTGACCATTGGAAATCATTTGTTTGAGCTTTTGTTTCCTCTTCTGTAAAGTGGGGACATAAATATTTGCATTTTACTGAGTTGTTATGAAAGCTAAATAAGATTTTATCTATTTTTTTGTGAATCTGAACTACTATATCAATGTCATTTTATTATTTAAAATTCCCATTGTTCAAGTAATCATATTAACTGGCTGCTCCATTTACTCATATAGATAGAAATTGGGGGCAACTGAACTTTGCAGTAGATAGAGGGCAGGACTTGGAGTCAGGAAGATCTAAATCCAAATCCAACCTCATACATATACTAGTTGAGTGACTGGCTAAGTGACCTAATTGATGTTTGTCTCTGTTTCCCCCTCCATAAAATGAGAATAATAATAATTCCTTCCTCTTAGGGTTGTAATGAGATGATATTTGTAAAGCACATAAAGTATATAGTTAGCACTATGTAAATATTAGCTATTGTTATTATATTATTAGAGATGAAATATAGGCTCTAAAACCTTCAATCTTTGTCAGTATTTAGATCAAACCCAGATTTGCGATTAATATGCTTAAAGAAAAATCATAATGCATCAGAAAAAAGAACAGCAATGTAACTAGGATCATAAATAGCTCCCTGCGAAATCAGGCTTTCCTTCAGAGAGAACAAATGCTTTGTTTTCTCTCCCTGCCATACAGAACTCATGATAATGAGGCTATCTTTCTGTTATCATAAAGTACAGAAGAGAAGGTAGGGAAGGAACAACAGAGGAAATATGTTTTTTCAAATATCAGAAAGAATATTGATGGCATCAGTGTGGAATAAAAGATTTTCTGTAATATTTGTCTATGCCTGAATTTCAGTAAGCAAAAAAAAAAAAAAAAAAAAGGTCTTTCTTAATCTTAATCTCCTCTGAATTCAGTGGAAAGAATATTAGGTTTGAGATAAGGGTTTGAAACTAAGTCTTGCTTCTTATGACCAGTGTGACCTTTGGAATGGTATTTAAATTTTCTGTACCTTAGTTGTTCATATGTAAAAATGGAACAAAGGAGAAGTTGAACTAGATGAACTGAAAAGGCTTCCTGAATAGTTTTCTAGCTGGTGAAATTACATGTAATTAAGAAGGAGAAAAAACTGTTTTTCTTGGAATATTATGGGAAAATATATTGGAAGTTCTACATGTCTGAAAATTGTTAGCAATGAATTTAGTGTTACTTTGGTTCTTGTTCCATCAAATGAGATAATGTAGGCAAAGTGCTTTGAAAACTTTAAATCTCTATATAAATAATACTACTGTTATTATCTATTTCTTATCTTTTTCAGTGGGGTTCAATCAGTCCTGGAACTATTTGCCATTGTCCATTCATTCTTTTATATTCAATGTCCTATGGACTATTGTGCAGGTTGATAAAATAACTGCTTTTCTTAGTTGAATAAAAGTATTTGGATGTAAGCTCATGCTCAGTAGGCTCATAGCAAACATTCTAGTAATAGGCCACAGGAATGTTATGTACATTAACCTATTTCTGTGTGACTGAGCTTTTCCTAAATTCTCTGTATTTTAAAAGATTTTCATTACATGTAGCTTAGAGCAAAGCTGTGGATCACAACCCTATGTGATATCAGGTAACTGAATGTTTGTTTTTTGCAAAATTATGATTTATTATCAGTAAATGTTTGATTTGTATACCTATTTTATATACTTATATACCTGGAATTGTATAAAAATTTCTTGGGTGAAAATGAGTGGCAAATGGGAAAAGTTTAAAAAGTCCTGGCTTAGAGAAAGAATATAGAGTATGACAACATCTATGAAAAACATAGTGTTAAAGTTTTTAATAAATAGAAATTATGTCCTGATGATCCTAGGCAATAGTCCAATCTGTGATAATGGCCTGTCTCTCTCTGCTACAGTTTATTGGTTGAATTCTCTAGGATTTTTTGGCATCTATGTTTTGTAATGTGGGATGACAAATCTGTCAATCCCTGAAAGATAAGCTTCTGTTCCATAATTTTAATCATTAGATCATGTCTTGCTAGGTATTGGGAAGATGTCAATTTTCATAGTCTGCAATGAAGTATTTTATGGCTTTTCCCATTTTCTCAGAGGGCCCATATTGATTACTAAATCAGCAACACACAATGACTTGGTGCAAAAATGGAATCACCTTTATTTTTACAAACAAATCTACTTAACCAGCAGTTTTTGATGCTTCCTTTTCAAAACTTGATTACTGAATGTCATCCATGGAGATATACTTTTGATGTTAATTCTTGGATTTTACTTTTTTAAAGGCAAGTTTTGAAAATAAACCACTTCAGGTTATAGGGAGCAGATTAAAGCATATGTACCTTTTATCATTCTTTACTATTTGCAGTAATTTATACTTACTCCAAATAATTTTTATAGGCTTTTGAAATGTTTATCATGTATTATAATAACATCTGCCATCCGTTTCCTTCCTTTTTGATAAGAAAATGTTATTCTATTTGTAGCTGTCCTGTATTTCATTGACATTGTGGATTTTTGTTAAAATACTTTCTAAATCTATTATGGCCATTTTATAGTTCTGAGAGTTTACTTGAAACTGAAATTGCATAGGTGATAATTGCTCATATATGTTCTTATTGACTTTTGATTTCTACTGGCAATTTTTAAAAAAACATATTCCATCATAATTTTCTCCTTAATAGCTTTGTGCTTAAGTGACTTACCTGAAGGAAAACAAAGTACCATCTTTATTGTTGATTCAATTTTACTTCTATTTAGTTGCTATTATTCCTTGCTGTCATTAAGAATGTTCTTACTGATTCAACATTTCTATGAAACTGGAAAAAGATTCTACAAGATAAGGGATCTATATAGTATATTTTTCATCCGTATGACTTATTTTCCTCATTAGCAGTATGTTTTAGTTTGACTCCCTCTTTACTTTGGAAGCTATATCTGGATTTTTTATAATAAAATATTAGTAGATTCAAGATTACATTGTCTTAATGGATACATACTGTCTTCCTGAAAGATGCAATGTTTTATATAACTTGATTTGATGTTATATTGATGACATTTTCAATAGAAATCAATTTTTCATGTGTACATCAAGCAATTCAGCATGTTCACCATAGTTTTCACTAAGTTCCGAATCTATTTTTCATGTTTGTATTATTTGAATAAGCTATGAGTATAGAACTGAGTCAAAGGCTTTTTGAAGAGTATTTGCTAAGGTATCTTGGTTGGTACAAAAAAATCTATGATACATTCTTCTACAAATACACACAGGATCCATGAGAAAGTGAACTCAGCTTTGGAGAGTACTTGTGGCAAAGGGGTAACTCATAGCTCCAGTTTATGGGATGTTCAAAAAGATCCCCTTAAGTACAATAAACCTGTATCTTCCTGCTCTTAGCTCCCAATTCAGACACTATCTTCAGATCCAGGGATATAGTTAGGACACTAATGAGAAAATGGGAGATCTAACCTTCTTCTGACATTTGGAAGCTTACAAGATCATCTTCCTATCAAAGGGATGGGAATAAGACCTAGACAAAGATAAAGGTGTGACTTCTCCTTTACCCCAGTCCCTCAAGTGATTTTTGCTCAGAGTCAAACATAGTCCAACTTCTCAAATGACTCTGCTTGATAAATTATAGAAGACCCCCTCCCCAGTGCATGTCCAAGTTTCTTTTATTTATCCATGATTCCTGTGAAATATCAACTTTTCTCATACTTAATCTAAAACCTGTAAGTGAGAATGGTTGATTAGGCATCTTGTGATTTACTGTAAGTGGTATGGGATTGAGAATACCAATTACCTTTTCCTTATACAATCAAAGGCTTTGATTTTTTTTTCCATATTCCTTAGGGACCTGTATGATGAGTGTTGATCACTGATACATGAGATGGTCATACTAGCATTCTATCTTATGTGAGCAGGTGTCTCATTCAATACTTCCTTTACCTTTCATGAACTTAAATTTCATTTTTAATTTCATTCATATTGTTGTGCTCATTCAAAAAATGACATAACTATTACCAAAGAAATATAAAGAAAATAGGGACAGCTAAATGGCACAGTGGATAGAGCACCAGTCCTGAAGTCAGGAAGACTTGAGTTCAAATATGGTCTCAGATACTTAACACTTCCTAACTGTCTGGCTCTGAGGAAGTCACTTAACCCCAATTGCCTCAGCAAAAAAAATAAAAATAAAAATAAAAAAGAAAGAAAGAAATATAAAGAAAATAACAAAAATAATTAACACAAAGAATATACAACTTGTATTGGTATAAAAAAATCGATGAACACTTTATAAGAAAACAATATAATGGCTAAGGAACAAAGGTATACCCATGGACAAAAAGTTCCAGTGGCTGTAAAGAATAATTTAGCTATCTGGCAATTATTGAACAAATCACCCAAGAGCATCATAGTATTTCTACAGACTTTCTCATGGATCCTGTGTGTATTTGTAGAAGAATGTATCATAGACTTTTTTGTACCAACCAAGATACCTTAGCAAATACTCTTCTTAAAAAAGTGATTGATAATCTTGAAACAGAGTATCAATGGGGGCCAAAACTAATGGCATTAGAATAATATTTATTGATAGGAATAATATTTGCCAATATTTTTCTCCACAAGATGGGTTTAACTAACCCTTTTTCCTTTCCTCCTACTATAGGGATTATTTTTCCTTAACAGAGAAAAAACAATCTCAGAATTGATTGCTCCTGTATCCCTGACAGCTTCATGGTGGTTATCTTAGCATAACAAGTTTCTCCCATATGCAACTGGGACCCCTCTTACTTGATTGATTTCTGAATCTCACCCTAGTCCTGCTGACTAGATGAATGCATGACCAAGCATGAGCAGAGCCATGTCTAGACAAGACATTATGTCCCATGTAACATATCTTTGCCGTGTTGGTGCAAAATAAAACTTTTTCTTAACTATTCAATGACTTGTGTCTCATTTCACTCCAACATTAAATATAAATTAAAAATGATGATATTAAGATTGCTGTTTAACAGGTACTTAACTTTTTTTTTTAATGACATGGAACTTTTTGGTAATCTGGTAAATCTCATGGATCATTTCTCAGAATAGGAACAAAAAGGAAACCAATTATATTGAAATAAAGTTACCAAAATATTTTAAAAAAAACTTCCAAAATCAGAGTCCCAGGTCAAGAATTCCTATTTATACCATAAATCTCTCTCTCTCTTTGCTTTCTCTGTGTCTATCTGTTTCTGTCTCTTTCTGTCTCTCTGTCTCTGTCTCTGTCTCTCTTACTAGCTGATACCATTGCTCTTCTAAAGCATACTAGTCATATTTTTCATTATTTTTACAGATGTAAAATTGAGGCTGAAAGGTCTCACAGTGCCTAGGGTCACACAGTCAGTAATTGTCAGAGGCTAGATTTGAACTCATAAAGATAAGTCTTTCTGATTCTAAATTTTAGCATCCAGTAAATATATCTTGCTCTTAATCTCAAAGCACATAGATTCCTTTTGGCAAGCTCTAAGTATTTCAGCCTTCACAGAATCTATTTCCCTAACCTTAAGTATAGGAACATCAATCAGGAAAATAGCACAAACTTTATTAAATATTTTTTCTGTGCCAGGAACAAGACCTTAGAGAATGTACATATCTTTGTAGCTTCCTTTTCCTTCTCCTATGAATCTGTTTTCCTTATGGATTTTGGGATAGACTATCCGACATATAGACTATCATTCTGGAGAAGTCTACCCCATCCTGGGCTGTGGGACTATGTTTCTTGGTTCCCTTATTCCTGAAAATTGAAAAGCAATCTCTTCTTTCTCTCCCGGAGTCCTTCTCCCCTAAATCTCCCTTCTGATTTTCAGGTACGATCTCCCCAGAAAATATTTGTGATCTTATTTTTGTTGAAACAATTCCTTTTTTCCCCTCTCTGAAGCAGTTAGGGTTGTGACTCCACAGCTAGTAAGTATTAAGTGTCTGAGGCTGGCTTTGAATTCAGATTCTCCAGATTCCAGGACCAGTGCTCTTTCCACTGCACCATCTAAGTGCCTGTGAATTGAAACAATTCTTGATACAGATCAGAAAGTAATCTGCAATTTTTGGTCTTAAATAAAAGTTGCCTGGAATTTTGACCTTTCTGACTCTTCTAATTCTTCATACCATCAGTACTTGAACCACTATATTATGTTGTTTCTATGGCTGATATTATCTGGTTTCCCTTCCTCGAAATAGATGACTTTGGATAAGTTACAATTTTTAGAACCTCAGTTTTTATGAGGATAAAATGAGGACAATGATGACAATTATGATAATAATAATAATGACTAGCATTTGGATAGTGCTTTAGTTTTACTATATACTTTACAAATCTTAACTTATTTGATTTGAGGTAGGTGCTATGATTATCCCAAAGTAGACAGAGGAACTAGTAGTGGCTTAGTGACTAGTTAAGTGTCTATACCTGGAGTGGTACAATTTGCAAGTATCTAAAATCCTATATTTCTGACTTCAGGCCCATTGTTCAATTCATTGTTTCAATGAATACAAAAATAGTACTTGGTCTGTCTTCAAGGTAGTAAACTAGAAAAACCTACCACTATGATACTAGTTTTATTTTTATCTAGTGTTATCAAATGATAACAAGGATTCGGTTTCCTTTTGCGGGGGTTGAATCATATAGGTTCCTTATGTGGGGCTGAGAACCACAAGGTCTCCCCACTTTATTAACCATATCCTGCTGTTCACTGGTTATTTCAAACCCTGACTTCTTTTTTATTCCTTTCTTAAAACTATTATTTTTTGGGGGATTTCTCTGAGCACATTACTGTTTCTTATCTGCTTCCCTTTTAGTTCATTGACTGGGCTATCAAACTGACCTCCCCTCAGGCATATCAGCTTTGTTCAAGTCCCCTCCTCTGAGTGACTAGATGTGGGATTTGAGTTCCTTCTCTTTAAAGACATGCTCCCTTAGGATATCCATTTTATATAAACTACATACCCAAAATTCAAGAGGCACATAGAAATTTTATCAAGAGATTTCCCCTCTCCTCCCATCCTTTTTTAAATCCTCCTAATATGCAGAGGAATATTCTATTCTTAGAAGCTCCAATGACCATCTGGCCCAATTGAAATAGAAAAAAGAATCCACTCCCTCAAATACCTAAAAGCTATCTCATATTTGTTCCAAATCCCACAATAAAAGCAAACATTTTACCCATTGAGGGTCCCTTCTCCTTATCCCCCATTCAACTTTTGGATGACCTTAGTCATTTTATCCTGTTATTAAATCTAAATTTACCTTTTGCAGATCTCACACATTGTTCCTAGTTCCAAGTAGAACCTGCTAAAGTCTTTTTCCATCTGAAAGACACAGGATAGATAAGTACTGAAGACAAAGTCCATGAATCCCAGAGAGTAGCAATGGAAAAAAATCACATCTGAAAAGCTGGAGAGACTGGGAATGGAGGGAACATAACACATTATGCTCCCCTAAAGCAAACTGTCTCACTATACCTAAAACACTGCCTTCAGTTACATTGGGGAAAATAGTTTCTAACTGAAGGCATGATATATATTGATTGCCATGTCTTAGGAAAACTTTTGGGATCTCCAAATACAGATGGTGACTTAAGCAGGTTTTGCCATCTGTAATGGCCTTATTCATGGATTATCTAGCATTCTTTATATTGAGGAATCTTCTCAGAAATCATCTTGTGACGTGTTTAAAAAGAGATTAGAATTTAGAATGTAAAGACAAAGTAAGTGGGGAGGGAAAAGGGGGAGAAACTAAAATATAAATAGAAAGCAGTTTTTAAGAATTGAAAGAATTCTGACCTAAATAAAATAGTTTCTACATCTAGAATGTATCATTCTCCATTCATATATCTAATTTATTCAGCCATTCCCTAATTGATGGGCATCCCCTCAATTTCCAACTCCTTGACACCATAAAAAAAGAACTGCTGCAAACATTTTTTGTACATGTGGGTAATTCTCCCTCTTTTATGTTCTCTTTGGGATACAGGGCCACTAGCGGATATGGCTGGATAGAAAGATATGCACAGTATTATTGCTCTTTGGGCACAGTTTCAATCACTCTCCAGAATGGCTGGATCAGTTCACAATTCCACCAACAATGCATCAGTGTGCCAATTTTCTTACATCTGGAGGGGGTTTTCTTAATATGAACTCCTATAAATTATAGGGTCACACTTCCCCCCATACCTCCAAAAGAATTTCTCTCTTTAGAGAATATAAACTCCTTGAGGCAAGTATGATATTTCATAGAATCAGAGATAATAGCATAGGAACAGAATGTTACCTAAAATGTTTCTTTGAATCTCAGTGGCTAGACACAGTAGGGTGTAAATGAATAGTGAGTTAAGCTGATTAATAATAAAGAAGTGAAATACTATGCTTCCTTTAAGAGAGTAGAGTTCTTCAGGTATCACAAAACAAAAATTTTGTCAAGGTTATCATGAAGAGAGAGAATAATAATAAAGATCTTTAAAAAAGAGTGAGAGAAGATTTAAGAAAGTAGGAAATCAGTAGTACATCTTACTACCAGGGTTTAAATACAGTGACAACATCTGGATTTAAGGCTTGAAATTATTTTAAAATATTCTTTTCAGCTTTTGGCTTCTTCCAGATTGAACATGACTATTTAGAGATGCAAATACCAAGAGAACTAAAATATATTAACTCCTAGAAGAGGTAGCATTTATCATTCTATATTCAAACCAAGAAAGAAAATCTAGAAGCACAAATCTCAGGGAAGGGGACATTTTTGGAATTCAAGGAGTATTTCTAGGATCAGTCTTCAGGTAGACTGAGCAGGTTGTTTCTTGAATAGTACCAAAAGATTTAAGACTGTGTCTTAGCTAAATCCTATTTTCTCCCAGTTTTAAGAAAATTGCTCTGCATATAGTAGGCACTTAAAATGCTTGTAATGTATTGATCAAAATATTTGCAAAAATGTACCAAAATATTAATAAGAACATTTTTTTGTGGTAGCAAAAGAACTATCAATTGTGTAATGGCTGAACAAACTGGGTAAATTATAGGTGTGCTGGAACCAGCTCATGATGAGAATGGGTTATTAAATTTTCAGCATGAGCATTTACCTTGGAAATCAGCAAACACTATAAATCAGGGCTTGATACATTGTTTTGTTGATTGTCTAGACTTAAAAACATGATAAAAATTATAATAACGAAGATTAAACTTAAAAATGTGCCAGGAATATATGTCAGTTAATTATTTGGCAGCAAACCTTCTGTGTGTAATGCATTATTTATTGTGTAACAAGTATGATGAATAAGAGAAGTCTGGAAAGATTAAATGAATGATGCAAAGTGAAGTAAACAGAACCAGGAAAACTGCAACCATAATGATTACAATAATGTAAATGGAAAGAACAATGAACCCCAAACAATCCAAAATGAATGCTGAAAAATTACAAAGAACAATCCTAAAGAAGATATAAAACCACTATGGGGAGGGGGAAGGAGAACCACGTGTAGAACATTACATATGTCAGTGTTTTTTCCCCAATATTGTTCAATTTGTTTCTTTTCCTTCTTCCTTTTCTTTCTGTCTCTGTCTCTGTCTGTCTCTCTTTCATTTTTTTTTTTTTTAATGAGTAATAGGTCCCTGGTAGAGATATAGGTGAAAATCTGGGTGATGTAAAAATAAAATATATCAATTAAATCAATTAAAAAGAAAAAAGTTCATTATAGTATAATATAATTCAAGGCATATTGAAAGTACTAACCACACCTACTCCTATATGTGTCCCATGTATCTCTTCCACCAAACTATCCAAGAATCTAGAACTTTCAATCTTGCTTCTTTGAATAAATACTTGCTTATTAAGAGATCCTTTATGTTTTGCCTGAGGTCAATAGATTAAACTGTGATATTAGACATTAATTTTTTAGCTTGAATTAGTCCACTAAATTAGTGAATTCAAGGAAGAACTAAATATTGATGACAAAGAGGGGGAAAATTACTGAGTAGCGTAGGATCCTTGAGGAGGGAAAGAAAAATGGAGTGGTAAGGAGAGAGGGATCATAGGAACTACTTTATGACATAATCTAAGACTAGCCCTCAGGGGCAATTTGCTACTACTTTATCAGGGTTCAAAGTGGGATTCAGTTTGTCTTAATCTTTACTTATTTGTTTACAATGTATTATTTTTAAAGTTTTTTAAATTTTTAAAAAAATTATTTGTTTTTAATACATATTACTTTTTGAATTATATTGAGTGAGAAAAATCAGATTAAAAGTGAAAAACCATAGGGGAAAAACAGAAAAAAAAGTGAACCAAGCATATGTTGATTTATATTCAATCTCCATAATTCTTTTTCTGGATGCACATGGCATCTTCTGTCCAAAGTCTATTGGGATTGCTTTGAATCATCAACTTTTAAATACTTGTTTTAGGCTGATCTTGATTCAGGAGTGTCTGGCATTTCATATTTGGAACTGCTATGGAATGAGATACTAACAACTAATAAAAGAAGGTTTTTCTTAGCTCTAGCAGGGAAAGGAAAGATTTCCAGTCTGAGTGTTGGCAGTACCAATGGGATAGTGAAGAAGGTTCTGAGCTTACCTCCTGCTTCTTTATGGACTGGATTTTGTACTTAGAACACTGGGAAGCTATGATAATGATCCAAACCTTAATCACCTGAGCCAATCAAGTCTCTAGAACAATGTACCTTTTAATGAAAGAACTAACTTAGTCTACTTGGGAGATACTGCTACTAGCATAACTTCTTCCTTTAGAAGCAATGGAGACCTCGGGAAGAACTATGCCGTTGACTAAGCCCAAAGCGGGTATGTAACTGGGGGTTGGATATTTAGACCTGGAGTAGGGGTGAGTAGAATCTTTTCCCTTAGAACTTCCAGGTTTATAGAAAAGATAAAGACTGGGAAAATCTATTAAGAAATAAGAGTCTGAAGAGAATGTTCATACTCATTGGATGGATAGGCTGTGGAATTCTAGTTTTATTGAATGAAGTTGGAGCATTTGATGCTAAACCTCACCTTCTCATGCTTTCAACTTTTTCCTTTAAGAAAACAAATAAAATTTAAGAAAACATCTCATTCTTTCAGCAGAAGGCATTTCTCTGATTAGAATTATTTCTCCCTCACTGTTATTAAAAAATGTTAAGCATTTGGGGTTGAGGATGTTGTAAAGCTTCATTGATTTCATAGTCTGCTAAATGATTAGGAAGATAAAGCGCCCTTTTAAGAAAAAAAATAAATGATAGGTCTGTTCTTTCCTTAAGCCTCATCCTTGCTTGGTAGAAATATCCTTAAATTAGGAAGCTGGAAGATTTAGCTTATACTTTGAAAAATTGGATGGAGTCCAAAAAATGGCAGAAGAAACACCTTTAATTTTTGGTTTCAGCAGTCCAATTGACCAGTTGCTGTAGAAGACCAAAGGAAATCAATGACCACTGATAAGAGAAACACATCAGGGACATTTATTAGTAAGACAGTTACTGAACCCCAAAGCCAAAACCAGCTTATCACAGAAGCTGCAATTAGGGAGATAAGCCATTATAGATGCAGAGAAAAAAGATGTCTAATTTCTTGGGATTCTTCTCAATTCTTTGTTACAATCTTAGTTTTGTTCTTCACCTGTTTCCAAACATCATTAGGTGAAAAAAACACTATTTAGCATGGTTGTACATGATTTGTTAGAGTTATAAGGCACTTCAGAAACCTAAGTCTTAGTCCAATTCTTTCATTTTAAAGATTAGAAAACCGAGACTTTGAAATGTCAAGTCATTTACCTGAAGTCTCAGAGATAAGAAGTGACAAAGCGTAGCTAGATCCCAGGTCTCCTGAGTTCCATCCCAGTCTTCTTGTATAGTATATGTATAATAAAGCCCTATTCAGGTAGAACAAAATGAATCAAAATCTTTAATTGATTTTCCTCCTCAATTCCATTCTTCAATACTTGTGGGATTTATCCTAGGTTCTGTATGTATTCAGTTGAATCTCTTACCCCCGAATTTACAACAAATAAAATTAACTAAAAGAGAAATGGAGGTTCAGCATGAAGACCTTAGTCTTTTTTTGTGTTTTTTTTTTTTCTGTTTGATCTGCTCCTTCTTTCACAACTGTGAACAACATGAAATAGGTTTTACGTGATAACACATGTATAACCTATATCAAATTAAATACTATTTTTGGAAGAGGGGCGGAAAGATAGAGAGGAAAAAAATGTTATAAAAATGAGCACTGAAAATTGTTTTGACATGTAACTGGGGAAAAATACTATTAAAAAAAAGACAACCTGAAATACAATTAATCAGAATACTTCATTTTTTGGATTATCCAGTTAAGGAAGGTTTTATTTTATGTAGTTGAGATGATTCAAATGCCAAAATCAGTGATTTGGATTCATTGAAACCTGTCTATACTATTCTATAAATAGCTGGACCCAGGAAGCATTTATCCCACTTGGGAAATGAGAACAAATGATAGCTAATCAGAGATGTTTTGGAATGGATAAGACTGAAGGGAGGATAGAGTTTTTTTTTTTTTTTTTTACTCATACCTGTGACTTCATCATTGTAGGAAAATCCTAGTGAGGAAGCTGTCTCCATTTTTATAAATGGATATTTTACAACCTTAGAAAATGACCTATAACCCCCAGGAGAGTAAGGGACTTATCCAGGTTTATATAACTAGTATGCATTGGAGACCTGACTTGACCTCAGGTAATCCTGACTTTGAGACCAATTTTCTATTTACAAGGTTGTGTCGCATCTCAGGGATCACTGTATTCGAATATTTGAGGGGCCATACTTGAAGATGAGACTTGTTCAAGCTTCATCTTAGAACCAAAAATAATAGGTTGGTTATTACAGAAAGCAAATTTGGGATTAATAGAAGGAATAATTTCCAAATAACTGGATTTGTATGGGATGCTTCAAAAAGTAGTGAATTTTCTTTTGCTGTAAATATTTCTAGTAGATGATCACTTCTCAAGAATATTACAGACAGTTTCAGATAAAGCTTTGAATATATGTCTTTTGAAGTCCTCTGCAATTCTGAGATGCTATAAATTTACACAAAATTTAGTAAAAATTGAATCCTTTTTTTACACTCAAGCTTAATGCCATTTTTGAATTAATGATATCTCCTTCTTGAAGAATTTCAATTAGAAAAAGGGAAAATAAGATATAGGATCCTATATTATTATACAATAATAGATTCTCAAGTAGGACACTTTCTCTTTAGCCATGTCTATTTTGGGTCATCAAAATTAGGGAGAGCAAAAATTACCCTGGCATGGATTCTGTCAATATAAAGTTATTATAAAATAAAATAAAATATTAAAAAAAAAGATTAGGGGGAGCAAAGTGGATTGGCACAGACATTTCAGACATCTGATTATCAATTCATTTTGTCACTCATAATTACTTATACCTTAACTCATATCAATCATTATCACATTACAATCCATAGTACAAAATCTAAACAATTGTGGAATCCTTCATTCTAACAAAAAGTTGGTAGAACTGTTTTAGTTAAATATTGTCAAATGGGCACTGGAACTGAACCTGTGATTTTATAGAATTAGGGAACTCCCGAGTGAAAATAAAAATAAACCTTCTTTCATGAATCCAGGTCACCACCTTTGCTAATCTTGAAGAGCATGCTAGAACACTGAGAAGTTATGTGGCTTGCCCATCATTACACATCTAGTTCCAAAGGACTAGAACCCAGTTATTCCTGTTTCCAAAGCCAGCTCTCTATTCGGTATATCATGCCACTTCTCATTGTTATTTAAAGTAATGTTTCCTGCATAATTGTCTTCTCTGTTAGAATGGAAGCTCCTTAGTTCAGGTTTTGCATTTGTATCCCTGGTGCACAGCAATAGTAGATGTTTACTAAAAGTTTGTTAATGAAAAAAACAGTTTTCAATTCAGTGAAACAAACATTTACTAACTAGTACTCGCAAGACATTGTATTAGGCACTTAGAATTACAAATATGAGAAATGACAATCTTTACCTCCAAGGGGCATGCAGTCTATTAGAGGGAAGCAAAATGAGATGTGTCTATGGAAGATTGTAATTCAAAACATCAAGGTGAGACGAAGGAAAAATCTAGATGAAAGTGCTCCAGGAAAGAATAGTATTTCTTCAAAGAGGTGGGATTGGGGGACAAAGAGGGCTTCTGGATGAAATGGTACCCTTGAGTTCAGCTTTGAAGAAAGAGAAAAAAATTTCATAGGGAGAAATGAGAAAGGAGGATGTTGTAAGCATGGAGGATAGCCTCCATGAATGTATAGGAGGAGATGACAGGGCTAGGAGCACAGTTGCTCCAATTTGATTGCATCATAAAGGGCATAAAGTGGATTAATGTTAAATAATTTTATGATTCTTTTCAAGGATGAGGTGATTCAAGATAATTCCAATAGACTTGTGATGGAAAGAGTCATCCATATCCATAGAGAAAACTATGAAGACTGAATGTGGATCCAAGCACAGTATTTTCATTTTTGTTGTTGTTTGTTGGCTTCTTTTTTTTTCTTTCTTGTGCTTTCCCCCCCTTTTGATGTGATTTTTATTGTGCAGCGTGATGAATATGGAAATATGTTTAGAAGAATTGAACATCTTTAACCTATATTGGATTGTTTGCTGTCTAGAAGAGGGAGGAGAGGAGAGAGGTAAGGAGAAAATTTTGGAACACAAGGTTTTGCAAAGGCAAATATTGAAAATTATCTTTGCATGTATTTCGAAAAATAAAAAAGCTATTATAAAAATATTGAATAAGTCTAAAAATGTAAATTGAGGCAGATCATGGAAAGTCTTCAGTATTAAGATAAGAAAAAATATTTTTGCTTAGAGGCAAAGGGGAGTCACCAAAAGGTTTTTGGAGGGATGCAAGGGAAGTAGAAAACAACAAAAGCTGTCCATTGGGAAGTTTTCTGGCAGCTGTGTGAAGGATGGATTGAAAAGGCAATAAACTGGGAAAGGGAAGACCAAGAACTTGTTATAATGGTACAAAGGAGATATGATAAGGAGTTGAACTAAAATGATGGTCACATGATGAAAAAAATGGTCTGGAGTTGAGAGCTATGACAGAATTGGCAAGATTTGGTACTTAACTCCAAAGCCAATTTTATCAATTAAATAAAATTACTTTATAGGAATGTATCTATTTGCTATCAATAACTAGTTTATAATTGGGAGCAACTGTTGTATATGATGATTGATGATGATGATGATGATGATAACAATGATGATGATTTTTGACCAAAGCTAAGATTTTATTGCAGCAGGGTACTTCAAATAAAGAAATTTCCTCTTCCAGTGTAGAATGATTGGGATGTACCTAAAGGTCTTAGTGAGTTACCTGGGGTACTGAGAATTTAAGTGATTTATGAGGTTACACAATCAGAAGCAGAACTTGAATGCAGGCCCTCATTCTGAGGGCAACCTTCTATCCACTATGGCATTCTTTTTATAATATTTGCATATGTTTGTTCACTTTTTTTTGGCAAATGATTCTTATTTTGTAACTGTCTACGATGACTTCCCCTGAACTATTTATATTTATATCTATTCTATCTCTCTATTTCTATGTATATATATATATATATATATGTATCTATATTTACTTGTCTACATCTATATCTAAACCTATATCTACATCTTTATATATGCATAGCATCTTGTCCAGAAGAATGTTTTGGTATCATTTAAAAGCCTTGATGTTGGACAATCTGTTCCTATATTATATAGCATAGTGATTTTCTTTCACTGGTACTATTTTGTTATAGTGCCCAAGTCTTTAAGGGAAAAAAAAAAGTAATATTAAAATTTCCCTTTTCAGTCTTTTGATTTCTTGTCCTGATATCCTGTTAAACAAAAGGTCAGGGTGAAGCAGATGGGCCTGGGGATCATTTTGTTTCAGAATGCAGAATTTTCTATGTTTAACACAACAAAATTCTACCCAGAAAGAGGATATTCTCCGTGAAGTTTTAAAGAAGAGATTGCAAGTGCAATGGCATTCTTGTAATCAAATTTGTATTTTAAAATTTATTGATTATCTATTGTGTGCAAGGCCCCATGTGGGTTACATGTGCAAACACACACACACACATTCCTTAGCAAATAGCAATAGACAGACACTATGTTTTTCAACACATTTTTAGATGTGAGATTTAGATGTGAGATTTAGATGTGAGAAAACTGCTTATAAAATTAGAGAACTTAGTTTTGATTCCCTATTTTTCTATATATTATCTCTGTGACTTTGGGGAAGTGACTTAACTGTATATGGCTTCCTCATCTGTATATGGAAGAAGTTGAACTGAAATGGCCTTCAGTTTTTAATCTGAAATTTAACCAATGACTTAAATAACTAAGATGTGGCAGAACAGTTTTCACTCTGTCTTTTACTATGTGTGCCAGTATTTGGGAAGACATTTTTTAGTTCATTATTTTTTATAAATGATCAAAACCAGTGAAAGCTTATTGTTCAATTTACTCTGTTGTATTTAAAATCTTTTTTGTATCTTTCCCACTTTTCTGGGATCCATACAACTATTTCTTAAAAAATGAAACTATACACATTATGCATCTTGGGTGCTAGAAGTTAATCAAAGATAAAAGTTTAACTAATTGTATTCCTTCTGCATTTGGGATTTGGATCTTGAATAAATAAGAATTTTTCCCCCTCATCTGAGCTTGGATCTTACAATAACACTTTTACTTTCTTGTCTTTGAATTTCCTGACTCTACCCAATTATCCTGTTCTGTTGTTTTCTGAGTTCTAGAAGTGGTTCCAGAGTATATCCAAAATTCTGTTGCTGTTATTCAAACTCTATCAGGTTCAACCAAATTGGAAAGGCTTTGACCTTGAGATCAACCGTGGACTGTTATCTAAGGTCTGAGAAGCTCATTAACAAAAGAAGGAGGGACATCAGGGGAAGAATTTTTTTTTTTAGCCATATCAATTCACGAGACTATCAACCAAAGAAGAAAATGTCTCCATCTGCATGAATAGAGGGAGTAAATTAATTACATTAATGAAATTGTAGATATTTGGAAGCATCAAAATATCCACAACAATGGAATAATTTTGCATAAAATATGTGAAGGGGAAGAATTCAGTGACTGAGTCTAGCTCAAGGTTTCTTAATCTGGGATTTGTGAATCTAAAACAACAACAACATTTTTTCATAACTGTTGGTTATGAACATCATTGGTTTCCTTTGTAATTCTATGCATTTAATTTTATTCATGTAAGACATTTTTCTTAGAAGATATTGATAGATTTAACTAGCCTTGCCAAAGGGGGTCCATAAGTAATAATTCATTCATAATAATAATAAATATAATTTATATGGTATTTTAAGGTCTGTAAATCACCTTATAAATATTATCTCTTTTGAGCATTACAACAACTCTGGGAAGTAGGTGCAATTATTATCTTCATCAGTAGATGAGGAAACTAGGATAAAAAGTGGTTAAGTGCCTATAGTCACATAACATCTAAGTGTCTGAGGTAGGATTTGAATTCAGATCTTCCCAACTCCAGATCTAGAGGTCTATCCACTGTACCATCCAGTTGCCTTTATGTTACCTCAGTGTCTCCACCACACAAAAAATTAATAATTTCTGCTCTGGACCAATAAAAATTCTAATTTCCAGTAATGTAACTTAAGCCAATCTCTGATGGTTCTCTATTCAGCCCACCTGACTGAGGTAACAAGATGGGACAATTTTCAAAATGTCTTACATAATTTGTCTAATTGCTTCAAATGTTTCTTCACAAAACCTTTGGACTACCTTCATTTTTTTTTTTTTTTTTACCATAAGATAAGAAACATTGATATAGTGAGAAGAGTCTAAATTGCAACTATGTTATAGCATGTTATTCAGTTTCTCTAAGCTTCATTTAGATCTACAAAATATCTACAAAAATAAGGGAGTGGAGTAGTGAGTAGATGATCTTTGAGGACTTTTCTAAGTCTAAAATTTTATGATTCCATGAATGATAAAGTGATTGATCAATGAACAAACTTTATCTTATGAATCGATTGATATAGTTGCCTTCTTATCCATGTAAATTTAGACTCAGCTCCTATTTGGGACTCTCTGTGAAAAGAAAGTACTTTGCTGAAGAAAGATGTTGGTGGGGGTTAGATCACTAATGATCCTGCTGGTTATTTCTATCTTTTCATTTACGTCAGAACTGAGGCAATATTCTCTTGATACTAGACCTTTGAAAATATGAAATACCATAAATAGAATACGTCGTTGCTATGTAAAGCTGAATGTAAAAGTTGACCTTCAGTGTCTATATAAGAATGATGCTACCTATTCATATAGTGATTCTTATCTTTTTAAAACAGATCATAATGAAAATAACAGAATTGGTAACATTGTGGTCCTTGAGAATGATGTAGGATCTTTCATTTGTCTGATGAGTCTAAACTTAGTTCTTTGGAGAAATTTGCTTAATTGTAGTTAGCTACTTAATTGCTTATCAATTGTTATGTGTCTGGTGGGGCGCCCTTGACATACAGAGTTCACATTCTATAATAAAAAATAATATATGACTAGTATTTTTCTTAAACATCCATGTGTGCATACACATATACATATATACACAGTAACACGCCATAAATGTATTTTTTGATACAAACCCCAAATTTGTATGTAACTAACTTTGATATTTCAAGTATATGTGGCTTTATGTGAGTGGTTTTCCTTAGTGACTGCCATCTTTTTGCCACTGAGTGAACCATTTTTGCTATTCTCGAACTTGTCACACTGTGGTCAACTTGGTGGTAATACTCTGAATTTTGGGAGACTGATTCTCAGATAACAGATGAAAACAGACTTAAGAGATGGGGCATGCTAGCTATTTTCAAGTATTTCTTTCTTTTTAAAAAAATTTATTTTATTTTCAATTCAGAGAATTTCTATAACAGTACAATGAAAAAGATGATTGCACATGAAATTGCAAATCTATCATGTACATATATATGACAAAGTTATATAAATTTCTTTCTTTTTTTTTTTTTCTCCCTTTTGGCTACCACCAGACACAAATAAGTATATATGTATAAAATTACTGTATACATACTTCATTTATCAGTTCTTTCTCTGGATTTAGATAGCATCTTTGTCTATATGTTCTTTATTTTTAATTTGTATATTTACAATAGTCAAAATGACTTAGTTGCTAAAAGTTATTCTTAAGACAATATTACTGTTACTATATATAATGTTCTCTTGGTTCTCATGCTTGTGCTTCTTGATTCAGAAAGCTGTCTCACTGGTATTATAGAGTTGATTTTTACTTGGATCTCTGAGACTATGGGAGGCAGTAGAGATGGGAGGCAGCTCTATTTGAAACTCAGACCTGTTTCTTGTTTTTTTTTTTTTTTTTTTTTTTTTTTTCTGTTCCTGGATTTCCCACAGATATATTTTTTTCCAGAACAAAACACTGCCCGTTGTGAATGGCTATGTGTCCAGTAAGCTAGTCTGGAGTACTGCAAAGACTTGCTGGCTATCTCTTCTGGGCAGCAGACTTCTACAGCCTGGAGCTGGGATTTCCACAGTATTTCTTTTGGACTCCAAGCATCTCAAATCATGGAGACAGATGAAGTTTCTTTATCTTAGGTACATGATTTCTCTTTTGGAGAGGTTTGAGAATTTAACTAGATCATAGAAAATGTCTAGTCCTCCATCTTGCTTTTTATATCATCCTGGATCTTAACTTCAAAAAGTACTGAGAGATATTTGGAAAGAGAGGTTGACTGTTGATCCCATATGCTTTCCTTCCAAGGCAGGCTCTACTGCATGACACAAGCTCAAAACCCCATCTCCTAGAGCCCTTTGAAATCCTCCAGATTTTTTATCCCAGTGGATAGCCACTCCCTAGTGGGAGCCACCTAAGGGGAGAACACTTTAGGCTAGTGGCCTCCTCAGGCCAATTCATAGTAAAAAGACTTGATATTTACATTATTTTTTCTGTCCTTTGCTGATCTCATTTCTGATTTCTGCTTGTTTTAGAAATTGCTTATTCTAGGTGATCCTTGGCTATTTTAGTAATATCCCCATCTCTGGCCCTGCCACAACTTAAGGCAGCTGATTTGAGTTCTTATAGCTTCCTGCTTGAACCAGGAGAAAAAGTATTCCCTGCTCCACTAACACCTCTGTTAGTTGTTTATGACACAGTTATAGGAACATATTAATACCAAGACTGCCTCTAAGTAACAGTCTCTGTGAAAGCTCTTTTCTCCATCCTTGCCTCTCTCCAAGGACCAAGTTAAGTCAAAGAATATAGCTCCAGTGTATGAGCTGGATGTGGACCAATTATGGATCTTATGAATGTGAGATCAATGAGGCAACAAGCACCCAGGGTAAACCAAAGAATTCATATCTTGTCATGGAGACATCATCAATATGAGGACAAAGGGCCAAGTCAAATACAGTAGCTGGAATCCAGGAAGTACTTGGGAATGTCATACATGATGGTTGAGTTCCCAAGCTAGTTCCCCAAAGTCTATTTTGTCTATTACCAGCATGTAGACACAGCCTGGTTTGTATTTTATACAAATATTTTATAGCAGACATGCTCAGAATTTCTACCTCTGAACAGAATATTGCAATTGAAATGTACAGAGCATACAATTTCATCTAATTTCTTCCACTAGACATATCCAGAACTGATCTTTTAAAAGCTATGGGTGCATAATGGTTATTGACTTAGGAAACAAACCATGGAATCATTATTTTTTTCTCCTAATCAACAAATGATGAATAAATCATAGATTATGAAGAAAACACAAGGCATAATTTTCTAATTAAAAAGATCTATGTTTAGAGGATAGAATGGAATAAAACTATTCTATACATCCTAATCTCAGAGCATGGGGTAATTAGTCATTATGCACAGCTAACAATGCAGATAGTTCCCAAGTTACAATCTGGTTGAATTCCAAGAGTTCATTTTTTAAAGTCACTTGTAAAAACTGGGAATGCATTTTCCCATGGAAACAATGTTACATATGCTCCTTGGGTTCCCAGGACTGCCAGCAGAAGTCCATATTTTATATAATTTATATAATTTAATCCATAACTAATGGAAGTTTTTACTAATCATAGAGCCTAATCACCAATTCCATTCCATTCCAATTCAATTCTAATTCAACAAACATTTGAAACACTATATGTCAGGCATCATTCTATGTTAAAAAATATAAAGACAAAAATAAAACAGTTCTTTCTGGCAAGAAGCTTGCATTTTTACTGAGAGGATATGATATGATATGTAAGTATTTAAAACATAGAAAAAATAATGCAAAGCAATATCAAGATAGAGGCATTAGAAAAGGTCTCTTGCAGGAGATGATCTCTCAATTGAGTTTTAATATATTCTAGGAACTCTACAAGGTAGAAATCAAGATAGCACATTTCAGATATATGTGTAAAGGTAGAGGCAAGAGGAGAATAGTGTGGGTAGGGAAATTCTACGAGGCCAAGTGGGCTATCATGAAGAGTATTTGAAGAGGAGTCATATTTGGAATGATTGGAAAATTAGGTAAAATTAGGTAATGGAGCAGTGGATAGGCAATAAGCTTGAAATCAGGAAGGCTCAACTTCATGAGTTCAAATCTGGCCTCAGACATTTATCAGTTGTGTGATCCTGGGCAAATCATGTAACCCTATTTATTCTAGTAATTCATCCATAAAAATGGGCTGGAGAAGGAAATAGCAGATCACTGTAGTACTCCTAAGAAGATCCCAAATGGTGTCACAAAGATTTAGACAGGACTGAAGCAACTCAACAACCTCAACAAAATTCTCATGGAGAGCTTTAAATGTTAGAATGAGAATTTTGTATTTTATTCTAGAGGCAATATGAAACCCACTGAAGATTTTTGAATGAGGGTGACATGTAAACATGGTACACTGGGAAAAGTTTTGTATTTGGAATTAAAGAACCTGAGTTCAAATCTGGGGGTGGGTAGGTGGAGAGTAGATACAATTGTATCTGACCATCTCTGAGCTTCCTCTCAGATCAGCAAGAGATTAAGTCTCTGAACTAGTTTTGGAATGATAGAACCCACAAATATTTGGAGTACAGCAAATTTCCAGAAGAAGATACTTTGGAAGAACTTCAAAATAAGTCTGTTTCAATCAGGAAGGGAGAGAGGCTGCTGACTACAGCAAAGGGAGCCCAGAGCAGGGAGCTGGGGTGAGGAGCCAGTGGGAAATCACTGCAAGGATCTTAGGCTACTTTGTCCTGGTTGCAAGCTGGTGATTTAGCTGATTTGCTCCATGATACCCAAAAGCAGATATAAAAGGCAAGTTTTAAACCACTGAGCCCTGGAAGAACTTGGAACCTGTGATTACCCAGTACTAGAAGTCAGTCAGCAGAACTGCCCGAGGGCAAACTAAAGGGCTGTTGTCCATTTGCCCTAAGAGCAGACCTTAACCTTTAAAAATGAGCAAAAAAAGCAAAAAGAACTCTGACCTGAGACAGCTTTTATGGAGAGAGAGAGAGAAGAACAGACCTCAAATCCTGAGGTTCCTATAGGTAAATCAGTTACAGATGAAGATACAAGCAAGTCCCCATTTCACAAGCTCTCTTGGAAGAATTAAAAAAGGATCTTAAAAGAGAGTTAGAAGAATAATGGGGAAAGGAAATGAAATCTTTTCAAGAGGATATGGAAAAGGAAAAAAGAAATTATCTGAAGAAAACCTTACAAAATAGATTTAGTGAAATAGAAAAAAGCATATAACTCCCTACAAAATATATTTGATGAAATAGGAAAAAGCATATAATTCCTTAAAAAATAGATATGAAAAAGAAACCTATTCATTGAAAAATAGAATTTATGAAATGGAGAAAAATGAAATGAACAAAACCACTCATTTAAAAATTCAATTGGCCAAATACGAAAAGAGCTAAAAAAGGTAACTGAAGAAAATAATACACTAAAAATTAGAATTGAACAAATGGAAGTGAATGACTCACTGAGACGTCAAGAATCAAACAATATCAAACAAATGAAAAAAAAATAGAAGAAAATTTGAAATACCTCTTTAGAAAAACAAATTGACCTGGAAAAATAGATCTAGGAGAGACAATCTAAAGATTATTGAGCTTCCTGAAAACTATGATTGAAAAAAAGATCCTAGACATTATATTTCAGAAAATCATCAAAGAAAACTGCCCTGATGTCCTAGAACCAGAAGGTAAAAGTAGCCATTGAAAGAATTCACCAATCACCTCCTGAAAAAGACCCACCCAAAATGATAACTTCAAGGAATATTGTAGCAAATACACATTCTGCTGCTTATTAGTTTTGTGACTTGGACAAGTCCCTTAATCTCACTGAGCAACAAATCTTCCTTCATTTATAAAATAAGGAATTTGGGTCTCTAATGATTTTTCCAGCTCTAAATCTGTAATCTATGATCTGCGTGAGAAATATTTCTATAAAAAAATTCATTCTGAATTTCAACTTTGGATGTGAGGAACATAAAGTCCTTCCCACTCTCTTTATACTTATAGCAACAAGTTCTTTTTTGCCTTCCACATCTGGAAATGCGAATAAGAACTCTGATCCAACTGTGAGCACTTTCTATTTACCTATCTATATTCCTATCTATCTATCTACTATTTATCCATTTATCTCTATCTATATAGTATTTACTAGATCTTTGAGGGCAGGAGTCATTTTAATTTTGATCTTTGAATCCCGCAATATGTAGCAAAGCACCTGGCATGTAATATAGATTTAATAAAATTACTTGATAGTTGGAAAATTTCATATAAAAATTTTATGGGTGACTTTGTAATATAAATGACTAGAAAGCTATCTTTAGAACCAGGAAGACCTGGTTTGGCATTTTGCCTCTGACAATTCCAGCAATGTAACCAGGGGCTTGTCACTTCATTTGTCTATAACTTAATTTCCTCATTTGTAAAGTGGAGGGGAGAGATGATAATACTTGTAATGTTTACTTCACAGGGGTATTGCAAGGCTCAAATGAGATAATATATGGAAAGTTCTTGGTGAACTTCAAAACATCATATAAATGTCAGCCATTCTTACCACATTCTGAAAAAAATAAAACAAGGAATCTGAGAGGAGCAATGACCACTGGGCAATGAAAACAAAGGACAGCTCCAAGTTCTGACAACAGTCACAATTATAAAGGACCAGCTGCACACAGTGTCCTGGCAGGGAAGGAACTGAGAGCCTTGGGATGACAGCATTTAATCTGCCCTGGGTCATAGTAGTAATTTATTCCAGCTGAGTGCTTCTGAGACCATTTCTGTAAAACCTCTATAAAGAGAAGAATGTATCCCAAATCATGAGATAAATGGGATGCCTAGTTTCTTGATATCAGCACTTCTCTATGAAAGCTTAGGTCTAATGCTAGGAGATAGGCAGAAAACTGCCTGGGGCTTGGGAATTTTAAAATTATGACAAATGTGCCCATTTTCCATGCCTGATAATTTCTCTTTAATGATATTTATTTTGTGATCTCTAAAGCCACTTGTTTAGCAATAAGCTTCTGCAACAAAGCCTTCTGTAGACTAGAAGGGTATGATTCAAGATAAACTTGTCCTGCCTGGTTCTTTCCAGGGGTGTCAATTGTAAGCTTAAGATACAGAAAGAAGCAGAAAAGGGAGAGGACAAAAATAGGAAATTTAAGAGGAGAATGAAGAGGGGATAAAAGGGCAACCTGAGAGATGGCTAACGATGTCATTTTTATCTTTAACTCCCTGTTCAATTTTCCCTAGTGGCCATTCTATGCATTTTCCTGTCTCACTGTCACCCATCCCCTACCGACCCTAATTTTTTTTCTTCGGAGGCAATTAGGGTTAAGTGACTTGCTCAGAGTCACACAGCTAGGAAGTGTTAAGTGTCTGAGTTTAGATTTGAACTCAGGTCCTCCTGACTTCAGGGCTGGTGCTCTATCCACACTGCACCATCTAGCTGCCCTGTTCCTACCCTATTTTTGTCTCATCATTCTTAGAATATCATTTTGCCTTCTCCTTCTCTCTCTTCTTGAATATCTAGACCCACATTCAGTGGTTTTCATTGGCTGCCAAATTGAATCCAGACTCTTTACCTGACATTCGAAATCTATAGTGTTTTGGATCAAACTTACCTTTCCAGACTCATCTCTCACTATTCTCCTATACATACTTGACTGTTCAAGCATTTGTATTATGTATAGTCTCCTTTACTCTTTTCTCTCAAAATATCCTTCCCCCAAATCCCACCTTTTATATCTCATTTCACTTTCTTCAAGAACCTTTTTAAATCCCTTCTTTATCCATCAGCTAGAGATGGAATCTCCATCCTCTGAAATTAAATACTTTTCTCCCCTATACATCTTTTAAAGATCTCAGCCCAATCTGCATTATATTCTAGTTATTTGGGTACATGTCTTAGCTTTGTACTGTAACTTCTGAATTTTATGAAGGATTTAATCATCTTTTTAAAAAATGCAAACCTCGTATTAAATTTCAATACAACAAACACAACCTCCCATGTAAATCTACATTAAAAACACAGTTCAATGTGCAAATTTCAGAGAAACTTATTAGCCATTTCTTCAACATTTCCATTTTATCTTTCTCCACTTATGGAACTTGTGGATAGGGATGACTCATTCAGTCTCTCTTAATTTTGGTTAAAAGATCCAATATAATAAGTTTTATGAGCATATTGCTTAGAAATTCCTACTTTATTGGGCCGATCTGTTAGTCACCATTTTGTATTAACCTTTATTTTACTTCCTATGACATTTCACATATTTTCTAGCTGGTACCTAAAGGTTAAAAGAATTGAGGGATTGGATTCTATTCTTGGCTTTATTCCTGAGCAATTCTTTATTTGTTATTTCCCAAACCATTTTAATAGTTTAGGAACCTATGGAATTGATAGGCTAATGAAGGACTATGTTTTGCATTCCTATTCCATTTAAATCAGGGCATTGTTTATATCTGACTAGGAACCTTATTTTACCATTGCCCTTTTCCTCCCATACCAGTCCTGGGTCCAAAGCATCTGTCCCCCATGTGCATCACTCAGAATATTCCTTAGTGCTATAGTTGTCTCATCTTTGAAGTGGGGCTGACAATAATATCTGCTACTCAGCAGCCTGGAATGTTTGGTGCATTAATGAAATAATGTTTGGAGAACACTTAAAAGCTTTGAATATAGTGCAGTGCGTCACTGCTAAGCATTATGATGAATAGTACTTGGAACATTCAAAACTCCATTATAAACATTCTCTCTTCCACTATATCTAGTCTAGTGCTTTTCATACACCTCTATGAGTCTTCTAAAAATCCTCTTTTGAGTTACATAGAGTGGAAATCTAGCCAATCATGGAGTGATTATATATAATGATATAGATTAGGTGCATTTTGACTTTTCAAAAATAATCTCTTTCAGAGTAGTATTTCTTAATGGACAAAAGAACTGTTTTCAATTGATCACCCAAAATGGGATGATATAGACATATATATAAACCTTCTAGAATTTTTAGAATTAACAAAATGCTACATGGCTAATTTGTGGCTCTTATCTTTTTATTTCTCCAGTTGCAAAATGAACAGAAATAAATCTGTCATCACTGAATGCTAGCATATTTAGCATCTGTAGGAATATTAATTCAGCTCCAACTCAACCAGAGGTTCTGTCAGTACCAATAGTAGAGACAAGTTTTCTTTGAACAAATGGTAAATGATTATGGTCTTTGCATTTTTAACTTAATACTGGATTGACTTTAAAGAGATCCGTGATAGGAATGAAACAAATCCAGTATGGTCTGAATTAAGGAGGAACAGTCTGTTTTCTGATGCACATGATGAAGACTTTTTCATTGCAAGTTTTAAGAGGTGACTAATTCAAAGGATAATTTATTTATCTTGTGTTTTCTTTTAATGTCATTGCCATAGTTCATTAGTAAAAAAAATAAAAAGGAAGAGTACTGAATTTGTCAGGGGACCATTTTCCATAGTTTTAATATTTACCACCTGTATGACTAGTAAAATCACTTCACTTTGGGGGCCTTAGTTCTTGAATTATAAAATGAAGCAGTTGGGCAAAATAAATGATCTCTAAAGTATCTTTTATTACCACTGACCTATAATCCTCTGTTCCAGCAAAAAGCCATAAACCAGTTTATGAATTTCATAATCATCAGTAAAAAGATGATATCAGTATGATGATCATCAGCTCTGAAATCTGGATAAATACAAATAGTTCTGACTCATAGTGAAACATTTAAATCTCTGGAGCACAGTTTCCTCATCTGTACAATGAGAATGATAATTACTTTACTTTATCTCTAGTAGTCATAGAAGGAACGTAATCTATAAAACTTAAAGTACTGTAAATTTGGAGAAGGAAGAGACTTTGGAGGTCATCTAGCTCAATCTTCTCATTTTACAGATGAAAAAACTAAATTCTAGGAAATGTAAGTAATTTGCCTAAGTCATACTTAATAACCTTCAGAAATGGAATTTGAATTCAAAGCCTCTGAAACCAGAACTAGTGCTATTATTGCCAATTAAAAGAGTGATAAATATCATTGAATAAATACTGAGGAAGGAATGGTTAAATGATGTTTTAGGAAGATTAATGAAGAAAATAAGATAATTAAAATATTTTAAAGGTTGAGATGATGAAAACCTGGTCTATTCTTTGACAGTGGTATGGAGTATGAATGGAAAGGAGAGGATGAATCGATGAGATATTTCTAAATAATAACGAATTGCGCTTGGTGATTAATTGAATTGGAGGGAGGGATGGGGAAGGAAAAGGAGGAATCAAAGATACCGTGAAGATTTTAAGACTAGGAAAATGATCTTGGGAATTATTTCAAGAATTGGGACAGAAAAGTTGGAAAGGGGAATTTGTCTCAAGAGGAAGGCACTTAGTTTAATTTTATAATTTGAATTTGATGTAATCATGGAACATCCTGGTGGTAATGTCTTATAGCAAGTTAAAAGATATTAAACTGGACTCGGGTGAGATATTTGAGATGAATAATGAAGATTTAGGAGTCTTCCAAGTAAGAAGATGAGGTTTAGAACATTGCTATAAAATACACAACATCTTAAGAGAAGAAGGAGGTGAGTCCTTAGACCTTTAAATTACCTAATATAATTCAACTATTTCATTTTACAGAAAATGAAACTGAGTCCTAGTGAGGGCCAACCGACTTGATCAAAGTAACATAGCAAATGGCAGAGCTGGGATTATTTGTCTGTTTTTCTAAATCCAACTTTTTTATTCTTCCCATTTTGCCATATTGTGTATATATATGTATGGCATATTTTCTAAATCCCCCCTTATTCCCAGCTTCCCTACAAAATAGCACGGTGGCATTAATCTTTTGGTTTTATAAAACCTGACAGAGAAGGTCATTATGCTGTATCATGAGCCCAGTGATTGCAAATCAAGGTTCAAGGTAATGTTAAACAATTTCTCTTTCTAAGACTGACCTGAACTGTGATAGATTCAGTCTGTTTTATCCTCAGCTGGAAGAAACAGATCAGGCCTGGAAAAATACATTCAGAAACAGGGATTTCCATCCTTCATAACAGATTGGAAACCCCAATTTTGTTTTGAGAGGGAATAGAGAGAGTTTCAGGGTCTTTTGGAAGTACCCATTGCAATCTAATTGTCAGAGTTGTGAACTGCTTTTAGCATCCTTGCAATTAACAATTCAAAACCTGATTTTGCATTATTCATGGTGTTTAAATAACTTATCAACAGTAACAACACTGATGTGAAATGGCTGCAATTAGAAAAGCTTACTTAAAGCTTGTAGACAAATATCCTTAATTAAGTAATATTGCCTGATTGTTGAAGGTGGTGGTGGGGTAACTTTGGTTGGTTAAGGACTGATTGGAAAAAGGCAGAAACTGGATAAAAATGAGCAAATCATTTGAAGGTAGTGCTTCAGAATACTGAAACTTGTATTAAGCAGAGGATAGGAGTCCTGCCTGAATACCACCATTGGCCTTTGTGTAATTAGGCTAATTAATAAAATTTATAAGAATATGATATAGTCACTTTTTTATTATATGCAAAATGGCAGTAGAATCGTAAATTTGGATGATAGCAAACGGCCATTCAATCAAAGCTTAATAAACTAAATCTTCATTTTGGAACTGGAAGTCTTAAGAAATAGAGGCTATTGAGCCAAACCAGATATAGGATAGCCTTCGAGTATGTTGGGAATTTCCATTAAAAAATCACTTTGCTGTTACAGTTAGGTTTAAAAGGTGATGATGATGAGTGAACTAAGTTTAGACATTAATATGGTAAACCTCTGGTTTTCTTTTCATTTTTTCCCTTTAGGCAATTGGCGTTAAGTGACTTGCCCAAGGTCATACAGCTAGGACATGTTAAGTGTCTGAGGTCAAATTTGAACTCAGGTCCTCCTCATTTCAGGGCTGATGCTCTATCTATGTCCTCCACCTAGCTGCCCCTAAACTGTCTAAAGAAGATGACTAGACAAGACAGAAATGGAGAAAGTCAACTTGACTCAGTCAACTAGTAATGTGATCAGGCCATCATACAATAGGAGTTGTCCTTATGTTTTCAGCTTGGGTGAGAGAGGGAGTCCTAGTCAATAAAAAAATATTTTAATGACCCTCTTTTCTTTCTTTTGGTCTTTTATTTATTTATTTCAACACCCTTACTGCTAGTTTCTCTTTTTCTACCTGTTTCAAAAGAAAAACAAAACCCTCAAGACAAATGTCTACAGTCAAACAAAACATTCCCTTCCTTTATCCCTTTTACTTTTCCCTTTACCCTAAAAAACCACAAAAGGAAAACAAAACTCTCATTACAAATATGCCCAGTCAAACAAGACAAACTCTCCTTGTCAACAAATTTGTCTCATGGGGCAGCTAGGTGGTGCTGTGGATAGAGCACCAACCATGAAGTTAGGAGGACCTGAGTTCAAATATGGTCTCAGACACAACACTTCCTAACTGGGTGACCCTGGGCAAGTTATTTAACAAAAAACATTTTTTTGTCTCATTTTGCCCCTTTAGCCCATCTCTTCCTTATCATTCAATGATGTTCTATGTAACTTTAAACTACTGTGCCTAATTTGCAAGCTTCTCTTCATCACAACATCACTTTTCTAAACTTGCTTCCCAATACTCCTAAAGTTATATCTTGTTCACAAAGCATTTTCCCTGTAAACACCCCACTGAGGTGAGTCTCCTGCAGTTTCCCACATCTACTCTACTACTAATTGTCTTAGTCTCTGCTCATATTACCACCTGACTCTAGCTGGAATGCTTTCTTCTCTGTCTTTTTCCTCCCCAAATTCTATTCTACTTTCCATATTGTCTTCTCCCTAATTCTTCCAGCTCATTCCCTGAACTCCAATAGTCAAAGGATCACAGGATTTAAAGCTGGCAAGGGACTTTAGTGACCATAAAGAATGTACACCTCTCATTTTACCTATAAAGACACTGACATTAAGGGAGAGGAAGTGACTTATTTGAGGTAACACAACCAGGACGGATAAGAACTGGAACTTGAACTCAAATCACCTGAATCATTTGGTCAGTGTTTGCTCCATCTCATCATGCTTCTTTCTCCACTGAACAAGATGGCTGTTTCTAATGATTCTGAAAGATTTCCGAGAAGGAAGAGTCTATAGCATTTCTGAGCATCACACCAAATTTTTTACCTCACCTTTAGGCCAAAAAGAATGAAGAAAGAATTTTTTCTTTTCTGACCTATCTTAGGAAAATATTTCCTTAACTTTACAATTATCTTTATTCCTTCCTTTTCTCTATGATATCTTTACTTTCTCTATCATCTTGACTCACAAACTTCAACATCGAGTTTTGAGATCATCAAGGCGAATCCCTTCCCTTTACTTATGAGGAAACTGAGAAGGCAAAAAGAGGTAGAATTCAAACAGAAGATTTCCTGATTCAAAGTCCAGCACTTTATTTATTCTACTATGGGACTTCTCAAGGGGGAAACCCATTGGGTTCAACTATTTTATCTAGTTGTTAATATCTTCACTTCTCAACTCTTATTCCAAGTAGTAAATATTTTAACTTGGGATAGGGCTAGGAAAGTTCAGGGCAAATTCAAGAGGAAATAAATGGCTCAGTTCCCTATTGAGTCTAAGTGAAGAAAATGATAAATGAAGACTAGTATTCTTCATAGGAGAAGAACATTGCCTCCTCACTCTTAGTATGATCAGATCTGAGTTAGATCTTTAAGATCATTTAGTTCAAATTCCTCATTTTAAAGTTAAGGCCCCAAAATAAAGTACTCCTAATAGTACTCAGACATACACATAGTTCAGCCCGTCTGTCTTGTATTTGTGGCTATTTTATCCTGTGTTATCATAGGATTATGGATTTAAATGTAAAAGGAAGCTTAGAGTTCAAAGACTCCAAATCCTGATTACATCCCTCCTCCTTTGTTTTGCAGATGAAGAAACAGAACCTCAGAGGAGTCAGTTTGCCCAAGATCCCACAACTATCAGAAACAGAATTTGAATTCTTCTTCCTGACTCTAGGCCCAGAGCCCAATCCACTGTGTTAAACTGCTTCTTAGTTTTGGGACTAACAACTTGTATATAGGAATAGTGGTATATACTTGTTCCTATTACAGTAGGGAACACATAGTGGGGATTCAATAAATACTTGCTAGATGATAGAAAAGAATTGTTCTTTCCAGGCTTTGGGCTTTTGGCCATCTATCTGGGGATGGGGGAAGGCAAGTGCAGAATGGTCTTCTGGGAGATGCAAGTTCCTTAATTGGGTTTGGAGATAGCTGATGGGGCCAGCATTCCAGGCAAAGCTTCCTGGCTGCCAATTAGAAAACACCAGGTGACTCGTTTGGATGTATCACCCCTGGGCTCATCTTCGAGTCTGGAAATAGAATCTAGAGTGTCAGTAGCCAGCATCCCACTAACAGAGGTCAGAGGTGTCTGATGCTGTGCTCCTAATTGGGCTTCATTGTGTCAGAGGCCAGTGAAGGAGCCTTTAACACAATGCAGAAGGAGGTATATTTAGCCTTCATGACGCATTTCAAGGAGAAATATGCTAGAAACAGTGATGCTTAAACATCCTGTGATTAAGACATAATGTTTGGGTGTTGATGGTCTTGCTTACAGCTAAAATGATCATTACTGAACTTTAATTTCTAAAATTCAACTAATCATAAATGACAATGGTCATAAAATCAGGGAAAGTTTCCTGGCTGAGTAGGACCCAAGCTAAGAAGGTAATGTGGGTAGCTGAAAAAGTTAAAGCAACTCTTGTCCACAGTTCCTCTATTTTGTCCTTGACCCTTTTTGTATTGCAACTCCTAATCTGTCTACAACTTTCCTGATTGCTGAAGCAGCAAGGACAGGCCTATCCTTTAGGATGGAGTGGTAAATTGTTGGTCTTAGCTCTCTAAGAGGTCCATGACATCAGGAAGGTGAGATGATAACTAGAAACTGAGTTGTATATAAGTGAGGCAAGACTTAGCAAAGTTACTACCTTTACTCTCTCCTCCAGAGCCATCTGGATACAGTGGCAAGATATAAATCAGGATGACTGGAGACTCAGTGGGAGCCCTTGAACTTTTTTTTAATTAAAAAAAATTAATTTAATTTTTAATTTAAAATTTTTTGAACCCTTGATTTTTTTCACTTTTATTTTTTTTTATAATAACTTTTTGTTGACAGAACCCATGCCAGGGTAATTTTTTACAGCATTATCCCCTGCACTCACTTCTGTTCCGATTTTTCCCCTCCCTCCCTCCATCCCCTCCCCTAGATGGCAAGCAGTCCAATACATGTTAAATATGTGAGCTCTTGATTTTTTAAAACTAAGGTTTTCCCCAAATTTCAGATAGTTTGAGGCAATATCCATTAAGTGATTAAGGTAAGGTAAGAAAAATCCAGGGGGTGGGAGGTGTTTATAAGAACTAATCAAAGAAGGACCTTTTCTGTTACTAATCCCAGTAAAATCTGTCCAGTCAAGGGATACAATATTCCTTATTCTTATCCCATAAATTTCTAGCAATAAGCCCTGCTCAATCTTGAAATATCCCATATCCAATTTATGTCTTGGCTAAATTGAAACATATACAAGCCTTGGTATTTTATTCCTTCAGCGGGGCTCTGCTTATGTGGGTGGGACTCCCTTGTTGGCAAATTTTTGGATTCTGGTTCTAGTTTCTTCTGGCACTGGCATTTTACCCAAAGTAGCAGTAGCAGTGGTGGGATTCTGAAATTGAAGGACCTATGGAATTTCAGAGGTCATGACCTGGGAATGCTGAGGTCTCCGCCACTTGGGATAGCTTTTATGGTTGGTTCTGAGAACCAGGTGAGTATTGGTACTGAGGGTGGAGTAAGAACTAACTATGCCTGCTTCATAAATGGCAAATTATTGCCACCCCACTCTCCATTTGATCAATTAGATGGTCTGGTCTGGTCTAGTTTAATTTAGTTTCTCTCAATTAATTGGAAAGACATCACCAGCAAGTGCTTCTATTATCTTGTGGCATTATCTATGCATTTTTTTCCTTAGTAAATCCAAACTGCCCTTTTCCTGTGGTCTGATCAGCTAAAGGAAGAGGGATATAGAATGAAATCTTTTCTACACAAAGTCAAAGACAGGGTGGAGGTTGCAAATACAAACAGGATTGGGGAAGAGTAAGGAACTACAGACAAAATGGGGTCCTTTAGTTCTCTTGAATACCTATAGTATGAAATAGCTTTTTTCAGATGAATTCCAAAAATAAATTCTTAAGCACCCACATTGTCATCTGTGTATCAAGAAAAGCTCGAGTCCCTCTTGCAGCTATATCAATCCTACTAGACTGTTAGCCAGACCCTGAGATTGTTGTTGTTTGTAGTTCCTTCTGGAAGAGAACCATGACTTCAGAGAAAAGATATCATGATGTGCAAGTGAATTGGATTTAAGGAAGGGAGGGCTGTGCAAAGTCACTTACCTCACTTTCCCCTCCAGATCCATCTGGGTCCAAAATGGCCAGAGATAGATCATGGTGAGTGGAGATGGTCCTGGATGCAATGGGAGATCTTGGCTTTTTAAAAAAACTAGGGTCTTCAATAGATCTCACTTTGATTAAGGCTGCACTCATTCAGTGATTAAGACTAGGTAGCCAATTGCAATTAGGCAAAGAATTTCTTTTCACTTAGTCCAAAATAAAATAAAATAAAATAAAATAAACAAACAATTAATGAATCTGGGAGGGAAAAATCCTCATGGCTTTTGGCCAAAGCAGAAATGATTGCTATTTATATTCAATCTGAATCAATCAGGACCCAAACAATAATCAAATGGGGCTTAGCCTAGGACCTTTTTGTGGCCAATGAGAATCAGATTGGTTTTGGTTTAAGTTATGGTCCTTAAGAAAGAAATCTAGACAGTATATTCCAAGATATCTTAGGAGAATTCAGAGATGCAGAAGAGGGGAAAAAATGCTTTTAAAAGACCTGTAGGTAAGGGTAGGGTGATACCCTATGTGGATAGAGGGAGGAAAGAAGGGAAGGAGGGAAGGGAGAAAGAAGGGAAAGAAGGAAGGAGAGAAGGAAGGAAGGAAATACGTGGGGCAGTTTCGACCACAAAAACAATGAGAGACTCTCAGAATAATAAAAACAAAAAAGGGGTTATTACATTGGGCAGAAAGGGCATCTCCCATCTGACAAGATGTTTGTCAGTAAAAGGAGTGCAAAGTAAAAACTGCAAAATACAAAATTAAATAGCCTGAACACAGATTCCACCTCCCATCCTCACCTTTTTTCCATTCTTTGGGGAAGTCTGGGCTTACATTCTAATTGTATTTATCCCAGAAATAAAATAATAAACTGCCTTTAAAAGAGCTACTTAAATGCTAATTAAGAGGTGAAGGGAAATAGGAGGGGACTAACACCTGCAACTTTTTTTTTTTAAACTATAACTCTACCTGTTATTATAAACTCAAGTCACAATTATATCACCTTGAGAATATCTTCACTCAGTTTATCCCATAGAGAATGAATGAAGGAAGGAAGGAAAGAAGGAAGGAAGGAAGGAAGGAAGGAGGAAAGAAGGAAAGAAAGAAGGAAGGAAGGGAAGAAGGAAGAAAGGAAGGAAGAAAGGAAAGAAGGAAGGAAGGAAAGGAGGAAAGGAAGAAAGAAAGAAGGAAGGAAGGGAGGAAGGAAGGAAGGAAGGAAGGAGTTTTCCAATTGATCAATTCGAGTTTGGGCCAGCTTTACTCACAGAGATTGTTTGTCCTTTCTTTCTGGTTTGTTTGTCCTTCATTCTGGAAGAGGACCATGAGATCAGGGAGGTGATACCCCTTATCTACAAATGCCAGCCCCTGAACTTGACATTGTACCTCCCACATCCAGAATTTACATTCTGTAATATTCCTTCTCACATTAGAAACCTGACCTTCCTTTTGGTTGTAATAGGTTGTAGTGCCACCTCCTCTGTGAAGGCAATTCCTCCAGATTTTGGTACTTTGTCCTGTCCCTACCCCTCCCTCCCAGTTTTTCCTTTTTTGCTTATCAGGGTAAATTTGATATCCCTTCAGAAGAAGATAAGTTACCCTTAGAAAAGGAATTGCTTAGTTTCTGCCTATATCCTTAGTGACTAGAACCATACCTTGTACCTTTTTAAAAGGGAAAGGAAAGACAAGGAATAGACCTGTGGTTTGGGGTAAAAAATTTAGAACTGGAAGAGACCTTAAAGATCAAATCACTTTATAGATGAGGAAACTGAGACATAGAGAGTTTGAGACCTACCTAAGACCACCAAGGGAATAAGTGATAGAGATAATATTTGACTACAGGTCTTCTGCCCCCAAATTTAGTGCTATTCTCACTGTACACATTGATTTCATTTGTTTAAGAAATTCCTTGGGAACCATTCAATAACTCATTAACCTTATCCTTAGAAAATTAAAGTTGGGTGACTTGAATTGCAGCAATAGATGCAATCTATCAGAGGGAGGATTCAAATTTAGATCTTCTGAACTCTAAGTTCAGCACTCAATCCACTGTACTTCATTTCACCACACGGCTTTCTACCTCCTACCCATCCCCTTAATTTTACCTGTGAATTCATTGGCATAGGAACTGTTCCCCACATGTTTCCCAATAATTGCCTCACAACTTACATTCTTAGAGAATTTCCCTGTAAATAGTAGGTGTTTAATAAGGATTTGTTGATTAGAATTGAAGTTAGGCTTCTTACAGTGATTCATGAACTATGGATGCTATTTACCCAGAAGTTTCTTCCTCCTCAAAAGGTCCAAGGGCTGCACCCCCTCCCAAGGTAGGAGCTTGAGCAGAGCCTGAAGGGGAAGCTAAACCTGCTCGTTTCCAATTCATTTCCTCTCATCATCAGCTAGTTTTCAGCTGCCAGGCTGAGAAGAACTGCAGCTATTACAGAATGTGCCAATGAATCCCCCCTCTTCCATTCACATTTGTAGAAAGTTGAATGACCCCATGGAAAGCAACTTCTGCCAGAAGGAAGAGATCACATCTCTGGAGACTGAGGAGTTAATGAATGGAGGGAGCTGAGTCTGCCAGAGGCAGGCAGAGCAAAGACTGGTGCTGGTTTTTTATTTAAGAAAAAAAGGCACAAACAACCAATTAGCAAAGTCTTAATGCAATCAGAGCAGCTGGAGTTGCTCAGTATGTCCAATTCTGAAATTTCTGCAGGACAGATCCCTGATCTGTATTGTGTAGCATTACACATTTTTCCACTCCTTTGTTTAAAATGCAGCAAGAGCATAATGGGAGACAAAGTGATAAAGCTGACTACAATAACTGTCCTGCACTGGTTTTCGTCCATCTTTTCCCATGCACTTCTAGACCTCTAGTAATGACCATTTATTCTGTTTTAAGCTTAAGTAACAACAGATTTCCAAAAGCGGTGGTGGGGGAAAGTCATTGCTGGAACTGCAGTCAGCTCTTAAGCCTACATTGTCATGGGTGGATGGGGTTCTGGTAGTGAAGCTGTAGAAGAGGACTATTGGGCCCTATGACCACTTTGTGGGGAAATGAAGTGAAGAGAAAAGATGGAAGGAGCAAATATTTTTCTTCTGGTGCATGAATGGAGTCAAGAATATTGAACCCTTTGTGTCTACAGAATAGTTCCTGGAGGTGTAGAATGGTTAAACAAATTATTGCACCATAAGAAATGTTGATTTCAGAGAAACCCAGAAATACTTGTATAAACTGGAGCTGAGTGGAGTGAATGGAACCAGGAGAACAATTTATACAATGACAATATTGTAAAGAGTCCTTTGAAAAACTTAAGAATTCTGATTGATGAAATTTAAAAAGTCTGATTCCAGAGGACCAAAAAGGAAGCATATTAAGAGGTGAAGAACTTAAGAGGCAGAATAACACATTTATTTTTGGTTATAGCCAACAGGGAAATTTCTTTTGCTTAACTATATGGATTTGTCACAGGGTTTTTCTTTCTCTCTCTCTCTTTCTTTTTTAAAATAAGGGTTAGAGGGGAAAAATAGATGTTTGGTAAATTAAAAATTGGAAAAAAATAAATTAAAAAGAGAAGAGGGCAAGGAACCGAAGTGAAAGTGTGAGGTGAAGAATTTACTATGAGTTGGAAGTCCCACGCTGCAGTCCTAGTCTCTCCACTCATCTGTGTGACTTTGATCAATTCAATCAACATCTCTGAATTCTAATTTCCTCATCTGTAAAATGGGGGCATTATCTGCTACTCCTGCCTCACTGTGGGAAAGTTTGTTTTTGTTTTGCTATTCTTAGCCCTGCAATGATTTTCCTAATATGTAAACAATCCTTCCTTTAGGAAAGGCAGCATAGGAAACTTTGCATGAAATAATCGAGGGATTTGCAAACCTTTCGAGACTATCTCCTTCTCAATCTAAACATTCTACCAACCTGCTGTTTGCGATGTAAATTCTCAGCATTAGCCAGCTAAAGTTGAGAAGGCTATAGTTATGATAGTAATGCCTTATTTGGAAGGTGGATTATCAGGTATTAATATCTTAACACAGATCAGATGTTTAGCTCTAGCAGAGAACAGGATACTAGAGAAGTGGGGAAATAGGACTAACAGGTTTTAATGAGTTGGTGAAGTAAGAGAGAAGTCTCTGGAGCATGAAAACAGGCAGGTTTGTGTGGTAGAGTGCCAGAAAGAGGATGAGAGGTGTGTGAAAAAATATTTTCCAACTTCACAATTTTGTTTAGTGAATTGGAGATTTTTCTTCCAGGGATTAAGCGAAGGGCGAATCAGGAACTGAAGCCAGAAAGAGAATTGAATCCAATAGTCCATTAAAAAAATCATGTTAAATCCTCTTGCTGCACAGCCTTTGCATGGGAATAGTGGTAGGCTGGCTTCATATTCTATTGGAGAAATACAGATCATAGCTTCTGACATACGGAAGAAAGTAAATGTCCTACAAATAGTATTTTTTTTTTAAATGTTAGATTCTGTATCTTCCTGGGAACCTGTGCCTTCCACTAGTCTTGGTTTGCAGCCTGAGGTTACCATTAATCACAGGAGCAATGACCTAAGCTTGGGAGCAGAAAAAGGCTGTGAATCTGAGCATTCAAATCCCTGTATTCATTCTATCATTTTTTCATTTTGCTGATGGCTAAAAACCCTGGCTGTAAGCATGTCCTTGCATGTTAGAAGAGGGATTCACCATATGATGCTTTCCATTACATAACCTGACTTTGTTACACCCCACATTGTCTCCATTTATCGCAAGGGATGTTGACAAATGTGCAAGACAAAATTAATTTCAATTAATTTGAAAATTAAAACATGGCCCTGGGGTGGGGGGAGAGGAGAAGCAGAGGACTCAGGAAAGGCATGTGTCATACCAAATAGGGAGAGAATAGGGGACTTCAATTTACACATTATTGGAAATTATTGTTATAAATTGAACAATAGAATTTATGGTATTCTGTCTTTCCGATAGCTCCAATAAGGTAAAGGGGAAAATAGTAGCTCCATAAGAGTACAATACATAATAAAGCTATCTATATTTGATCTCCCACCTATGACTTTCTGGTCATATTTTGCAGTGTTTTCCTTCATGACCTTTATGTTTGTTTATTTATTTCATCAGAGCATAGTACAGTGCCTTGGACATGGCAGGTCCTTAACAAATATTTGTTGAAATGAACTGCCTTATCTCCTTCTAAGCAGTATGGTACAGGGAAAGAACACTGGATGGGGAATCAGAATTGACTTGGACTCCTCGAACTACCACTGCTTGGTGAAACTTTGGGTAAGTTAATAAAACTTCTCTAAACCTCGTCTATAAAATGGGGTATAATACCTGTCCTTCTTCCTTTAAGATTAGGAGAGAATGTAAGCAAAAATGTTATGTAAGCTGTAAAATCTTATTGGAAAATATTAAATGATGTACAGAACAATAGGTAGGAGTGTTTGCCTCTTTTCTTCTCCATTTTTCTATTTACTTCATTTATAAACCATGTTCCATAGTAATTTGTTATTTCCTTTTCTCTTATTTTGCTCAGTTGTATGTTGTTATGCTTATTTCACACTGTTCAGGTTTCCTTCCACTAACTTACATTTAATCATCCAGTAAACATTTATGAAGCACAAATTGTATGTCAAGCACTGTGCTAAACACTGTGGATGCAAAGTAAAGCAATCAACAATCTTTGCCTTCAAGGAGCTTACAGTCACTCCGTGGGGGAAAAACATGCAAACAAATATTTACAAATAAGCTGTATACAGGATAAATTGGAAATAATCAACACAGAGACATCATTAGCATTAAGGGGGGTCAGGAAAGGCTTTTTGTAGTTGAAACTTGAAGGAAATTGGGGACAGAGTTGAGAAGGGAGGGTATTTCAGGCATGGGGGATGATAATGAAATGTCTATAGTCAGGAAGCTGTCTTTTGTGAGGAAAAGCAAGAAATCTGTGTCATGAGATTGTAGAATATGTGGTATGAGAAGACAAGAAAGGTGGTAGTGGGGGGCAGGTTATGAAGGACTTTCAAAGCTAACCAGAGGTGAGAAGGAGTTTTTGAGTAGGAGATGACATGGTTAAATCTGGGCTTTAGAAAAATCAGACAGTTGAATGAAGAATGAACTAGGGTGAGGAGAGACTTGGGTCGTCAGACCAACCAGCAGGCTATTGTAATAGTTTAGGAGTAGCTTGGTGAGGGCATGCACCAGTGTGGCAGCAGTCTCAGAAAAGAAAAGGGATCAGACTTCCGGTTAAGATGGCGGAGAGGAGGCTCACAGTTGCATAAGCTCCGCGCTTTCTCTCACTATCCACTTCATTACAAGCCTCTGAATCAATGCTTGACTGAAAAAAACCCACAAATAGTTACCAAGAGAAGCCATCCTTGAGATCCGCCAAGAAAGGTCTGTCTTTACTGGAGGGCTGGGGCGGTTTTAGATCGGGCGCAGGCTGAGGGCAGCGGCAGTGAGAGCACGGGAGCAGAGCTGAGAGGGGGTGGGGAGTGATCGTAGCCGTCTCTGCGGGGAGAGCTTCGCTACAGGTTTGGAACCTGCAGCAAGTCAACAGCCCAGCAGAGAAGCTAAAAACACCGGGGCTGAAGAACACAACCCCAAACAGCTGGAGTCTCTCAGGACCTGGCCCCCCCCCTTCCCCCCCCTCAGTGACTCAGCACGCTTTGGGATCTCAGAGCGCAGGCGCAGCACAGTCCTGCTAGTGCCTCACTACTGCCACCTGCAGTCTGTAGAGGAAGCTCGATAACACACCCAGCCCCCCCCCCAAAGAAAGACTCCAGTTTTTTCTGTTTTTCTTTGGTAGTTTATCTCTGATTAATAGACAGAATGAGCAAGAAGCTGAAGAGGACTTTAACCCTTGACAGCTTCTATACAGATAGAGAGCAGACTCTAAATCCTGAGGAGACTAAAAACAGGCAGTCCCCAGGTGATTCCCCAAAGGAGGAAATCATCTGTTCCTCAGCACAGATGAACCTCATAGAAGTGATTAAAAAGGCTCTCACAAGGGAGCTAGAAGAAAAATGGGAAAAGAGTCTGGAGAAAGTTAAAGAGAGAGTGGATAAAGAAGTAAAATCCTTGAAAAATAGGATTAGTGAACTGGAAACAGAAAACAGCTCTCTAAAAAACAAAATTGGCGAAATGGAAAAAAATTCCACAGAACAAAAGAACTCAATTGGACAATTAGAGAAAGATTTTAAAAAAGTGAGTGAAGAGAATACTTCACTGAAAATCAGAATTGAACAAGTGGAATTGAATGACTCGAGGAGACAAGAAGAATCAGTCAAGCAAATCCAAAAAAATCAAACAATGGAGAAAAATGTGAAATACCTTCTGGGGAAGACAACAGACCTGGAAAACAGATCCAGGAGAGACAATCTGAGAATCATTGGACTCCCAGAAAAACATGATGAAAAAAAAGCCTGGACACTGTCTTCCAGGAAATCATCAAAGAGAACTGCCCAGAAGTCATAGGAACAGAGGAAAAAATAAACATTGAAAGGATTCATCGATCACCCACTGAAAGGGATCCTAAAATCAAAACACCAAGGAATATAGTGGCCAAATGCCAGAACCCTCAGGTGAAAGAAAAAATATTGCAAGCGGCTAGAAAAACCCAATTCAAGTATCAAGGAGCCACAATAAGGATCACCCAGGATCTGGCAGCATCCACATTAAAAGATCGAAGGGCCTGGAATATGATATTCCGAAAGGCTAAGGAACTTGGTATGCAACCAAAAATAACTTACCCAGCGAGAATGAGCATCTTTTTCCAGGGAAGAAGATGGACATTCAACGAAGTAAGCGAATTTCATCTATTTCTGATGAAAAAACCAGAACTTAACAAAAAGTTTGATCTACAAATATAGAACTCAAGAGAAATCTAAAAAGGTAAAGATTAATCTTGGGAACTATATTTTGACTATATAGATGTATAAAGAATACATGTATACCTTGTTCTAGAAATTGATGTGGAAAGGACATTGTACCAGAAAAAGGGTAAAGTGGGGGTAGTACATCTCATGAAGAGGCATAGGAAACCTATTATATCTGAGAGAAAGAATGGAGGGGGATGAATATAGTGGGTATCTTACTGCCTTCAGAATTGGCTTTAAGTGAAAAATCTTAAGACATATTCAATCTATGGTGAAACTTCTCCCATCTCATTGAAAAGTGAGAAGGGAAAAGTGGAAAGGGAAGGAATAAGCTAAGCGGAAGGGAATACGGGAACTGGGAGGGAAAGGGGTAAGATAGGGGGAGGAACTCTAAGGCGGGGGGAGGGACACTAAAAAGGGAGGGCTGTGAGAAGCAAGGGGTGCTCACAAGCTTAATACTTGGAAGGGGGGGAAAGGGGAAAGAAGGGAGGAAAGCATAAACCGGGGTTAACAAGATGGCAAGTAATACAGAATTGGTCATTCTAACCATAAACGTGAACGGGGTAAACTCCCCCATAAAGAGGAAGCGGTTAGCAGAATGGATTAAAAGCCAGAATCCTACAATATGTTGTTTACAGGAAACACACCTGAAGCGGGGAGATACATGCAGGTTAAAGGTAAAAGGTTGGAGCAAAATCTACTATGCTTCAGGTGAAGTCAAAAAAGCAGGGGTAGCCATCCTGATCTCAGATCAAGCTAAAGCAAAAATTGACCTAATTAAAAGAGATAAGGAAGGACACTATATCTTGCTAAAGGGTAGCATGGATAATGAAGCACTATCTATATTAAACATATATGCACCAAGTGGGGTAGCATCTAAATTCTTAAAAGAGAAACTAAGAGAGCTGCAAGAAGAAATAGACAGTAAAACTATAATAGTGGGAGATCTTAACCTTGCACTCTCAGAATTAGATAAATCAAACCAGAAAATAAATAAGAAAGAAGTCAAAGAGGTAAACAGAATACTAGAAAAGCTAGATATGATAGATCTCTGGAGAAAATGTAATGGAGACAGAAAGGAATACACTTTCTTTTCAGCAGTTCATGGAACCTATACAAAAATTGACCATATATTAGGACATAAAAACCTCAAACTCAAATGTAGTAAGGCAGAAATAGTAAATGCATCCTTTTCAGACCACGATGCAATGAAAATTACATTCAACAAAAAAGCAGGGGGAAGTAGACCAAAAAATAATTGGAAACTAAATAATCTCATACTAAAGAATGATTGGGTAAAACAGCAAATCATAGACATAATTAATAACTTCACCCAAGAAAACGATAATAATGAGACATCATACCAAAATGTATGGGATGCAGCCAAAGCGGTAATAAGGGGAAATTTCATATCTCTAGAGGCCTATTTGTATAAAATAGAGAAAGAGAAGGTCAATGAATTGGGTTTGCAATTAAAAATGCTAGAAAAGGAACAAATTAAAAACCCCCAGTCAAACACTAAACTTGAAATTCTAAAAGTAAAAGGTGAGATCAATAAAATTGAAAGTAAAAAAACTATTGAATTGATTAATAAAACTAAGAGTTGGTTCTATGAAAAAACCAACAAAATAGACAAACCCTTAGTAAATCTGATTAAAAAAAGGAAAGAGGAAAATCAAATTGTTAGTCTTAAAAATGAAAAGGGAGAACTCACTACTAACGAAGAGGAAATTAGAGCAATAATTAGGAGTTACTTTGCCCAACTTTATGCCAATAAATTCGACAACTTAAATGAAATAGAAAAATACCTCCAAAAATACAGCTTGCCCAAACTAACAGAGGAAGAAGTAAATATCCTAAACAGTCCCATCTCAGAAAAAGAAATAGAACAAACTATCAATCAACTCCCTAAGAAAAAATCCCCAGGACCAGATGGATTTACATGTGAATTCTACCAAACATTTAAAGAACAATTAACTCCAATGTTATATAAACTATTTGAAAAAATAGGGATTGAAGGAGTCCTACCAAACTCCTTTTATGACACAGATATGGTACTGATACCTAAACCAGGTAGGCTGAAAACAGAGAAAGAAAATTATAGACCAATCTCCCTAATGAATATTGATGCTAAAATCTTAAATAAAATATTAGCAAAAAGATTACAGAAAATTGTCACCAGGATAATACACTATGACCAAGTAGGATTTATACCAGGAATGCAGGGCTGGTTCAATATTAGGAAAACTATTAACATAATTGACTATATCAATAACCAAACAAACAAAAACCACATGATCATCTCAATAGATGCAGAAAAAGCATTTGATAAAATCCAACATCCATTCCTAATAAAAACACTTGAGAGCATAGGAATAAATGGACTTTTCCTTAAAATAGTCAGGAGCATATATTTAAAACCATCAGTAAGCATCATATGCAATGGGGAAAAACTGGAACCTTTCCCAGTAAGATCTGGAGTGAAGCAAGGTTGCCCACTATCACCATTATTATTTAATATCGTATTAGAAACACTAGCCTCGGCAATAAGAGTCGAGAAAGATATAAAAGGAATTAGAGTAGGCAATGAGGAAACCAAACTATCACTCTTTGCAGATGATATGATGGTATACCTAGAGAACCCCAGAGATTCTACCAAAAAGCTATTGGAAATAATTCATAATTTTAGCAAAGTAGCTGGCTACAAAATAAATCCCCATAAATCCTCAGCATTTTTATACATCACCAACAAAACCCAACAGCAAGAGATACAAAGAGAAATTCCATTCAGAATAACTGTTGATACCATAAAATATTTGGGAATCTATCTACCAAAGGAAAGTCAGGAATTATATGAGCAAAATTATAAAAAAGTCTCCACACAAATAAAGTCAGACTTAAATAATTGGAAAAATATTAAGTGCTCTTGGATCGGCCGAGCGAACATAATAAAGATGACAATACTCCCTAAACTAATCTATTTATTTAGTGCTATACCAATCAGACTTCCAAGAAAATATTTTATTGATCTAGAAAAAATAACAACAAAATTCATATGGAACAATAAAAAGTCGAGAATCTCAAGGGAATTAATGAAAAAAAAATCAAATGAAGGTGGCCTAGCTGTACCTGATCTAAAATTATATTATAAAGCAGCAGTCACCAAAACCATTTGGTATTGGCTAAGAAATAGATTAGTGGATCAGTGGAAAAGGCTAGGCTCACAAGACAGAATAGTCAACTATAGCAATCTAGTGTTTGACAAACCCAAAGCCCCTAACTTCTGGGAAAAGAATTCAATATTTGATAAAAACTGCTGGGATAATTGGAAATTAGTATGGCAGAAATTAGGCATGGACCCACACTTAACACCATATACCAAGATAAGATCAAAATGGGTCTATGACCTAGGCATAAAGAACGAGACTATAAATAAATTAGAGGAACATAGAATAGTTTATCTCTCAGACTTGTGGAGGAGAAAGAAATTTGTGACCAAAGATGAACTAGAGACCATTACTGACCACAGAATAGAAAATTTCGATTACATCAAATTAAAAAGCCTTTGTACAAATAAAACTAATGCAAACAAGATTAGAAGGGAAGGAACAAACTGGGAAAACATTTTCACAGTTAAAGGTTCTGATAAAGGCCTCATTTCCAAAATATATAGAGAACTGACTCAAATTTATAAGAAATCAAGCCATTCTCCAATTGATAAATGGTCAAAGGATATGAACAGACAATTTTCAGAGGATGAGATTGAAACTATTACCACTCATATGAAAGAGTGTTCCAAATCATTATTGATCAGAGAAATGCAAATTAAGACAACTCTGAGATACCACTACACACCTGTCAGATTGGCTAAGATGACAGGAAAAAATAATGATGAATGTTGGAGGGGATGCGGGAAAACTGGGACACTAATGCATTGTTGGTGGAGTTGTGAACGAATCCAACCATTCTGGAGAGCAATCTGGAATTATGCCCAAAAAATTATCAAAATGTGCATATCCTTTGATCCAGCAGTGTTTCTATTGGGCTTATATCCCAAAGAAATACTAAAGAAGGGAAAGGGACCTGTATGTGCCAAAATGTTTGTAGCAGCCCTGTTTGTAGTGGCTAGAAACTGGAAAATGAATGGATGCCCATCAATTGGAGAATGGCTGGGTAAATTGTGGTATATGAATGTTATGGAATATTATTGTTCTGTAAGAAATGACCAGCAGGATGAATACAGAGAGGCTTGGAGAGACCTACATGAACTGATGCTAAGTGAAATGAGCAGAACCAGGAGATCATTATACACTTCGACAACGATATTGTATGAGGACATATTTTGATGGAAGTGGATTTCTTTGACAAAGAGACCTGAGTTTCAATTGATAAATGACGGACAAAAGCAGCTACACCCAAAGAAAGAACACTGGGAAACGAATGTGAACTATCTGCATTTTTGTTTCTCTTCCCGGATTATTTATACCTTCTGAATCCAATTCTCCCTACGCAACAAGAGAACTGTTCGGTTCTGCAAACATATATTGTATCTAGGATATACTGCAACATATCCAACATATAAAGGACTGCTTGCCATCTAGGGAGGGGGTGGAGGGAGGGAGGGGAAAAAAAAATCGGAACAGAAATGAGTGTAAATATAATGTAATTATTAAATAAAAAAATTAAAAAAAAAAAAAAAAAAAAAAAAAAAAAAAAAAGAAAAGGGATCATATTCTAGAGATGTTACCAAGGTAAAACTGACAGGACTTGGCAGTAGGTTGGATATGGATATAATGAGGAGTCAAGGATGAAACGTATGTTGTGGAGAATAAAAGGCTGCTCTTATTCAATGATTACAAATTCTTTGCCTATTTAGCACTTATTACTACCTGTACAAAGATAAAAATCTAGTCCCCATGAATGTCAGCTAACATCTCTCCCTACTTATACTCTCTAATTATGAGAAATTTAATGCTCAGAAAGACATTTTTAATTATGTAGAATAACCACCCAAGGACACTAAGAAAGAAAAGAAAAAATCAGAAAAGAACCAAAAATAGCATTATAATAGAATGGTTGATTTTGTGATTATGAAGTTTTTGAGTTGGAAAGGACCTCAGAGGTCACCTAATCCAGGTGGGGGTGAATACACATGCACACACACACACACACACACACACACACACAATGTACACACATCCCTCTCAAAATATAACTATATCTGTGCTTAACTGCTTGCTTGAGGAATGTAGTGGGAACAAAAGGGATAAAATAAAGTAAAAAGTACATAGCAGAGAAAAAAAAGAATAATCTACAAAGAAGCAAGGAAATGAGGGACATTCATGAATCTATAACCTCTTCTATTATTATATATGCTTTCTTGAAATGGAAATTTACTGTTATATATTTTGAATCTTAACCTAATGTTCTGCTGGCCACATGACAATGTATCTTGTTAGTTAACAGATGACTTCTAAATCTATATCTTAAGATTTATCTGCTCTCCCCCCATATCAAGCTCCACATAAACACACACAATGCAATAAAATGTAATACAATACCCAATTATTCAGCATATATAGCACATATTGTGCACATGGAAGGGAGGGGAGAGCAGATAGATAAGATTGTCTTGGATCACTGAACTGCTGAGAAGAACCAAGCCTGTCATAATTGATCACTGCACAAACCCACTATTATTGTGTACAGTGTATTCCTGGTTCTACTTATTTCACTCAGCATCAGTTTCTATAAATATTTTTGTATCTTTTTAAAAAATGAGACAATATTTATTGCATACCACTGGTAAACCCAAGAAGAATACTTAATACAGGAGATTTTAATGTGTGCAGCATGTTTTAAATTGGTCAAAATGAATATTCCTGTTATTTAGTATGGCTAAAGAATGGACATTCTCAATTATTCATTATCTGAATGTAGTGAAATTGTCTTCGACAAGTAATCTTTGTATGTGAAGAGTCATCCAGGTCTTTCTAAAATCAGTTTGTTCATTGCTTTTTTTAGAACAAAAACATGCCATTATCTTCATGTACCACAGCTTGTTCATCATTCCCGAAGTGATAACTTCCACTCCTTTTCCAATTTTTTGCTACCACAAAAAGAGCCACTACAAACATTCATGCACATGAGAGTTCTTTCCCCTCCTTTATGATTTTTTGGGGATCTAGACCCAGTCATGGCACAGTTTGATAGTTCTTTTGTCTTCTACTTCTTATGTTGAGAAGAGTGTTGGCTATAGATTGTGATTCCAAATAAGAAGCTGACAATCAGATGATTTCAGAGTTTGAGAAAAAAGCATTCAAACAACACTCATGAATCCCACCTCCTTTCTAAGAAATTTCTTAATTGGCCTGGGGACCCAAAGGACCAGAATCCTTGGAATTGGTCAGGATTTTCAGGCCTGTGAGGTTGGGTTCCTGATCCCTCAGCAACGAGTTCACCTGCCTGTCTTCATTGTAAATATACTGCACTTTCATATTAGAAAGCCTTACAATATTGAAGCCTTGAGGACTTTGCTGGGGAAAAGATATAACTGATGGTGATGTCTCTTTGAATGAATAATCTCAGATTGCTGCTCTTATCCCTCTCCTGTACCTTCCCCTTACCAAAGTGCATAGAAACACAAATGATTAAAAGATGAATCTGGCTTTGAGCTTGGGAAGGAAGCATTCTGACTGCAATGAGGTGCTCACTTTCATTCATGTTGTCTGTCTATTCATCTGCTCCTTCCAGACTTGGCAGAGGATGACTCATTGTCTTATTCCCCCTAACCATGTGTGTTTTGACTTTAAATTCAGCTGTCTGACGCCAAGCAGTGCTTAAGTCATGGCAGTTTGAGCCAGCAGTCTCCCTAAAGAAACCTGAACATATCTAGATTGGAGAATCTGAGCACTTATGCAGAGTTGCTATAGATTTGCCTTTTCCTTTCTAATTGAAGGTAGGTTAGTGATAGCAGGGCTGCTGAAAGCATCCAACCTAGAACAGAGAAAATCAATTCTTATCACATCAGCAAAAAATGGCATTATTTTTTATGTTGGCTACAATTTTTAAACTGAGATATGGTAGACCCTTTTTAAATGACTCTCCAGGGAAAAGAAATTAAATAATGATAATAAAGATGCTCTACATTCTTTTGAGTCCTTTATACTTTTCAAAGCCTTTACTACCTACTCTCTCATAAAATTCTCCTAAGAATATATGATAGTTTGGGGCAAACAGAGCTGTAACTATATATGGGTCACCAAATCACTGACCGGGGGTGACAGATTTAAATGATGTTGGAATTAGAAGGTGCTGATAGCAGTGTAAAAATAATAAAGCTTTTACTTAACAGGTAATTAGCAAGATATATAAGTTTAGAAAGTCAGTTAGTCAGATACTTATCACTTATTAAGTCTACTAGGTTCTATGCTAAATTCTGCAGATACAAGGAGAGACATAAACAGTTCTTACCCTCAGGGAACTCACAAAGGAGAGAAAACATGTATAGAAATATGTACATATATATACAACGGGGCAGATGAAAGATAATCTCAGAGGGAATTCAGTAGCATTAAAGGACACCAAAGAAAGCATATTATAGCAAGTGAATTTTGAGCTGAGACTTGAAGGAAGTCAAGGAAATTGAGAGGTGGAAGTGAAGAGAGAGGACATTCTAGACCTATAGAAAGCAGGTGAGAATGGGCAGGCAGGAGATGGAGTGTATACTGTGAGGAGAAGCCAGGAGGCCTGTGTTACTGAATTGTAGAAGGGGGCAGGGAAAAGAACAAGCATCTATTAAGCCATTAGTATGTGCCAGGTAATATTCTAAGTGTTTTATAAATATTTCATTTAATCCTAGAGTATGAGGAAGTAAGAAATTATAACAAGAAGATGGATAAAGAAGGGCTTTAAAACCTGAATAAGATACATATATTTGATCCTGAGGGTATTAGAGAGTTCCCTTATTTAATGTGGGAATGACAGGGTCAGATTTGAAATACAGGAATATTGTTTTGGTATCTGAGGAGAGATAGATCGGAGTGAAGCTACTTGAGGAAGGAAGACTAACAAGAAAGTCATTATAATATTTAAAGGTGAAATAATGATGGCCTGAATGCTGCCAAGTAGTGTAGCAATATCCAAGTTTGCAACACTTTGCAAACATAGAATTGTCAAGCCTGGGTAATACATAAGACATGGAGGGATGAGAGAATAAATAAGATATTATATGGGACAAACTCCTTCCTTTTTTTGCTCACCCCCAATTAAAGTCATATTCAAGCATATGCATTTCTACTTAAAACTCTGAGGATAAATAACAGTTGCCCATTTTACACATGATCAATCAAGTCATAACCATATAGCTAGTAAGAGGCGAAATGAAATTTAGTTTTTATATTTTATATTTAGTTTTTATATTATACTGCCTTCTAGAGTCTTGAGGAAATTGGAACCAAGGGATCGAGATTTGAAACACCAGCTTCCAAACATAACCTGTGTTTCTTTAGCAATTTGTTTAACTATAAAAACCTCATTGTCCTCAGATATGGTGTCATTGATGACTTATGAAAAATTAGGGAGGTGGAATAGAGGGTCTCAAAGGTCTCACCTATGATATTAGAATTTTGAGATGATGCACTTAGGAATTTCTATAGATAACAAGGGAGTCTGATGATCTAAGTGAAGGTTTAAGATGGGAGTTGCAGATTTCAGTTATTTTCACATAGGTCTGAACTATCTGATCTATAAAGTCCCTGAAGGAATGAATATTTTCTTGGCCCAATGAATCCACAGTAAAATTTTAAAAAATCCTTATTTATCAATAGTCCAATGGATCTGTGATTACTTTTTATTTATAACGCTTCATTTATAACTCTTATTTTATGTAATTCTTGTCTGAATTCAAGATATAGATCTACTGACATCCATTGCCTCTCCTGCCACATTGCTATACTCACAGTGTCTAGGCAGACTTCAATTACTCTAGTATTACACATGCTATCACTCCAGTTACTTTCAATAGTTCCTCCACTTTCTGATGGCCTGATCTCCCATCCTCCAGTTATGAACAATTACTCTGTTTTACAACCAGTTTTACAATGGGAGTTGGGAAGGAACTATTCCCACAGAACTGACTATACTTATGGTTCTATGCAGCATCTCAAATTGCATCTCAAGACATCAAACCTATGGTGGGAAACCTCTTTTGCCTTGAGCTGGACCCTAGAAAATTTCATGCAGTTCATTACTGGTACTCATACTTGTAGCCTTTCTAGACTGGGAGGAACCAAGATAATTTAGTTTCTGTTAGTATGACTTTCAAGAAACTAGGATCATTTCTATGCTATGACAAAGCAATTGGAGTAGGGCTTTAATTGGGGGAAAAAGTATTTTCTAAATATCAACTCTAATTATTATTTCTATAATATTGTGTAAATAGGGATTTTTCAATATATCCTATTAAACAAAGTCTCTCTCTCTCTCTCTCTCTCTTTCTCTCTCTCTCTCTCTCTCTATATATATATATATATCTCCAATATTCTTTGAGATTAAGTGGACAATTTTTATAGAGAAATTTTTGAACATAGGAAAGAAGAAAAAGCATAATAATTTCTAAGTAACTGTGGCATGGGCAGCTAGATGGCACAGTAATTGGGCACTGGATCCTGAGTTAGGAAGACTCATCTTCATGTGTTCAAATCCTGCCTTAAACACTAACTAGCTGTGTGATACTGGGCAAGTCACTTAACTCTATTTGCTTCAATTCAGTGAGAAGAAAATGATAAACCAATCCAGTATTTTTGCCAAGAAAATCCCAAATGAGTTCATGAAAAATTAGACAGACTGAAATGACTGAACAACAACAAACTATGGCATCTAGAAAATGAACTTTTAAGCATTGGGAGGCAATAGAAGATATATAAAACAGCCAATTCCTGCAATAATTTGTTATGTGTGATTGCTCCTCGAAGGATGGAGGCAAAAAATCAATTTACTGAAGTAGTGAGATAAAGTCCAGTTTTGTTTGTAAGCAATCCTAACCTTTAGTAACCCCAATTATTCAAGGTGGGAAAAGAATGAATTACCCTTTCACTGACTTTATGATTAAAAGGAAGAAATGACTATTCAAATTCAAACTCTCCATGGGTAGCAAACTTTCTATTTATTTCAACTTCAAGTTCAACTTTAAACTAAATTATCTTGGTTCCTCCCAGTCTAGAAAGGCTACAAGTATGGGTGCCAGTAATAAACTGCATGAACCTTTCTACAATCCAGCCTAAAGTAAAAGAGGTTTCCCACCATAGGTTTGATGTCTTGAGATGCAATTTGAGATGTTGCACAGAGCCATAAGTATAGTCAGTTCTATAGGAATAGTTCCTCCCCAACTCCCATTGTAAAACTGGTTGTAAAACAGAGTAATTGTTCATGACTGGAGGGTGGGAGATCAGGCCATCAGGAAGTATTTGGAGTGATGGCATGAGGAATACTAGAGTAATTAGAAGCATATGTACACACACACACACACACACACACACATACACACACATACATCTATAATTATCTAGTTTACAAAAAGCATTATAATGACCTAGTGAACAGGTAGTTATAAGTATTATTATTCCCATTTTATAGATAGGGATATTGAAGATTAGAAAGCTTAAATGACTGACCTAATATTCTGTGCTATCAGCATTTAGCATAGTGCCTGGCACATAATAGGCACTTAATAAACATTTATTGAATTGAATATCATCTCATCTTTTATGTATCATTTTACTGTTTACAAAATGCTTCTTTCCCCCAAACCCTGTGGGGATAGACAACTAGGTATCACTATTTTTACTTTACAGAGTAAGAGATTCAAGTTCAGAGATGTGTGTATATATATATATATATATATATATATATAATCATTTGCCTAGGAAATGCCTAGGATTCCAAACCAAAGTCTTTTGACCACTATGTTCCATATTCTTTTCAAGATAATTCTTGCATCCTATGGACCAATTGGACATGTCAAGGATGCCATAGTAATAGGGGAATAGGGAAGGGAATAAACATTTATACAGTAACAATGATGCACTAGGCACTGTGATGGGTGGTTTAAAAAACCAAATATTTCATTTTATCTTATGACAAATATGATCTCATTTGATAGTCATACTTCTATTAATGTTCAATTAGTCATCTAACATCTCTAAATATTTCAGTTACTACTTATCATTCACTCTTCCCAGACAAAATCCTCTGAAGTTTATTTTAGACATCTTCCCACCTCATTTTCCAAAATCCCTTTCTCTACTCTTATTAAGTGCCAATGTTTTGTTCCTTAGATGCCCAAAGAACTCCAATCTCATTCTCATGTTATCCCTCTGGCATCCTGTTCACGTTTCTGTAGGTAACGATACCTTGATTCCTTTTCCCACATGGTATTTAAACTTAGCTGCAAGGATTGTGCCTGATATACTGATAGCAACCAATGTTCATTCATATGGCATAACCTTAATATTATATCCAAAGTATCTCTCTCCCCCTTCCCATGTCCTGTCACTTGCTGGATTGTTATAGATCCAATAACAGAATTTTGGACTGTTATTGACCAGGATTGCATGCTATATTCTTATTGTATACCTATTTTTCTCTCTTGCACTTGTTTGGTTACCCATCCTCTCTTATCCCAGTGTACTAGTTTTGGTGCTTTACACCAGCTTTTGTCTTAGAACAGTGACCCAAGATGAAGTTGTTTTGTTTTTGTTTCTGAGAGAATAGAACTTTTATACAAAATCCTATGTGTTCATTTATGATATATCCAGTATTTCCTCATTAGCAGGTCTGTATAAATCTTTGATGATAAAATTTTCCTCTGCAGGAAAATGTTTGAAATGTCAACTATCCTGAAATTATCTCTTAACCTAAGTTTTGGAATAAAATGAATGGAGTTAACTACTCTCTGTTATACAACTCCTACCCTCTAGATAGCATTGTATTTATTTTAACCAGAGTACTAAATGAGAGGGAGAATAAGTTCTTTTGAAGAGTCAAATAATGAGTCAATGGAAGCCCCAGAGATTGATGTTAAACTTTTACTTTAATAAATGATACTTTTTAGTTTCTTTAAGTTTTGTTTTAAAGTGGAGAATGGTATTATCAAATGTCAGGGAGAATGGACAACACATTTACCCTGAAGTACATAGTGCTTTGATTATAGTCAGAGACCAAAGATTTTTTCAAAAAATTGAATTTAAAGAAGGAAAGTTTAATATAGTGGCAAAAAATAATGAACCAGTAATTAAGAGATCTAGGAATGACTTCTGGCTCTACAACTAATTTGCTTTGTGACCTTGGGTAAATTACTGCTTTACTCTGAATTCTAGTTTTCTCCTTTATTAAGGTATTGAACTCACTATTTATATGGTCCTTTTCAAGCTAAAAAAATTTTTCATCATTCTATAAAAAAAGCCCCACTAGTTATACTAAAAATTCAATTCACATAAATGATTGAGACCGAGAAGTTTGGTTTGTTAGGTAAGGCAAAGTGATTTACTTCAAGAAAGTAGCTAAGCTTTCTTCTCACAAAATACGTCATGCAGAAGATGTCCAATTGTGGAATCATTAGAGTAAGAGAGAGAGACCCTGTTTTTCTCCCTCTCTTAGTACCCATGTAATACTATGAATCCAAAGGAATTTCTTTGATAAATGAAGAAAAACCTCTACTTACTTACCTTATATAATTATCAGTTATAGAGCAATGATCTGCATTGGTAGGAGTTTCCTCATTGACAATTCTCTACCAATGAATGGTAAAAAAAAATGTGGTTTGCATTTTAGAACATTTACAACAAGTCCCATCTTCCCTTCTCTCCTCATAATATGGACATCAAAAGCCAAAATGTAAAGATAATATAAAGATAATACTATTTCTAACAAAGTGAAAGCAAATAGAAAACAAGCATAGTATAAGTAATAAAGGTTACTCTTTAAATTTATAAAAAATATGAATGGCAACTCACTAATTCTAGAAAATCATTTTATGAAATAAAAAATGGGGCTCAATTAAATATATAGTCATATACATATATACACATGAATATATATATACAATGCAAATATGTGTGTTTGTACATTAACATATATACAGCTACCTATTTCAATATTAATATGTATATATAATCATTGGATTTCATGTAAATATAAATGCTGATGAAGTAGAATGTGTATAATATATAGTACACACACAAAATATGTACATATGTTGACATATGTATATTGTATGAATAATTTTATACACAAATACATGAATACACACAGGTTTTGGTATCTGTAATTTGATCTGAAAATTTCTGAAAGCTACGTATGCCCCGTGCAGTTTATATTTGGATATGCACAGCACTTGTGTGTCTACTGAACACCATTTATGCAGTATCAGATTTATAGATGCTGGCAAACAGATAAGGCAAGTGGTCTATATTTTGTGTCAAGTGGAATTTATACAAGATTTCTCATCCTTTAGTAACTCTGTCAAAAATAATACCCTTATTTATGTTATTATAGAGACAAGGGAGTGGTGGTTGTAGTGGAGGAGAAGAAAATAGAAAAAAAGGGACAGAAGGAAGAAGAGCTAGGAGAAACAGTGGAAAAGATAGAGAAGAATGAGAAAAGAGATCAGATAAAGGAGGATTATCTGTCTATCCATACATTTATTATTTCTGTGTTCAAAGAAGGGTTTTTCCTCCTTAAAATTCTCAAAACAGAAACAATTTGCTATTATTTTGCTTTCTGTGAATAACAGCTCAGAATAATTAATAAGAAGATAACGAAAAAAATCCACGATGGAATTTGTAAGCTTTTTGTATCAGTGAAAATTGGAATGGAAAAAAGATTTAATTTAGAACTTGGCAGTAGTAGTTTCTTTCATTATATATAGTATGCATACTATTCCTCATTTTCATATTCTTTCAATGTAACTTAAGGCAGATCTTTCCTCTGTCTTCAAGGGTAGTGTAAGAGAACAGCTTTAGTGACAATGAGAGGAAAGGAAGAGGAGATAACTCACATGAGAAGAACTTGGAAAGTTAAAAAAAAAACATTTTCTCCCTAAATCTATTCTCTGTAACAATTTAGGAATATTCAGGAAGAAGGGATGTAGGGAGGAAGGAAATGGTATATGACAAAGGGAGAATGAAAGGCAGGAAAGAGTGTGAAAGTAGAGAAAAAGATGAGAAAGGCAGAAAAAGAACTATCATCTATTTATCCATGATGATGTTCAAGGAAAGAGTGGATTCCTATTTGTTAGTGGTATTGTAGAAGGGATTCTGGCATACAGTGGGAAGTGGGAATGAATGAATTCTAACATCTCTTTTTTACTCTAAAAAGCTATGCTTCTATGAGAAAGATTTGAAAAGGGAGGTGGGGAAGGGGGAGAGTATGGAGGACAGGAAGGAATAAGAGAGTTGAATTTTGCTGGGTTTTATGTAGTGCCTGATTGCTTTCATGTAAATATAAATTCTGATGAGAAAGGTAATGAAGTGGAAGAAAGAAGATTCGAGAGGAAAGAACATGATTAAAGTCAAAGTGACTATACAAATGACAGCAAAATTAAAATCTAAGAGAAACATGATGTGGAAAAATACAGAGAAAAATAGAGCAACAATAGAAAGAATGAAAAAAAATTCAGTTTAATAGAGAAATAGGTTATCTTAATTAATTTGGATTTAAGTTGCAAACAACTGTCTTGAATTTAACAGTGTCAGAGCAGCTATGTGAATAAAAATCATTATTCAGACATAGAACATAATTATTTTGAAATGCTGAAGACTCAAGCTTGCTTTCTGAGTGACTATAATAGCTAGTAATTTAAAGATTTTAGATAGGGATCTCAGATGTTAAGGAACATTTTTAAATGATCCTTTTCATCTCAGTTCTTTGATGAAATGAAGCAGGATTATCTTTGGCTTACGATACTCTGTCCAAAATATATTTTTGATGAACAAAGAAGATTTCTAGGTATATTGCATTTGAATTTTTACTCCAAATAGATTTCATTGAGGAAAAGTAATTATGAAAATGTGGAATATTATTATTAACAAAAACAGCTATTAATAAAGGTCAGTTATTTAATTACAAGTTATTTAACCATCCAAGTGTCTAATATGGATAAGGCACTTTGCTACACTTTGTATTATAACATAGGCATAGAAATAAGACCTGACCACTTATGTTTTAATATATAGAAAATAAATTTTACTCAGAGATGAACGGAAGATCATAATATGTGAAAGTCATGATGACCTATCTAAAAGAAATGAGAAGATGATGATTTCTCATGTGGCAAATCTGTCTTTGGGCACTATTCTGAGAAATCATACTGAGAAGAGGCTGACTATTTTCCCAAGGTTACCATAGTGAGATTGACAAAGTGGGTATCATTAAATTTAAAAAAAAAGTGTGCATAATGTCTTGAAAAAGGGCTAGACCCTACTGTAGGTCAACCAATTTCTAGGAAACTATTCTCCTATGTATCCTGAATGTACTTTCTCAGAACATCTGGGTATTATATAACCCCTGTTATAGCTCATTATCTCCTGTTCATTTTAAAATTGATTTATATGCCCAGGGTCCTTGTTAAAAAGACCCATAACATGAAAAGTGACAGTTATATGTATAGAGATTGTAGGAGAGTGATTTGGTTAGCCTTGCATTCTTTACAAAAAGATTCATTGGAGGGATATTTTATGTAGTGATTTTTTTCTCATATTTAAAATGGCATTCAATTTCCATAAAACATTTAAATACTACATCTATTTAATAAAACCAGGTAAACCTGTAGTTTTACATGATTCACATAAAGTACATAACACTTTTTATGTGTCAGTAGAGAATCAACATCATAAGTAGTAAATTCTTATGCTTTTGTTTGGTTGTATTCATTAATGTGGAATTAGAGAAAGTCTTTTGGAAGTTTGTCTTTACTGAACTATTATTAGTGTATATTAGATTTGAATGGGGGTAATAAGAAGTGTTTCTATTCCCTCTTTCCTTCAATATCAGAATAATCCATAAAGCAGTTTTCTTGTTCACTTATTCCTGATCTGAAGGGACTATTTTTATTTTTTAAAATCTTTTTAAGGAAACTCAAAGTCACTACAACATTTCTTTCTGGAAAATAGATGAGGTAAAATACAAACTCAGATCTATGTTTTTTTAAAAAAATATAAATCATATGAACATGCAGGTAGAGGATTTAAATAGAAACACTAACAAGGAAAGATTAAAAATCATGAAATACAGAGAACTTCAAGTTTATTTGACTAAAAAAAGATTTTTTCCTTGGATGTTCAGTTCAAGATATGAAGGAGTGTATGAATAAATCTTTTGCTTTTATTTTGCAGTGATAGTATGAGGATGACAATACATTTTCTTTGTGTTCAACAAACGAATGTTTGTCTTTAAAACTTTCTAATTCTCACAAAAATCAATCCATAATTAGCTATTGGAAAAGTGATAAAACTGTCATGCAATTAACTGTGGCTGTCTGATAGATTTTTTTTCCTTTATTTTTGCCAAAGGTTGCTGCGCACAACATTGACTTTAAAGGGTTATTGGAGCTTTTTCTGCTTTATATCATGTTGGAAAGAAAACTGCAATTTTCACCCCAAAAAGACAGGTGGCGTAAGCATGCAACAGAATTAGACTTGTTTAAACACACACACACACACACACACACACACACACACACACACACACCTCATAAAATGATTATTTTCTCTAGTGCTCTTTGAAAAGCTCACTTGTGCTTTGGTTGTGTGACTGAGTACAGTGACGTCAGTGTGGCAGTGCAGAGTCAGGTGGTGTTCAGTATAAGCAGAGGGAGCTGTCCGGGTGCTGAAAACAGTCCGTAAACTCCCAGCTGACGGACGGGAAGACCATGGTGTGGATGCACTCGGCCATCTAAAATAACAGGTAAGACTGAGTTTCTATTTTATTTAATGAAAAGTTCTCTGTTTTCCTAGGTTAATATGAAAAGGTTGATTTGGCATATGCATTTCAAAAAGCAATAACTGAATAGCAACCTGCTGCATATTTGACCATTGCAAGGATACTGGTGACATTTTGTGTTGTATATGATTAGGGTATTTAGTCGTTAAGAGTCGAAGTAAATTGGATACCGGGAAGGAATAAGAAGGAATGTGAAAAAGTTAAAGATCTTGATGCAAATGCCCGTATTTCTGTTAAGCTTTTAAATCCTAACATTCTGTAATCTTTGTTTTTAGACAATCGGATAAAATCTTAGAAATGTTATTTATGTATTTAATATGTTAGTTGGCAGGTTTCCTAGGTTACAAATACAGTTTATCAGCATTATCAGAATAGTTTGCTTTTTTGCATTTACCTTACAAGACCTCATAATAAAACAACTATGTAGTCTCCACATTGGGGTTGATATATGCTGAAAAGAACTCTCTTATTGTTTTTCTGATTTTATTCCATAGAGACTAAGATAAAAGTGACAATGTATGCCTAAGTTATCTTTAGTTTTTTAATGTACTATTTCCTTGAGATGCAGGAAATGCTAGAAAAATATTTCTTAATACTAGAAATTCTAGAAAAATATTTCTTAAACTGGGTAAAAAAGCTATATCAAATTGTTGTGGCTATTGTTATGGTTTAATGGATGACTTAAGGATCATTCTATTTGTTGCTCAAGATCTTGGCCAAGACCGTGTTTCTTTTCCTTAGATTCAAGCTGATAGATTGTTCAGTTCAGATGAATAGAAATGCCAGGGAGCAGAAATCTAGGTACCAGGCTAATATCTGTAGAAAGAACATTTTAATTCAAATGCTCTGTGGTATAAAGAAACAAAGGAAGAAGTGTCTTTTGATCAGCTGGATTTGAGATGATTCAATTTGAAAGCAGACATATTTCTTTTAAACTACCACAATGAACTTCTTGCTGCAGTTTTCATTATTTAAAAGGGACATTAAGAGGGAAAGTAGTGTTTTGATTCTTATCCTTACCATCTGACCAAATGGAACCTACAAAAAAGGACTAATGGCTAAGTTGTTAAGTTATGATGTTAAAGATACTGCAGTACTTACCTGAGGGTAAAAACATAAAAACCAAATCAATTGAAACATAATACCCTGAAATGAGCATTTTGAAGGCACAAACACTCAGCTCTAATTTTAAGTATATAGTTTTAAAGGAAATAGAGCTGAATCAGTTTCCATAATGTTGTGAATGGAAACATTTGAAACTGATACCTGATTGAAATTAAGCTTAGAATACTCTGAAAAAGAAATTATAATCTAATTTAGTTTAAACCTGTGGTTTTCTTGGTAAGCTAATGTACTCAAAGATAAGAAAAGCAGTAAATATTTCTATTTAGAAACACTTTATTAAGTGATCATTTTTACTGTAATGAAACAAAAATCTGTAAAGATATAATTTAGACTATTATAACCAAAAAAGGTCATATATTTAGCCTAACAAACAACAAATTGAACAATCTAGGCTAGTCAAGATGAAAGTTGGCTATAGGGTAGTCAGGGTGAAACTTGTCCAGGAAATAGTGACATTTCACAATGTTAGGCACATTCAGCATAAAATTATTCACATGGATATTGTTTGATTGGTTCACCTGTTGCTAAATCAAAAAAAAAATTCCTATCAGAAGAATGTTACATTTTCATAGGATGCCAGGAACAAACAAGGCAATCTTTCTTTATACTTATTTCATATGCAATTAAAACCAAGTATTGCAAAGTATAAAAAGGAAAGATTTCTGTAGTAGTGGCAGTGATAAAAACTAACTTCCTAATTTTCATACAGGTATAAAAAAATTTAGAGATGAATGGAAATATCAAAGATGATATATTCAGTATATCCTCTTTTGTCTATCTAAATTAGGAGAGAAGTAGTGGCTATTTTAAGAATTTTTAACAATATGAGTCATTCAAGAGGATGTTTTTCACAGATCCACACTAAAATAGATAAGAGACATTGGACAAGTTGGTTCTGGATGCTTATAGGGACAGAAATAGGCTAGTTAAGAAAATTCATGCTGCAGCTTGCTCATCTGTGATTATTTACTATGTCCTATTAAAAACTGATGAAATAAATGTAATAAAATGAATAAATGATGATTATGATTAATAATACAATAAGGGCAATGGAGACCCATTTGAATTGGTGTGCACCACAGAAATTTAATATATATTTCACATTTTTATCCTTTAAAAATAAAAAAAAAATAAATTGGTTTAGTTATGATAAGAAAGAATACACATTTTGTAACAAAGCTTTAGTCTTCCAGAAATCATATGTAAGACTTAATACTTGGGTAAGAAGTTATTGTTGGGATGAAAACTGTTTTCAGAAGGGTCTTATTCATAACTGAATTCAGTGTGGATTTTTGGTACTATGTTATAATGGACGATCACATCCAGAAATATTACTGTAGTATTGTTTATACTATACCAGCAAAACTGATTTTTAAAAATGAAAAATCCATTAAACTAATCATCTGGTCAACACAAACTCCAATAGCTGATTAAAATATTTTAAAAATAGCTGATAAAAAAGCTGATTAAAATTCATTTTCAATGAATTGAGTGATTGTTTTGCACAGGTTAGACACAATATGGTGAAATAATCCATAAATTCTACTTTATGATTATTATTATCATTCTCAGTGACCTCTATAATTGTTTCAGTATAAGGATAATGTCAGTTTCTTTGGAACAATGTTATATTTTATCTTTTTGCTTTTAAAGACCCTTAAACTAGAACACCTATGAAGATTGGGGTTGCTCATTTCCAAAGTAAAATGTACACTGTTGTATCTACACTAAAAATGCTTATTACAGTATATTTATTTATTTATTATTTGTTTGTTTGTAATCAAGGACTGAACCTGTGATTTCATTCTTGTAGAGAATATCTCATTAAAAGTTCCCTCTATATTTGCATGTCATCAATTTATTTGTTACTTACACTTTTAAGAGAGTTATTTGAGATTTTGAAAGTTTAATTAAATTGCCCTTGGACAGGTCAAGTGGATGTGTCAGAAACAGGACTTGACAGAGTCCTCAATCCTCTAAATTATGCTGGTTTCCAGTGGTCTTTCTTTATAGTGATAATCACCAGTAAAATATCTCTAAAGCTTGATGAATTTATCTTGAAACTTCATTAAGACCCCATTGATTAACTTGTAGGACCCACTTAGAATATTATTTTTTTTGTTGTCAAAATCTAATGGAAAAGGAGTTAGTAACCAGAAAGGAACTCCTTGAATTTCCCTACTTTCATTTATTTTTATTAACTGTTCTTTTCTTTCCTTTAAGGAAACCTTTCAAACATGGCAGATCCTAAAACCTGCTGGCTTGGAGCAGCCTTATCTCTCACCTCCTTAATTTTCCTAACCTGTTGTGTTGATGCAGCTTCATTTCAACATTACCAACTACTTCAGAAAGACCCAGACTACAGATTAAAAAACTTTCCAAGGTTTCCCAGCCCTGATATGATCAAAGCTTTGGAATACATAGAAAATCTCAGACAACAAGCTAATAAGGGAGAAATCAACCCAGAGTATAATTCCTACCAGGGAGTTCCAATTTCCCTTCAGCCAAAAGAAAGTATTGATCAGAGCCACTTGCCTGAAAATTTAAGAGATTTATTGAATGAAGATGAATCCCATTTGATGCGAATAATCCTGGAAGCCTTGAGAGAAGCTGAAAAAGAATCTCAGCCTGCACCCAACGAAAATCAACCCTATCCCTTAAATTCTGAAAAGAACTTTCCTATTGATTTGAGTGAAGATTATGAGGCTCAACAGTGGCCTGAAAGAAGACACAAACAAGCCAAGTTGCCACTTATGTATGAAGAGAGCTCCAGAGACAACCCTTTTAAACGTACTAATGAGATTGTTGAAGAGCAATACACTCCCCAAAGCCTTGCCACTCTGGAGTCTGTCTTCCAAGAACTGGGAAAGCTGACTGGGCCAAACAATCATAAGCGTGAGAGGGTTGATGAGGAGCAAAAACTATATGCAGATGATGAAGATGACATCTATAAAGTTAATAACATTGCCTATGAAGATGTTGTTGGTGGAGAAGATTGGAACCCCATAGAGGAAAAAATAGAAAGCCAAACCCAGGAAGAGGTAAGAGACAGCAAGGAAGAAATTGACAAAAATGAAGAAGAAATTGATGATGAGATGAAGCGTTCAGGGCAACTTGACATTCCAGATGAAGATTTTAGGAAAGAAAATAAGGATCAACTCTCAGATGAAGTATCTAAGCTGATGAACTATTATTTGAAAAGGTTAGTGAATGGTGCAGGAAGTGGGAAGTTCAGAGGTGAGAAAAATGAAGAAAAGAGAGCAGCCAAGTTTTTTGAGAAACAATTTGATCCTCAGTCAATTTATCAGCTAATTGAAATCTCAAGGAATTTGCAAATCCCACCTGAGGATTTAATTGACATGCTGAAAACTGGGGATAAGCCAAACGAAAGAGTGGAACCTGAGCAGGAACCGGAACTGCCAGATGACCTGGAGGAAATTGCTGAGACTGATGGAGAACATCCTGATTTGTTCCAAAATAAGATAGTCTCCAAGAGTAGCTATGGAAAACAATCTGGACATGCTGTGACAGATTCCCTACCTGAAAGTCTCAATTTTGAGGACATTTTAAGCCTTTTAGGGACCGAGAATGCAGCAAATCAGAAAGCACCATATTTTGCCAACCAAATTAATAGAGAGAATATTCTGCCAAGGCTCTCCTATTCTGGAAGAATTAGAGGTCAACAAATTCCTAAAGCAGCTTGGATTCCAGATCTGGAAAGGAGACAAATGGCATATGAAACCTTAAAAGAGAAGGATGAAGAATTAGGAGATTATTTAACTAAAGTGTTAGCTAAATACCCTGAGGTTATGAATTCAAACCAGATGAAACGAGTTTCTATCCCAAGCTCCTCAGAAGATGACCAACAAGAAGAGGAACAAATCGAACAGGCCATCAAAGAGCATTTAAGCCAAGTGGGATCTCAAGAATCTGATAAATTGGGTTCTGTCACCAAAAGGCTTCCTCTGGTTACCCAGGAAAATGATGAAACCCAGAACGGACAGTACCTAGATGAAGATCTGTTGCTGAAGGTATTGGAATACCTCAATCAGGCAAAAGCAGAAAAGGGAAGAGAGCATATTACTAAAAGAGCAATGGAAAATATGTAGGTTGCTTTTGTCAATTGCCCTTCCTCCCCTAAATTGTCCCAAGGTTATTTATCTTCTGTGTGTTGCCCTTTTCTCCTGTTCATTTGTATTTTCTCTAATGATGTATTGGCAAATGGCTCCAGACCACTGGAGGGTTTGTCTAACATATCCTGAGGTGTTCTCTTGTTTATGGATCTCTGTATATGTAATGACTCCTGGATAGAAATAAATTATGTCAATGTTTTAAGAAAGAAATGTATGATATTAGTTAATATTACATCTCAGAACCAATAACTGAGGTATTGTTGATGGCTACAGAAGATGAAAGATGTCTGATATCTTGAAAATTTAAAAAAATTAGTTGAATTATTTTGTTATTGTCTGTAATGTTTTGTGGAGTACTGAAGAAAAAAAAATAAAGCATTAAATAAATATATGAATATATATATAGTTTTATTTACAAGGCTTTTTCTATTGTGTGTTTTACTGTTGATCAATAAATATTATTTCTGGACAATGTCGTTCTCTTCATTATAGTTAATTAAAGGCTTATGGCTCTGGGGCAGATTATCCAGCCCTAAGTATGCTGTCTGGTCTTAGGATAGCATCCCAAGATTTCATGCTCTTTAATTCCTATCTACTCAGTAATCAGAAATAACCACAGGCATTGATAAACTATTTGAATCTCAAGGTTATATATCTATGCTTAAGGGGCATATTGTAATTCTTATGGGATAACATGAGCCCCCTTATTTATTTGGGAAAGTCTCTTTTGCTGGTCTGCTACAGAGCCATAAATCCTTACTATCAGAGTTATTTCTTTGAGTTAAGGTATTGCCTCCATAAGGACCCTGTTAAAATGCAAATTATCTAGGAAGGTTAAAATATAAGTACCTAAGAACACAATAGTATGGATTTTCTGTCACTCTCTATGATATAGAAGAGAGTATTTAAAGGGACAAGGGAGGCTAGTGAAGTCAGATCTGGGTGAGAGCTTGGAGTAGGAAGATGGTATTAGCAGTGAAAGTCCTCCATGGGCTTGGGAGTGTGACTTGTGGATAGGGTGGATGGGTCTTGGTGGGGATAAGGCAAGGACAGTACCAAAAGGTAATAACATTTTTTAAAAAGTAAGGACTTAAAAAAACTTTAATAATTTTTGTATATGTTCAGGACTATCTAAATATTATAGAACTTTCCAGAACCATAGAATTTTAGAGTTGGGGATTTCATTTGAATCAATATCTTATCCCATTCATGAACCTTTTCCACAATATGATTTATCAATGGTTATCTGGCTTCTGTTTGATCATTTCCAAAGATGAGGAACTCACTCTTTGATGAAGCAGATCCTTTTTGTTGAGTAGAAGCTTTATTTCTTAGAAATGTTTTCCTAAGACTGAGCTGATCTGCTCCCAAGGACCTCAGCCCTATCAACTCACAATTTAGAGCTATCTCAAGTTAAAGGTCATAAACCAAAGTGACAAATAATACTTTGACTTGACACATTGTCTAGCTCCCTTGAGACTGCTTTTTCCTGCGGGACTGAGTTAAAGGGGAAGCCCCCTTGTTTCAATGCCTCTAAGAAAATAATGTTTGGAATTTTGGGGGTGAAGCAAAATGATCTCACAAGACAAACTATACTATGTCTCTCCCCAATCCACACTATTGACATTTCCTTATTTTTTTTAATAACAAATTTCATATGAGATGCTGTATATTGGATTATCAGAACAGATGTGGTAATTTAAATAAAGCCACCAGACTTTATTCTTCTCCTATCACTAAAGTCTTTTTGTATAATGACATAAGAGAAGCCCTTAGACTCTTTCAAGACATGATAGTTAATATACTCTTGGAGGCAGAAAGACATTTATTTGTTTACTGTCTCCAATGTAATTAAAATAAAAGAAAATATTTTATTTTCAATTTGTTTCACTGGGATGGGCTTTTAGCGTCATTAAGAAATGAACCAGATATGTTCAAAAATATCTGATAAACTATCTTAGGCTCTGAGGATCTCTCTCTCTCTCTCTTTCTCTCTCTCTCTCTTTCTCTCTCTCTCTCTCTCTCACACACACACACACACACACACACAAAACATACAGTTCCTACCTTTAAAGAGCATATATTTACTAAACTTGGAATAAGTGATTTATTATTATACAGAAAAACAAGGCTAACCTATAAAAATAAAAGCCTCCATTAATAGAATAATATATACAGGATCTAGTAGCTGGTAGCTATAAATAGTTTTCTAAAGGACTGAGTCCAACAGACCATAAAACAATTTTTGCAAAATTGCTTAATAGGCATTTCAGATGTAACTCTACACACTAGGTGTTGTCTGAAAAAAAAAACAGTTAGGCTTCATCTTTGTCCCAATGTCCTTTCTATCTGATGTAAACACTTTCTTCAGTACCAATCTATTCAATACTAATCTATTTGTGACAACTACAAATTTTGTAGTAGATATTCTGTTACTATTCTTAGATTTTTAGGCCTTTCAATACCGTGAAATATCTCACTAAAGGAAAGGAAACACAAAAGAAGTGGGGAATCCAGGGGTTCTTAGCAAAGCTAGTCAAGGTAAGGCCTCTGATCTTACTCTCACATAGGAAAAATTTGCCATGATATCAGTATGGAAAAAAGATTCTGCCTTTTCTCCAACATATATTAGAAATATATTTTGTAGTTTGGAGAACCATGGCTAAGAAATCAGCTACAAACTTTCTCTCCTTTTAAAAGGTCTGATAACTTCAACTCTTCTTCTTCAGTAGAAAATCAGGGGAATCTCTGCAATTGAATCATGCATGGGTAGAATTGGGCCTTCAAATTTCTATGTGACAGTCAACAGAAGAGAATACATGTGCTTACTCTGATGCATATTCTGATGCATGTCAATGAAGGATGCTGGGTGATGGGGAAAAGTCCCTCTTGCAAAGGCATCATTCATTCAGCACCACCATAATTGTCTTTTTCTTCAGAAATATAATCAGAGCTTCAGAGAACTTTCTTGCTTCTCTCCATTTGTCCTCTCTCCTCCCAATAACTTTGTGTTTATTTGCATATATTTTGTGTTTATTTATCTGTGCATTTGCTGTTTCCTTCCAAAAGAACAAGAGACCTCAAAGGCAAATACCTTCATTTTTGTCTTTCTATCCCCTGCTTCTTGCTATCACAGAATTTAGCCCTTAGCAAATTTTTAAAATTATACTTAATTGAAATCTATTGTTTTAGACTTAGATGAAATTGTATAGCTCTAGTATTCTTATAATTTCTATTACCTTGATTCCATGTCTGCAACTAACTGATAGCTAGGGGTCTGCCCATTCAAGACTTGGAAACCTTTTTTTTTTTTCAATACTTCAACTTCAATCATGTTCAAAATCAGCTGGGATCCCATTGCTGCAACATTTTTGGTGGGAAAAATATAGGAAAATGAAAAAAAAATCCTGGAAAAGTGATGTTTTCCCCCTTTATAGAAGAAAATAGATGATGAGATTTGGCAAATGGAAAAGAGATGCTTGAATTTGATCCAGGAGTCTAAATTTTGGATTTTGATCATGAATCACTGTCATAGGCATAGTCTTTGCCAGGATAAAGTTGGTAATAAAGGATTGTATACTGCTAATATCCACAACAGATGTGAGTCTTATGAAATTATATATCCAAGGAAGGGAATATCCATAGTGCTCACGTGTGTGTGTGTTTGTGTGTATTTATATTCAGAGAAAGAACTTATAAATAAAAGTATGCATAGAATAATTTATATATATGCATATGTATAATACATATATACACATATATATGCATATGTATATATACATATACACATATATATGTGTGTATGTATACACAAATGAGTATGGAGTATGTGTGTGAGTGTGTGTGTGTGTGTGTGTGTGTGTATCTGAAGTCCAAAAGACATGGATTCAAATCTCACCTTAGATGCTTACTAGATGTATGACCCTGGGCAATTAATTTAACTCACTTGTGTTTCAGTAAATTCATTTATAGAATTGGGGGAAGGCTCTTAGCCAATGGTTTCTAAGATGCCCTCCAGTTCATAGGGGAGAGAAATTCAAATATGAGGATACCTATCTGTTCTACAAGAAGGAAAAAAATGGTTCTAAGGTACCCTCCAAAAACAGATTCAATTCTTCTGAATCTCTCTTGCAGAATCACCCATCTATGAACTATATCCTAAATATAGATATGCCCCTAAGGTAATGAACTAGACTCACTTTTTTCTATGTTTTTTCTGGCAATGATTTCATTAATTTTCTTTGGTTCAACTAGTATCTTTACGCATATGATTCCCACATTAGCAAGTACGCACCAGTTATTTCTACTTGGTTACCATATAGGGTATAACAAACAGGGTCAAAACAGAGCTCATTATCTTTCCCACACTCCCCCACAATCTATTTTTTTTTCTATTTCTAATTAAAGGATTTTCAATCTTCCAGTCAACCAGATTTACAACCTCAGTTATTTTCAACTGTTTCCTTTTTCTCATTCTTTAAATCCAATCACTTGCCATATCTTCTTGCTATCACCACAATCTCTCTTTCATTTTCACTTTTTTCATCTCCAAGCTTTCCTTATTTCTTGCCTAGACTTTTGTAATAGTCCTACCTCAACATTGTTGCCATTCCATTCCATCATCCACTTAGCTGCCATCTTGATAGTCCTATAGCATAAATATGACAATATCACTTCCCTTTTCAAAAAACTCTAGCTCCAAGCCATATTCCCTTTGCCTCCAGGATAAAATACAAATTGCAATTAAGTTCCTATGAAAACTGGTTCCAGTCTATCATTCCAAATTTACTGCGGTTTTTTTATGCCAACTCATATTTTTTTTTTTTGCTACAGCCATGCTAGTCTACTCCTTGTTTCGTATAGTCAACATTGTATCTCTTATGCAATTCATTTTCACAGATTGCCTCTTGTGTTCTCCTCATCTTCATCTCTCAAAACTTATATCTTCCATTTTAGCTCACTTCCAATGCCACTTTCTCTATATATGACATTTTGTTAATCTATCTTATCAATTAGCTTTTATTAAGCATTAATGCATTGGCAGACATTATGATAAGAACTGGAGATCCAATGAAAGGTAAAAAAAAATGTCCCTCTTTTTAAGAGCTCATATTTTTTGGGAGAAATAATATTCACTCATATATTTGATTTCCATAGGGCAATATTTAGCCCTATGTGTAAACACATCCATATATACATATATCTCCTAATTCCATGCCCTTTCACTGGATATATGTCAATCATGCAAAGCTCCCCTCTCCTCTTTTACCTCCTGGCCTTCTTCAAATTCAGCCTCTATAAAGGAATTTTTCTGGTTTCCTCCTCCCAATTTTTTGTGGTTCCTTCCATGATTGTCTTCCCTTCATATTATATGCGTATATGGGAAAATGTTCAACAATTGGCTTTCTGAGAACATGAGATACATTTTTAAATTTAATTTGATTATGTGATTATTAACTGTGATGGACTTGACTCTTTCAACAATGAGGTGATTCAAGGCAATTCTAATAAACTTATTATGGAAAGTGCCATCTGCATGCAGAGACAGAATTATGGAAACTGAATGTGGATATTTTCACCTTTGCTGTCATTTTTTTTATTGTGGTTTTTCCCCCTTTGATTTGATTTTTTTTGCATAGCAGGACAAATGTTGATATATGTTAAGAAGAATTGTACAATTTTAACCTCTATTGGATTGCTTGGTGTCTAGGGGAGATGGGGGGAGAGAGGGAGAAAAATTTGAAGTTTTGCAAAGGTGAATGTTGAAATATATCTTTGCATGTATTTGGAAAATGAAATACTGTTTAAAAATAAATTTAGTCTTTATTATTGACATTTTCTCCATCACTTCATTAAGTCTAGACAACCAATTCAGATAATAAATCAAGTGCTGGTTTGTAGTATTTGTAGATTTCTAGGAAATAACATATAACATCAGCTCTCTTATACTGGTGTATGGTATATCCATGTGCCTGGGTACATATAAACTCTTTTTCAGCTAAATTTCAATTCAGTTATCAGTTTCAACTTTTTGCATTCACATTATTAAGGGAAACTGCATAAAAATCTCTAACAGTGACATTTTGACTTAGAAAACTACATATTAACATTATCTATGTTCTATTGTGAGTATATTTATTTTATTATATCTCCAAATTTCATTTTAATCTGGTTCAGCTGTGCTAGTATTTCCAGGACAATATGGCCCATGGGTGACTTGTTTGACACCTCTATTGTGGAAGTCTTTTTGAGATACTGCTGTACCACTCTCTTCTGCTATCTCCTAGATCTTGTATCCCTGCCCTTTTTTGTGCATGGAACCCCAAGAAGTCCAACGTCCCTAATATGGTTGAATCCAGATAGTTTGATTCTCAGACCACTATTCTTTAACTTTCCTCATATGGGCTTTCTAAATTATTACACTAATGTCTCCTCACCAACATTACCCAAATTGCTATCTGAATGATTCAATCAATTGATCAAGAAACATTTATTAAGCATCTATTATGTTCCAGACACTATTAATCACTGGGAATACAAAAAGGTAAAAGACAGTCCATGACCTCAGCAACAGTCCACATTATGCTTATAATACTCCAAATTCCTTCCATTGAAATCTGTGGAGACATTCATTCAGAAGTGTAGAAATATTGAGAAAACTAAAGATTATTTCTCCTTAGAGAAAAAAATATCCATAGAAAATAAGTGATGATCTATCCATTAAAAAGTAGGAGATTGTGCTTTCTTAAAGGGATAAAAAAGAATTTAAAAGAATGCTTTAAAAGACCAGCAAGAAATGCCAAGAATGTTAAAGCACCCAGTATTTCTGTGGAAGGGAAGGAGCTACTAAATGGCTTTTCAATCACTAAACACAGTTCTATGTATGCAGCAGACACTCAATAAATTCTCATGAAATGGATAAAACTACTTGAATGAATATCAGAATTGTCTTATTTACCATTTTTCAAAGTGAAATTTAAGAGCGAAGGGATCTTACATCATTATGTTCTTTATGTGGGTGTAGAATCACCCATGTTCTGAGACAAACATCACAGCTGCATCTGGTGCTAAGATAGCTTCATTGCCCTCTCTTCACCAGTGGGACAAGGGACAAAGTAGAGCTGTCAGCCAAAGATGATTGGGCACAGTGAGGTTTTAAATTTAGTACAAGAATTTCAGAAGTTCTAATTCTTTGATTAAGCAATCCTCTTAGATTCTGTACTTTTTTAGCATTACAAAATTATAGTTATTTTTGTATTTTCATCAATATAGGGGAAAATTATAGTCATTTTCCCCCATAGCAGGGAAAGATTACTATTATTATAAATGTTATGGAGATTAGTCACATGCTGACATGAGTTGTGTTCGCCTAGAAATACAGTTACTATGGGTAACACTGTTTGTTCTGGGACTATTATTTGTGACAGTTGGAAGGCCAGCAAGTCCTATGGGCTTTGATCAGGGAGATTCTAAATGGTGAAAGGACCTAGGGACAGAAAAACCATTGGAGTTTTTCTATTAAGTTTTCAACCTTTTGATGGGAAACAGAGATGTCAATTTATCTGTTCAGACATGATCTACCTTCTGGAGGGTTCAGATAACTAATTTCCACAAGAATTTTTTTGGTGGGCTAAAGATACTTATGTATTTGTGTGTCATTTGCATATACTAACTTGGCACAGACTTTCTATTTTCAGGCATATTCTAAATTAAAATAAATTGTTCCTGTTCCCGGAGTTGTTATTTCTTGGTACTCTCCTTTATGCCTCATCACTCCTTCATTATTCTTAACTCAGTTTCTCTGGGTCATAAAAGTACATTGCAATATTCATAAGGGTATGTGAAGATACATTAATACATATATAAGGATTCTGTGATGAATATGTAAAAGAAAAATACAAAATCAAAATAAATCCAAGGGAAATCAGATCTTGATCAGGGCATAATAAAGTGTAGGTCATGTTGACTTGACACAATCACTTACTTGCCACTTTTATTTTTCATCTTTTGAAATCTGTCTCTGTTTATTGTTCTGTAATAATCCCATCAGTGGCAGATTTCTCTGAAATTATTCAGTTCAACAAATATATTCATAACAGGAGATCATATATTTCTGTGTTTTCAAAAGGATATCTTGAAGCTTCAAATTAATGTCACACTTTTAAACTTCAAACCCCATGCTTGGTGTCAGAAATGGCTTGTTTTGAGAGTGGGAGAGCAGTCCTACACTCCTCATCATATCTTTCTTTTGGAATTAGCATTGTGCTAAATAAAATTATTTAGAGACATTCAGTCTTTTTTATTCTTGGAATTGTTCCATATTTGGAATTGACTTCCCCAATGAGTCTGGGTTGATAGCTACTTTGCTTCTTGCATTTTGTTGTTGTGCTAATGCCTGCAGCAGTAACAATAATAATAGGAATAAGTTATATTTCTACAGTGCTTTATGGCTTGCAAAGAGTTTGACATAGATTATCAAGTTTAAGGAAATATGCTGATCTAAAAACACTTTGTGAAGCTTGGAGTGTTATATAAATCTAATTTACTGTTATTATTCCTTTATTGAAATCTTAGAACTCTGGTGCCTTTTCAGGGGGTGGAGGCAACCCTAAGTTTTTGAATCAAATAGTTAGAGTTTAACAAATTGGAAAGACTAAGTATGGTCTAAGTCACTGATTCTGCTGGTATCTGCATCCAAACCTAATTATAAATCCAGAGATTCTCTTCATTAAGTTGGTTCAGGGTGTTGTGATACAGGAGCTACCTTCCAGTGGCTGCTGGAGGTCTAACTCAGACTTGTAGAATGGATCTCTTCATGTGAGAGGATGATGATGATGATGATATAAGGAGACTGAGAGGCAGTTGCATTCTTTAACCTCTCTCCTCTTCTCTCTTGCCTCCAATTTATTTCATTCCCAATCCGCAAGAAACATCTATATTAGTAAAAGCTGCTTTGCAACTCTTCCAAGTGTTATGATTCACAGCTATGGAGGCTCTTGGAGAATTGACCTGCCTCTTCACCTAGGCATGATCCTTAACACAGGGAAATGAATTTATTGACCTCTTAAACTCAGGTTGTAAGGGTTATGATTTACTCTGACAAAAGGAGTTCCACAACAATGAAGACATGGTGGATTCTAGATGTATTAATATTTTAAGTATTGAAGTATGTTATATGGGAAGCAGCATGGTATAGAAGAGAGAACACTAGACTTGGAGTCAAGAGAAACAGGTTCAAATATCATTTCTTCTGCTTCCTACCTTTATGATCTTCAGAAGAATCACTTTATCTGGGCCCCCTTTTGTAATTCATATGTAAAACAAGTAGCTAGATGGGATAACCTTTGAGATTCTCTAAATCTGTGATGCTTTGGTTCTACATGAACCTACAATAATGTAAACAGATACTTTTGATTTAAGGATGTGTATGGATATACTACTAACATTTTTATTACTGCCCAAATAGTTTGTTAAAATGTTAGTATCTTCAATGTACAAAGTCATATTTCATGTACTTTAGGGGCCATCAACAATTGACCTTTTGTTCCTATAGAAGCAAGTTGATAGATTGTTTTCTTATAAAATGATTTCTCCCTTCTTGACTATCCTGTCTTTCTTTTCTTATGAACGTTATCACAGTATCTCAGATTGTATTTATATAGTACTTGTCTTTTTTTTTCTTATTGGACTGCAAGCTAATCAAGAACAGAGAACTGTTCATCTTTGTACTGGCATAGGACAATCAAGTATGGTGTGCCCTCATCAGAGAAAGTATACTCTATGAGCAAAGCAGAACTGAATTAGCCCAGAAGAAACATGAGATGCACAAAGTTAGGGAAGTTACCCCAAATGTTCATAAGGACTATTTTTGTCTGACCTCTGGCAGAGCTTTCTGATTGGTCTGATCAGCTACCATAAAACACACTTGATTCTAACAGTGATGTCATTTTGGTCCTCATTCTCGAAGTTGCTGATTAGCCATTTCACATTTCACTCTGCACATGGATTTTTTTTTTTTGATCTGCCAATCTTGACTTTTGTCCCATTGTCCTCTCTCTTTGATGCAGACATTTCTTCCTTATGCTCTTAATGAAACTTCTCTAGTATATGATAGTACTGCTGTTCATAGATGTTCAAGGCTTTCCAACATAAGACTATATAATAAAGGAAAGGAAACGCAAAACAGGCAGGTCAGTTGGGGGGCTCTAGTAACTAGCTAATTTGATTAAATTTCTTGATACTAGCTACCATCCATATGGATAGATTTCCATGGCACCAGATAAAAGGGCATAAATGGATTGTTCATTTAATTGGATGCCTCACATTGGAGAGACATGAGATTGCTGTTCTGCACTGGGGAAATAGTTTGTGGTGCCATTTGTTCTGTTTTGTCTGCCCAATACCATTTCTCTGAAGATCAGACAATTTAGAGCCTCACGAGTAGTATGGACCAATAGCTCAGGCTTACATTAATCTAAATGTCTTACTATGTGGAATCATCCTACATAGAAAGGAAAAGCTGATGCCATGAAATTGAAGTTGGCTCAGAGTCTGCTCATCCTTTGTAGACACAGCCAAAATGCACTGGCCTTTCCTGGGAACCTAAGATGCTTGAATATTTGCCAAAAAAGGTGTAATGAGATAATGACAATTCTCATTTGATTTGACTCTTTGCCTTCCTCCTCCCTAAGGATTATACACCAGCAAACTAATCACCAGCAAACTTTTATGGCATATTTATTAAAAATCACTATATATAATTCTAGAAATTGAGAGATATCCACTACAAAATGAAGAAAAAGTGTACTCTTTTGTTGTCCTAATAGTCTATCAGGGTAGATTTACATTAGAGGGAAAGAAAAGCGTTTTTTCCTTAGCTAGCATCTCACAATTCAATTGTACACCAACAGGTTGCTATGGCAGCCAGAAAGTGAAGGTTATGGTAGTGAATCTTTCTGCAATGTAGTATTAGAACCATGCAGTTGTTATTTCAGAATTCATGAAACTGGGAGAATGTGTGTGTGTGTGTGTGTGTGTGTGTGTGTGTGTGTGTGTGTGTATGTGTGTATATTTTAAACTGTTTTTTTTCATAATAAGAAGGTGAAAATGTTTAAGACACTGCCAACCTCAGTATTTTCAACATTAGTTTAACAATCCTTTGTAGTATTGGTATACTGACATAGTCTATGTTCTTTTTCTTCATTGTTTAAAATTATTACTGCAATTAAGACTCATGTTATTAAAGGAAACTTACCTACAGTAAAGAAGAGAAAGTAGAAGAAATAATAAGACAAGGAAAAAAAGGCAAAGAAAAGTAGGTTTTTAGCTTTTTGGAATAAACAGTTATGATAGAAGAGAAAGGAAACTGGATTTGGAATCCAAGAATCTGTATTCAAATTAATACTACTATTTACTATCTATATATTCTCATATGAAAGGTGAGGAGTATTGACTAGGTAAACTCAAGTTCTTGAGCCTGTGGCTACTATGCTAATTTATGTGTTGAGTCACAGATAATTTATGGTTTTAATGAAAGTATAAAAGTTGTAGTAGTGCCTCCTTATAATACTATATTGTGGAGTTCTGTATAATGTGCTAACCATGTTGTTCATCATTGGCACAAATGGTACATGTTACACTATACTATATATAATGTATATATACACATATGTTATATGGTTTAATAATATTACTATATCATATGATGCATGTTTTAATGTATTATATAAAACATACATGCATGTTATACTATTTAATATAAACTCACACAATGTTATATTATATGATATATGGCATAGATGTGGGATAGGATGTGATGTTATATGTGTTAAACATGTTATATGGCACATAAAATTTATGTTATAAGACTTGTAAGAGCAGTAAGCTACAATCTCAAACCTTCTCTATTTCAGGCTTTAGTCAGGAAAGTTTATTATTAATTGAAAAACTGCATTATAATAAAGTTGTCTTTAAAACTACTCATACAATCCTAGCCTATTTCTCACATATTTCCCACTTTTTCTTCTTGTAAATTTCCACCCCCTTTGTTAGTCTACATTCTGTCCAACCATCAAAATCATGCTCTGTATTAGGGACAACTAACACATTGGAAAATAATGTCAAGATTGAAAAAAAAAAGATCTCGATGAGTTGGAATTTGGGCTATACAAAAAATATGAAATTAAATGGGAATAAATGTAAAGTCTTACATTTGAGTTCAAAATATCAACTGCATGAGTATAAAATAATTATGACTACAAAGCAATTTTAAAAAATTATTTCATTGGAATAAAAATTCAATATAAAATAACAGTGTGCTATCATTTATTTTTGGTGACCACCTGATTTACTCAGTTGTCATCTATGGCTCCAAGAAATTGTAACATACACAGTAACTACACCAGGTGAACTGTCTTAGCAGATTGGCTAAACCAGGATAATTGACAGGCCTTAAACTGATTGTTGAGTTAGGGGAAATGTCTGCCTGAAGTATGTGAACACATTCCTTGGCAGAATGGCTTGATAAGAATTTGATTCCAATTGCTGACAGCTGGAAACGGCACTGTGGATTGCTTAGCCCTAGTCAGAGATCAATGATGTCAAAATAATCCACTGCATTCTGGACCATCCCCAGTTGTCTTGACTTTTGTCCTGCCAGTGGAATTAGGAAAAGATACTGATGCTAATGACTCTGTTCAACTCGGAATCACTTAAATTCAATTCAAGACGTCATCCATATTGTCATTGATCCTCTTTGAAAACGAAGGACAAATAACTATATGTCAAGTACTGCACTGAGATCTTTATAAATACTATCTCATTTGATCTCTAAATAACTCTGAGAAATAGGTACTATAATGATTACCATTTTACACTTGAGGAAACTGAGGTAAACAGAAGCTAAATGATTTGCTTAGAATCATTCAGCTAATAAGTTTCTGATGCTAGATTTGAACTTTGTGTTTCTGATTTCTGGTCCAGAATTCTAACCATTGTGCCATTTAGCTGACTCTATCCTCCTGTTAACCCACCCATAAACAATACTTTCCTAGACAATAAGAAATAATAAAGAATAATTACTCTAACTCATTCAACAAAAATAAAATAAATTAATTGATACAGAATTCTATTTATTAGGGTATTTTCACATTGTGAGTATAAACTGACATGATGACTCATTCATCCCAAAATTGTATCAGGATAAAGCCAATGGAAGCACTGCTAATTCATGGAGGGTTGTGGTGAGGCTCAAATGAGATCAAATTAGAAAATTCATGTAAAGAACTTCATAAACCCTAAAGTACTATAGAAGAGGTTGTAGTTGTTCTTGTTTTGTTGTAAACTAGCTGTTGCCACCATATTTCTTCTTCTTTGAGGATTAAGGGAAGTTTGAAAATCTCAATAAATAAGGAAAGAAAAGGACATCTTTATTTTCTTTCTATTTCTGGGTGAATAGAAATGAATCACCCCAAGAGAGTCAGCAGCATCAACAAGTATCCAGGAAGCACATCCCCATTTTTCAAGACAAGAAATAATATATCCTGTCATTCTGAGAAGATTTGATGCATGCTATTCCTCCCAACTCTAAACTCAAAAACTGAAATAGATGTGCGTTCTCATCAATTTGGAAGTTCCCTTGGCTGACATAATCCCAACCCTAACCATTCTTATACAATTCTTACTGCTCTCTTCCTTTAAATTCATTTCACCTTTTCATGACAACTGGAAGGTATCAAGAAAGAATTTTCACTGTCTGTCATCTCTTCCTTTTGACACTTGACCAGACTATCCTCTCTTCCTATTATGCAATTGTCTGGTGACAGCTTTACCAATCAGGAATTCTTATAACTTTTTATCCACTACAGACATCCTACCAATGACACTTTAAAAATCAGATAGATTCAACTGAATCTACATTCTATTTTGTCCAGCCTGAAGCATTTCTTTTTCCTCTGAAACCTTATATTTCTTTGTTGCACTAATCTCTAAGTCAGGGGTTTTTAACCTAGGATCCATAAACCTGTTTTAAAAAATTGATAAATATATTTTAACATAATTTATTCCCTTGTTAATGCTATGTATTTCATTTTATGAATTTGAAAGAAAGATTAATTTGATCTATAGACTTTAGGATCTATAGATCTATAGACTTTATCAGACAACCAAAGGGGTTCATAATACAATTAAAAAATTTTTTTGTTTTAGGCACTCAACATATTTCAGAGAAATATTTTTTCTCCTCAGCTAGAATTCAAGATTCTTGAGATGGGGACTTTATGTTTCTTTGAATTACTGATCAGATATACAAAGTACAGGATCTTGCGCACAATGGAAATTAAAACTTTTTGGTAGATTGATTGATAATTCAGTCTTATACAATGGACTCTGCAGAGAACATTAGAATGAAGATCTGGTGTGTGGTTTAAACAGCACATACAACAAAATGGCTTACTTTTTCTATAGTGTCTTATAGTATACAAATCATTTACATTTTCTCAGTTGATCCTTAAAACAACTTCCTACAATGCAGGCATTATGCCCATTTTATGGATGAAAGATTTCAGAGAGGCAGTGATTTGTACAAAGTCATATAATTACCAATAGTTAGAGATGGTACTTGAACCATAAGCTATTCAATAAGCCCTCAACATGTGCCTATTAAGCATTTGCATGATTTAATTAGTAACCTCATTTTCACTTTTTCACTGACACTCAAGCATTGGGGATCCCATCAGTGACTGCAGCCTCATGGTTAAACATCAATTTGTCTCTGCTATGCTCCCACAATTTGAGACCCTTAGAATCTCAAACTGGATGAAGCAGATATCATTGATGCATTATTTTAAGCTGGTGTGTCCTTCTTGATTTCTAACACCATCAATTAGTCACCAAGGACAGAGTGTCAATTCAGATGTCAAGAACTTGCCCTTCTTGGTGTCTTTTGTTCCAACAGTAGGTACTAAATTTCTTTTTTTTTTTTTTTTTTTTTTTTTTTTTTTTTTATAAATTTTTTTATTTAATAATTACATTATATTTACACTCATTTCTGTTCCGATTTTTTTTTCCCCTCCCTCCCTCCACCCCCTCCCCTAGATGGCAAGCAGTCCTTTATATGTTGGATATGTTGCAGTATATCCTAGATACAATATATGTTTGCAGAACTGAACAGTTCTCTTGTTGCGTAGGGAGAATTGGATTCAGAAGGTATAAATAATCCGGGAAGAGAAACAAAAATGCAGATAGTTCACATTCGTTTCCCAGTGTTCTTTCTTTGGGTGTAGCTGCTTTTGTCCGTCATTTATCAATTGAAACTCAGGTCTCTTTGTCAAAGAAATCCACTTCCATCAAAATATGTCCTCATACAATATCGTTGTCGAAGTGTATAATGATCTCCTGGTTCTGCTCATTTCACTTAGCATCAGTTCATGTAGGTCTCTCCAAGCCTCTCTGTATTCATCCTGCTGGTCATTTCTTACAGAACAATAATATTCCATAACATTCATATACCACAATTTACCCAGCCATTCTCCAATTGATGGGCATCCATTCATTTTCCAGTTTCTAGCCACTACAAACAGGGCTGCTACAAACATTTTGGCACATACAGGTCCCTTTCCCTTCTTTAGTATTTCTTTGGGATATAAGCCCAATAGAAACACTGCTGGATCAAAGGATATGCACATTTTGATAATTTTTTGGGCATAATTCCAGATTGCTCTCCAGAATGGTTGGATTCGTTCACAACTCCACCAACAATGCATTAGTGTCCCAGTTTTCCCGCATCCCCTCCAACATTCATCATTATTTTTTCCTGTCATCTTAGCCAATCTGACAGGTGTGTAGTGGTATCTCAGAGTTGTCTTAATTTGCATTTCTCTGATCAATAATGATTTGGAACACTCTTTCATATGAGTGGTAATAGTTTCAATCTCATCCTCTGAAAATTGTCTGTTCATGTCCTTTGACCATTTATCAATTGGAGAATGGCTTGATTTCTTATAAATTTGAGTCAGTTCTCTATATATTTTGGAAATGAGGCCTTTATCAGAACCTTTAACTGTGAAAATGTTTTCCCAGTTTGTTGCTTCCCTTCTAATCTTGTTTGCATTAGTTTTATTTGTACAAAGGCTTTTTAATTTGATGTAATCGAAATTTTCTATTCTGTGATCAGTAATGGTCTCTAGTTCATCTTTGGTCACAAATTTCTTTCTCCTCCACAAGTCTGAGAGATAAACTATTCTATGTTCCTCTAATTTATTTATAGTCTCGTTCTTTATGCCTAGGTCATAGACCCATTTTGATCTTATCTTGGTATATGGTGTTAAGTGTGGGTCCATGCCTAATTTCTGCCATACTAATTTCCAATTATCCCAGCAGTTTTTATCAAATATTGAATTCTTTTCCCAGAAGTTAGGGGCTTTGGGTTTGTCAAACACTAGATTGCTATAGTTGACTATTCTGTCTTGTGAGCCTAGCCTTTTCCACTGATCCACTAATCTATTTCTTAGCCAATACCAAATGGTTTTGGTGACTGCTGCTTTATAATATAATTTTAGATCAGGTACAGCTAGGCCACAGTAGGTACTAAATTTCAAAAATGATTTTCAGAAGGTGGCCAAGATAGAAAGATGTACAGTAATATAGTGGACAGTATAGCTCCCTCAGGTACACTAGCATTTCTGTTCCCATTCTGCATCTCCCATTGCCCTATGGATCAACTGTAATCTTGATTCTTTAGAGCCTAGGGTATTTTGAGATTCATAACCATAGACACCACGAGGTGAATATTACAAGACTAGGTTTTCTTTCAGGTCATCATCTTGGTCAGAGCATTGAAAGTACTACCACACTTTTCTAACACAAACCAAACTGGTATTTTCCTTTTCTCTCATTCCATTCTAGATAGAACTCCTTCTCTCTCTCTAATGCCAGTTATAGATAATGACAGAATAACTCAATGGACCTATGAAATGACATCATGTATTTACAATTTAATAAAATTTCTTAAAAGGACTTTTAAAAAAGATTTGTTGGGGTATCATGGAAAAATATTTGTTGCTTTTTAGCAAGTACATTTTTCTCTATATTTTGAACCAAAAGAGATTACAATAGCTGTCATATAAGAATGAAAATATTTAGTGAAATAGAAATATTTTCATCACAAAATTTTGCCTGAGGGTTTCAATATAATCTATTGATTGCATGTTAAAGTGTTGCTCATGAGAGATACCATGATGTAATAGGGAAAACTTTGGGCTTGGGTTGGAGTCCTGGCTTGATCATTTATTACAAGTATAGCCTCAGGCCAATTGTGCAGATTCTCTGAGTCTCATCTTCATACATGAAATTAGGATAAGAATACTTATGTTACCTATCTCAGGGTTATTCAGAAGAATGCATTCTATAAATCACAAATGCTATTTGTTGTTATTATTGTGTATTTAATTCTACCACTATTTTTGAATCTCTTATTAATATGCCAGGCCTTAAAGACTCAAATATGAAATTACAACATCGTCTTTGGTCTGAGGAGCCCACAATTTCAAATTATCAATCTATGGGTGCTTTTTAAAAGGCAGTGTGATATAATGAATTGAGAACTGGTCTTGGAACTAGGAAAACCTGAGTTCACTTTTTAATTCTGACCCATAGTAGATGTGTGACCCAGAGCAATTTTGTAATACGTGTCTCCTGAAATGCCAACTCATCCACTTTTAGTGGTCTTTAGTCTTATGACAAGTCTTCTTTCTTTATTTAATCTCTCAGTTGTCATCAAGAAAAAAAATGGGAATAGAGATCTAGAAATGGTGATATTGAATGTCTACAAGAGGAGCTGTCTGGCAGAAGGAAAACTAATTTTTGTCTTTTCAGCTTTCTTTCATGGACCCAGCCCCTCTTTGCTTTACCTAGAAAAGCTTTCTAAGTAAATACTCTACTATCAGTCACTTACAACTCGATATGAGTTGAATGTGTATGTCTGGGAAATGAAAGCTAGCCCAGGGACAACTCTAAAATTATGTACATGGATAACCCTGAAATATTGGGAAAACAAAAGGAAAACCTGCATTTTATAATAAGGATTCTTTGAAATTATGGGTTGAACCAGATGGCCTGTGATATTTTTTCTAACTTTCAAATTCTGTGATTTGGAGATGTTGGATGGATTCTTTAAAGAGTATTCATGGAAAATCATGGGCAAAGATGGCAAAGAATAAGAGCAGACATGGTTTAGAAAAAGAGAATGTTCACATTTACGTAATAAGGGATTTTTCCAAGTTCAAAAAGTTTGCTTAAGGCAGTGGTTACTATGTCTAGGAACATTTTAATTTAAAATCTTCAGAATGGGGTCAGAATAAAATGAAAGGATTTGAATAATAAAAACTTCTGCAGCAGTGACCAGCTAGATGACACAGGATAGGATGTAGGGTAAAGGTGTTATCTTGGACCCCTGGGATACTATCATGTTTCTAGTTTTTTTCTATTGTTTTGGAATTTCCAAGTCTTTCCTAGTCTTGGTTTCCAAGGATATTAAGCAAACAAGTTTTTTAAAAACTCAATTTGCAATTTCATCTATATATGAACCCTTTTCCTCTAACTCTAGTGAAGAAACTACACCCCTATTAATAGAGAACAGTTGTTGCTCTATGCACTAGAATTTTAGGGAGTTCAATATAGAGAGAATTCAAATGACATATAGAATCTTATAACCGATATTATTAGATTCAGCTCCCTAACCACTACATAAATCAACATTTGCCATACTGCCTCTTAATATCTTCTAAATTCAGCATTGAAACTAGCCTCAAAGAGAATTAAAGGTATTGTTATTTCTTTGGGGGACTTCATTAGATAGTCCTTGAAATTTCCAGATAGCCAAATCTTTTTTTCCCTCTGAGTTAAGCAAACATAGCCAAGACTACCTTGGCAGACCTTCTGTGGTTCTTAACATTTTCCCCAGGAGATCTGAATCATTGAGAGGGAAGTGAGCACTAAGCCTGTCTTGTTTAGCAGTAGGGAAGTGTCAGCCAACAGAATCTAGAGTAAAGCCTGCTTTTCAGGGAGCTCAGCAAAGCTAAGGCACAAGCAGATGAAAGGATAACATTTTGCTAAGTCACCAAAACAAATAGGATTTGACTGAGAGGCTACAGAAGCCTTATCCATAGAGACATTCTTTCTTTCTTTTGGACTGAACATTCCAAAGATACAATTCATTTGGATTTTAATCCAGAAAGGCTAAATTCTGTATATGTTTTGGCACTGGGCAGAGTTACTTTCCTTGGGCATGGGAATAGGGCTGTGGGCCAGTCATGAGACCAAGCGTGGTAAGAAGGATTAAACAAAACAAAACAAACAAAACTTCATTTGGGACCTAGAAGAAGTTCCCAGGAAAGAAGACTAAAATATTCAGTGATCAATGTCCATCAGTTTAGGGTTAATCACTGACAAAATTGTGGAGCAGAGGAAGTTTGACTTCCATACTTCAATATATTTATGCCCTCTGTGGCAATCTTTTCACATTTTAGGGGATCATTTCCACTTGGGGCATTCAGAGATCTTTCTCTTCTGCCCCTTTTCTCCCTAAGTGAAACTTTACTTAAGGAAACAAGCATTTACAAATTAGAATGATTTTAAATTGTTATCATCTGTATTCTTATTTTTCATATGTGTTTAAAATATTGTAGTTTAAATCTTATTTATGGCTGAATGGCAAAATTATTGCCAAGTGATTAAGAAATTTTATCTTGCAAGGTAGAGGACGTATTTATTTGGTAACCAGGAGTTCCTTCCCAATGTATCAGTTTTTATATTACTCAAGTAGTCAACTGCTCAGCACAAGATGAGTAATCAGGAGATTCAGGTTCTATGGTGACCTTGGTAAAGCTGTTTTTAACCTAATTGGGTCATGATTTCTTCACCTATAAGATGAAGGGATTGGACCAAAATAATCTGTAAGATCCTTTTGAGCTCTTGCTTTATGTTCTATGCCCAACACGAATAAGTGAGTAAGGAAAGTGAGTAGGGAAAGTGGAGCAAACGCTATTCTTTTAAAAATTATTATAGACATATTTTGCTTTGACACATTTTCTAAAAACATCCAAAGAAATCCTCCTACAAAGTATGCTTTCTGAAAACTATTAAGCAAAAGACATTTAATAGAGCGTGCAAGTCCATGCTACTTAACACTTTTATCATTACAAGAAGTAGTTATATCATCAGGGTAGAGGATTACATTCTTAAGTCAGTGTATAAGGTTAAAAATCAAATATAGCCAGCCTTAATCTTGAAAATTATTTAATTGGAATTAGGGTGTTTTATTCAGTCATTTTCAGTTGTGTCTGATTCTTCATGATCCCATCTGAAGTGTTTTGACACTTTCTTCTTCAATTTATTTTACAGATAAGGAAAATAAGGCAAACAAAGTCAAGAGACTTGTTCTGGGATATATTGCTAATGTATGAGGCCAGATTTAAACTCAGTATTATGAATCTTGATCTTAGCCAAAAGGCCAAAAAGTGATAGTAGTATGAAGCTTTTTGAAGCCAGGCCTGACACTCTATCTGCTATGCCATTTAGCTATCCCTAGAAATTAGGGCTATCAGCAAGTAATGTTCTAGCACATACTAAATTTTGTAAAAGTTACACTATAATATTGTACTAAATAATGTGCCCAAAACAAGTCATAAAACTAGTAAATAAGTATATCAAGAAGGATACCAATGAGACAATATACCAAAATTTATGTTTGATATACTGAGATGAATATATTTATTGTATTCTCATGAAGTCATTATTAAGAACTATTTGAGCTATTTTTCATCAGCTTGCTCAGATTCATAATTTCTTTATTGTTTTCTTTCTATTAGATTTTCCAAGTGATAGTTAACCACAATTTCTAGGTGTCTTTACATTTAAGAATTTTAAAGATTTGTTATTCAACACATGTATTTAATATTATTTTGTAATCTATGGTGTCTAAGAGTTTTGCCTCCCCCCCCCCCCCACTTGATAGTGACTTTAAAAAATGTACTTTCATCAAAATTGTAATTAAATGTTCTGCTTTTTTGGATTCAGCTTAATGTAAAATAAATTTTATACTGGTCCCTTATTTTAATTCTAAATGTATCTGTATGACAATTATATTTCATATATACAGCAAATTGTTAGGTCTTGTTTCTAATCTAGTCTGTAACTCTTGCCCACTTTAGGGGTAAACAAATTCCATTAATATTTAATGTTGTAATTATAAAGTTTTTCTCTTCATCAATTCTGTTAATGACTTCCTTCTTCTTTTCACAGTTATACCAGTCAACAGCAGTATTTTTTGCTTGAAAAAAAATCTGATTTGAAATGATTTCCTTAAGGAACAAAATACAAACTTTTTCCTCCTACTCATTCTTGTCTAGCCTTATTCCAGATTTCGAAATCAGTTCAAGGTATTTGTAGCTTGTTTTGTTTAAAACAACACACACACACACACACACACACACACACACACACACACACAATTTCAGACTCTATTCTTTCCTTTTCCCACCTTTACAAGATTCACAACTCTTCATTCTCTTTCATTGATATAATTTATTTTTATGTTTCCTTTGCCCTGGTTAGAATATGGTTCAGAAACAAATATTTTTCCTCATTTCCCCATATCTTAGTTTGAATGATCTTCATATTAGCAACTAGATTATTTAAAAAATACTATTTACCATTTTACCTCTTTGCTTTCTTTTCTTCCTCTAGAATATTTTGTAATAGTAAATAGTAAATCATAGCTATTCTTTTTTTGATGCCTCAAAAGCCTCAGATAAAGTGGTATTTTCTTACAATTGTCATCTCTTCCTTAGAGCTTGTAAATTTTGAATTAGCACTTAGTCTTTCTAGTTTACATAGATTTGTTTACCTTCATTTAGTTTCCTTTACTACAGATGCATTTTGATCACTTAACTTCAGTTTTCTATTGATCAATACTTAAAATTTATTGCACATTGAAAGTCTATCTTTTTCATGTTGGAAAAATTTACTCAGTTTTGTAGGATCTGTTATTCTGAAGTTCAAGTCATTTTCATTTTCTAATTATATCATATTCCACTCTTTAAGTTCTTGTAATGAATGGTAATGTGAGGTCTTGCTTAGTATTCCTTGATTTGTAAATTATATTGTAAACTCTGTATATGTGAGACAGTTGGCAAAATTTTTTCTTTAACACCAAACTTCTTAACAAGTGATTACATTTTTGGCTGATTTTAAATTTAATGATTTCCCTATTAACATTCCATGGATTCTACCAATCTTATCTTTGCCCTCTTTTTACAATATTCAGTGGCATTTTTTTCTTGATGATTTCCTACAGTGTATTTAAATTCATCTTTTCTTTGTCTTTTTCTAGGAGAGCAATGATTCTTAGATCATCTTGTCCAAAATCTGCCTTAGGGCATTTTAGTTGTAGAAAACAGATATTTTTGCATTTCTTTTGCCTTCTTATTATACTCATGTCTATTTTCCAACTATCTATTTATGTCTCTACAATTTCTCTTTTCAAAGTTTTTAGTGCTTTATTAAGGTTTCCCATTGTCTTTTCTAAGCCATCATTTCCTTTTATTATTTCCATTTTTTTTCTTTGAGTGCTAATTTCTCTCCTTATGTTTTCTTTTCATTTGTCTATTGGTTTATCTCTCCATTTTGGAGATTCCAATTACAGTTCAATTCCTATGTACAAACAACTAATTTCTATTATTGCAATACTATTTTCTTTCTTTTGGTAATTTCTCTTCTCTTCTCTTCTTTAACCCTATATCATTTATTCATTGAATTAGGGTTTCCTTTTTATTTATTCATTTTGTTGTTCATTGTTAAGTGTTCCTTATGTTTTTTTTTAATTTTTATTTAATAATTACTTTATATTGACAGAATCCATGCCAGGGTAATTTTTTTTTTTTTTTACAACATTATCCTTTGCACTCGTTTCTGTTCCAATTTTTTTCCCCTCCCTCCCTCCACCCCCTCCCCTAGATGGCAAGCAGTCCTTTATATGTTGGATATGTTGCAGTATATCCTAGATACAATATATGTTTGCAAAACCGAACAGTTCTCTTGTTGCATTGGGAGAATTGGATTCCGAAGGTATAAATAAACCGGGAAGAAAAATAAAAATGCAGATAGTTCACATTCGTTTCCCAGTGTTCTTTCTTTGGATGTAGCTGCTTTTGTCCGTCATTTATCAATGTTCCTTATGTTTTTAAATGAATATTTTATTTCTTTCTATTCTTTATTTTCTCATAGTCATTTTGCTTTATTTGGTTCTTTTGCCTCCTTATTGAGATGATAAAGGCATGACCATCAAAACATATTCCACTCTACTATTTCTTGCTAAGCTATAACTTCCTCCTTAATAAAATTTCAATCCTTTAGGATATTGATAGAGAGATCCAGGCTGTACAGATAAGAATCAAAAGTTCTGAGAAGGTACAATAGTCACTATGAAGTTGTCCTTGGGTATCAGTGTAGTCTCATTTATTAAATATTTTCTTTAGCTACCCAATATCTAGTAAAATGACTTGAACACAGGTGCTTAATATACCTTTGTTGAATAAACCAAACTGAATAGAAGTACATTATTGATTTAAAAAAAAATTCAAAATTGAAAGGGAACTCAAAAGTCATCTAGTTTAATCTTCTCTTGAATAGGAATCTTACCTATAAAATCCTTGAGAATGGCCATCCAATTTCTGCTTGAGGACTTCACTAATAAAGAACTCTCTATTCTAGACATTCTGCTTTTAGTAAGTAATAAATATTAGGATATTTTCCCCATATATTGAACTCAAACACTTCTATGTTCTGATCCCGGTTTTGCCTTCTGGATCCAAGCAAAGCATAAGTAATCTATCATTCATTTGATAATTTTTGAAATAAAGATTATTGAAGTCCCACATGTATATCCTTAGTCTTATGTTTTCCAGTTTCTTTAAGCAATAATCATGACATAGTTTGCAATTTCTTTATCATTCTGTCACTCATTTTTGGATATGGTATGTTTATCAGTGCCCTTCCTAAAATTTAGTGTGAAAAATTGAACTCAATATTTCAGATATAATATAATTAAGATAAAACAAAGAGTTCTCTTTGTCTCAACACAACAAGCCCTGAAATAGGGAGCCCTGAAATGCCATCTTGCCACCAGGCTCAGGAGAGAGTTGCAGTAATTCTGCTGAAAGGTAAGGAACCGGTTTAATTACAATTGCTGCAAGTTAACCCTCATCATTGTTTCACATCCCCGCATTCACTCTGATGACCAAATTTATATAATCATTAGGGACCTATTCTCCCAGTGAAGTAGGCATAAGAAGGAATGGAGTATAGGAAAAATAATTGCATAAACTTTCTTTAATTGATTTCATATACTTCTAATAAGGTAAAAAGAGTAGATCTCTCTATATCCTCTTCATTCTCCACCTAAGTAGTAGAGTTCTGTATGGCAGCTGACCTTAAATAAATATCAACCAACTCTAGTGGCTTTCTATTGCCTTTAGGATCAAATAGAAAATTCTCTGTTTGGTATGAGCCCTTTACAAGTGAGTCCTTTACTACTTTTTCAGTCTTCTGACACTTTCAACCTTCTCCTTTCTCTCCCTTTACTTTACTATTCAGTGCCATTGTCCTTCCTGTTCCTTCCACAAGATACTCCATCTTGTGACTTTGGGTATTTTCACTGGTTGTGTCTCATGACTAGAACTCTGTCTCTATTTTTCTCTATTTTCTGATTTTTCCGGTTTCCTTCAAATCTCAGATAAAGTCCCACCTTTTGCAAAAAAGCTTTTCTCAGTCCTTAATCTTATTTCCTCTGAGATTATCTCCAATTTATCCTGTATAGATATTGTGTTTGTACATAGTTGTTTTTATTCTGTCTCCCATGTTAGACTATGAACTCATTGCGAGTAGGTTCTTTCTTTTCAAACTTTTTTTATATTCCCAGTACTGAACACATTGCTTGGCATACAGTATGTGCTTCGTAAACACTTTTGTATTTGACTGGTTAGTAATATCCCCAGTATTCAGCTCTCAAGGTAGAGCCAATTGAAGTTACAATGGATTGCTCCTGATGAATGACCAACATCAGTAAGATTTTTCCCATTGGACAAATAGTTACTTCACTCTCAAGATGAAAAACTTTTTCTAACAAATATACAATCCATTTGGGAAATAATCTTCTCTATAGGAACCTGAAGAAAGAAGCAGAAGGAGAAATGGTAGTTGACAATTATATAGTTCTGGAGCAAGTGGTAAACATAAATACTTGTAGAAACGAGCTCAGGTTAATAGGCATTTCCTGAACAAATGAATTAATTAGAACCAGAGAGATTCAGTTTCCTTGGCTTCTGTCCTTCATAAACTTGTTATTAGCATCAACAGTGCTAGAGGTGGAAAAGATCTTAGAAATCTCATTGTCTGTTTTGACTTGAAGGATGGTATTCCCTAAAAATAAACTCCTCTTTCCCCTTCTAATAACAAAATTGGCAAAGCCAAGACAAATTTAATTAGCCTTGCTTTTCTAAATACTACTCATAAGCACACCCACTCTCTCCCTCTCATATTTTAACTCCTAGAAATGTGCCCTAAATTCAACAACAAGCATGAGGTGAAACAGATATTTCTATAATGCAACATTATTAACTATGTTTATGGGTAGAGAGATAAGTGATGATTCAGTCATTCATTAAAGTTTTGCTGGAAATAAAATGGAAAATTTGGGTAAGATGTTTGATTTCTTTTTTTTTTTTTTGGGGGTGGGGGAGAGATATTCTCTTAACAGTTGAATCCTTGTCATTCAGGCTTAGGTCTCAACCCCTCTAGATTCTTTTAACCTCAGGGCAATGGGTCCTCTTGAGAAATCACACTAAGAATAAATTTATTCATTCTTTGTCCTAATGCTTTCGCCTTCCAGTATTTTCAAAACTTTCTCTGCTCTTCAGTCTCCCTAGGTGAGACACAAGTCAGAGGTGGATATGCTTTGCGGCTGAGAAAGAGAGAACAAGATGCAGCTGTACCTCCAGGTCACCTGTGTGTGGGTGGTGGGGATGGGACTACACAAAGTACAATATCATATATTTTTCAGGATTAATTAAGAGCACTAGAAGTTAGCCTCAGGCTTGGTTAATGGTTGAATGAAGTGGATAGAGAATATTTTGGGAGTGGTGAAAGAGAGTGTGGAGGCTGGTAGAGAAGAATTTTGGTGAAATTATGAAAGCAGGAATTAAAGATTATTGAAAGATCTCATTTCAGAATCTAAATATCATTATAGCCAGGTGTGGGGGAGGCAGTTGGACAGTAGTAAGATATTTGAGTTTTGTGACTCCTGGCAAATCATTTAACTTCACTTTCCTCATCTATTAAAAAAAGGATAATAATAGCATCTATCTCACAGGGCTATTGTGTGACTCACATATATTATTATATAAGATGAATGGATGACTAAAGCATTTTCTAAGCAATTACGTTTAAAGCTCCATTATGTTGAATATTCAACTGCCAGTCAGGTAGAGAGGTAAAACATATTAGTTTCTGAATTTGAATCATTTGACACTAGTAAAGAATGTTAAATATACAAGACTCCAAAAGGAGCAAATGGTTGAAATGGGATTCAAACTGACATTTTAGTTGTGCTATTACTTTAACATGCTGCCTGTCTCCATCCATAGTTTTCCAGATGAGTTTGCCCCATGTTTCTACCTAGGTTTATATTTTAAATCTCTTTCCCAGACCCCTAAAAATGATTTCATCTAGCCACACTAATACCCATTTGTTTGCACTGATTTGGCTTCATTTACCATTCTACAATTTCAGGTTCTTTTTTTCTGATTTGTCAAATTTTTTAGTGTTTCATACAGTGTATTGTAAAATCATTGGGTCAGTTAGAAATATTTACTTTTTTTTTTTTCTAAAGGCAATTGTTGGTACAGGCATAGCATGCTGGGTCTGAATTCAGGAACAGTTAAGTTCAAATCTAATCTCATATAATTACTTGCTGTGTGGCGTGGGCAAGTCACTTAACCTATTTTTGCTCCAGTTTCCTCAACTATAAAGTACAAATGTAAATTGCACCTATCTCATAAGGTTGTTGTGAAGATAAAATGAGATATTTGTAAAATAGCACTTGACAAATTGTAAGTGATATCGAAATACTTTTTCCCTTCTTTACCTCCCTAGTTCAAAGGTAAGGAGAGGTTAGAAAGAACTATAACTACTAATATTAAGAAATATTATTTTTCTGTAAAGCCATTTCTAAATACCTGGAAAAACCTCATAGAAATGTGGGTGATAGGATGCAGATAAAAAAGGCTTTTCTTGGAGAAATAGATTAAGGGTGGTACCTAACATTATAACTTCTTCACATCATAGTTTCTCTATAACCTGTTTTTTTCCTCTATTATTTTGGATGCCTCCTTCACTTCCATCACATCCTAACTGTTGTCATATTTACTAGTGCTTTTTGTATCCTTTTATTAGATTGTAGGCCATTTAAAGGAAGTGCCAGAACAATCAATCTCTTGTTTAGACAGTACCTTACAAAGTAATGTTCTCATAAGAGGCATTTAATAGATGCATTAGTTCTTGTTGATAATCTTCTCTGTTGTCTTTGATGGGGGCATAAAATAAGAATATTTAAACTGATATAAATATTTTAAATAATAATTCCTCATATTTGCATACTACAGTATAATTTCCAAGTTGCTTTCATGACAATTCATTTGAGCTGCAAAATAAACCTCTTGTAGGAAAGGAAAGCTTTACTTTTTTTCCCTTTATGATGAATATCATGAAATGTTTTCCAGAAGATGAAATAAGCTAGAGAATAGTCACTTATCCAAGGTCTCTTATCTAAGAATGGTAGAATTACCATTCAAAATCAGCTTTTCCAAATTTTCACTTCTTAATTTTTTTCTTATATATCCACATGTTGAAAATGAACATTTTCCTAAGCTCTCAGATTTCTGACTCCAATTCAGGGGTTTTTTACTTGGAGACCACAGACCCTTCAATTTTATGGGTTCCATGAACCTGAATAGGAAAAAATACTTTGACAAATATATTTCAATAAATTAAATTGACTCTTTAATCTTATGTATTTTTATTTTATATATGCAAAATTTTCATTGTCCTGCCAAATTTTATGTACAATTACTAAATCTCTGGTTTTGATCTTTGCTTATTTCAAAGGTACCCTACAGCTATAGATGAAAAGAATACAAACCTAGATTTTGTTCTAGTTGTGGACAATCAAGTTTGACATATTTCTTACCTAATTCCCAGTCCTCTGATATATATTCCCTCTCCTCCTTTGAGCATACTCTCCTGCATTAGGCACCTTTTGCTAGCATCAAATAAACTATAATTAAAGGAGTAAAGCATACTTCCTTCCATTTCTCCAAACAAAGTTTTCCCTCTTAGGAAACACATGATTAATTTTTTGCCATTCAAGGAAAATTGGGAAAAGGGAGGAAAAGATACAGAAAATGGCTGGCAGAAAGTCGAATCTTTTTTCATCAAAGATCATGATCTTCGGTCTTGACCTTTCTCTGCTTTTTTTTCCCTTCCCATGGGTCTTTTCTTTCATCCTGTTCATTGCACTATAGCTAGCCTAGTCACTTCAAGGATGTAATGCTTATTTTTGTTATAGTGTGAAGAGAAGAGAATAATCATAGCACCTACTATGTGCCAGGCACTGTGTTAAGCATTTTACTAATATTATTTGTAATTGATTCCTCATTTGAGCCTCACAACAATCCTATAACATAGATGTTGTTATTATCCCCATTTTATAGTTGAGAAAACTGAAGTAGAAGTTTACCAGAAAGCTGTAAATTCTGTGAAGAATCTTCTATAGGCGAAACTAGAACTTGCAGTAATCTTGGTAGTTTGGTGCCCTGTGGTGAATGCATTCCGAAGATGAAGGTGGGTCTGGAGTCAGAACTGAGTCCAAATACTAATTGTGTGACCCTGGGCTTTTACTCAATTTCTGTCTGCGTGGTCTTTAACCATTTTTTTGCATCATGCATACCTTTCTCTCTTTTTTCAGGATAATAATTTTGCCTATATTAAAAGAAATAGGGATAATAATAACACCTCCTTCCAGGATTGTTGTGAGGATCAAATAGGATATTTATTTACAGCTTACCACATTGCCTGGCACAAAGTAGGTGTTTAATCCATGTTCATTTCTGTCCTTCCTTGGAACATTGCCTCTTTGCCTCCTCCTACTCACCACCTCCCAAACCTAATCAATTGCTAGTGCTTATTGAGTCTATTCTATCTTCCATGTCCACCTCTCAGCATAGCTATTACTTCAGACATCCTTGTTCAAAATCTTTTCTTCTCCTGTCTAGACAATTCTAATAGCAGCCTCCTAACTAGTTGTCCAGACTCTAATCTTTCCCTTCTCCAATGTATGCTTCACAGTAACACCATGGTAATTTTTCTAATGAACTGCTCTGATCATGACACTTCTCAAAAAATTTTCAGTGGTTCCTCATTCTCAGTTTTTCTTTTGTGCTTTCTGTCAAGATTTATGACTTCTTTGATCTGGAGATCTCCTGGGGAGGTGATTTTCTCTACCAATGCAAAATAATAGCTGTTTTATAACTTAGACATTTTAAGTTCTGTAGGGGAACTGAAAGATTAAAAGATTTGTCAAGAATCACTTTGTCAATATATATCAGAAACAAAACTTGAATCCTACCCTCACCGGTTCTCCATCTATTGTGGAACACTGCTGTTTCCCTGTTGCTTACAAATGGTATAGATAGATTTATGATGATACACACACACACACACACAGACACACAGACACACACACACACACACATACACACACATATATATATATTTGATAAATAAGTGACAGTGGGGGAGGTGGCAAGTTTTAGAAAGAAGGAATAAATGGTTCACAGGCAAAGGTGCATAAGAGATGGAGCATTCTAGAATACAACTGAAGAAATGTCTTGGGAAAATGAGTTTGCAAATATTTATTTTCGGCCTAGAAATTTAACCTCTAAGTGCTATGACTCCAGAGATTCAACATGTTGACTTGATTATCCTTAAAGTACTTCTACTAGGCCTTCCATATTTATATACCCATATACATATTTAAGTTATAATTATGTGACCAGATAATTCATTCAATGCAGTACATACACTTTCAAATGCTAAGAAGGAAATCTCTAGTCAAGGACTACATTTTCAGCTTACATCTCTATTATCTACATACAGTTGAATTATATTTCCTTTAAAGTCAGTTCGCAAATTCTCCAATATCTGGTCCTGGAGAATTCTTAATGGATATAAGAGGTAACAAAACCAAATTATTTTCATAGTCAACTCCTTCACAAACTTGGCAGAGGGCCTTTTGGTTCTCAGATTAATTTTTGACTCATTACCTAATTCTTGCTTCCTAGATCTTCCCATTCCCTGAACTCTAGATTCATAAACTCACTCTATGCACTCTGCTTCCTGCCCTTCATCCTCCAAGGCCCCATTTTCTTAAGTTCCTGGTGCCAAATGCTGTTCATTTATAATAAAAATGAACTCCTCTAGTAAAAAGATCCAGAATTTAAATTTCTCTCCAATTGCTAAAAAGAGGAACACCTCTTCCTGATATTTGGATGTCACTCTCTTTTCTTGCCTCTGACACTAAAGATGCTATTGAAATAGGAGGCAGTGGTTTTCAAAGAAAAGGTCAAGAATTAGAATTTGCAAGAACAATGTGTCAAAAAGCAAGCCCTATGCTTTAACCCATCGATTTAAATTGTTTGCCATTTCTGTCTGGCAAGGTAGGACAAGATTGACTGTTTCTTGCTTAAAAGGGACAGAGAAGCTTGTTTAATGCTCTAGGGCAAAACTGTAGATAGGGGTTTGCTATCTTCTATATCATCTTTTTCCTTCAGTGAGCAGAGGAGGACTTGATTTTACCCCTGCCTCATTCTCCTAAACAAAGCATATTTTGACTTTCAGTTCAATCAGATCTATGACATAAAGTAATATGGAGATTGAGAATCTGAGCCTGAAAGTTCCCAGGAGATTCATTCCTTCTAAAAGAAAACTATAATCCATCCCCCTGCACCAGTATATAGATATTAATGTTAATATGTTATGTTATAGCTAGGAGAAAAAGTCACACATTCCATCATCTCCTCTTCCAAATGTGTCTGGTGCAAAATAGAATAATTCAAAACTTTTAAAAGAGCAGATAATGATGATTGTTGTCTTCCCTTCAGAGTCATTTGAATTCTTAGGTCATAAGTTTGAAACTTTTTTGGAATATCAACAAAGTTCAATAAACTTTGATTAAACTGATATTTCCAGAAGATTTTAGAAACCAAGAGCAGGCAGATGGTGTTATTTGCAGAGTAAATATTATAGGATGTTTAGAGAGAGAGAGAGAGAACTTTGGAAGAGAGCAGAAAAAATGTGTCAATGCTTCATGTTTCCAGCTTTACTTTGAAATGATGAAGGGAATGAGAAGCTAGTGGACACAGTAGACAGATCAAGACCAGATGATCAAAGACCTGATGCTGATGTTAACATGCCCTGGTAAAATGTGAAATACCCTTCCCCTTGCTTTCAATACTAATCAAGCAGCTGATTTGGCAAATAGTTTTTAGTTGAATTGATTGATAACATGAAACATCCAAGTCTACCAGCTGCTTTATTAGCATGGAGAAATGGCCTATGAGTTATCTTGGTTTGTTCACTTCTGGGACAATCTTGGATGAGTTTCAGATCATGGCCAAATTTTTCAACAAAAGAAGCTAATAGGTGGCAATGTGGTCTAAAGGAAAGGATGCCGGCTGTAAAAGAAGTAGAGACAGGGATTAGAATCCTGCCTCTGATACTTATTAGTTCTGTGACCATGGACTTGCCATCTTCCCTTTCAGCCTTGGTTTCTTATCTATAGAGGTAGAATATTTGGAGAAGTTGTGAGATTCCAGAAAAATAATAAATAAAAAGCTTTGTAAAATCTTAAATGAATACCAGCTAATATTACCATCAAAATTCCTCAGATTTTATTAATAAGTTGCTACTATAGTAGGAGTTCTCCACATTGGCCAACTCTTCTGTCTGAGCAGCCAGTCATATTTGACACAGACTTGGGAACCACCAATTAGGAATTTCTGTGTTAGTTCAGCAAATGGCATTCCCTTTAGCAAGAGCTAATGTCCTGATCTATGGTAAAGATCAATACATCGAGAGGTTACTCTGATTACTCCCTTTGGATTACATTGTTTTGTGAAACCATAATCTGCTATGAGAGATACACTGTAACACAAGTATCTCAAAGATAATGGAACTACAAAATTTAAACTGTCAAATGGCTTTAATAGCCATTTTAATGGGAAAGAAAGAATCCTTCCAAACATCTTAGGAAAACACATTGAAATTTTTGGGCTTCAAATAATTAGAATTCTCATGAGTATCACTCATGTAGCGCCATTACCTGAATATCCATTAAGAGCCCATCACTGCTCTCAGCACTACAGGGGAAAAATGATACAGCAGAACAGCCTTTCTTAGGCTGGGGAACCTTCAGCAAACCTCTTATCTTTTCAGTGCTTCCAAAGCTATATTTGTAGAACAGACATTGATTTGCATTGGTAGAGGGCAATTCCTCATAAGGAGTTCCCAATACCAAAAACATCAAAGGATTATCTTCTGGTATCCCACAAAATGTAAAAAAAAATTAATATTGTATCTTTAAAAGTAAAATCTGCCCCAAATTTCTCACCCCAGCGAATCATTTACTAGTTTACCCAATCTCTTCCAGAATTCACTGTAGTTTTTCTGAAGCTACTGGAAAGGTAAAACTTCTTTAATTTAATACTCAACATAGACTACATCTTAATATAGTCCATGCTGGGTTAATTCAAATTAAATTATTAAAATCAATATAAATTCAAAGGAAAAATATCTTTCTCTAAGTGAACAGTTGATATTTCCCTTTGTAGAAATTGTTATTTCTCCCTCAGCCACTCCCATATACATATAGAGGGTTTAATCTATCTAACTTTCTCCATAAAATGCTATTTTTATGTCCAGCAGGTTCTTTGAGGATGAGTCAAGCTACTATCCCGGAAGTCTAAACTCAGCATTTGGGGTTTAAGAGATGTTTCACATTATGGGAGACAAATGGTAAAATGCTTATTTTGTTCATTTATTGTCCATTTCCCCAGGTGGATCATATTTTCCTTGCTATTTTAAGCCTTCACATTACCTATTGGAAACTATTTTCTAACCAAATTCACTCTCTTTCCTCACAGTGGGAGTGACCTAATGAAAATGAATATGAAGAAAGTCATTACTTAGATAAAGAAATGAGGGCCTGGATTCCCCTCAGCCATGGTCATGAAAAATAGGCAATCCTTCCAGTAAGAGAGTTATCTTTTTATGGTGGATATGCTTTTTTGCATGCTTAAATTATTCTGCTCTGTTCAATAAAAACCACAAAATTGCCTTCTTTGCAATTACTTGGGAAAAATGTTCCATTATAAGATATTCCCATAAGCCCTGATCCAACAGCATCATTTCCTTTTCATCTATTATTTTTTCCTCAGTTACTTTGACCACGCCCAGAAATTGAGACATAATACTTCTCACTTAAAATTTGTTTCTTTATGGTCTGTTTTACCTGCATTGTATTAGGCACATTGACACTGAAACCTTAGTTTGAATAATAGTTCTATTTACTTCATTTTTTCACTTGTACATTTCCAGTCTTTTCTATTAAATGCCAATGTTTAATTTCTTTGAATGCTAAATTCATTCTCAAAATATTTGCCTTTTCTTGACTTTTTAAATGGCCTAAAATACTACAAATTAAGAGAATATAGAAATTGCATATTATATTTATAGAGTATCCTTTCTAAGAGAGTTCAAAGAATTTAAATAACTAATTACTTAATTGAACTTCCCAACACTGCTGTGAAAATAATAGGAAAATAAAACGAAAATAATAGGAAAGAAATTTTGTGTGTATTTAGCTGGTAAAGAAAACTACAGAATAGAGAACAGCATGACATAGTCTATACTGTATGGATTTGAACCCAAAAGAGATATGGATTCAAATCCTATTTCATATACTTAATAGTTGTGTCATTTTGGAAAAGTCATTTAACTTCTCTGAGCCTCAGTTCCTTCATCTATAAAATGAAGATAAGAGTACTATGTGCTTCACAGAATGGTTGTAAGATCAGATGAGATAATATTTGAAAGGCATTTTTACAGACCTTAATGCAAATTATGATTGAGAGCTATTCTGTGACTTGCCTAATGCTAACCATCACCATAAACCATCTAGCCTGTCAAAACTCAGAGTTTTTTCAGAATTTTGTCACTGAACATAGGAAAAAGTGTGCACTGGAAGAAAACATGAGCACTTGACATAGAATTTTGTTTAAAACTCATCAATGATTTGATTAATTTAAGAGTTATCCCCAGAAGCAGATTGCATCTATGCCTGTCCATCTTAACTTTTGTCCATGTAGGTGACTTGTCTAGGGTCACTTAATTAATAAAGCTTCTTGCTTTCTCCTGATATCAAATTGTATTATAAAAGGAATAATTGTAATCTTTACCTCTCCCATCTCCCTTATTTTTTACATGCAGCCAATTGCTACATCCTATTGATTCTCTTCCTCCTATCTATCTCTTCCTTTTCACTCTTATAGTAATTGATACCATCATTGCCACTTTCCTGTTTTTTGAAGACCTTCATTGTCTCTAGAGGTAGGAGATATTCTTGCTTCTCTGTCCGCATATTAGAAACATATAAAACAACTAATAGCTATGTGAGATAGTAAAGAGTTCCAATATATGGATTTGACTCTCAACTCCAATATTTATTAACTGAGTCACTTTGGGTTAGCTATCTAATAGTACCTAGTATAAGGTTATAGATGCAATTCTGATGTTACAAAATTTTATAGAAGAAATAACTGGGGTTTGGGGAGGTTATATGATTTGCCTTCTGTGGTGGTCTTCTGACCACCAATTCAGTGTGCATTCCATAGAGTAGAACAAATATATATGTTATAATTTTAGGAAATATAGAAAAATCTTCTTTTCATTTAATTTTTTATTCCTTTTTTTTGTAAGGCAATTGGGGTTAAGTAACACATCCAGGGTCACATAACTAGCAAATGTATGAGGTTGAATTTGAACTCAGGTAGTCCTGACTCCAGAGCTAATGCTCTAGCCACTGCACCCTCTAGTTGTTTCCTTAAAATAATTCCTTCACATGTTCAATGAAACCTAATGAAATTGTACAGTTATATAAAGTGCTTAAAACGAAAATATCAAGACTGTTGACTTGAATTCACAAGAATACACTAATGTCCCATTATTGATGCTCGAAATAACATCTGCCTAATGGTCAGTGCTTATTTTTTTTGCCTAATAGTCAGTGTCAAGTTTGGATGAGGGAAGGGTACGATATATCTAAAAAACTGATCCCGGAGGTTGTATGTATAAGTAAATAGAGAACAGAAGGGGCAACCTGGTCAATAAAAGGCAAATCTAGTATATAGATCTAGTACCTAGTATATAGCCATATGATTGGTATACCTGTACATAGTTATATCCACTAATCTATATCCATTCATTATTTTGTTCACCAAATACCTATCATCCAGTTTAAGTATCTCTTGACTTCTAAACTAACTGGGAAGTAAAATCTCTTCAGACAGAGGGAGAATTAGAAGAACTCCAAAATTTTTTATCAAAAATATTTTTGGTATGATATTATTGATGTCACTAATTATTGCTAATATTGGGACATAGCATCATCACTATTCAATCTCTTTGGTGTAATTTGTAACTTAAGACCTTCAGAAGCATGTAGTATATAGAGAGATGGAAACAGGATGTATCTAGAGATACATACAACACAGGAAATAAGGACACCAGACCCATAGGAAAGATCATCAAGCTAACCAGATTACCAAAAGGTGTCCTGATTTGCCCATCTCAACTAACTATGTTCTTTTCCCAACAACACAGTAAGCTCTGAGGTCTGAGTTGGAAAAAAAAATTCAGAAGATTGGACTAGTTTTGTATTTGTAAGCTGCCCACAGGTAGCTTGAGACAGGGAGAAAAATTTTTCCAGATCATGTTTCCAGATCATGTTCCAGATCATCATTTTTCCAGTCAGTGTCCTGGATTGAGGTGATTTTGGACTGGTAACTTTAGGATTTTCAGTATGTTTCTTCCTGCATTAGCTTGGGGTATAAAAAGTTTTGCTATAGGGATTGTTAGTTCTACAAAATATAGTTATGGTTCAAATACATATACTCCAATCCAAGTGAAAAACCCAATATCCTTTGCCAAACATGATAAGAAAAGCATCAAGTAAGAAAATCACTCAGACACTGCAGTCATTACTTTAATCCATAGTGGTTTTGTCTACCATATTTGGTAGATGAATAACTGTGGCTGAGTCAGATTAAGTGAGTTTTCACTGATATATAGTATGGAATACTTTTTGCCTTTTTTTTTTTGTATCCCCATCATTTATAACAACATTTGGTACATAGTAGGCACTTTGTTCAGTTGCATCCAATTCTTTGTGACCTTGTGGACCAGAGCATACTGTTTGCAGGATTTTGAAGGCAAAGATACTGGAATAGTTCGTCCTTATTTTTAAGGCAAACAAGAAAGTGATTTGCGTAGGATCAGACAACTAATAATTGTCTGAGATCACTGTCCACTGATTCACCTAGACGCCTTCTAGTAGGCACCTGCCCATTTAATAATGACACAACAGCACACACTTGCAAGATAGTTTATTGGTGCTGGAGTTATAGTATGAACATAGAAAAAAGCAAAACTAACAATACCACATAAAAACCAACCTGTTACTCTTTCTGGGAGCTGTGTGATGAACAAACACCCTCTTATGTCCAATGATCCAGAATCTTTTGGAAATTCTCCACACAGAGGATTAACCCCAAGTTCTCTCCATTGAGTAGACTTCATAATGTTTGATGTTTATCACATATCCTTGGACATTATAGATTGAACAGAATCAGAAATTTTCTTCTTAGGGTTTTTAGATTTCCAGCAACAAAGGCATCTTCTTTATCTGAAGACAGAGAAGTTAATTAAGAATGGATCTTTTTGTCTTAAAAAGACAATTAAAATGTGAAAGAAAAGGCTTTGTTCCTTTGAGGTACATTGGATCATCAGTTTATAAATCTGGTCTTTAGGTCTCTTTAATAAGTGGTGATTTTTATTTAGGTAATTCCCTACCTTGTGTCCTTGGTGTGACTGTTGAATTCTGTAAGAAATCAACTTATATTTTCTTTTGGTTCTGCTATGGTTGTTGTTTTGACAACTAAACTCTTCATTTTGCAGTGCCCAAACATAAGACTATTGCCAATGGAAAAAATGAAATCCCTCTCCTAAGTCTCATTAATGCTTCTTGGTTATCTGTTTGCCATTTTGTCATGCATCACTGACATTTTATGTCATGCCATTGAAATTAATGGAACAACCTCTCAATGGAATCTTGGGGCCAACTTTAAATCAAATAGCATGTCAAAAGCAGCCTAGTGTGACAGACTCCCTCAGGATGATGGAGTCTACTGCTTGTTCCATAAACTATAAACAAACAGTAATAGAAAATAATCAAATTGAGTCAAGAAAGTTCTTCTTAAAGATTTGAACAACAAGCAATATAGTATAGTAAGAAAAATAACTTCAAATAGAAATTGGAAGACCTAGGTGTTTGTCTTTGCTTTCTTCATCAACTAGTTGTATGATTTTGGACAAGACACTTCCGATCTTTGGGTCCTGGTTTCCTCATCTTCTACAGGAGAATGTTGGGTAAGCTCATCCTTAGGGTTCCTTCTAGCACTAAGATCTTAAGTTGTGACAAATAGCTTTTTATTTAAAGAGTAGTATTTTTTTTTAATGTGTAAACAAATATATCTTAAATTATAGATGAAATTTAATTACTTTGATTTTGAAAAAAAAATATGTGCTCTAACTTTGGACCCAGTGATGGGTTCACCATCTGAAAACAAGGTATGCTAAATTCCTAGACAATCATTACTAGGAGGTGGAACCAAGATGGTGGAGTAAAGATAAGAACAATCCCTACTCGACAGGCTACAGAATAAAGAATATTTTGGCATAGTGAAGATATAATTTGAAACAATTGAGGGAGAACTCATTTCAAAGAAATCAAAACACCTCGAAGTAAAAATAATCATTAACATTTGTACAATACTTTAATGTTTACCGAACACTTTATCAATATAATTTTATTTTCATAACAATCCTGGGAAATAGGTACTATTATTATCTTTATGTGATTGGCCCAGGATCACAGAATTAGTGTTTGATACTGAATTTGAGACTGAATTGAACTAAAGTGACTCTAGACTTCACTTTATACACTGTATTACATAGTAGACTGATGAATCAAATCCACATATAAGGGTATGATCATTTCAGTCATATTCTGTTTTAGAGAGTAATGGTATAATGTCTTTTTTTTTTTTTTTTGTTGTTGTTGTTGTTGTTGTTGTTGTTGTTGTTGAGGCGATTGGGGTTAAGTAACTTGCCCAGGATTACACAGCTAGGAAGTGTTAAGTGTCTGAAATCGGATTTGAACTCAGATCCTCCTGACTTCAGGCTGGTGCTCTATTCACTGCACTACCTAGCTGCCTCAATTTCTTTATCAATAGGGATTGTTTCATTCTTTTTATTTGTATCTGCAGAACAGTATAATAGTTGGCAATGCTAGGTATAAATGCTTTTTGATGTATGGGGTGAATATTTGCAGAATAGGTATCAATTAGGACTAATTTTTCTTTTTCATTTTAATTTTTTGTCATTCTCAAGTATCGAAATGTAAAAAGAGTCAGTTTGATGGAAAGTTTTGATTTACTGACCTTAAGTGTTCAACTTATTTCACCTTGGCTTTATAACCTACTTTACCTTTCTTGATCTTTCTGTCATGCTCATTATAATAGCCCTCTTTCTCACTGTTACCTTTCAAGTTCCCCAAAGTACTTCTTCAGCCATTAGCAACTTTTATTCCTTTTAAATTCATCCCTCTTTTAAACTATGAGATCAGTTGATTGACCTCCTTGTTGCAATTTCCAGCCAGAACATTTAGGAACACAACTAGAAACAGGGATTGAGGGAAATAGGGTAGCTAAATGTAATTGTGTTTAAAAAAGGAAACAAATTACAGGTATAATTTCATTAATTTTCACTTATTTCAATAAAAGAACTCTTAGAATCACTTGATAGAATCTTAAGAGTCGAAGACTGTCTAGTCCAATTCCTATTTGCATTTTTTCCTTTAATAAACATTTTTTGTTTCTTCTTTTGTCTCCTTCTCTCTCTCTCTCTCTCTCTCTCTCTCTCTCTCTCTCTCTCTCTCTCTCTCTCTCTCTCTCTGCATTTCTCTATTTTTTTCTCTTTCTTTCTGTCTATCTCAACATATATTTAGTGTCTGCTATATCTCAGACATTTTTTAAAGTGCTTGGGATACAAAGAGACAAAAGATAGTTCTTGCCCTTAAGAAGCCTGCAGTTTCTTCCATTTTCTTTTATAACATTTGGGAAAAGAAAAAGAAATCCCTTGTAACAAATGTACAGAGTCAAACAAAACAAATTCCTACATTAGTCATATCCAAAAATGTGAATCTTGCTTGCCATTACCTCTCTCAGGAGAAGAGTATATTCTTCATTGTTCCTCTGGAATCATAAGAACCACTTTACAACATGTTGAACAAGTAGTCATCTAGTCCTTGTTTGAAGTCTTTGTTTCCCACTCAGTTGTACTCCTTGGACTTGTAGCCTTCTCCTCTTTGCCCCATGCCTTTTTGTCCATTTCTTTCAGCTTCTTTTTATATTGTACTCTTATTGAAGGTAGGAATTGTCTTGTTTATGGCATTTCTATTTGTATTCTCAGCCGTAGCAGAGTGCTTGATATTTTGTTGTTGTTGAGCCATTTTCAGTCACATCTGCCTCTTTGAGACTCCATTTGGGATTTTCTTGGCAAATATAGTGGAATGATTTGCCATTTCCTTCTCCAGATCATTTTACATATGAGGAAATTGAGGAAAACAAGATTATGTTACTTGCTGAGGATCATACTACTGATAAGTATCTGAGACCTGATTTGAATTTAGGATGATGAGCCTTACTTCAGTCCCAGCACTCTATCTACTCTAGATACCACCTGGCACATATGGGTGGTTAAAATGGGTATAGTGACTAACTAAAACTCCTACTCACTGGCTACGTATTGTGGCAAACCATTTATGGGATTCTTCAACTCTTATATTTTTGTTTACCTTCTCACCTAATTAGTACCTTCACAATCTCATCCAACTTCATTTCTTCTCATTTACCAACTCCCAAGGCCTTTCTAATTTGTCTCCCTTATATTTTCCTATCAATTACCTTCTTGTTCTGCTTGAGGGTTTCTATTTTCTTTTTCTCAGGAATACTCCTCTCCCCTCTCCTGACTCTTTCTCCTTCAACTTGGGTTTTTCTCATTCTTTAACTTGATTTCTCTTTAACTCTAATGGTTCCCTTCCTTTAACTATTTAAAAGTATTTTGCAAATTTTAGAGTAGTTTTATGGTTTTCCTCAAGTCCTCCCACATTTTCCATTCCTTATTTCAATCTTTAGCCTTTGTCACATTTTCAAAGCCCTCCGTCACCTCACCTTCACAATCCCTTCTCCTTCATCTCAAATATCACCTCTTGCCCTGTCTCCCATACATACATTCTTTCAAGGAAGCTAGAAATGTATGAATTAGCTACTTAGCTGGATTATAGAATAATAGTTTTCTTTAACTGTCTTGAACCTACAGATCTCAAACTGTATTATGAAGTGGTGATTATCAAAACAATTCAGTATTGACTAGGACATAGTGTGGTAAATTAGTAGTATAGATTAGGCACAGAATACATTATAGCAAACGACCATAGTAATCTAGTATATGATAAATTGAAAGATCCAAACTTTTAGAACAAAATTCATAATTTGACAAAAATTGCTGGAAAAACTGGAAAATAATATGGCAGAAACTAGGCATAGACCAACATCTCATACCATATACCAAGATAAGGTCAGAGTGGATACATGATTTACATAAAAAGGATGATATTTTAAATAAAAACAATGTGGAAAAGTTTGGGAAAACTAGAACACATGTCTTGTTGGTGGAGATGTGAATAGGTCCGGCCATTCTGGAGAGCAATTTGAAACTATGCATAAAGGGCTATGAAACTGTGCATGCCCTTTGATCCAGCAATAACACTGCTTGGCCTGCAGCGCAAAGAGATTTTTTAAAAGTAAAAAAAAACCCTATTTGTACAAAAATATTTATTGTAGCTCTTGTTGTGGTTAACAGAAATCAAGGGGATGCCTATCAACTGGGATATGGCTGAACAAACTTGGTACATGATTGTAATGGAAAATTTCTGTGCTATAAGAAATGTAAGGCAAAATGATTTCAGAAAACAGAAAGATTTACATGAACTGATGCAGAGTGAAGTGAACAGAACCAGAAGAACACAGTTACAGTAATATTATATGATGAATTGGGAATGACTTAACTATTCTCAACAATACAATAACCCAAGACCCAAAGGACTGATGATAAAGCATACTTTCCACTTGCAGAGAAAGAACTGATATATTTTTTTAAAATACAGATTTAAGCTTCTTTCTCTTTTTAACTTTTGAGTCTGATACAAAATGACTAACATGGAAATATTTTATGTGATTAAACATTTATAACATATTTCAGATTTCTTATTGTGTTACAAAGGAGGTAGGTATTGAGGAAGGAATAGAATTTAGAATTCAAAACAAAAAATAATAAAAATTGTTTTTACATGTAACCAAGGAAGAAATAAAATATCACTTAAAATATCTTGTACAGATCTGGAGAGAAACAAAGTTAGCAGCTCTCAGTAGAAGAGAAATGATAAAGTTTCTTGAGAATGTAATCCCAGTACTCAGCACTTAAGAGGCTTAGTAAATGTTTGTTGAATCTTAAGCATGAATATCAACTTGAAGTTCACCTTTGCTTCTCTTTGTGTCTCTGAATATAAAGGACTTTATCTTCAGGATATGTAGATCTTGGTTAAAAATTATGGAAGCCCTTTGTTTTTCTGTTAGCATTGTGAGAATGATTTGGGTTCTCAAGTAAAAGTTATGATTCTTTTCACTCCATTAGCATCCTGACATCTCTAGGCTCAAATCCTCATGACCATTACTTTTTGAGAATAATATAAGGAGTGACTCTGATTAATCAAAATGTTCTTGCCCCAGTTTCTTATACTCTTCAAGAAACACCTTAGAAGGAGCCAGCTGTTGCTTTTACCGGTAAGTACAATGTTCTGGCCAGTTAGTGAAATTCAAATAAAAAAGAAACAATGGAAGAGGGTGAACAAATATAATCTTCCCCTGCAATTATAATTTGCTCCTACATTTTAAAGAAGTGTCTTCTGAGTAGGAAGCAAAAGAGTCTAAAAAATAATACACAAGGGAAAATTGGGAAACAAAAACATGTGAAACAAAATGGGAGCTAATGCAGACTAATCAAGGGCTTAAGGAATTCCTCTAAATTTGCTGAGTCATTAATTAAATTACTCAGATATTCCTCTTGAACCAAAGAGAGATGCAAATGATGTTTAGCTATCAAAAATGAAAATAATATTAAATAATATAACTTGCATGTAAATATAAATCCCATCTGTAATAAGCTCAGGAGTAGACTCAACATGCACTTACTTCTTAAACATCAGAATGTAATTAAACCTTTATTTGAATTAGATATTGGGGAGGGGGAAGACTCCCAGGCACATTATGGAGTATTTTGCTTATATATGCTGCCACCTGAATGGGAGATTTCTAAGTAGATAATGGCATAGCTATTTCCTGTCTCTAAACAGTCAGTCACCTTTTAATTTCTAACTGCTGACATACTATGTACCCCATCTTTCTCACTCTACATATAGAATATAGACATATGTTCTTGGCAAGACAAGCTAGCTATCCTTGCCTTGATTCTAATTGGTTCAATGAACATTATATGATTCTATCCCTATCCAGAACAAAAAGAAAAATAAATGTTGGTAGGTTTTTTCCCAAGAAAAGAAATAAAACAAAATTTATGCTAAATATATAAAAGACTTTTGTGATAATATGTAAGTAAAGGGAGAAGTCTTAAGAACAATAATTCTCTATAAAGCATTATTGTGAGATCTAGCATCCTTTTCTATCAGATAATCTTACCTAGACATATTTCTAAAGGTATGGGCTGAAATTGTTTCCCCAGAGAGAACCTAGAGTCTAAAGTGACCTACAGCTATTCTTGGGAGAAGGAGGTCTCAAGGCCTAGAAGAATAATTTTCATTATTTTTTTAAAAGGAGATCAAAATGCTAAGGTGAAAGCACCCCGAATTTGTATTAAGAAGAACTGGGTTCAAAGCTTCTCTCTTATTATTTATTACCCATGTTACCTTGAAGAAGTAAATTCCTTTAGTTCTTAGGTTCCAAATTTTCTTATCTATAAAATGAGAACATTGAATTAGATGATCTCCGAGATCTTTTTTAGCTTTGGATTTATGATATGGTCTCCCTACAAATTACTCGGAAAGTGCCAGACCTGAAATTGATGCAAGTGAACTGACAGATTTTCCTAAGTCAGCAATGTCTAAAATCTTTCTTTTTTCTCCCGATTCCTGAAGTTCTGGGACTCTCCTGAAATTTGGGATTATGGGCTGAGGGATGCCACAAATAGTGACAAAGAAACCACCTGTAGTTAGTTTATGCAAGTGCAAGAGCTTATTGTTAAATTTTCAATGTGAATATTTATACCTCAGCAAATGCTACAACATGGGACAGGCTTATTATTCTCTTAATTATCCAGACTTTGGTAGAAGATATTAATTATAGATTAAATTTAAAAGTATATGTAATATATTTTTTCCCTAGCCCTTACCTACTGTTAACAATTTGCCAACACACTGCTGGTTATAACTCTGTGGTGAGCTTTCAAGGATGTATCATGTGGTGATCTAGAAGGATGTCTTTGAACAATATCCAAATGTCACATCTCTGGTTTGCATAATTACCAAAATTTTCCTTTGACTTTTTGTATGGCAAGAAAATCAGACTTAATACTTTATTCATTTTTTGTCTGTATTTTCTTTCATAGTGTGAATAATATGGAAATATATTTTGCATGATTGTACCTGTATATCCTAGATCAAATTGCTTACCTTCTCAATGAGGGGAGGGATGGAAGAGAGAAAAAGAATTTGGAGTTCAAAATTAAAAAAAATATGTAAAGAAGTACTTTTACCTATAATTGGAAAAAATAATTAAATAAAATGTTTATATTTGTATCATAAAAAGAAGTTGGATTAAAAGAAGTTTTATTTTGGAAAAATATTTCTATAGCAAAAGTAATAACACATCTATAAGCATTTTCAGATTACACTAAGCCAATATAAAAGAAATTCTTTTATTCATATTCTTTAGGAATGAAATGTTGGATATAGGAGATATTATAGCTTGGCCAAGAAAACATTGTGAAGTGTTCACAGTGTTAATAAGAACAATAGACTAATAATGATTTGGACTTAAAAATATTTGTGAGAGAACCATGGCAAGGCCAGGAGGGGAAAATACTTTCCTGATGCTCTTCATTTTTGTTGGCATTTACAACAGCTAAAAACATGCCATAATTGTGACTCTGGAAGCCACCTAAGATAGATAAGAATGGTATATAGAACAAAGGCACAGTAATGTTTCTGGAAAAATGAGATTAGTATTTAAGTTATCAAGGAGAATGAACATATATAATTACTCAAAACCAGCTGTGAAAAGAGGAGGAAGGCCCAGCTGGGGTAGTTCCAATGGCTCAAGACAAAAAAAATCATGTAGCTTCTGCTAAATGGAGTGTAATCAAACAACATGAGATTTTAAGAGAGGGATAAAGCAACCAAAAAGGAGAAAAGAGATTCATAAAGAAGAGCAAAATGAAAATTGATTCGTTGGGGGTCAAAATTTTCACAAAGACACAATTGAAGAAAACAGCTGGGAAAAGATAGTTCCTTTTTCATAAAAGATGCTTTAAATGAAAGGTCTTGTCTTAATTCATGGAGGAGGGAAGAAAGGAGAGGAAGAACATCTAGGAAAACTAGGGAAAGGGCAAAGAATAGGGGGACAATAATTCTAAGATGAAAGACTCCCAAGACAATTTCTAAGACATAAAGACAGGAGAGGGCAGTGGGAAAGTGAGAGAGAAAGTGGTGAACCTAGGGAAGGATCCACTGACTTAGAATGCATTTTTACTTTCCATCTAGACACATCTATGAAGTTGATGTGAGCAAAGTAGAAAAATTGGGATGAAGAAGAAATAAACAGGGAAGTTTGGTTCAATTCAGTTCTGAGATCTTTCATCCAGTTTATTTGTAACTCATGTTATAAACTAATATTTAAAGATAGAATTATTAGGAGTGATATTTATAAAACTATTGTTCAGAATGGGATGTTTCATTAACTTGTCATCTATGGTAAAGTCAGACCAAATTTCAAGCTCTGTTTGGGATTTTTATTTTAATTTTAACAAAATTATTTTCAGTTCCAGATTCTTTTTCCTTCTTTACTTCACTCAATGAGAAGATTAAAAATATAATATCCAATGTACACACAGAGAGACACATACACACATATCTCATAATCTTTTATATAGATCATCTACCTACAATCAGTGAAGATCATATTCTTCAGTGGAATAAGTAACTTGATTAACAAGTTTTTGAAATGAAGGGAAAAAGTACTTGAGAAATTGTCATTCATATGAACAAAATACCAATAACCTAATTGTTAAAGCTAATTGTAAGATAATTATTTATAGGATCACAGATTTAGAGCTAGAAAGGATTTTAGGAGTCATTTAGAACAATCTCCTTATTTTACAGTTGATCATGTGATTTCTCCTCTGTGGTATGTGGTAATGTGATAGAGAAAAGTAAAGTGATTTGTAAAAGGTAACACAAGTAGTAAGTATTAGTGTCGTAATTTGAATCTATGTCCTCTAAATTCAAGGTTTTTCCCTTGTGCCATGCTGAAAAACATATGGCAAGTGTTTGATGACTGTACATATTTTATATAAGGTAAGAGAACACGCACCTCATTTGCACAGAGTAAAGAAAAATAACTTTCAAGGCACACCAAATATTTCCTCTTGGCAAGAAATACATATAAGTTTGGGTTTAGTAGTTATATAATGGGAAAGCCCTTCTGCGCTCAGAATCTCACAAATACTTTCATTCAATTCAACTCAGCAATCATATACTAAATGCCTATCATGTACAAGGCAGTTTTCCCCTTCATTTCAAAGTTATTGTTATTTTTTAAAATCAGGTTAATTGTTCCATTGAAGAATATAATCTTCATTGATTGAGGGATGGTCTGCCTAAAAGATTGTGATTTTATATATAATATATATATATATATATATATATATATATTATATATAATGGGCACATATTTCTTCCTTCTTAATGAATGGAAGGGAGAGAGTGAATGAAGAAAGTGAACTTGGAACTCAACATTCAGAAGAGTTTTATAATCAATTAACCTAATGAGAAAGTAATTATTAAGCATTTACTATATGCCAGGTATTCTGCTAGGCTCTGGGCATACAAAGAATAATCTCTACTCACAAGAAGCTTGTATTTTAGTAGGAGAAATAACAGGTACATATAAAAATATATAGCAGAAATATAAAGTTAATAAATACAAATATATGCCCAAAAGTTAAATGTAAGAGAGGGCACATGGAGGGTGTTATGAATCACAGTTGATTCTAAGGGTAGCAAGAACAAAGTAGTCTGGTGTTTTTATATATACACACTCATACTATATAATGTGCTATAATATATATACATACACATATATACTATATAATACAAATACATAATATATGTGTAATAACTACATCTATACATATACATATATTCATATATATACATATATATTATAGATTTAATAGCAAGCTATTGCCTGTATACATACATATATATATATATATATATATTATATATATATATATATATATATATATATAACAGAGAGACAATTCACATGATAAGTTGACAGGGAAGGAAATGAAAGTGAGATTGTAATTGATTAGAATTTATTTTTCCACGGGATTTCCAAGGTATACATACATATACATATATACATATCCACATTAATATGTTCAGAGCCATGATTTTTTTTGGTTGTGCACCATTTCTCCCTCTACCAGAAAAGATCATAACCTTTTTATGTCATAGTAGATGATCCTTATGAACTACTGTGCCAAAAAAAGAAACAAATAAACAAAAATAAAACCTTTTACCTAGATCACCTGGTGAAAATCCACTCTAAACCTAGCTAAATTGGTTCTCAGAGAAAAGGGATAGTTTATCACTGGCCTCAAAAGCCACCGTGGTCAGACTTCTCAGAACTTATACTCTTCTGGTAAAGCCTTGAGTCATCGACAACTCTCTGATCTTTAGAAGAGGATATCAGAAAGTGTGGAATATATTCTTTCTCTTTAGACTTCCAGTCTTGTCACCTAGAATCAAGGAGACTACCATGACTCTGTCAAGTATCACCAATGAAAATGGTTAATTTGTAGCTGAGAATATATATTCTTTCTCTTTAGATTTCAGTCGTCACCTAGAATCAAGGAGACTACCATGACTCTGTCAGGTATCACCAATGAAAATGGTTAATTTGTAGCTGAGAATGAGTTCCCTGAAAAGTGTGAGGGTAATTGCCTTTGTTGGGAGGGACACATACTTGCCATTGCTTCTCTATCTGCTTATATATTACAGAGAGACAAATCACATAATAAGTTAGGAGAGAAGGAAATGAAAGTGAGATTATAATTGAGTATAATTGATTTTTTCCAAAGGATATATATCATCAGAGGACTCACAAGTTAACGATACTAATTAAACACCAATTGTGTGTCCAGTATTGTGTGGGACATAGGTAGGGGAATGAAAGATATGAGATGTGGTCTCTGCCCTTGAAAAACTGACAATGTGTCAGTGGAGATAAGATGGACATAGAGCACTTAGTGAACAATACAAATCTGTATATAATAAAGTGTTAAATTGTGTGGCTGCAGACTAAAAATGCCACAAAGCTTTTGAGGTCAAATGAAAAGTCAATATAATGAGGTGAAAGAAATAAAAGAGGATTATTAGAAGGGAAGCAGATTTCAAACCGTGTGGGAGGAGTGGGGAGGATAGATGCAGGGCATTCAGAGAAGACCCCAAATAGCATCTGCAGTAAGTGATGATGTTAGAAAAATAGCAAAAGCAGAGTATAATTTGAAGAAGCCTGGGCAGGGAAAAATAAGTGAGATGATTATGCCCAAGGACATCACTAAGGGTAGGAATAATTAATGTAAACAGGGAAGACCCTATAGGTCTAGGGATGCAGCCTCTGCAGTTTTTAAAATTTTAAAATTTGCATGAAATCAAATGATGGTCTGCTACTGCTATAAAATCTGGTATGTGGAAAAGGAAACCATAGAGGTAAAGAGTTTTTAATTACTAAACTGTAACCCACCAAAGCCTGTAAGTAAGTCTAGGAATTCTTGTGGAAGATGTGCCTGCAGCTCAAGATTTCAAAAGGACAGTGACGAAAATTTGATTAACTCAACCCTGTACCCTGCAGATAAAAAAGAGAACAAACACAAAAATTCTACAAAGAGCAATAGATTATCCTCTTCATGAATGCCAGAGAGATTGCAGTTTTGGAAGCAGCAACTATGTTATACCTGAAAGCATAGACAGGAAGTGAATAACCATAATGGATATTCAGCATGGAGCTGGATCTGTGATTTTGTCAACATAGGGATCTCTTTTTCCTCCTTTATTTGTCTTTCTCTTTTCTTAGCTTTTTATTTTCAAAATATATGCATAGTTTTCTACATTCACTATTGTAAAACCTTTTGTTCCAAATTTTTCTCTATCCCTTTTCTCCACCCCCTCCTTTAGACAGCAAATAAATCAATACATATCAAATATGGACAATTCTTCTATACATCCACAATTATCATGCTGCACAAGAAAAATAAAATCAAAAAGGAAAAAAATGAGAAAGAAAATTTAAAAAAACAATCAAAGAACAACAAAAAGGTGACAATCCTATGCTGTGATCCCTATTCAGTCCCCATAGTCCTTTTTCTGGATGTAGATGGCTCTCTCCATCACAAGTCTATTGAAATTGGCCTGAATGACCTCAGTGTTGAAAAACTCCAAGTCTATTAGAATTGATCATTGCATAATCTTGTTGTGCTGTGTACAATGTTTTCTTAGTTCTAGTCATTTCACTTAGTATCAGTTCATGTAAGTCTCTCCAGGCCTTTCTGAAATTATCCTGTTGCTTGTTTCTTTTAGAACAATAATATTCCATAACATTTTTATACCAAAACTTTTTTTAGCCGTTCTCCAACTGATGGGCACATAGGGAGCTCTTGATGAAAAATTACCCTCTACCAAAAAGGCCTAGTAACTTAGAGAGATGACTTGGGTCCTGAAAGGTTAGGTGACTGGCTTAGTGTAATAGAACTAACCAATTAACTATTAGGCATTATTAGGGCCATAGCATTCAGTGCTATGTTTTGGGCACATATATGCATATGTTAGTGGTGGCCCTTTGAAACCAGGTCCTCTTGACTCTGAGGCTGGATCTCATGAGCCACTAGATCATTTTGATTCAGTTTGACACATGTGATGATTTAAAATTTGCAAAACACTTGGAAACTTGATCACATTGTACCCATATAACCTATATAAAATTGCTTACCATCTTAAGGAGAAGGAGGTAAGAGAGGCAAGAGAAAATCTGGAACTAAAAAATTTTAAATTAATATTAAAATTTATCTTTACATGTAATTAGAAAAAATGTATAATTAAAAAAGATCACAGAATCATTGATTTAATTGAGAGTGACCTTGGAGATCATGTAATTCAATCATTTCATTTTACAGTTGAGGAATTTGGGGCCTAATCAATCAATAATCAAATGCTTACTATAGCCAGTAACTGTATTAGGAATTGGGGATTCAGATATCCAAAATGAAGTGTTCTATTTTCTCAAGACCTTACATTCTATTAAAGGGGCTTGTATTCTATCTCATAAAGGTTAAGTGACCAAAGTAATCAAATCAAAACCAGTCATCAAAATCAGATTTTGAAACCAGATCCCATTTCCAAATCTAGTATATTTTCTACTATGCCATGCTATTTCCCTATCATCTTACACAAATGTCCTATTGAGACAAATAGGAGTGAGAAAGCATAGACATGTTTAGAATATTAAGCAAAGAACATAGATTTAGAACTTTAAGGGTCCTAAAGATCATCTAGTTCAATTCCTTCTTTTACAGACAATGAAAATGACTGATACACAATGAATGGAAGTTCTCTGAAAGGGATGAAGGTAATTATCCTTGGTGAAGCAAAAGAGCAAGCTAGCTGGTGCAGTTGATAGAGTGCTGAGACTGGAATCAATAAGATTCATATTCCTAAATTCAAATATGGCCTCAGACATTTCCTAAATGTGTAATCCTGGGCAAATCACTTAACACTATTTACCTCAGTTTCCTTATCTGTACAATAAACTGGAGAAGGAAATGTCAAACTACCCCAGGATTTTTGCCAAGAAAATTCCAAAAGTGGGCTATGAAGAGTCAGATACAATTTTTAAAAAAATGAACTGAGCCAAAAGAATTGATCCAGCACTGATCCATGAATACAATGCTCTTTCCCAAGTCAGTGCTCATTCCTCAGAACCATGCTGTCTCTTGTAGAGTCTATACATATGGCGAAGATGGAAGCAAACAGAAGCAAGAAAGCAATCATGGTTACAATGTGGATGTATGTGGATAATCATGTTTGCTGAGGTATATTTGACTTGCTGCTGCTGAAAAAACTGAGGTCAAGGAATGTTCTGTGATTTTAAGGCAAACTAATTGATAAAAAAGACTGGATTTGAACCTAAGACCTTTGACACTAGAAGTAGCACTTGCTCCTTAATATCACATTGCCTTCTTATAATCTTATCAAACTGGAAATACTGAGATAAACAGAAGTGAGAAAACAGAGAAAAGATGAGATGTAAAGTAAGAGAAGTTCACTTTCTAATCATTTAATAGTGGCAAAGGACAAAGACAAAGGAAGAGAGAAAAAAAGTGATGGAAACAGGAAGCTGGGTTAATAGGAAGAGCTGAGGCAGTTGGGGAGAAATAATAGGAAAAGCTATAAAAGATGCAGAAGATGCATAGAGATGTCATTGAGGAAGATGTGAAATGGGAGAGAGATCTATTTAGGGCAGACATCATTGAAGAAATGCTGGCAGAACAAAGAGACAGCAAAAGGAATTTCCACAAGTAACCGAAGGTCAGTGAACAAAAAAGAGGAAGTTATATAAAGAGTTATGGTAATGTAAGAAGAAAAGTATTAATCATACTTTAGACTCTTTCTGTTAAGAAAATAAGGGCAACAGAAGAAAAGAAGGGGCAAATGTTATTTCCTCAAAGGACAAACTCATACTGGAACCTCAGGAAAATGATAAAATATCATTATTTTCCCCAAAAGTCAGAGAAAAGAGAATTGGGTTAGAAATGGGGGAAGATATCTCCTTGATATATACTATTGTCATAAAGGGAAATAGAGGATTTTGTGACTAAAATAATTGAAACATAATCCCCTCTCCATGTACATACAAGAACACATTTGTGAGCTATGATAGATTAAAACACAGTCACATATATGTGAGAATCATCAAGGAAGAATAATAGAATAAATCTGGAGTCGGAAAGATTTAGCTTTGAAAGTTGCCTTAAGCATCCAGCTGTGCGACCTCTGAACCCTCATTTATTTAATTTATAAAATGGTAATAATTATAGTACTCACCTTAGATGATTGGTCCTGAGAATCAAATGTGCTATATTATTTTGAGCTTTATCCATATCCAAATATAACAAACCTTTTAGTTTCAATATTTTTGGAGGATTGTGATGACACAGATCATTTTGATGCTCTCAAATATATATTCTCAAATAATGGTACTCTCAAAATAATTATTTTTGTAATTACAAATATGGCCAAGTGGATGGAATGGAGAATCTCCTATCACAAACTATCTTTGCCCAGAAACCCCCTCAAAATTTTTAGGATCACACAAAATTGAATGACTAAAACCAACTGAATAGCATTATTTTGTTTTTCCACTTTAAAATGTAAGGACCTTGATGGCAGGGATTTATATTTCTACCTCAGTGATATTTTTTCCTCAACTGTATTTTATTTTTCCAATTACATATAAAAAAGTTTTCAAGATTCAATTTTGTTAGATTTTGAGTTCCAAATTTTTCTCCTTCCCTCCTTTACTTTCTACCTCTCCAAAGCAGGAAGCAATCTGATGTTATATATGTACAATCATTTAAAACATATTTCCATATTTGTCATGTTGTGAGAGAAAAATCAGAAGAAAAGGGAAAAAAATCACATCTTTCTCAGTGTTGAGTTTAGTGGTTGTAATAAGTGTTTAATAAATCTCTCTTCTTTCTCCCTTCTCCTCTCCTATTTTCTCTCTCCTCTCCTTTCCCTTCCTCTCCTGTCTTCTCCTTCCCTCCCCTCCCCTCTCTTTCCCTTTTCTCCTCTCTTTTCTTTTCCCCCTCTCTTTTTTCCTTTCTTCTCTTTTTCTTTTCTCTCTTCTCCCCTCCTCTCTTCTCCTTTCCTCTTATCTTCTCTCCTTTCCTCTTCTTCTCTCCTCTTTTTTCCTCTCCTCACTTTCTTCTTCTTTCTTCAAATTTTCTGATACTACAAAGTTAAAGAGTGATAGTTAACACTATCACTATAACAAATATAATTTGATTATAGAGTAAAGATCCTGAAATACTTATAGGATAGGATTATAGGAGGCTTATTATATCCATTTAGAGCTAGGAGGGATCTCAAAGACCATTTAGTTGACTCTAATTTCATATGTAAAGAAAATAAGGCAGATTTAGGTTCTGAACTAAAGAAAAAAATTCTAACATTTAGAGCTAGCCAAAAGCAGAATGGACTTCTTTGGAATGTTGTGAGTTTCTCATTATTGAAGGTGTTTAGAGTCAAACTAATGATTACTTAAGGATAAGGATAAGGGAAATATTCCTTCTCTGATACAATTTAAGTTAAAAGAATCTCTGAAGGCCCTTTCAATTTGGAGATTCTGTGTAATTCTATGACTTTGTAATAAGGTCATGGGATTTACTTTTGTTAGTGATTTTCACTACCCTTCTGGAAGCTCTGCCAGAGAAAAGCACATCCTTCCTGACCAAACTGTAATCTTAAAGTATGTACTGGTACAGCTAATTGGTCGTCATGTTGCTCCTGTGTTCTCAAGACTGGCTATGATCTTGATTCCTGTGAAGGAAAATCAGAAGTCTGGAGATTGCCAGAGTTATCTTTATTTTCTATTTTAAAAGATTAATAGAGACCATTAGTAATAATAATAATAATAATAGTTTTAAGGTTTAAAAAATATTTTACATATTTTATTTATATTCCCAGTAGTCCTCTGAGATAGATGTTATTATTCTCATTTTATTTTTTTATTGATATTTTCGGTTTCTTACATCACCATGATAGCCCGTGTATAGATCTTTCTCTTCCCCTTCTGAGAGCCACCTCATATGACAAATAGCACTTTTTTAGAGAGGGGAAAAAATCAGCACAAGTGATTGATACATTGAAAACACCTGGAAACATGTACAATGTGTAAACCTCTCACCTCCATGAAGAAGTAGGTTTGAGTTTTCTTTTCATATTTGTTCATTTGAGTCCCACTTAATCATTATAATTTCATTTCATTTTAATTTTTTGGTATGTCATTGTTCTTTTAGTTGTGGTAGTTATGTATATTTCTTTTCTTGGATCTATTTCCTTCACTTTGCCTCATTCTTCTTTCCAGATTTCTCTATATTCATTAGATACATAATTTCTTACAACACAATAACATTCTAATATTCATACATCGAAAATTTTTTAGCCATTCTTCAATTGATGGACATCTCTCCCCACTCCTACTCTTCCCCCAACCCCAGTTCTTAACTACCCCAAAATATACTGCTATAAATACTTTGATGTATATGGGAACTTTCTTTTTTGTTGATTGTTTCCCTAGCCCAGTAATGAAGTGTTCAAAAGGTATGCACATTTTAGTCGTTTTATTTGTGTAATTCCAAATGACTCCCCAAAATGCTTGTACCACTTCATACTTCCATCCAAGGAGGTTTTAATGGGTTTGTTTTTCTACACATCTTCGAACATTGGTTATTGTCTTTTTCTGTCATTTAAAAAAACAATATACAGGCGATGAAGTAAAAATGTCAGGGTCGTCTTCATGTGCATTTCTCTTATTAGTGATATGAAGAATTTTTTTACGTGGTTATGAATACTTTGCAATTCTTTTGATAACTTTCTTCATATTTGTTCATTTTATTTGACCACTTGTTTATTAGGAAATGGCTTATTATCTCCATAACTATCTGACATAGATGTCAAGTGACTTGTAAAACAGAAAAATTATCAGTATCTCACTTTGAGTATAATTAATTTGTAAAATTATTTATATTAGAACCAGAGTGTCAAAGTAAAGCCATTTCTCTTTATGAGCTGCATTGACAAGTGGGAATCTTTGTTTAGGGCCTGAAGTCCTTCCTACATGAACACATTTCTATCAAGTTTTTTCAGTTATGCCTTTCTAGTATCCTATGATCATAGAATTTTGAGCTACGAGGGCATAAATGATCTAGTTGAAGCCCCTGCTCTCACTGATACTACTCTAGTTCAAGACCATCAACCTGTCCTCTTATCTCCTCCTTATGTAGGAAAAGACTAGTTATATTATTTACTGCATTGTACTGTAGTGATTACTTTTCCTGCCTCCATATTCTCTGCTGTCTAAACCATATCTTTATAATATTGAGGAAGAATCTTTTCAACTCATGATTCATAGAATCATAAATAAAGTTCTTTGGATTTTATATAGATTTAGAGTTGGAAAAGACCTTAGATGTCATTAAGTCTAATCTCTTTATTTTTCAGATGAAGAAGATGAGTCTCAGAGAGGTTAAGTGACCTGCCTACCATCACACAGTGAAACTAGATAGTTTACTGCTCTCTCCCTTTTCCTATCTACTTCCACTTCCAGACATTCACATAGGCCTTCATCAGAATATATATCATAGAACTCATTTTGCTTGCTAAAACTCTTCTGTTCAAAATCTGGACCTATTGCCACCTCCTTCATGATAACATTGCTATAATACTTTAAAAATTCCAAATTGCTTTATAAATATTAGTTCATTTTATACTCACAACAACTCTTGAAGGTAGGTATTATCCCCATTTTACAGATAAGGAAAATAAATATTTTATTATAATATATTATATTACATATATGATATAAATAATATTATATTATATTTTATTATATATATACACACATATATATATAATATAATATAATACATAATATATTAAATGACTTGCCCAGGGCCACACAGCTTATAATTGTCAGAAGTTAAATTTGAATTCATCTTCCTGACTTCATATCCAGCATTATATCTATCACACCATTTAGCTTTCTCATAAATCATGAATCTGTTTTGAAGTTCTATCACAAGTAAAAATGTTGTACTTCTCTCCAATTTTTTTCACAACTCTGTTAAGCCTGTTCTGTATAGTTAGAGCATTCTAACCTATATTATAGCTCTTTGTCAATATGTCTTATTCTCATTACTGCTATCAGTTCCTTAAGAGAACTATTGTTTTGCATTTCAGTAATGCTGACCTCACACATAGTAGGGTATTAATAAATTTATATCGAATAGAATGAAGATGTCACTCGTCATTTTTAGACAATTGTCAAATCACTTTGAAGGATGCTCTGCCCTAACTTTTCTTTGTTTCAAGGAAGGAGGGAAAAAATAGGAAAGTTTGATATTAACTAGAAGGCGTCTGTCTGATGGAGGGAAAAGAATTTGACTTGAAATGATGCCTTCTTTGTATAAAAAATTAAATGTAAGAAATATTTTCAATCTTGGCTCTGCCGCTATACCAGTGATGTCCTGGTGGATCCAGAGCTGCCTCTGACAAGATATCAGAGCAGAAATGATAAGAAGCACACAGCAGGTTGCTCATGTTCTACCACTAGATGAAGATTTCACTGATAGGACAACTGAGGATGAAAAGCCCAGAGGAGAAGTATTTTTTATAGGTTAACTATGTCTTTCTCCATTGAGTCAGTCTGTAACTGCTGACACCAATACATTCACTGTGTGCTGCTATTAGGGCTTACTGTGTGAGTCAGATGATGGAAATATTGATGAAGTTAACTATATTTTGCAAAATCTGAGTAACTGAATTACACATTTCTGAACTTGTTGTTTATGACTACCCCAGTAACACAAAATTGGCTTAGTGACTCTATACAAGAAAGAAGGTCAGTAAATTATAACAAATATGAATTTAAGCTTTAAAAATCCTTGTTAGATTGTATTTTTTGAGTTTATAATAGGATCCATTTCATAGAATCAGAGGATTTCAGAGTTGAAAGTTACTTCAGTGATCATCAAGTCTGACTAATGTCTGAAAAATATCCTTTTACAAAGGCTCAACAAATTGTCATCCAGCTTGAAGACTGGCAATAAAGGAAATCCCAATATCTCTCAAGTCCCTTCTTGTCCCTCCTGGGCAGCTTTAACTATTAAAAATTTGTCCATACATAAAGTTGAAATAGATGTCTTTTTAATAGTCATTCTTTGCTTTTAATTCAGCTTCCTAGGGCTATGTAGATAAAGGTCTAATCCTCATCCTATACAATAGCCCTTCACATACTTCTCTACAAATTCTTTTTTATTTATTTATTTTTTTGTTTTGTTTTGCCTTCTCTAAATTCCTATCTTCCCACAGCATGACTAAATGGCATCTTTGCCATTCTGGTCATTCATCTCTAGAAATTATTTGGCTTATTAAAGTTCATTGTAAACTGTATTGTAAACTGTAAACTGAACATGTGGTTTGATTAGGAGAGAATGTGATGACACTATCATCCTCCTATTCCTGAATCATGTGCCTCCTTTATTATAGCCTTAGATAATATCTATTTTATAGAGAACTAACACAAAGTGTTAGGGAGAAATAATGCAAAGTACTCTCCAGGTCTCTCTGAAGAACTTTGGTACTGATTTTGAAGCATGATACACACTGGCACAGGATTATCTAGCACGGAATGTCTATATCAAAGACGGTGCTATGTTCTGTAAGCAAATAGAATCATGGTAATGTGATGTGCAAATTTAGAGACAGCTCTCTTCCAAATGGTCACACAGACTATTTGTATTCAAACTGTGAAAAAGTTTTCTGAGCTCATATTGAACTGATCAGCCATAGCTGTACATTGGCTCCAACACAGAGGTCAATACTGAATACTGAACCCAATGTTGCGTCCTTTGGGCACAAAGCACAAAGAACAGAGAACATCTGCTTTCTTGGTTGGCATATTATGCTGCTGTTTCACATCAGGTTTGTTTACAATCCATGAAGAACTCTAGGTTTTTATAAAAATTCTATTCTAGCCTGTCTTCCCTCATTTTATAATTGTGAAGGAAATTTTTAGAATTCTAATGAAAATCTTTACATTTGGTTCAGTCTTATAACCAATCAAATTCTTTTTGAATTCTCACTTTCATTTAATAGGATTAGCTAGCCCTCCTGTCCTTGAGTAATATGCAAATCCAAGATGTATATCATCTATGTTACATCCAATTCATTTATAAAAATAGAAACAAACATAGATCTCTTGGGCATCCCCTCTAGATGAGATTGAATGATCAATCTAATCTTTTCTGAGTCCCCCTCTTCAAAATCTTTCAAATTTACCCAATTGTGCCCTTTCCAACTCACATTCTGGTATCTTTTCTAAGAGAATAATGTGATAGACTTTATTAAATGCTTAATCATTTTCCATGATCTACCATTTTAATATCTCACACAAAAATAATAAAAGCAGTCTGGTATTATTAGTCACTGATGAGTAAATTCTGGATTTTTATAAGGTGTTTTTTAAATACTACCTTTAATTCTGAATGTATCCCTTCCCTTTTCCCAATCTATGGAGTAATGTCTTATAACAAAGACTTTGTTAAAAAATGAAAAAAAAAAAGATAGTTAGCAAAACTAACCAGCACATCAACAATGTATGGAAATGTACGAAATATTCCTTACCTATAATCCCAGCCCCATCCTTTCTCCCCTCTACAAAGTGCAGGAAAATACATTTTTTTTTTCAAATTTCTTTGGCGCCATACTTGGTAATTATAATACACACAATTAAGTTTTCCTTTTGATACTTTCTGTTTCTACAGTTGTAGTATTTTATGTTATTTTTCTGGCTTACTTATTTTACTTTATATTGGTTTACATAAGTCTTCTCCTACTTCTCTGAATTTTTCCTATTTGTGTTTTTTAGGGCAATTGTACCACAATTTTATTGATCCATTCCCCAATTTGTGCCTATCTACTTTATTTCTAGTTCTCTGCTACCACAGAAAGTGCTTCTATTAATATTTTGTCATCTGTGGGATTGTTCTTTTATATTTTTGATCTCCTTGGGTTACTTATGTGCACAATAGTGGGTTCTCTGGATTGAAAATTGTGGATATTTTAGTCATTCTCTTCACATAAATCTATTTTTCCAGAATGATTGGACTAACTGATAGATCCATCAATACTGTGTTAGTGTGTCAATATTTCCACAATCTCTTCAATATAGAACATTTATATTTTTATATTCTTTTGCTAATTTTCTAAGTATGAGGTTCCCCTTAATTTGTTCTCTTTTCTGAACTTTACTAGTGCTATAAGGGCATCGCCATCCTCCATGTTACCCTGGATCACAAACTAGCTAATCCCTAACTTTTCAAAGATACATCCATTCCACATATCCACACAATTGTCTAGTCTTATCACTACTACTTTTTCAACATTTTTCATATACATCACATTTTCAATTTTGATGGCCCTTATCACTTTATGACTAGACTATTGCAATAGCCCACTGGTTGATTTCCCTTCCTCGAGTCTTTGTCAAATTTAATCCTTCTTACCCTTCACACAGCTACCAAAGTGATTTTCCTTAAATGTAGATCTAAGTCACTACCCTACTCAAAAAATTCCATTCCAATATGGATATTATGTATTATACATACTACATATCTCATACAATTACCTGTGACTGTTATATGTTAATTTATATATGATGTAGATTTATATCGGTACTAGATTTTACTGTATAGTTTACAGGAACAGCCTTTTTTATTTGCAGAGAAGCAGCAACAAGAAGCAGAGATTTCTATACTTATTAATCATAGCTGGGCAGCAAAAGCTCAATGGGAGAAGAAACATGTTGCTTGATTTAACCCCCTTTACTTTGCCTTTTATTTCTCGTAAATGTCTTTACTTTGTTCTAATATCATATATATTATTTGACTTTACTGATGGAGAGATTCAGAGAGGGACAATGAGGATTTATAGCAGTAATTTGAATTCATGCCTTTAAACATGAGATTGCTTTCAAGAGCACACATTTGAAAAGGAGAAGCAATTGACATTTACATTTCAAGAAGGTGACACATACAAATTCACTGTTTTGTTATTGTTTATATACATTCACTTTTCCATTTTCAGCTGAGAATGAGAAGCATATAGAAAGTCAAGTCCTGGGGCTAGCATCTCTTGAATGACATATCTGTAGAATCAGAGATTTCTAAGCTAGAAGGAATTTTAGATATCAATCATACTTCAAATGATTAAAAAGAAGCATTATTTTCAAAAAAGTCAGAATGGCATTTGTTTTTACTTGTCTCCCACTTGTGAAGCTAGTGGCTATTTTGTAGTGCGTTTCACTCTTAGGAAAGTTGTTCTACCCAAGACCCAAGGCATTTTCCAGAGGTGTTTTTGCCCTTTCAAATCTGTTTGCTGTTATTCTGGCTGATGTTCATCACTGTTGCTAAGGCAGGTTTCTATGGTAAAGGCCCACCAAGTGTGGATTATATATGATAAATATTTCAAACAGATGAACTTCAACACTGTATCAGCTGAATCCCTTAAAAAGCAAGGCAGAGTGGAAGTAGGGATCAGATTTGTACCACCAGCTGCATTTCTGACCCCAAAGCCTTTGTTTGGAGAACTAAAAACTAGTGCCTCATCATTTATAGTGGTGATGAGAGATTGGAAGAAAGTTAGCATCATGTGTATAGTAGGCATTTAATAAGTTTATTGCTTGAGTGTATTTATTTAATGAACTTTGCTGTTGTTCAGTCATTTGGTTGTGTCTAAGTTTTTGTGACCCCTATGGACCATAGCAGGCAAATACTTTTTTATAGGGGTTTCTTGGCTAAGATAATAGAGTGGTTTGCCATTTTCTTCTCCAGTGGATTAAAGCAAATAGAGGACCAACAAATTTCTCAGGGTCATACAGCTAGTAATAAGTGCCTGAGGACAGATTTGAACTCAAGTTTTCCTGACTGCAGGCCCAGAACTCTATCCATTGAGTCACCTATTTGTCTCCATTTATTATGCTTTTTTTTTGTTCAGTCATTTTAGTTGTTTCCAACTATGTATGACTCTCTTTGGGGTTTTCCTGGCAAAGATATTGGAAGATTTGATATTTCCTTCTCCAGCTCAATCCTCACAGATGAGGAAACTAAGGCAAATAGTAAGTGACTTGCTCAAAGTCACCCAAGTAGTAAGGTTCTGACGCCTGATGAGTTTTCCTCACTCCAGACTTGGCTCTCTATCTACTGTACTACCTATTTATTGTTCTAGGAATGTATATGTGTATATGTATATGTAAGAACACAGTTACTACAAGGAAGAATTTTAGGATATCATATTATTATTGTTTTTATCTTAATGATAATAATAAATAATGATATTACCCCATATTTAGATGATAATTTATAAAGCATCTTTCTTCCTTACAACAGCCTCGTGAGGTAGATAATATTGCCATTATCTCCATTTTGATGAAGATGAAACTGAGACTTGGTAAAGGGATTTTCAGAGGTTATACTGTTAGTGAGAAGTATAGACAAAATTCAAACCCAAGCTTTCTCTCCTAAGTTTTATATACTTTTACTATAGAATACCCTCTTGATTGATGGTCTTCAATGTAACCTCAAGGTTATATTTCAATTATCTTGATAAAAGACTCCAATAAGTTATCAAATTATTATTATTCTTATGAATTATTCTCATTCATTTCCCAGTGATAAAATCTTGAGAGTCTTATCTTTTCTTTAAAATGAAAACCACACAAAACAACTTGCCCAGCTAAGGGCTAGTGTTCATATTTATTTCTTATTAGTTTTTGAAATACTCTAGGAGTCAAGACTATGTTGACTTACATGTTCCCTATCTTAGAATCAGGCAGTAAAACTATGCTGAATCAGAGACCTTGGAAGCAATATTTCCAGTGTATACTGAAAGCTCTGACTTCAGCATTCTAGAATATAGTTAGTTAGTGGACAAAGTTGCAAAGGAACCACTTCCACTGCCAATTCTTCATAAGATTTTGGAGAAAGAAGTTTTTTTTAGGCAGAGTTTCTATTGGAAAGCCTTCTCTTAGGACTTGAGAGAGGGACCTTCAGATGCCATCTGGTCCAGTTTTTGGACCACAGTTTCTTCTTTTACAAAATGAAATGATTAGTTTGGATGATCTTTGAGTTCCCTTAAAGGGGACTTTGTATCTATAATTATTTGGTTTTCTTGACTTTAGGAAAGACTAAATTGAGATTAATCTTGAAGAAGTCTATAATAATCCTCAGAATTTTGTTAAATGTGTCTAGAAATGGAGTAAGTTACAGAGCCAGTATTCAAGCCTAGAATCTCCTGATTCCAAATCTAGCCCTTTTTTCCTCTGCTTCACCAATTTTAGAAAGTCAAAAGAAATTCCTAGTTATGAGAAATAGTCCAAGGATTTATTCACTGTGTGACTTTGACCAAGTAATTTCCTTTTTATCTTCAGTTTCGTTATCTGGAAAAGGGAGTTGCAATAATAACTATCTAATTTAATCAATTTATTCACTTCCATACTATTCAAACTACCAATTACCAACTATTTCTTTGGTAAAGAACTAGAAAAATAATAAAACTGAGCTTGAGGAACAAAAGGTAAAAATATGAAGATATTTAGTGGAAAAAATGAGAAGGAAGGGAAATGAACTATCTGACATGAGCCATACTACAATCTATAATAATCAAAATAATTTGGTCCTGGGGAAGAAACAGAGATATTGATCAGTGGAACAGATCAGGTATAGAATAGCCATAGCAAACTAGACATAGGAAGAAGAATAAAATTTGGAATAGAAAATTAGATTAAATTTAAAATTTCCAAAAAAAGTGGTTGGGTTAGATGATTTCTAAAGTTTCTTCCAATTCTAAGATCCATTTTATCTCATGGACTCTTAATTTAAGCCCATATGAAATTTTTGTTAATTCTCTGTAGAAATGCAGATTTTCCCTTCCTTTTATGAGTCTCACCTTCCTTATTTGTAAAAGAAGGTTGGGGGTGAGGTGGGCAAAGATGATAGACAAAATGTTCACTAAGGTCTTTTCCAGTTTTGATATTCTGTGGAGAGAAAACCTGTCTATTTCTTTAAATCTTCCCAAAGCTTTTGTTTCTGTTTGATATGTCACTATATAAACTCTTGTTTCAAGAATCTATTAATTCATTATTTTTGTGATTGTGTCAGATATTCAGTTGCTCCAAGTTCATAGTTCCTATTTTAGCATTATATTAACCTATAAATAGTGTGGCTTGGGCATGTGTTCATTCTAAGGTGATTTATACTAAATATAAGGAGAAACTTTGATTGGTTTTTTGTCACTGAATTTGTCTCCCTTTACAAATGATAGAATCTTGAAGAAATGAATTTTTTCTTATTAGGAGGGAAATGCCTTGGTCAAGTGATTTTTAAGATATGTGCAATCTAAAGTGATTTAATTTTTTTATATAAAGTAATAATACTTACACATTGCCTATAATGATTATAATAGCACCTGTCTGACAAGGTTATACTAAAGAATAAAGAAGATAATATACGGAAAGTACTTTGCAAACACTTAAATGCTATATATACATTAGAGACATTTAGGTGGTACAGTGGATAGGGCATTGGCCTTGAAGTCAAGAAGATTGGATTTCAAATTCTACCTCAATAACTTTGCTATTTGAGTAACCCTGTACAAGTAATTTATTCTCTCTCAGTCTTAGTTTTCACACCTATAAAGTGGAGATAATAGCACTCACTTCTCAGAAATTTTGAAAATACAGAACATATAAAAAGAATTTAGCAAACTTTAAAGTGCTAGTGAATGCTAATTATGATGATCAACCATCATCTTTTCTTGTTCTCATTGGAGCTGCTCTCATGCCCTTTTTCTAGACAAAGAAAACAAAAGCTGAGACATTTTGAAATTTGGTTTTCTTTGTTGACACAAGTATATTTCTAGCCTCCTCCAGTAATTACATATCTCTAGCCTTTCACCAGTAATTTTACTTCAACATCTCACAAAATAAAATCTTTCAGTTCAAGGAACTTTCAGTCAGGTTCATAAGTGAAAAACTGTGAGGTCAATGGGAAAATAAATTTCCCAGAAATTTCTCCTGCAAATCTTCAGCTAGTTACTGCTTTTTGCTCCCATCTCTCTGTTCAGCAGAACCTTGCTGCCCCTGCAATGCATTTTGGGTACTTCCATTTTTTTCTTTCTACTATTCTTGATGCATAAAGATAGGGAAAAGTGGCTATGTGAATTGTCAAGTACAAAAGTATGATGACAGAAGCTAGGAAGGCATTATTTTCCTCCTACATGATATCCTAGGATTTGCATACATTGGTTCTTTCCATTTAAACAAGTATTCTACATGTCACCTTCTTTCCATTATTAGTGGAACTCTCCAAGTGCTAATGGTCTGTCTTCTGACTCCAGGGGCCTCAACAACAGCAGTTAGATTGATGGCTTGGTGAAAACTACCTCATTATCTTTCACTGTAAATTCCTTTCATAAATAATCTCCTTCTGCCCCGGCTGTGGAGAGAATTTGCATGCAGAACAATGCAACGTGATAGCTAAATAAGCTGCAAATGGAATCTAATTTTTCTTATGTACCCCTTCTCTAAATAGTTCTACAACAACGGACTCTGAACCTTTTGGTCAATTAGCAAAAATATGTTTAAAATAGCAGTTATAACTGGCAGAAGGAAAGAAGCAAAAGAAATGGAGGAAAAGATGACATCATCCTTTTAAAAAAGAAATGTGAGGAATTCATAACTCCTAAAAATCAGAGCCAATGAACAAATGAATTTTTATTTTTTACACGTTTTAGTTAACATTATCTTTCAACTACCTATTTTTTTAACAGAAAAGAAAAAAGATGTTATTTTAAAATAGTTTAAAGCAAACAGTATCCATGATTTTATGTAAATTTAAGTCATCTATAGACAGTGTAATTATCATTTTCACTAAAAGAATTCTTTTAAAAATTCAAGGTGATGTTATCTACTATTCTATCACTAGGTCCCTATAGAAAATTGCTAGAGCAGGATTTAAAAGAAAGCATTTATCTGGAAAGCAGTTGTCTTTTTAAATTGCAGCTGAGGTAGTAGGGAATGAACACATATAGGGTGGGGGGATGGGAACAGGATTCTAGCTTTCTTCTTGCCATTATTTCTCCTGATCTTCCATTATGAATAGAAATCTAGGACTCCAGAATCCCTCACTGCCTTCCCCCTTCAGCTTGTTTCCATTTCCCTTCTTTCTTATTTCACTTTTTCTTCCTGCTCTCACACCAAAATTATGAAAGGTCAGAAGCATATATTAAATACTTCTTTTTCTTTTTTTCATTTCAATCTTTTCCCTAAAGATTCACTTATAGCCAAACAACACCAGGAGGAAGTGATGCCTTTGTCATGGACTTTAACAAGCTTAGCTACATTATTTCTCAGAAAGAATCATACGTTCATTGCCATAAGAGTTGGTGAAGAGCATCTGTCTCTGTGGAAAGTGGGTGAGAAAATGGGGATGGTGGTAGATACAGAACCAGAAATGAAAGAAATCTCAAAACTATTTCAACTCCTTTTCTTTACTCACAAAGAGGTCAAGATCAAGGGAACCAAAACAAATGCCATCAGAGGCAGGACTTAAATCCAGACTCCAGAGCCAGTTCTCTTTCTGCTATATTATGCTGTCTTGAGATATTTGTGTCCATCTTCCATTGCCCTTCTTTTTACCTATAAGTAAGTATACAACAGTGTTCTTAGGAACCATCTTTTTCAAAAAAAAAAGCTAAAAAATGAGAAAAATGTATTCTTCCACTACAGAAATGGAAATAATTACAGCTATAGAAATAAAAAGATGTGGAAGTAATCCTTTTTTTTTTTTTGCTTAGGCAATTGGGGTTAAATGACTTGCCCATGGTCACATATCTAGGAAGTGTTAAATGTCTGAGTGCTGATTTGAACTCAGGTCTGCTTGACTTCAGGGTGAATGCTGTATCCATGGCGCCACCTAGCTATCACCTAACTGCCCTCTGTGGAAGTAATCTTAAAGAATCTTTGGAAAGAATCTTATAGCATAAGTTAACAGCATTTTTTAGAATTTGAGTAAGGAAATGTGCTGGATCCCTGGGAACTGTGTTCTGAAAACATAAAAATCATATACTCCCTGTCCTCAAGGAACTGCCATACTTCTTCAAGGATATAAATACACACAGAGAGTGAAGTACAAATAGGAAATAGAATTATCATTAAGTAAATAATTTTAAAAAGGAGAGAATAACCAAGAGCTAATCTGTTTTCCCTTCTCTCTTTCCAGAAGCAAGATGGCTTTGTTTATACTACTGCTAAGTTCATGGGGCAACCTCTTGTTTTCATAGCCACTCAGAAATAAAAAAAAAATTATCCTTTAGTTCTTAAGAATTGAATGGAACAATCCAGTTTTGCAAGTTTCTTTGTCCTTTATAAGCACCTTCCATGATCTTTTCATCAATCCAGGGTATTTAAAAATATAATTTACATCTAAAATGAAGAGCAAATTCTGGAGTACCAAGTATGTGTAGAAAATAAGACTGTTAGTGGAGCTTAGATTAATCAACTGCTCAGTGCCCATGAAATAGTTATTAACATGAGTGAAATATAAGGTTCTCTTTGCACTGGCTTTGAAATTGATACCTAGATTAGCAAGTGATTTGGAGAGGAAGTAGTCACATCCTGTCCATAAGACACAGGATTTGGAAACAGGTGGTCCAGGGTTGCTTTTTGAACTATTGAGTTGCACTGTAACTGTACATTTAATTTCCTTTTACTTCATCTCTTCCCTTTCCCCCAGGCTTCCAAATTTCAGTAAATGACAGGGGACAGATTTTCTTTGCTATTTGCTGCCAAGCAGCAAACACTTAATAAATTCTGTTGATTATGACTACTAAAGAGGTCAGTTTTATATATTATTTTCCTGACTCTTATAATGCCTTTCTGCATCAGTTCATACAAATCTTTTTATGTTAATGTATTTGTTATTTCATGCAGCCCAGTTGTATTTCATTGTAGAATAAACCACAATGTGTTCAATTAGTGAGTAGCTACTTTGTTTGTTTGTTTGTTTGCAAAATATAGGTAGTTTTCAACCATCTTTAAGGTATTTTTTAATAACAATAAGATTGGAATATTTAAAAAGTTTCAATATTTTTAAGGATACCATGTCAGTCTTTCAAAATTGTTTTTAGAAGGTTATTGTTATTATTTTGTACAATGTTCTTTTGGTTCTGATCATTTCAATCTTCATTATTTTATGCAAATCTTTCCTTTTTTTTTATTAAACTAGTTCATTATTTCTTATAGTACAGTAGCATTCCATAACAATCATTTATTATAACTTATTCAGCCACTTATGGCTGAATAAGTTTATGGGCAACCTCTCAATTTCCATTTCTTTGCCACCACAAAAAGAACTGCTATAAATATTTTAGGACATATAGGATTTTTCCCTTTTTCATTAATCACCTTGGGAAACAGACTGTTTGGGTGCCAAAATGCGGTGATCTTCTTTTAAAATAAGTAAAATAGTTCTCTCTGGGGAGAGGGTGCAGGTTTCTCAGGGGATATTTTCTTGGAGGCAGTTTTAGTATCAGTTCAGATCAATAATTACCCCAAATGCAGCCAACTGGTAAAAATACAAACGTTTATTTTCCCCTTCCAAAGTAGCCTGGTTAGTTGAGGCCTCTCTCCCTGCTTGGTTCCAAGAGCTCCCTCCGAATGTCTCCAAATCCAAAGGTTTTGTCCTTCAGCCTCTGCCTCTGCTTTCTTCAGCCTTCAGCCAGCTCCACTCTTCATGTAATTCCAGTGACCGAGAGCCTCTGTCTGTCTCTTTTATATGAGAGAGAGGAATTGTGGGATATGAGAGAGAGGGATTATGGGTTTTTCCCATAGTGCTCTCTGGCCCTAAGAGCTTCAAGGGAGGTGTGAATTCACAAAGTTACAAAGTTTACTTTGTGACTTTCCCATACTTGTGAACTTCAATGAGTAAAGGTGTGAACACAAGCACTGTATCAATTAATTCTACTTAGTACCTTGTTTCAGGTTCTGGCCCAAAACATCTTCTTGTAAGATCAGATCAATAATCTATCAACTCTAATGAGTTAGCAGTTTGTAAAGATTCCAACAGATTTAGGCAGTTTTATTACTCTTTGAGCATAATTCCAGATTGCTCTCCAAAATGGTTGGATCTGTTCATAATTCCATCAACAGGGAATGAGGGTCCTGGTTTTTTCAGATCCCCTCCAATATTTGTCATTTTCCTTTTCTATCATTTTAGCCAATATGATAAGTGTGAAATGATATCTCAAAATTGTTTTAATATGTATTTTTCTAATCAATAATGATTTAAAACATTTTATAAAATTATATATATACTTTTGATTTATTCATCAAAAAAACTGCCTCTTCATAGCCTCTGACCATTTATCAGTTGAAGAATGATTTCCTTTTTTATAGACTTGACAAAGTTCCTTATGTATTTGAAATATAATACCTTTATCTGAGAAGCAATCTATAACTGCCCCCATTCTGCTTATCTTCTAATCTTTTCTACTTTTCTTTTATTTGTACAAAACCTTTTAAATTTAATGTCATTAACAATTTCCATTTTATAACTCTCAGTGCTCTCTATTTCTTTTTTATTCATAAATTGTTCATTCCAAAATATGTTCCAACTCCTTCTAATTTTCTTGTGATATCTCCTTTTACATCTTCTTGTATCCATTTTGATCTTATCTTGGTAAATGGTGTAAGATATTCGTCTCTGCCCAATTTTTGCCCAACAGATTTCCCTATATTTTTTTAACTGGATAATTAATTCTTATCTCCAAAGCTTAATGCCTTATGTATATCTTATACATTACTATTTTCATTTGCTCCTGTATATTGTGTGTATACTTGTTCCACTGACATGCCTTTCTATTTCTTAGCCAGTACCAGATAGTTTTGAAAATTACTATCTCATAATGTAGTTTAAAATCTAGTACTAATAACCCTCTTTTCTTTTTCTAGCTTGTTCTTTATAAGTTTTGCAACTTTTTTTTTTTTTTTTTACTCTTCTATGGTTGTTCTTCTTTCCTTTTATATTGCTTCAATCATTGTTTATTTTGTTTCCCTGGCTCTGCTTATTTTAGTTTTACATCAGTTAATGCAAATCTTTTCTCTGTATCCATTCATCATGTTCATCACGTTTGATAGTTTTTGGATACATTTCTTAAGACATTGCTTTACATCTCTTTAAGGGGTATAAATAAAATAAATAAAGTAGATTTTCTGGGACAAAGGTCACAGCTATATTAGTTAGTTTATTTGTCTAATTTAAAATTTGTCTAATTAGCTGGGTTAATTCACAACTCAACCAAAAATGCATCTGAGTTCCAGTATTTCTATGGCCCTACCAATATAAAGCTAGTTCTATTTTTTGTCACATTTTCTTGTTTTGTCAGTCTGAGGAGAAAACTTATAATCTTGACTCACAATTCTTTTATGATTGATTAATTGGAGTATTCTTTCATAAAATTGTTAATAATTTGAAATTCTTATTTTAAGGTTTGTTCATTGATTACTTTTCTATTGGGGAATGCCTTCTGTTCTTAAATTTATCTGTTAATTATTTATATATCTTGGAAACCAATCCCATATTAGAGATATTTTATAAAGATTCTCTCTCCCTCCTTCCAGTCCACTGCTTTCCTTTTTATCCTTGATACTTTATTTTTGTTTGTATAAAAAATCTTTTAATTTCATGTATTCAAAATTATCTTTTACTTTTTGCAATTTCTATCTTTCTCCCTTGCTTAGTTAATAATTTATCTCTGTAAAACATGTTTTCTGCTTCTTGTCTAATTTTTATGCTATGATGTTTAATATTCTGATTGTGTGTGTATTTTGAATTTATTGTGCAATTGGTCTAAGGCCTATTTTCAGATCAAGTCAAAAAGTCTTTACAAAGGCATCCTGATTTTATTGTGGAATACTGATTAATATTGATTTAAGGCTAATTTCTGTCAAACTACTTTCCAGTTTTTCCAGCACAAACAATAATGTATCAACTCACCCAAATCTTACAAAAGACCTATAAAATAGGTATTATCTTAATAGTAATATGCATAGGTATTATCTTAATAGTAATATGCAATACTATTTTCTTAAGATACAGGAACAAGTTGCATAGAGGGCAATTTCCCCAGTGACCCACAGCTATCAAATTATAGAACCTGGATTTCAATTCAGGTTTTCAAACTCATCTCCATTAACTCTAACTGGCTACGTTTCAGATAACTGGAGACCTATAGGATGCAATGATAGGCTCAATCTAATCCCAAAACCTCATATGCTAGTGATTTATGTGGAAGTTTTCTGTGAACTCAGCATTTGTTATAGGAAAATTATTTTCCCTAAACTCCTCATATGATTTTTTTTCATATCTCATGGGACCCAGCTGATATGAGTTAAACACATGAATAGCAAGCACAAAGACCAAGTCACAAAATGTAACTCTTTAGGCTCTTCATAGAATTTAGGTTCCAGAAGTGTTTTCTGCACATTGAATAGTCTAAGTACCATCCATAAAGGTAGTAGCTGAAAAAAAAATCCCTTTCGACTTCCTGGAGCATCACACATAAATCCTTTCCCTACTTAGTCCAGGCAAACAAGCAATGTCTCCCTCCTTTATCCATCCACCCAACCCCCAGTAGCATCAAAATTCTGATAATGAAAATGGCAATGGAGGGACTGTTCATCCTGCTGTTTCCCCTGAGTTTGCCTGATATGTATATTTTTTTGTGAATGACTAATAGAGCAGCAGCTGCCGAGGCAAACAGAATTTGAAACCTTATTAGGTCCGGTGACTCATCAGCCTGACTCTTTCCCATGTCTGAAAATGTCAGGAAATTAAAAAGGCACTGTGGCATCTCTAGGAGACAAGTCTCGTATCAGAAACTTTAACCACTTCTAAATGTTTTTTGGCCTTATTTGGAAATTGTTGCTTGGGAAATAACCTGGTTTGGAATCCCTGTCTGAGTTTGCTGCATAGCCCATCGATCTCATTGTGCAAATCACCCCGATGTCACCCTTGGTTGTCATTAGATGGATTGACTCAGATAACAGCATATGAAATCAGTGTGTGGTTTGGTACCCAGTATTCATTTTTTAAAAAAAGAGAGGAAAGGAAGTCCAGAAATAAAGACCATGACTACATGCCTCTAGTTTAACAAATAGAATAGCAGCCCTATTACTGAATTAAGTGAAGGACAGAAGAATAGAAGTTATGTCTACACACCAGATATCTACTTATTAAGAAATATTGGAATAATTGAATGAATCTTCAGTCTTTATGTTGGTTCTTGGAACCAAAAAGATATCAGAGATATTTGTAAATATTCTCACCTTTTTTATTTTTGATATTTTTTACTTTCATCACAATCATTGTGGAAAGGAAGGGGATTGAGAGTCTAACAAAAAGATATCACTGTAATTTTTTTTTAGTTTATTTTTGCAAGACAATCAGACTTAAGTAACTTGCCTAGGGTCACACAGCTAATAAGTGTCTAGTGCCTAAGACTGAAATTGAACTCAAGTCCTTGACTCTAGGGCAAGCACTCTACTTAATGAGCCACCTAGCTGTCCTTATCACTTTAAATAAACTATTTAATCTTAATTTAAATGATGATCCATGACATTATAAAGAACTGACCTTGTAATCATAAAGACTTGAACTCAAGTTCTTTCTCTGACACACTGGTAACATGTCACTGGACAAGTTATTTAACCTCTTAATGTTCTGCAATAGAGGTAACTCTCTGATACCATTAGTTGCAGAGATGTCTATATACATTAATAAGGGGAGTTATCTCAGGAATTCCTTATACTATATATTGTAGGAAGCCATGTAGGTGGTGAAGGGGATAGTGTGTTGACCTGAATTCAAATCCAGCCCCCATGCTTATTGGTTGTGTGATCCTGAGCAAGTCACTTAACTTTTGTTTGCCTAAGTTTCTTCAACTGTAAATTGGGATAAGAATATTACCAACCTCCCTCTGTTGTGAGGCTTGAGACTTGTAGTGTGTTTAATACAGTGCCTGAGATGGTATACCTAGAAAACCCCAGAGATTCTACTAAAAAGCTATTAGAAATAATTCATAATTTTAGCAAAGTAGCAGGATACAAAATAAATCCCCATAAATCCTCAGCATTCTTATACACCACCAACAAAATCCAAGAGCAAGAGATACAAAGAGAAATTCCATTCAAAATAACTGTTGATAGCATAAAATATTTGGGAATCTACCTACCAAAGGAAAGTCAGGAATTATTTGAGCAAAATTACAAAAAAGTTTCCACACAAATAAAGTCAGACTTAAATAATTGGAAAAATATTAAGTGCTCTTGGATAGGCCGAGCAAATATAATAAAGATGACAATACTCCCTAAACTAATCTATTTATTTAGTGCTATACCAATCAGACTTCCAAGAAAATATTTTAATGATTTAGAAAAAATAACAACAAAATTCATATGGAACAATAAAAAGTCAAGAATCTCAAGGGAATTAATGAAAAAAAAAATCAAATGAAGGTGGTCTAGCTGTACCTGATCTAAAATTATATTATAAAGCAGCAGTCACCAAAACCATTTGGTATTGGCTAAGAAATAGATTAGTTGATCAGTGGAAAAGGTTAGGTTCACAAGACAGAATAGTCAACTATAGCAATCTAGTGTTTGACAAACCCAAAGACATCTCTGCAACTAATGGTATCAGAGAGTTACCTCTATTGCAGAACATTAAGAGGTTAAATAACTTGTCCAGTGATATGTTACCAGTGTGTCAGAGAAAGAACTTGAGTTCAAGTCTTTAACTTTTGGGATAAGATTTCATTATTTGATAAAAACTGCTAGGATAACTGGAAATTAGTATGGCAGAAATTAGGCAAGGACCCACACTTAACACCATATACCAAGATAAGATCAAAATGGGTCCATGACCTAGGCATAAAGAATGAGATTATAAATAAATTAGAGGAACATAGGATAGTTTATCTCTCAGACTTGTGGAGGAGAAAGAAATTTGTGACCAAAGATGAACTAGAGACCATTACTGATCACAAAATAGAAAATTTTGATTATATCAAATTAAAAAGCCTTTGTACAAACAGAACGAATGCAAACAAGATTAGTAGGGAAGCAACAAAGTGGGAAAACATCTTTACAATTAAAGGTTCTGATAAAGGCCTCATTTCCAAAATATATAGAGAACTGACTCAAATTTATAAAAAATCAAGCCATTCTCCAATTGATAAATGGTCAAAGGATATGAACAGACAATTTTCAGATGAAGAAATTGAAACTATTACCACTCACATGAAAGAGTGTTCCAAATCACTATTGATCAGAGAAATGCAAATTAAGACAACTCTGAGATATCACTACACACCTGTCAGATTGGCTAAGATGACAGGAAAAAATGATGATGAATGTTGGAGGGGATGCGGGAAAACGGGGACACTGATGCATTGTTGGTGGAGTTGTGAACGAATCCAGCCATTCTGGAGAGCAATCTGGAATTATGCCCAAAAAGTTATCAAACTGTGCATACCCTTTGATCCAGCAGTGTTTCTATTGGGCTTATACCCCAAAGAGATACTAAAAAAGGGAAAGGGACCTGTATGTGCCAAAATGTTTGTAGCAGCCCTGTTTGTAGTGGCTAGAAACTGGAAAATGAATGGATGCCCATCAATTGGAGAATGGCTGGGTAAATTGTGGTATATGAATGTTATGGAATATTATTGCTCTGTAAGGAATGACCAGCAGGATGAATACAGAGAGGCTTGGAGAGACCTACATGGACTGATGCTAAGTGAGATGAGCAGAACCAGGAGATCATTATACACTTCGACAATGATATTGTATGAGGATGTATTCTGATGGAAGTGGATTTCTATGACAAAGAGACCTAACTGAGTTTCAATGGATAAATGATGGACAGAAACAGCTACACCCAAAGAAGGAACACTGGGAAATGAATGTGAACTATTTGCATTTTTGATTTTCTTCCCGAGTTATTTTTACCTTCTGAATCCAGTTCTCCCTGTGCAGCGGGAGAACTGTTCGGTGCTGCAAATATGTATTGTATCTAGGATATACTGCAACATATTTAACATATATAGGACTGCTTGCCATCTTGGGGTGGGGGGGGTGGAGAGAGGGAGGGGAAAAAACGAAACATAAGCGAGTGCAAGGGATAATGTTGTAAAAAAAATTATCCTGGCATGGATTCTGTCAATACAAAGTTATTATTAAATAAAATAAAATTTAAAATTAAAAAAAAAATAATACAGTGCCGGATACTTTCTCTCCCTTTCCCTATGCATCAATGAATTCACAGTTCCATTCCTTATCAATTTAGAAAATACTTTATAACCACAATTAGATATTTTAAGGTATTTTGTGAGTGCAATGTGAATAAAAGAGTATGTTTATCATTGGGAATGCCAGATCCTCCTTTTAAAAATGGTAAGAAAGTCTCTTGACTACAAATCCAGCATTCTTCCCTACCTGACCTACCTAGAAGCTCGTGGAGTTTCAACCTTTTCTTGGTTGAAATGATTCTTGTATAGCTTTGGGAGACATTATTTTTGTATCAGAATTCTTGGATTATTAAGTCAAAAGTTTTCACCTGTTTCTTATCATTTTAAAATCCCAGAATTGTCAGCATTACCATAACTCCAAATTTTTCATTCAGAACTTTAGGATTTAAGAAAAAGGAATTCTGGGATGAAATTTCAAAAGGCTTGAAGAAACAGCTGCTAATTAAAGGATGAACAAATATGAACTAGAAAGAATACTTAAATGCATTTTGGACATATTGAAGAACCAATCACAGAAGATGGATTTTTAAGTCACTAAGCTCTTCTGTAAATTGAATCAGAAGAAAATTAAAGCAGATATTAATTTATCTACCATAATTTGCCATAATTACAAATTCAATGAAATGAACCTAGAAAATAATTAGGAAGATAAAATTCCCATTGAGACTCATTATGATTCTCTGGACTTTAATCTTCCACTGAGAACGTGCAGACTTTGCCCAGAGGATTTTACATGATCCCCTCACTTAAATCCAAGTTGGATTTTTCCACTGATTTTTTGGTTAGTGATAATTCTGGTTGTTCAAGATGGTGATGCTTTATGATTCTCAGACATGTAACTTCAATTGAAAGAGCTGGTTAAAAAAAAAAGATGGGTTTTGTAACAACAAAATACTTGGGATTTTGGAAGTAACTTGATATTTCTTTAAGACAACAATAGCAATAGCAATCCAATTTGATGTTCTATCAAGTTCATTTTTTACAATATTGTCTTTTACTTAAGTCTAGCACTTTCTGACTATCTTATTGAAGAAAGCACAGATATGAGTTTTGTGAAGAATCAACAAATATGGCTTATTAGTTTTTTGTTCCAAGTCATGTTTTCCAACATCATTTTGACCATCCTCCCTTGTGTTTTATTTATTTATTAAAGTAATTTTGTATCAAATTGTAAGTGGACTCAGAAGAATCTTGTTAGGTTCTTCATAAATTTCTCTACAATAACCACAAAGTTGCTATTATCATCATGAATTCACAGAGACTGAGTTGAAGGGAGACCTTAGGAGCAATCAATCAGTAGATGATCTTGCTTGAGAACTCATACTTTACTTCATATCAACCACAAAGGCATTGTGATTAGGAAATGGGTTAGATGAAGTTTGCTAAACTAATTGTGATTAATAGAAACTTTTGTCTAAATGTAACTTGCTCAACCAGTACTGGGTACATTAGAATTTCCCAGTTCATAGTTGGGTAAAATATGGATTCACTTATGCCAGTTATAATCCTGCTTGCCTAGTGATAAACGTACCATGAAATGATCTTTCTTCTTAATTTTGGGGGGACAAGATGAAATCAACTTTACCAACTCTTTTATTTCTTCTTGAAGAAGCAGGGAACCATTCTCAAATTTAACCAAAATATTTCCTTCTTCTGGTTCCATACATAATGGAGATTGTATTTCCATTGTCCTAATGATGTAATGGGATCATGAAGTTAGAGATGAAAGGACCATACAATTTAAACATTTCATTTATGATTATTAGGAGGACAAGTGAATTGAGCAAGTTCATATGGCTAATAAGTATCTGAAGCAGTTCTCCAGTTCAGGTCTTGAGCTTGCTCAGCATGTCCAATTCACTAAATATTCTATTTACTAAAATACCATTATCAATGGCTACTAGATATAGATTGTAAATTAAGAGTATCAACAATTAATATTTGTAAATAGTTTTAAGTTTTTATTCTTGATATATTTTGCTCTCATCTCAATCACTGAGGGTCTAATATAAAACTGAGAACAATTTTGCATTTTCCTCCATTTCTTAGGTCATCATGACCAAAATAATTAATCACCTGGTGTCCAGCCTTATAGTAATAAAAATTATAAACACTATTTGAGCTTAATTTGAGATTGAGAAAATGACTCTCTTGGACTTATTATCAGTTTGATTGAAATCCTTGCTTAAAATGTCTCTTCTCTGCTTTTCCTTGAAAATAAATCACATTCTAATTAATTCTACTGGTGTTTTTCTTTTCTCTTTTTTTGTATTGAGTAGAAGTGAGTGGGCTAGGGTTTTATTTCCCCCTATTTATGGTATTGTAGAAGCAAAAAATCTCCTAGACCAAATGGCCTATTTTGTCTTTTATGCCTCTGCACATTTATCACAAAATTAAATGGTCTGTTTGTTTTCTGACAATTATTATTACATATGGAAAGTGGGAAGAAATATAATTTCCCTTTGAAGATGCCACTGCAAATTTCCTAGCTTTTCTAACTGCTATAGAGCTATTGAATTATGTAGTCTTGTCAAAATCTTAAAATTCCTTATGGAAATTATCTGAAATGCTTCTAATATCTACAGGAAACATACTATGCTATAGTAAACTGAACAAGTTGAAAAACGAAAGTGTTTTGCTTTTGTCCTTTGTTATGAAAACTGATCTTTATGGAATTTCACTTTTAAAAAAATAATTGCTAATGGTCATTCTTATTTGAGCTTCTGTAAACTTATTTAGTGGATTTTTTTTCAACCTCTAAATTTAGCCATTCTACCTTCTTAATAACTTATGAAGGTCATGTGCTTTTTCTCTAAACAAATCAAATCTAATATTACAAAAGCAACTCACTGCTCAAATTCAACTGATTCCCCAGGATGAGAATTCCAAACAAGACTTAATCAGATTTTGGCAAGATTAGACATATTTGATTAATGGTTTATTTTTTAAAATAACTTTTATTTCTTTTATTTTTATGCCATATATTACTGGAAAAGAATTTTAAAGAGGAAAAAAAGATGTCAACAGAATTAATCAACAAAATGAAAAAAATATTACATCATTTGCAATGTTACATTCTGGTGCTTCCCCACCTTTGTAAAGAATGGAGAGATACAATCTCAAATATCTTCCAAGGTGTCAGACTTTGATATTTTAATTTCACAAAATTTGGTTTCAACTGTATTTTTGTTGTTCAATTTACAGAGGAAACCAGTCACAAATTCAATGGCAAAAGTGTTTTTCATAAACAAAACATTGTAAATACCAAGATAGATCAAGCTAGAGAATCACTGGCTACTTCTACATACACATAGGTACAATTACTTTATAGGAAAGTCATATTTAAATTCCCTTTAATTGTCCTTAATCGGCACTTTCAATATTGTGTGAGAAAGACAGAATTGGTTTATGAGCCAATTTTATATTATTTATTATAATATAATGTAAATACTATATATCACCAATAAATATTATATATTATTGCTTGGTAAATGGATGGGGTCTGGTCTGTGATCAGAGGTACTTAATATCCAGAATACCCCATACTGAATTAAAGCAATGAGGGCAAAATTCTCACTGTCTGTGAAGTTCAGTTGTTACAACTGTTGCAACTGTTGCAACTAGATCTCTGGTTGCTTACAATAAAAAATACCAACATCTTACATGTATATAGCACATTAAACATTTTAAAGCACTTTGGTGATCCTTAGGAAAGAACTGTTTTACATATTTGGCAGATAAAGAAAATGGTCATGGGAGGAAAAAATAGTCTTCAGTATAGTAGGAAGAACATTGGATTTGAAATGAGAAGATCTGGGCTTGACTGTCATCTATGTTAATTAATACTTTCATGCAAATTAAGTTATAACATAATTAAGTTATCTTAGTCTCAATTTCTTAATCTGCAAAATTAAAAAAGTTGGACTTGCCATTTATGAGCTTCCAGCTTTAAATCTAAAATACTTTGATCCTTTTTTCATCAATGAATCTGATTCTTAAGTCTAATAACATTACAGTTTTATACCTTGGAAAGTCCTTGGAGTCCATGTAGTTTAACTCCTATACTTTATAGACCAAAAATTGAAGCCTAGAAAGAATTGTCCAAGATTATCTGAATGGTAATTGGCAGAATGTGCTGCATTCTTGAAGAGGACCATGACACCATGGAGCTGATGCCATGACATGCAAGTGAGTTGGATTTAAATGAGGTGGGGCTATATAAAGTCATCATCCTCACTTTTTCCTCCAAAGTCATTGGCCTCTTTAAGCTGAAGTGTTGAATAGGTCTCAGTTTTACTAAGTCAATACCCATTCTGTGATCAAGGCTTAATAATTGAGGCAAAAATGGCCTCTTTTATCTAATAATAAAAAAAAACCCTGAACAAAACAAAATTGAATCCAATGTGTAATGGGAATTTCTGGCCTGAATAGAAACAATTGCTATTTATATTCACTCTGAGTCAATCAGGATCCAAACAATGACCAAATGGGACTTGGCTTAAGACTTATCATTGATCAGTCAATGAGAGCCAGAATCATTTGGGTTCAGGGCCGGATCTTTAAGAAAGAAATCTGGTTGGTAAATCCCAAGATATCTTGGGAGAGTTCTGCAATAAAATTACATTCCTTTAGGCAGAACACTTGCAGGAAAAGTTATGATACCTGATGAAAAAAGAAAGCAAGAAGAAAAGAAAGAAAGACAGATAGAAAAGAAAGAAGGAAGGAAAGAAAGAAGGAAAGAATAAAGAAAGACCTCTATTGCCCAAATGACCAATTCAATTGGATTCCCAATGGGGAGGTTGTTGCTTGTCACTCATTCATTTTCTTCTCCAGAGCCATTTGGGTTCAGTGGTAAGATATAGATTAGGACAAGTGGAGATGGCCCCCACTGAATAGCTTAGAACAAACAGGATACCAAGAATTCGACCCAGAGAAAATTTCAATTTTGATCCAAACTATCTTGGATTTCTTGTCAAGGTTGCAGTCACTACTATGCTCTGTAAATGAACATTAGGGTAGGTGTGACAAATATGCTCTTGATAACATATGCCTGACTGACATTCCAACTATGTCATGCTATCTCAGGTAGGCTGCACACCATTCATGTGAGAAGGAACACTACCATCCACAAAGCAGTAATTTGTGAGCTACTAGTCCTAATGATTTGGAAGACTCAGTACCTTTCCTGAAATAACTCTATTTAAGTGCCAGAGAATCTAGTTGATGCACACCTAAGAGAAAGAGGCACTTTTTAAAAATTATTTACAATGATCCTACTGCTTTGGAACACACAGTTAACAGAATATTAGGTTTCCCCCCTTCATTTCTTAAAAGACTAATACTAGTCAGAAAACTATTTTAAAGCAATTAACTTTAAAGCTTGGCATGAAAAGCTTCATAGAGATGAATAGAAAACAGATGGTGTTCTTGCACAACAGAATTGGCTCAGGAATACACAAGGCTGCATTTTTTTCTCCAGTGCTTCTAGTGGAATTTGATTCTTTTTGTGATTTGCTGCTAAAAAAAAATTATGCCACTGTGACTTTGCAGTGTCACAAGATAATCTTTAAGCAAAGAGGTAACTGTCCAAGGTGCTGAAAACACCTCCATGTATTGATTTACACAGGAAATGAAACATCAAATTAACAGCACAGTAGTCTAAATAGACTGAGTGTTCTTAAAAGCTGATAAGAGCTAGTGAGAATAACAACGTGTTAGAAAGACGGGTTTTAAGGACAATAAAAATGAACAGAATGAAATACAAAATCAAATATCAATCTTGATCTCACTGTCCTCTCTCTCTTCTGCCTTTTTTCCTTTCTTCCCTTCTTTGTTTTTTCCTTTTCCTTCTCCCTTTATCCTTTCTTTCATATTTCTATCTTTCCCTTTTTCCTTCTCTTATATTCTTATTTTCTCCCTTCCTTCTCTTTTTCTTTCCTTTTCTTCCTCTTTCTTTACTCCCTCCCTCTGTTTCTTCTTTGTTTCTTCCTTCTCTTCCTCCACTCTCCTTTTCATGAACCCACAAATAACCAGCAAGTAAACTTAATTTAATAGAACTATCTTATCCAATAGTAACTATATTATAATAACTATGTGAGGGTGATTGGATCTATTGCATAGGAACACTTTCAAAGCCCTCAGAAAAAGGCACAGAACCTCCATGATTTCTAAGGAGAATAATGGGTTTTTTCCCCCAACAAAGTATCTGAGAGACTAATAGAATCTTCCAATTCAAATAAATATATTTCACTATTAAAATGAACTCGTAGTTGTTTTCTTGTAAAATATAAAAAATAACAAATTTAAAATTCTTGTAATCAAAAATATCTAAGTTCAAACGTGGCATCAGACACTTACTAGCTATCTGACTGTGATCAAGTCACTTAATTTGTTTGTTTTAGTTTCCTCATTTGTAAAATGGAGATAATGATAGCACCAACCTGCCAGGGTTATTTTAAGGATCAAATGAGATAATAACTGTAAATCATTTAGCATAATACCTGGCACATAGTAAACATAATATGAATATTAACTATAAAAAGGAATATTGGTTTTATAAGGTACCTATCACATGTTCCTGAGATTTCTCTCATGGGATTTTATCCAAAACCCTGTTACATCTAATCATGGTATAATGAGATTTAGAGAGTTTAGACTTCACTAATATACTTGGTGGAATATTTCAAAAAGAGTTACAAAGAATAATGAATTTTACCAATAAACATATCAACAATGTAATCCTTGGAGACCCCTTATTATCAATAGTTCCCAAGAATAACTGTTATAACCCATTTGTATCAACTTTCAGGCTTTGTTTCCAAAATCCTTTTCCATCATTAGTTAGCTATGGAAAACAAGAGCTTGCTTAAAATCCCACATCACCAACAAGCTCTGCAGATGGAATCATTAAGAGTGATGAGTCATGGTGTTATACAACTCTAGATAATTTGATTGATGCTTAGTGTAGTCCTAAGTGTTGAATGAATATTGAATTGGACATCTTCAAACTGAAATGGTCAGGTGGCTATCTGTGACCAGTCATTCATTCCTAAGTACTCAGGATATGGAACCTAAATATTAGTTATAAGATGAAAGTAGATTTCTCTAATCTTTAAGCTTATGTTTTTGAGAAAGTTCTTATAAAACTCTAGTAGGAACTAAATGAGGAACTTTGCATGAGAGATACATAATTTTAAGGAAAGTGGGAATTTTGCATGTGGGAGTATCTCCACTTTAGATCTTAGAACAAATAAAGTCCTATTGCTCTGTATGGCAGGCAATAAATGGAAAGGCACAGGTCCCAAGGGGAAAATTTTTTTATTATAGATGGTTCATGCAGGTCTATATCAGTCTCAAACCTATGTTCTCAGAGAACTTCAAGATATAAGAAGTTCTTGGTTCAGAAACCCCTGGTTTTTGGGTTATTCAAGGAGTTTAGAACCCCTCCAGAGAATGACTGATGGATTGATTCAATAAGATATTTTCAGGCCCTCTACACCCCTACAGCATAGAGCAGAATGAATCTTAATTCTCAGAGGTGCCCAGACCCCTTAGTCTCCTGATGAATATTCCAAAATTCAACAGCCATAGGATTAGATTAAAGAAACCCACAGTCCTAGTTGGCTGGCCTTCCACCAACCTCAAATATCCAGGAGATATTTCAGGCAAAAACTAATCTCCCAAAATGAAAAAAAAAAACAGGGTGCTATTAATCCTAGCACTTGTCTGTTTGAAGCTCACAGCTCAAAGTACATTAAAATCATCTGGTTCTAGTAGCAATTTTTTATGTATTAGTATTTTTCCATCTCTGACTTTTCCTCAGATATTTATGTTTTTTCCCTTTTCTTACTCTGAAAAAGACCTTGTGAATTTGGTGCAATATCAAAGAATTGAATAGTTTGGCATAATCTATAGGAGAAGAAACAAACATATTTATTGGAAAAAGAAATGTTTAGATAATAGAGTCAGGAAGAAGCATTCCTGTACTTAAAAATTCTCTCTGTTATTAAGTCATTGTCAAAGAACTCCCACTGGTACCAGCTGATGTTGTCTTCTGAAACTTTGGCCATCACAATTCTAACTATGGTTCTTATATGTTATCTGCCATTCCATTTTATCTATGGTCAGCAAATATCAAAATATTAGAAAAGGAAAACAAAATTGATGAAAAATTTAAATGATTATTGAAAAGGGATAGGAATGATCAAAATATAGAAAGTTATCCATGTAACAAAATGGATTAATTTGATCATGAGACTTAATACCATAAAATTTAAATATTTTATTTAATCAATATAAGATAAGGATGACAAATAAAAAATAAATGGCTACTATTAGTCAAAAAATTTATTAAGTTGCTATTATATTTTAGGCATTATAATAGGAGGACACAAAGGCAAAAAATGAAATAAGGGGAAGACACAGTGATAAGCCTGAGAAGAGACATAAAAATTAAATAAGACATGATTCCTGTAGTCAAAATACTCATAGTCAAATAAAGGAGATAAAATTCAATTAATTTAACTGAACAAAAATTTATTGACATTTTATAAGTGGATAGGTTGGGTTTTTCAAGTCCTCTCTCTGAATCATACTAGTTTTGTGACCACTAGTAAGTAACAATATCTCAGTGCCTTGACTATTCTCTAAGACTGTGCAGACAAATGGCAATCTTCATTAGTCTTGAGTTCCTTAAACTAATGAAATCACAGACCAAATATGTATCTATATCTATATCTATATCTATATCTATATCTATATCTATATATATGAGCTTATGGGCATGTAAATGTATGTATAGATATGTCTGTCTAAAACACATATTCATATATGTTTATATCAAATATAAAAGGCATTTTTCTGGGTCCTGTGAATAGAAAGGTAACAAAAGAACTGCACCTGCCTTCAAGGATCTTACATACTAATCAGTGGGCTACAACTTTCACATAGAAAAGTAAGTACAAATTTGAGAAAAAGAAAGGGACACAATTAACTCGGGAGTCAGCATGGGAGAAGCTCACCAAGGCTTTACAAAAGAACTGGACTTTATGTTGACATGTGCCGTATTATATTGGGAACATGGACTTTGAGAGACTGTGATAAGAGTTCATTCCGCATATGGGGAATGGGCAAGAGGTGAGCTGTTGAGGCTGCAGCAATGCAGAGTTCACCAAGAATAATAGTATGAAATAAAATTAGGAGGGTTTGTAGGAATCAAGTGGTAGAGGACTTTATCTTAGAGACAATGGGAAACTATTGAAAGTTTTGAAAATAGAACTGATCTGCACACAAGCCATTACGGAACAAAGAGTGAAAAACAATACAATGGGATAAGTGTGTTACTATTTCTGGAACCAGGAAGACCTAATTTAAGCCCCGCTTCTGACAAACTATCTGGGTGATGCTGGGCAAGGAACTTTGCCTGTCAATGTTCTAGACAAGTCTCTAAGATCAAAAATTGCAGAGAAATCACTGACAGTATGGGTAGCATGAGTTTTCTTAACCACAAATGCTTTACTTAATAAAATCATAAGTCCAATACTTATCCATATTTCTATGAGATAGAGCATACCAGTTTAGGAAAGAATATAACTAAAGTGCTGAGAAAAGAAAGATTATTACCAACATGGTTTGGGAAGGTTTCATGGGAGAAAAAGGCATTTGAACTGAGTTTTGAAGGATGGGAAGCATTTTAAAATGAAGATTGTACGGAAATCATTTTCAGTAAGAAATCATTTAGAAGTTAAGTGTTTGATGTATCTGAGAAAGTGGTCTACATTGATTGATGTATAGTAACCCTGATGGAAGAGTTTTGTGAGATTTCATCAATATTTCAAAATATTCATCAATAAATAGTCATCCACCAATGTAGGTCTCAATCCAACCATACTTCAGGAAACAATCTTGTGAACCATTGTGGCAAAAATCAATAATAAACAAGCAAACAAAACCATCCCTTGTTGACCAATCTTCTGGTGATAACTCTCTAAAGTTAAATAGGCCTGTCCTCAGATGATTGACATACATTTTTGTTGAGAGTTTTATACTTATTTTTTCCTTAAAATTTATGGTCCACTGACTTAAATTCAATGGTGCATCAGGATACAATCTTAGTGAAGTTATTATCATAAAATAATGGGGGATTTTACATATATGCATATACACACAAATACATACATTTATATCTATATGTATACTTGTTTGTATATCTATACATATTACATATGTGTAAGTGTATATATACATATACAAATATATGTGTATATATACACTTCATTTTCAAAAGTTCTTAAGTCAAAAGTCACATAATATTAATACATTTAATAAACTAGCAAGAGGACATAATGGAACAAAAGAAAACATATTTGTTTTGAATTCTGTTGTGGCTGCTTGGCAACCCTAATCTTAGGCACCATGGCAGAGAGGGTTTCCATGGTATTAGGAACTAGACCAAGGTCTGATCCTGGAAAAAATAATTATTCTGGTCATTTACCTCACAACAGGGTCAATAGAGAAGAAGGAGATATTTTAATAAGCTATTTCCTAACATTTGAATAGTTTTGGTTATTGAGAACTTCATTCTTTGCAATCTATAATAATATAATTTTTTATTAAACTACATTAGGATTATAGAAAATAAGTCCATTTGTAAATTTCTGTGTCTTTCATTTGAGTTCAAGATTATAAGCTAAATTACAAACTGAATTGTCAGTTTTTTATAATACACTCTTAAATAGCTCTCCAAACTTAAACTCACTTATGATCAGTCCCTCCTCTCAATGTAATTGTGGGATGACAGCTGACAATTAAGTTAAGCAAAACATGGATCTAATCTGATCCTCACAATAACCCTGTGAGGGAAGTACTACAAGTATTAATATCCCCACTTCATAGATGAAAAAAATAGAGATTCATCGAATTGGAGTAACTTGGCCATATTCACAAAACTAAGATGTCAGACTGGGACTGTAAATCAGGTCTTTTCAACTTCAAGTCAAATACTCTATCCACTAATATGCTCCCTTTGAACAAAGAAATAGACAAATAGGAAAATTCAAAATGTGGAGTAGTCCAGTTGAAACAGAGACCTTACTTTATTTGGTACATACAGTAGAGAACTAACAAGAAAAATTATTGTATTGGCCAAAAAGTTTCTGGTTTTGACCTTTTATATAAGTCAATAGTTCTCATTGCCTATTCTGTTCTTTTCTAAAGGAGTCATGCTGTTGATATAAAGATGAGCTGTGAGTCATCTTCCTCCACTTTGCAGAATAACCCATTTTGAGTTGTGATTCATCAGGAATTTAGCTTTGGGGACTGCATAATTGGTTTGGTTGCCCACCCTCCTTTAATTGTTGTTATATAAAAGTTTTAGGGAAATAAACTTTTATATTTAATTGGGATTTTATAGAATCAAAGAAAATGACCCTATGAATTATAGCTACTGGTTTGAATATACTGAATTATATTTAATAAATAATTAAACCTGATATTCTGTTTCTCAAAGCTCAAAGAGGGAGAACTACTAGTAGTCTTATACTGGACTATGAATTAAAAGATGAAAAAGATTTATTTATTTGATTTATAAAATAGCAGTCTTTTCTAAAAAGAGCCTCAGGGTAGAAGCACTAAGATGCCATTAAATATAGAAAAATATTTAGGACAAGAGGCCTTAGCAATAGAACAAAGAGAACAGAAGTATCATAGCTGCAAAATTATATCTTGATGCTATTGGCCTATTATTAAGTGAACTCTAAGGTCTGAGTTTTTAGATCTTTCTCTAAAACTGGAAATGGGCATTTTGAATCAGAAGGATAAAGGCCTAAGATAAAGGCCTTCCAGGGAAAGATACCTTACCTACAGGACCTACCAATATAAATCAAATAATTATGAGCAGAGCAAATGAGTAGGAAAAATGTTTTTCAGGTAATTGAGTTGAAAGTCATAGAGGATGTCATTATATAATATAACATATAAAAATAAACTAAACAAAGACTTTCTCTTATGTATATATGTTATGTAAAGTAAGGGATAATTTTATAATGTCATTTGGGATGGATGCCCTATAGGATGCTTGCCTTGGGGAAGACACATTTTTTCCCCCAGATCTAACTCCCTTAAAAAGGAAGAGAGGGGAAAAGTCCCCCTGCTCAAATTCTAGGGTCAAATTGATCTGAAGTTTTTCTCTTTGTTCTTTCATTCTAATTTTTCCTCTTTCATTTTTTCCCCTCCTATCTTTTAAAATCCTGATTTTACTTCTCAGTGACAATATCTCCTCTCAATACTTCTTATTTCTTATAACAAAGAAACAGAGATAAGTAATACAGAGTATCACTTTGGTCATGGCTGACTGTGTATATGTCATTCTGCACCCATGTTCACCATAGAGGGTGACCATAAGGAGGAAAAGAGTAGGTTTCAACCTCTGGAGTCAAGATTGCTCTGTATCTTTATTTCTTTAAATATCTTTCTTTAAAATTTTCTTTAAAATCTATTTTTTAAAAAATCATTATTTTGATCTGACTTCAAACACTAGCTATGTGACCCTGTATAAATCACTTAACTTTGACTTTTCCCCAAGTATTATATATGGAAATAATAATAGCACCTACTTTATAGGAAATGATATAATATTCGTAGAAGCTCAGCTTAATACCTGGCACTTAACAGGTATTTAAAAATATTTATTCCTTTTTTTTCCTCTTCAATGTAGAAGTTGTTTTCTTGGTTTTCCTTATTTCTCTATCACTTCATGCAGGTATTCCCAAATGTGTCCTAAATGCTTTATATTTGAAATTGCTTAACAACACAATAAAACTTAATAGCATTCATAATATTATATTTTGTTTAGTCATGATCCAATTGACGGATGTTCATTTTGTTTCAGATCTTTGTCGAGCTGATTAGTGAAACCTCAATGATTTTTCTCCTATTGTTAATGATCTGAAATATAGTTATAGTTTTATTCTCCTCTTTTGAGAACTTTCTGTTTAAATCTTTTAACCATCTATGTATTTGGGAATGACTATTTTTATTATTTGTTTTTATCAATTATCTAGATATCTTGGTAAGTTGACATTTATCAGAAATAATTGATACAAAGATTTTTCCAAGGTTAGTAGCTTGTTCTCTTAGATGCATTGCTTTTATTCATTCAGAAGCTTTTAAAGGATATGTAATTGGAATTTTCTATTTAGGAATTCTGCCTTTGTTGAAAAAGGTATTTCTCACATTTTCCTTTGATTATTTAGGTTGCATAATCATTTGGTATTACATGGCTTGTTGATTTAATAAAGGCTTGATGGATTGATGTGTAAAGAAAAGATTATACTGAAATAGTGCCAAGTTTGTTTTGCAATTTTCCTGATGATTCATATAAAATAGGATGTCCTTACTTCAGTAGTTTGTATTTATATATTTAATAATGTGAGGTTACTGTGTTAAATTGTTTCTAGACCTTCTTCCATCTCATATGTCTATGAATTAACGTCTCAATATTTAGCTATTATCCAATAATTTTAATGATTATTACAATTCAGGGATGAGCAAAGTAGAGCCTTTGAGCCAGTCAGCCTATCTCCTGTTTCTAGCTAAAATAGTTTTTACATTTTACAAGTTTGATGTTTTTAAAATTACAAAAGCTATTTTTAGTTCCTGTAAGCCCCTGTTAGCAATCTTTGCTTTAAAATGTGATTTGAGATCTGGTAATGTTAGATTTCCTCTATTCTTGTCTATTATTCTTTTACTCCTCAATGTTCTTGATTTTTTGTTCTTCTTTATGAATTTTGTCTTGTTTGTTGTACAAACAAATATACAGTTCTACAAAGTAATCATTTTGTGGTTGGATTGTTGTGACATTAAATTTGTAAATTTATTTATATATTACTATCATTTTTATTATATTGGGGCAACCAACTGTGAATTTAGAATGTCTCACCAAAATATTTATTTCTGAAAAGTGTTTTGTAGTTGTAATCATTTAAGTTCTAAGTGTTTATTGTCAGATTAACTTCTTGAATTTTAAAATGCATTTTGCTGTTATTTTGAATTAAATTTCTTTATCTATCCCTCCTACTGGGTTTTGTTAGTAATAAACAAAAAAGCTAATGATTTGTGTAGGCTTATTCTAGATTCTTATACTTTATAGAATTATTTACATTATTATTTGTAGAATTGATTAATAGTTTCATTTAATATTTAGGATTCTTCTAGCAAGTGATCAGATTAGATACAAATAGAGATAATTTTGCCACTTTGGTGCCCTAGTTTATTTTTTCAATTTATTTTTTCTTTCTTTCTATCTTCCTTTCTTTCTTTCTTTTTTCTTTTTCTTTTTCTTTTCTTTTTTCTTTTTTTGGTGCTGTATCTAACATTTTATGAACTGGGATAATGGCTATCCTTGTTTCCCATTATATGATTAAATAAACAAATAGTCTTTTTCCTTTAAAACTATTACTGCTTATTGCTTTTAGATTATATTTGTTATTTTAAGGAAGAGTTCATTTAATGCCACGATTCTTAGTGAGTCTAATGTAAATGAATGCTACATTTTGTCAGTGCTTATTTTAGTTCCATTAATATAACACTAATTAAATGTTTAATATTTTATTATTGCTTTGATTGTTCATGTTTAGTTTTCCTAATGTCAAACAGCTCCTGTATTCCTAATAAATCCTAGCAAGTCATAGTATATAATTTTAATATGTTGATAATATATCAATAAATTAATATATTAAATTAATATTAATAAGTTAATATATTATATTCTCTGTGCTAATGTTTTTACATATTTGCATTACTATAAATTGTGATATTGATCTATGTTTCTTTCTTTGCTTTATCTCTTTCTGCCTCAAGTATAAGGACCATTTTTTGAGTCTTATAAGGTAGAAAGAAATAAATAAAAATTTATTAAGTGCCTCCAATATGAAGACCCTCAATTAATACTTTATAAATATTGTCTCTATGTAAATATTGTAAATCATTTAGTGGGTTTATTGAGTTTTAGATTTTTTCCCCTTAGAAGTTTATTTGTAGTTATTTAACTTCTTTTTCTTAGATTTGGGAATTTGGTTTAACTACTCTTATTCTGTAAATCTGATTATTTAATTTTTATGAATATTCATCATTTCAATTAAGTTTTTGCTTATCTTTGGATAAAATTGGGATCAATAATTTTTCAGTGGTTTCTTTTATTTTCTCTTCATTGTTGTGAATTTTCTATTTCATTAAGAGAATTGATAGATTTTCTTTTTTCCTTTTAAAAAGCAAATGAGCTTATGGTTTTTCTTTACACAAACTATTTAAATTTTATCATCTTATTTTTATTTTCAATTTTATTTGCCTATTCTTTTGTTAATAAGATTCATATATATATATATTAAATAAAATAACTTTTTATTGATAGAACCTATGCCAGGGTAATTTTTTACAGCATTATCCCTTGCATTCATTTCTGTTCCGATTTTTCCCCTCCCTTCCTCCACCCCCTCCCCCAGATGGCAAGCAGTCCTTTACATGTTGAATAGGTTACAGTATATCCTAGATACAATATATGTGTGCAGAACCAAACAGTTTTCTTGTTGCCCAGAGAGAATTGAATTCAGAAGGTATAAATAATCTGGGAAGAAAAACATAAATGCAAGCAGTTTATATTCATTTCCCAGTGTTCTTTCGTTGGGTGTAGCTGCTTCTGTCCATCTTTGATCAATTGAAACTGAATTAGATCTCTTAATTGAAGAGATCCACTTCCATCAGAATACATCCTCAAAGAGTATCGTTGTTGAGGTATATAATGATCTCCTGGTTCTGTTCATTTCACTTAGCATCAGTTCATGTAAGTCTCGCCAGTCCTCTCTGTATTCATCCTGCTGGTCATTCCTTACAGAACAATAATATTCCATAACGTTCATATACCACAATTTACTCAACCATTCTCCATTTGATGGGCATCCATTCATTTTCCAGCTTCTAGCCACTACAAACAGGGCTGCCACAAACATTTAGGCACATATAGGTCCCTTTCTCTTCTTTAGTATCTCTTTGGGGTATAAGCCCAGTAGAAACACTGCTGGATCAAAGGGTATGCACAGTTTGATAACTTTTTGAGCATAGTTCCAAATTGCTCTCCAGAATGGCTGGATGTGTTCACAATTCCACCAACAATGTATCAGTGTCCCTGTTTTCCCACATCCCCTCCAACATTCCACATTATCTTTCCCTGTTATCTAGCTAATCTGACAGGTGTGTAGTGGTATCTCAGAGTTGTTTTAATTTGCATTTCTCTGATTAATAATGACTTGCAGCATCTTTTCATATGGCTAAAAATAGTTTCAATTTCTTCATCTGAGAATTGTCTGTTCATATCCTTTGACCATTTATCAATTGGAGAATGATTTGATATAAGATTTATATTTTTTGAGAGATTTGTAAATGTATTTCTTTATTTATTTACAATTCTGATTCAAAGTCTCTTCCTTCTCTTTCATTGATGTAGATGTTTAGAAAGATATATTTTATCTAAGAACTGCATTGATTTCATTCCAAAAGTTTTGGTATGTTGGTTTAATCATTTGTTTTTATTATTTATCTATTCACTCATTAGTCACTATTTAATTTGCATCTTTTCTTCAAATATCTCTTATTGATTGTAATTTTTATTGTATGCTGGTTTAGGGATTATAGACACAGAAAATACTTTAACCTAGAGTAATCATTCTCTACAACAGGGCTTCTTAAATTTTTTCCACTCCCAATCCCTTTTTGTTTGAGAAATTTTTACATGACCTAGATATGTAGGTATATAAAATTAGCAAACAAATCAAATGTTTTCTTATAATAAATAATAAAGAAATGCATTTAAATAATTCTTTTGTATAATATAACTTTTTCATTTATTAAAGATGAAAGAAATTGAATACTAATGAGATGGTGTACTTATTTATTTTTACATAAAGAATTAAAATTTAGTGCAATATTTGATACTGCAAGACTTAGAGCATTCAGAATCTTCTTATTGTTGCCAATTTTTAAAAATTTTATTAAGATATGATTTTTCCCTTTCTAGGAATAGACTTTTTCAGAAGATTATTGTTGATTGTAGGTTTTTAAATTTGTGTTTTGTCATATTCCTTTTTTTCTTGTTTTGATTTTTTGCTTAATCTGATAGGATTCAGACTGTTTTTTTTTTTTTTTTTTTTTTGGTATGTGGTCTGTTTCTAACTGGATGGTTTTGAATTTTTTTTAACTAGAAGAGTTTGAGGTTTGGCAATCACATTTCTTGTTGTGTTAAATTTGTGTATATAGTATGTATATGGATACTATGTGTGTACATGTACATGTACATACACATGTGTAATCTATTTTCATTTTTCTCTTGGTTTTAATCACTTTGGGTAATTTTCTTCTTTGATTCTTTTAAGTGGAATATCCAGGCTTTTTGTTTCATCAAGTTTATCATAGAGCCCAATATTTTTTCCATTATGTTTTACAGATCAGTTAGTTGCTTTTGATAATAGATGTCTCATGGGTTTTTCATTGTTTTTTAATCTTTCAATTTCATTCTATTTATTATGTTATTGATTTCTTCCTTACTTTTCCTTTTTATGCTATTTCTTAATTGCCCAATAATTTGGTTATACTTTCCAGATTCTAGTCTAAGCTGTTTATGCTCCTTCCAAGTTTTCTTTTTTGAGAGCTCAAAATTCACTTCTTTGCCTTTTCTTTTATTAGTATTCTCATCTACAGAGTCCTTAGAGCCAATCTGTTATATTTTTAGGGTTCTAATAGAGATTTTTCACAAATTATTTTTCTTTGGAGTTTTATCTTAGGTTCTTCTAAGTTCTTAGTATTTTCTTCATTCAATTTGAGATTTTCTTATGTTTATTTATTTCTTCAATTTATTTCTTGCTAGTGACAAATAGCAATGATCTCTTTCTCACACACTTTTGGTTTCTTCCAAATTCTTCTTATCCATGCTATTGCTAGAATGGGTTCCATGCTAATAATACATTGAGAAACCAAAGGTGGAAGTATCTTATGCAAGAACAGAAAAGCCAAAAAGTTTTTCTAAAAGTAATTTTGGTATTTTTCTTCTCAACATCAGTACAGATGGGATAGATGGCAACCTCAGGGTGACTTTAAGGTCTATATATTTCATAGTTCTAGAAGATTCTGTCTTTTCCCTCTCAATGTTAGCTCAGAACCAGACCAATGTTGATCCAGGACTATAGTATGATACTTTGTTAGTTTTTCTCTTTGTGTGGGGATAGATTCTTTGAGGGAATAAATTATATTATAGGGTTATTTTTGTTCATATTTTAAATTTGTTAAACTTTTACTTAGTCATATTTCAAAATTTTTGGAAAAGGTTTTAGAAAGAGTTGGGTTAAAATGAAACACTTCTAATCTCCTTTATTACTGAAAGTGCCCTTCTTAAATTTTCCTCATACTTGTTCAAATGGGCTGAACACACAAGGATCTACTTGAAGCCCCAGAATTCAGGAGAACAATTGTAAAACTAAATCACAACCAGAGAAAGAAATAGAAAAGCCTATTATATGGTAAGTAGATGAATAAACTGGGCTGGGTTAGCAAGAATGTGAGAAACATAAAAACTATCTCTAAATATTTGAATGATTGTCATGTGGAAAATGGGATAATTTCATAGCAAGAGTTCTGTAGTGAAATTTCTCACTCAAGATCACAAACAAATAAGTTTCAGATAGAAATGTCTGGGAAATAGACTTCAGCTCAAGTTAAAGAACTTTCTAACAGTTAGAACTGTCCACAATGGAAAAAAAAAAACTGAGTTGCTTGTTTACTAAAAGTGTTCAACCAGAGATTATGTATAGATGAGTTTGGAATGTAGAAATGGACTTTCCTGCATTTGGTTGGAATTTGGGTGACAGAAATTCTAGCATTCTTTTTCAACTGACATTTTAGAAATAGGAATTGGAGTTTCATTCACAATCTATATGCAATGATGAACCTGGTAAAACATCTCACTTTTTTTTTTTTTTTTGCAAAATGGGGATAATGTTAATTCCTTTAGGAATTTCAAAGGGTATCTGAAGGACCAGTAAGGTAACAGCTGCAAAGAAGTTAGGCACATAAAAGATTAGCATACAAAGCAGTTTGAAACACTATAGTGGTTCTTTACAATGAATGAATGTGATTTTTAACATTGTGAATGCAGGAATTGCTCTTGGTGAGGTTTTGAGATCTCCTGAGATAATGAATAACCAAGTCACCAAGGGGGATGAGAATTCTAACTCAACCTCCTCCTGCTGGGTGGTGAATTTTTTTTTAAATAACATTCAAAATGCATGATTCTCAGCCCTATGCCCAGTGGGAACAGGCACAGAACATGTTCTGGAAAGAGGCTGTGATGTTTTCCTCACCATTTTGTAAAATAAAGATTTTTTATTAATCCTATCCCTGTGATTTTTTACTAAAATATGTGGTAGAAAACAGTACACTAGCAAGTAACTCAAATAAAATAGATCTTTAAAGCTGAAAAGGATGTTAGAGATTAAGTGGTCTGACCTCCCACCTAATGCAAGAATCCTTTTTCTCACATTCCCAGCAGATAATAATTCTCATTTAGGTCTCAATTTATAGTTATTTAACCTTTGCTCAATGCTTTCAGTGATGGGGAGCTCAGTATCTAATAGAAAATGAGGCAGTCAAAATTCTTAATGGACAACTCAATTGAAAAGTTCTGAAATGTATTCCTCTATGACTTTCCTTCCTTGGTTCCAGAGTGTAGTATTTATTGTGTTTACTTAACAACTCTTCAAATATTTGAAGACAGCTATAATATTCTCTCTACTCTCATTTTCCAGTCAAAACACATCAAGTTCCTTCAATCATTTCTTATATTAAAGGGGGAGTGAAACTGTGTTCCCTTCAAAATTATCACTCTGAAACTATGTTCCCTTTTGATCTTGGAGTCTCAGTCTGTCCGGGAAGGCATATCTTCCCAGAGAAGTTAAATGGCATCATCCCACTGCACCATTTCTAGGGCAAGCTTGATCGCTATTCAAATTCAGTCTGAGGAAGCCTTCAAAGCAATTTCATTTGGGAGATCCTGGTCTGATTAGCTCAGGCTGCCTAGCCTCCATTCCCCTACACCCTTTGTTAAATATTCATATAACAGGTTTCCTTGTACTCATTTCTTTGAAAAAGGTCGAAAGCAGGACCCTGCCCACTGAGAAGACATTCTCTTCTTGGTACTAACCTCCATTTCCCTAATAGGACTTTGCCACTAAAGAAGTTATTCTCCTAGCAAAACTGGCTTCCTATCCAACTTCCATTTTTGCCAATTAATATTTCAGGTTCATGAATTCTTTCACCAAAAAGGGATTTCCAAAATTCACTGACTGCCACTAACCTCATCAATATCACATGCTTTCTAGACTTTTTGGTGTTCTACTAATCTTCTTGTAGATATATTGCAACTTGTCAATGTCTTCCATAAAGTATGATACTCAGAATGAAACATAATACTTTTAGTGTAGGCAGATCAGTACACTGTGCAGCCTGATTATTAGCTACTTTATCCTGAGACAGAGTTTAATATGTGTTTATTGAGTAATTCAGAACCTATGCATCAATAATAAAACCTAATACTGTGTTATGTTTTTATCAGATGCATCAGCTGCACTATTAGCTTAAAAAGAAAAAATCCTACAGGTATTTTTCATATAAATGGCTGTTAGAGTAGGTTTCCCTATTTTGAATTCATATAATTGTTTTTTTTTTTTTTTTTTGATCTTACATGAAGGGCTTTATTGTCTATTTAATTCCATTTTTTTTTTTTTTTTTGGTTTCAATTGGCCCTTTTAACTCGGCAAAACCTTTTTGTCTTGGTTTTGTTATCCATGATATAAATAGATTTTTTGAGGTCTTTGTTAATCCTAAATTTAACATGTGACACATCATTTATTAATTTATATATTTAATTTCTTTATTAATCATTTATTTTGTGTAAAGCATTATATCAAGAATAAAATTTGATACAGTGGCAAATATAGCAAGATCCCTGTACTTAAAGAACTTAAAGACTAGTAGTGAATATGACTTGGACAAAAATAATTACACATATATATGTGTGTACATATATGTATACATGTAAACATGATTATGAGATAGAAATAAAGTGCTATGATAATTATGAGGAAGGAAAGATCATTCATGACTAAAAGAATTAAGGAAGTTTCAAGCAATTGATATTTGAGATAGGATTTAAAGAAGGATAGGATTCAGCATTCTATAAATAACTTCATGCAAGGCACTGATAAAGTTAGGACAGGGCATAAGGCAGAGTTCTATGGCTTACCACTCTCTCTCTATTTTAATACTGATCCATAATTAACAGTATTTAAATATACTTTGAATATAGTTATTAACATCCAGCCCACATTTCTCCATTTTGTTCATAAGAATAGGTATATAGTACTTATGGCATTATCCTATCTATCAATACAGAAATTAAACAAAAATGTGATAAGAATAGAAATGTCTTATGTTTGGGATTTTCCAGATGAGGAAACTCTCTCTACTAATGCAGCAGCATTTCTCTGACACTTATATTATTAGAGAATTTCCTAAAATACTTAAAAGTTAGGTGACTTGTCTAGGATTACACAGTATTTGTCAGAAACAGAAGGTGAATATAGTTCACACAGCTCCAGAGTCATTTCTCTATTTATTATATCATGCTGCTTAATGTTATTATAAAATTTAAGAAGTTAAAAACTAAGTTCAGTATGACTTATTCTTAGAGAACTCTCCATCACTGAATAATATAGTCATAAAATTCATGTTTGAATACTACTAATCATGGGGAATGCACTAATAATGGAAATAATAACCTAATAGGGAAGCCTAATCTATTGTTGGACAGCTCTAATACATAGAGTATTCTAAAATTTACCTCTCTGTGACTTTCTGCTTGGCAGATTTATCACTTGTCATTATTTAAAAAAAAAAAAACAAACCTTCAACACATCTTAAAATCTGTCTGGTCCATACAGAAATCATTATTTCATTATCTGGGATTTGTTTTGTGCTATTTAAAATTTTTTTTAGATCACATTAAAATAGCCATCTAACTTCTTAAATACTTTCAGTGATAGGGAACTTACTTTCAAACAGAGTTCACTATTCAATAAAGTAGTCCAGTCTCTTGTTGGACAGATCTAAAAGCTAGAAACTTTTGAAATTGTTTTTTTTTTTTGTAACTTTAAGTCTTTTTCTCTAGTTCTGCCTGTCAGAACTATTGATTATGATTATTAATAATCTATCCTAGAATCTGTGTGGTCTCTTCAATCAATCAGTGAACATTCCTTATCCACTGTGATAAGCTCTGGGGATACCTAAAGAGAGGCAAAAGACAATCGTCTGTCCTCCAGGAGCTTAAAATCAAATGGATTCTGAACTTTTTCTTTGCTTGTATCTGGGTTTTGCTTCCTGGTATTTTTGTTTTATTTTTATTTAGAACCTGTTTAGGTAGTCATGTAACTTTTACTTAAGTGCTTTGTGTGATGAGCAACTCTATCCCTAAGGAGTTCACTACCTAATAAGGCAGCCTAATCTCATGTTAGACAGTTTCCAAAAGTAATACACAACATTGGATATTGGAGGTGTCTTTTTCAAGAAATGGGAAGGTTGACACTATAAATCGGTGATCCCTTCCTCTGCCTCCCTCTCCCTCACATACATACACATAACCTTTCTACCCAGTACTTTGAAGCTGTTTTTTGAATTTGAAAATTTTCATACAGAAGAGAATTACTAAGAATAATAAAAGCATTGAAGCTTTATTATGACTATACTTTAATTCACACAAAGACCAAGAAGTACTAAAACAGGTACTTGAGGGAGGGGAAATCATGAATAACCAAAGGTATGGCAATTGAAGATGGTTGTGGGAAAGAATTAAAGGCAAATTTTAGATAAGTGAGCCAGACTATCATAAGGAAGGTTGTAATCATGATGATCTTTGGGCTACTGAAGAAGTAGAAAGGTCTTGGGAGGAGTTAATCTTTTAACTTGACATAATTGGATTCTGACAACTGGTTTCCCCTTATCATAAGGACACTATCCTTCACACATTTGGAGGGCTTAGCAATGGGAACAAAGTGTAATGCTGGAGAAATTGAGGCAAGACAGAGATTAGGTTTTAAATATTTTAATAGAGGAAAATTTGGACTAGCCAAAACAATCCAGCTGAATAGGACTCTTGTCTCAAAGCATCCAGCCACAAGCAATTAATTTCAGAGACTTTTATAGAGCTCCAGCTATCAGAGAAACAAAGACAAGGGTCAGGGGAGACACTGGTTAAGTCATAATTTCAGGGAGGACTATAACTTTAGTTCTGAAAGTGCTTCCAGGGAGATTGGGAGGGGGGGGGTGTGGGCGCAATAGACAGAGAGTTTGGGGTAAGAGATAGCGAGCACTTCCCAGGCATTTGAGATAAGCCACCTGGAGTTTTATGACTCACTAGAATGTGAAAGTGATCAGAGATTAATGGGGAAAGGAAAAGGGAGGGTGGTCATAATATTTTATTCAGGGTATAGCATAATATTTCAGGGAACCTGAGGTATTACAATTCAGGAAAACTGAGGCATTACAAAAGGCCAGAGCTTTATACAGAGACTTGAGAGATTATTTAGTAAGATTTTAATTTCTTTTTTCTGTGGTCACACATATCAGGAATGAGTTAATGAAAGAATAGCTATATTATGGGGCATGGAAGTTTCCCAACATAAAATATTCAAGTAAAGAGGCAGAGGAGGAGTCTTGGGAAATAAGAAAGATTAGTTTTAGAATGAAGCAGTCTACCACACAAGACCATCATGAATCTCAAAAGGCCCTTCTAAAGTAGAGGTTTGGTAGAAAGTCATATTAGATGTCATAGATGTTCATAGAAGAGGTCTATGTTTCACTATTTGGAAAATGTGCATAATCAACTAATTATTCTGGCCAGTCTGGTCAGCATTTGGGAACCTGAAAACCTAAAACATAGGGGATCCATGGGTTTTAGAGGTAAGATAAGAGACAGCAGCATTCACCAACATATAGAAAACAAAATTAGTTAGCCACAGAAATAATCCACTTCATCATGTTACTGAAGAGACAAGGATATCTCCTCACACTCATTAGAAAGACAATAAACAAAGTGAACTAATACAAAAAGATCTGAAATATTGGGAATTATGAGAAGGGAATTACAATGCAAACACAAGGGTGCTAGTCTGCATGAATTTCAAAGGAAAGCTTTTATCCTGCCTTGGGCAACATATGCTATTATTCCAATCACAAAGCCAAAAGAGATGACTGACATGGATGATGAAACTGAAATTGAGAAAGGTCTCTACTGGCCTGAACAGTGTTTAAATTAAATTGAATGTAATTTAATAAAAGTCCAGTGCTTGTGTTCAAAAGATCAGCTACACAAAAACAGGATTTAAGGAGTCATGGCTAGTTATAATTGATCTGAAAAAAAGATCTTGGGGTTTTGGTGGACTACAAGCTCAATAAATTGAATAATGTGACCTAGCCATTAGGAAAAAAAAAAAAGCCTGAACAGAATCTGAGGTTACATAGCATCCAGAACAAGGGAGAGTGTGCTCTCATTTTTCTCTGTCCTGTTTAGACCACATATTTCATAAAACTACTTTCTTTGGACAAGGAGAAAGTAATCATGCATTCTAAATATCATTTTAAGCATATATCTAGTCACTGCATTTGAAAAAAATATGTTGACAAAATGGACTAAATCTAGAGAAGGGTGACTCAGATAGTCAAAGAACTAGAAACCATAACATTAGAACCGTTTGAAGGAAATGGTAATGGTAAATTAGGAAATTTGAAAGTACTTTACTTATTTGAAAGTAAGAAAGCAGAGTGGATATCTGTCTTCCTGCAGAAAGTAAGATTAAGAAAGATTGCATGGTATAGTAGAGAAGGTGCTGACCAGTGAAGTTAGGAAAACCTAGGAAGATACTTCTTGGCTGTATAACATTGGGCAAATAACTAAATATCTCAATTCTAAAATGTGGAGATAAACATGATGATCTCTTAGGTCCCTTTCATGATTCTATGAATATGAATTGGGCCTTGAAAGATTGGTAGGGCTGTGTATTGTTGGTTTAGGAAAAGGCAAAAATGCATCAATTAGAGAAGAATAAAAGGATTTATGAGCATCCTTGAAGGCCTAACCAAAATTATATATTCATACATTGTAAGCATTTAACAAATGCTTATTAAATAAGTGTTATAAATACAGGACAATTAATTTAGACTATCTCATTCAGACATGTTATTGTGGCAGTGGCTCAAAATTCTTGGGTAATAGGATTTTGAGGTTTACTGCATTCGTTAGCTTTTTGGCAATAATTTTAATTTTTCTCATGGGTTCTGTTTCTAAATAAAAGTTTTTTGTTATTTTTCCCCACAAAATTTTTCTTTTAAGTACGGAATCAAATGGGAGTATTTTAATCTTTCCTCCTTAATGTATACTAAGAATAAAGCTGGATAGTTTCAGTGCAAATTCTTCACTGGACTTCACAGTTTAAAAAAATGTTTGATATATATCATTATATACATACATACATATATATATATATATATTTACATACACGCACACATATCCCATATATTACAAATAGTACAAATATATGTGTCTATTACATATGTATACATATATATATACACATATACACACACACACACACACACATACATAAAAAGAACCTATGGAAGAACATAGGGCTTGTACAGGATAAGAAGGATTAAATGGGTTGCAGTTTGCCATTGGAAAGAATATTCATATATTAATCAAAGTGTACCAAGTGTTGTTAGAAGCAGAGTATTAAGTCACATGGCCTTACAACAGACTTACAATGGGAAGTACAGACATTATTATCTCCATTTTACATATAAGTAAACTGAGTCAGTAAAGAAAATTGATTTATTAACACCATTTGGTATTCACTAAGAATAGAATGGTAGATTAGTGGAATAAGTTAAATACATAAAACAAAGTAGTAAATAACCATAATAGTCTACTATGTGATAAACCAAAGATTTTGACTTAAGTTAAGAGCTCACTATTTAACAAAAGCTACTGAGAGAACTGGAAAATGGTATGGAAGGAAGTAGACATAGACCAACATCTCATATTGTATGTTAAGATAAGATCAAAATGGTACATGATTTAGACAAAACATAAAGGGTAATACGATAAGCAAATTAGGAAAATAAAAAATAGTTGATTGACTTACTTCTTCTCAGTACCACAGTAATCCAAGATGATTCAAAAAACTTATGATGGAAAATGCTATTCACATCCACAGAAAGAATTAAGGAATCTGAGTGCAAATTGAAGCATATTATTTAATTTTTTTTTCTTTCTCATGGTTTTCTCTTTTTGTTCTGAGTCTTATTTCACAACATGACTAATGTGCAAATATGCTTAACATGATTGCACAAATATAACATCAGATTGCATGTTGTCTTGGGGAGGAGGGAAGGAAAGAAAGGGAGAGTGAAAAATAATTTGAAACTCAAAATCTCATAAAATGAATTTGAAAACAATCTTTACATGTAATTGGAAACAATGGAATCCAATTTTTTAAAAAAGGATTTGCTAGAATGCAAATTCTTTTGTTTCCTGAGCAATCCTTTCCTCCCCAACCCTCTGTATACCACTACCTCTCAAAATAGATAGAAATGGGTAGGAAAAGGAAAAATTATATAGAAAACATAGTCTTTTTAGTCTTATAACTAAATCAAAGTACTTTTAAAAAGTATAGACTGTGGTTTATTCTTGACAAAACCAGAATTTTGTTTTCCACACTTGCTTCTTCATATATTACAATTAACAGAGAGTTTTTGGATTCAGGTATTTTTTATAATTTGATAAAGGTCATAGTAAGAACTACAGAGAACTGGACTTTTTTCTCTTGGAAAAAAAGGTATTGGATAAATTGGAAATTCAGTGTTCTAAATTCTTTAAGTCTCGCTTTCCTTTGGTGACAACATGGAGACTCCCCTTGAGAAACCATCTCAAAGCAAGATCATCAAAAATTAATGCTCTTGGATAGACTGGTAGGTAGAATCGTTTTGTATTGAGGACTGTTCAGAACAACTAGCATTCTAACATGATTCTACTGAACCTGGGTACAACTGGTTTATCCGGCTCAGAATCTATGCCTTCAGAGCATAGTTACTGGATTTTAATCTCTAGATGACCTATTGGCTCCAAGTTGCTTCCTCATTTTTAAAACTCAAGCATACTTGCTTAGAATCACATAACCAGAATTGTAACCAGAAGGTGAACAGGAGTTTGATTTAGGGTACTAATATCTAAGGCACCAAAAACCATGATGTATACTTTATTCTCACTTCTACTATCATTCTCTGGCTTTGCCTAGTGATCTTCCAGAAAGTGTAGGTAACCCTGAAACTCTCAGGTGCTCATCTCTTGGAGCACATCTTCCCTTCTAATTCATTTGGGACAATCTCTTGCTGCTGCTCCATTTATGGTAGAACTATTGTGTGCCTCGTCACTATGACCTTCTACTTTGGCCCACCTATGACATGTTATACTCTCAGAAAATTCCATTAATAGGATCATAGATTTATAATAATAAAGGACCTTAGAGGGCATTGATTTCAATTCCCTTATTTTACAGTTAAGGAAATTTAGGTACAAAAATGGTAGGAGTGATTTTCCCGTGTTACATAGTTATCAATGTCTTGGGGGAGGAGAGAGAGATGAATCAAAATCTTCTTTATTTTAAACCTTGTACTCTATCCAGTCTGCCTCTAAAACAGAGGTTCTAATCTGGGTTTTGTCAAATCATTTAAACAAAGATTTTGTTAAGTGTGTTACTTTGTAACCCTATCCCATGTATTTTCTTTTTATTTAAAGATGTTATTCTGAGAAGGAATCCATAGTCTCCATCTCAATGATAAATGGATCCATGACATACTTTTTTTTTTTTTTTTTTGCTGGGCACTATACTAAGTTTTTTTTAAAAATAACTTTTTATTGACAGAACCCATGCCTGGGTAATTTTTTACATTATCCCTTGCACTCACTTCTGTTCCAATTTTTCCCCTCTCTCCCTCCATCCCCTCCCCCAGATGGCAAGCAGTCCTTTACATGTTAAATAGGTTACAGTATATCCTAGATACAATATATGTGTGCAGAACCGAACAGTTCTCTTGTTGCACAGGGAGAATTGGATTCAGAAGGTATAAATTAACCGGGAAGAAAAACAAAAGTGCAAGCAGTTTATATTCATTTCCCAGTGTTCTTTGGGTGTAGCTGCTGCTATCCATCCTTGATCAACTGAAACTGAATTAAATCTCTTTATCGAAGAGATCCACTTCCATCAGAATACATCCTCATACAGTATCATTGTTGAGGTATATAATGATCTCCTGTTCTGCTTATTTCATTTAGCATCAGGTCATGTAAGTCTTGCCAGTCCTCTATGTATTCATCCTGCTGGTCATTTCTTAGACAACAATAATATTCCATAACGTTCATATACCACAATTTACTCAACCATTCTCCATTTGATGGGCATCCATTCATTTTCCAGCTTCTAGCCACTACAAACAGGGCTGCCACAAACCTTTTGGCACATACAGGTCCCTTTCCCTTCTTTAGTATTTCTTTGGGGTATAAGCCCAGTAGAAACACTGCTGGATCAAAGGGTATGCACAGTTTGATAACTTTTTGAGCATAGTTCCAAATTGCTCTCCAGAATGGCTGGATGTGTTCACAATTCCACCAACAATGTATCAGTGTCCCAGAGTTCCCCCATCCCCTCCAACATTCTGCATTATCTTTCCCTCTCATTCTAGCCAATCTGACAGGTATGTAGTGGTATCTCAGAGTTTTTTTAATTTGCATTTCTCTGATTAATAATGACTTGCAGCATCTTTTCATATGGCTAGAAATAGTTTCAATTTCTTCATCTGAGAATTGTCTGTTCATATCCTTTGACCATTTATCAATTGGAGAATGGCTTGATTTCTTATAAATTAGAGTCAATTCTCTATATATTTTGGAAATGAGGCCTTTATCAGAACCTTTGACTATAAATTTTTTTCCCCAGTTTATTGTTTCCCTTCTAATCTTGTCTGCATTAGTTTTGTTTGTACAAAAACTTTTCAATTTGATATAATCACAATTTTCTATTTTGTGGTCAATAGTGATCTCTAGTTCTTCTTTGGTCATAAATTCCTTCCTCTTCCACAGGTCTGAGAGGTAAACTATCCTATGCTCTTCCAATTTATTTATAATCTCATTCTTTATGGGTAGGTCATGAACCCGTTTTGACCTCATCTTGGTGTATGGTGTTAAGTGTGGGTCAATGCCTAGTTTCTGCCATACTAATTTCCAATTTTCCCAGCAATTTTTGCATGACATACTTTTTAAAAGTGAAAAACAGTAGGCAATGAGGAAACCAAATTATCACTTTTTGTTGATGATATGATGGTATATTTAGAGAACCCCAGAGATTCTACTAAAAAGTTATTAGAAATAATCCACATCTTTAGCAAAGTTGCAGGATACAAAATAAACCCACATAAGTCATCAGCATTTTTATATATCACTAACAAAATCCATCAGTTAGAATTATAAAGAGAAATTCCATTTAAAGTAACTACTGATAGTATAAAATATTTAGGAATCTATCTGCCAAGGGAAAATCAGAAACTTTATAAGCAAAATTACAAAACACTTTTCACACAAATTAAGTCTGATCTAACTAACTGGAAAAATATTAAATGCTCTTGGATTGGGTGAGCAAATATAATAAAGATGACAATACTACCTAAACTAATCTATTTATTTAGGGCTATACCAATCAGACTCCCCAAAAACTATTTTAATGACCTAGAAAAAATAACAACAAAGTTCATATGGAAAAACAAAAGGTCAAGAATTTCAAGGGAATTAATGAAAAAAAAAATCAAATGAAGGTGGCTTAGCTGTACCAGATCTAAAATTATATTATAAAGCAGCGGTTACCAAAACCATTTGGTATTAGCTAAGAAATAGACTAGTTGATCAATGGAATAGGTTAGGTTCAAAGGACAAAGCAGCCAATAACTTTAATTATCTATTTTTTGACAAACCCAAAGACCCCAGTTTTTGGGATAAGAACTCACTATTTGACAAAAATTGCTGGGAAAATTGGAAATTAGTATGGCAGAAACTAGCCATTAACTCACACTTAACACCGTACACCAAGATGAGGTCAAAACGGGTTCATGACCTACCCATAAAGAATGAGATTATAAATAAATTGGAAGAGCATAGGATAGTTTACCTCTCAGACCTGTGGAAGAGGAAGGAATTTATGACCAAAGAAGAACTAGAGATCACTATTGACCACAAAATAGAAAATTTTGATTATATCAAATTGAAAAGTTTTTGTACAAACAAAACTAATGCAGACAAGATTAGAAGGGAAAGAATAAACTGGGAAAAAATTTTATAGTCAAAGGTTCTGATAAAGGCCTCATTTCCAAAATGTATAGAGAATTGACTCTAATTTATAAGAAATCAAGCCATTCTTCAATTGATAAATGGTCAAAGGATATGAACAGACAATTCTCAGATGAAGAAATTGAAACTATTTCTAGCCATATGAAAAGATGCTGCAAATCATTATTAATCAGAGAAATGCAAATTAAAACAACTCTGAGATACCACTACACACCTGTCAGATTGGCTAGAATGAGAGGGAAAGATAATGCGGAATGTTGGAGGAGGTGGGGGAACTCTGGGACACTGATACATTGTTGGTGGAATTGTGAACACATCCAGCCATTCTGGAGAGCAATTTGGAACTATGCTCAAAAAGTTATCAAACTGTGCATACCCTTTGACCCAGCAGTGTTTCTACTGGACTTATACCCCAAAGAAATACTAAAGAAGGGAAAGGGACCTGTATGTGCCAAAATGTTTGTGGCAGCCCTGTTTGTAGTGGCTAGAAGCTGGAAAATGAATGGATGCCCATCAAATGGAGAATGGTTGAGTAAATTGTGGTATATGAACGTTATGAAATATTATTGTTGTCTAAGAAATGACCAGCAGGATGAATACAGAGAGGCTTGGAGAGACTTACACAAACTGATGCTAAGTGAAATGAGCAGGACCAGGAGATCATTATATACTTCAATAATGATATTGTATGAGGATGTATTCTGATAGAAGTGGATTTCTTTGACAAAGAGAAAATCTAATTCAGTTTCAATTGCTCAATGATGGATAGAAGCAGCCACACCCAAAGAAAGAACACTGGGAAATGAATGTAAACTGTTTGCATTTTTGTTTTTCTTCCTGGGTTATTTTTACCTTCTGAATCCAATTCTCCCTGTGCAACAAGAGAACTGTTCGGTCCTGCATACATATAGTGTATCTAGGATATATTGTGACATATTTTACATGTATAGGACTGCTTGACATCTGGGGGAGAGGGGGAGAGAGGTAGGGGAAAAGCCGACACAGAAATAAGTACAAGGGATGATGTTGTAAAAAATTACCCAGGCATGGGTTCTGTCAATAAAAAGTTATAATTGTGAAATAAAAGAAAAACATTTGTTCTGATGATTATTCCTTAAAATAAAAATATAAAAACTTTGATAGAAACCCAAGTGGAATCAGAGAAGCAATGGTTTTAACCCAGAGTCCCTTAGCATGAATGACTTTTTTTGATCTCAAGAAAACAAAGAAGGAAGTCTTACTTTTTACTTACTGTGGATTTTTTTATGTGTTGTTGCTTTTGTTAATTTTATTTTATTTATTCAAGAATTTATGATTTCTGTGCAAATAAGCTTTCCAGTAAACACAGATAGTCACTCCTAGGTCTCGCAGAGTGACTGTGACCAAAATATCACCACCCAGTGACCAACTTTTTCATGATGAGACAGATGGATACATCACTATGCTATAGTGAAAGCTTTTTTTTTTACCTTGGTAAGATATAGCAGTTTTTACCTTCTGCTAGCACAGACTTTGAGAATACAAGGTGACCTGCTTCCCAGGGTGAAATATTGAGGTGGGATATTAGATGATTTTTTTTTTCTAGGTGGCTGGGTTTTGTTTGAAGGAGAACACAAGGAGGCATAAGGCAATCACTACTTGATTGCAAGCCTACAGCATAATCAGTCAGCTATAACTCAGATTAGTTCCCCTCTACCATCTGTAATGCAAACAACACATAATCAAGTGCTTTTTTCTCCATTATAGAATGTCCAGCATACAGAGACCAGGAAAAAACACATGTGCAAAATCATTTCTTGTATCCAATTTAGTATAAACTAAATCAACAGAGAATTGGTTATCCTCTAGGACATGAAAATAGCTCTGTTTTACAGGAGTCTTCTTTCTCATAAGTCATCATGGTAATGGCATTTTGCTTGCAATGGAGCTTTAGGATCTCAAATTTTCAGTTCTCTATTTATTCCAACAAATGACTCAACTCCCCTAGAGCAAATGTTAACACTGGTTACAAAATGTTCAATGACTTTAAGTTGTTCCCTAGCTTTCTCAGATCAAAATGAGTCCATTGATTTGAACTTGTACTTGACCACATGGGTATTTTTATTTCCTTCCTTCCTGAGCCAGTGGAGAATGCAGCTTTTAATACTATCATTTGTTCCTTTTTTTCTTTTGAGTTTCTGAATTTCTGTAGTAGTAAATGATTATGCAAGTGGAAATGGTGCAGGTAGGCAGCACCAAATTGAGGAATGGCATGTATTCCCACAGTTAAACTGTAAGTTGGTTGTTTGGAAATTGGAACATATATTTCTCCAGATATATCTATATATATATATCTATATAATATATGATATATATTACAATAGATAGAGATCTGGACTTGGAGTCAGGAAGTCAGGAAGACCTGAGCTCACATACAGTCTCAGATACTTACTGGATATATGCTCTTGCACAACTCACTTAACCCTGAATGCCTTAGTTTCCTTGTTTGTAAAATAAGTTAGAGAAAATGGCAAACAATTTCATTATTTTTGCCAAGAAAACCCTAAGTGGGGTTACAAAAAATTGGACATGACTAAAACAACAGGATGACCCCAACAGCATATGTGCATATAGATGTGTAGAGAGGTTAGGTTCTCTCAATATTACCAGTAGAACTAGAGAACTTAACCTTCAAATTACCTTGTTAACACACATAATAGCTAACTCAATCAACTGGCAAGTATTTATTAAATGCATGCTATAGACAAGACACTGTGCTAAACACTGATACAAGTACCAAGAACTAAATAACGTGCTTACATTTTAATGAAAGCAACAACCAGTGCACAAACAAATAAATATGTATAGTTTACATGTATGCAAAGCCTAATTTTTGAGCATGTTGCGTTTGTCTAACATGGAACTTGCTACATCACCTACAAAGTGATACACACACACACACACACACTACATAAAAGGAAAATGAATGTTTTGGGAAGGTGGGCACTAGCAATAGGATAGATCAAGAAAGACTTTACATGCAAAAAAATAGTTCTTGAGCTTAAAGAAAGAGAGGGGCCCTGTGTGACAAAAGTAATAAAGAGTATTTTTCCAGGCATGGGTAATAGTCAATGAAAATGCACATAAATAAATGTTCTGCGTGAGTAATAGAGAGAGAAAGTCAGTTGAGTTAGACTACAAACTGCAGTGGAATTTGGGGGAGCGGGTACAGTATGTCATTGGAACACTGTCCAATGATACTAGAAAGATGGGTTGAACTAGCTTTGGAAGGGCTGTAAAAGGTAAAGAAGTTTATATTTTATCCCAAATGCAATAAGAAGCGCCTTGAGTTAGTTAATGTCTAGGCTTTTTTTAAATTTTTATCATGACTTTCAGGTAAACCATGAATTTTTAAATTATCTCATCTGCATCATTTCCCAGGTCAGTTGTTTTTCTGATGAACTATTTCAATTGTTTTCTATTTTTTCCATTCTTTTGATTTTGTTTTATTCTTTCTTGATTTCTCATAAAGTCATAGGCTTCCATTTGCTCAAATCTAATTTTTAAGGAATTTCTTTCCTCGGTGAACTTTTATACCTCCTTTTCCATTTGGTGAATTTTATTTGTTAAGGCATTCCTCTCTTCATTACCTTTTTATACTTTCTTTTGCATCACTCTTATTTCTCTTCCCAATTTTTTCTCTACTTCTCTTACTTGGTTTTCAAAATACTTTTTGAACTCTTCCATGACCTAAGTCCAATTCTTATTTTTCTTAGAGGCTTTGGTTGTAGGAATTTTAACTTTGTTATCTTCTTCTGAGTGTGTGCTTTGATCTTCCGGTCACTATAGTAATTTTCTATGGTCAGAATCTTTTCCAATGATTTGCTCATATTACTTGGCTTTTAACTCTTTGTTAAAGTAGGGCTCTGTGTCCAGAGTAGAGGATGCAGTGTCCTTCAGGGGTTGTGTGCAGCTGTTTCCAGAGATTTTCCTTGAGACCTGTAAATTTTCAGTTCTTTCAGAATGGTATTATCCAAGGAGAAATGTACTTACTACTCTTCTGGCCTATGCTCTGGTATGTGAGTGACCCCAAACACTCTTTTGCCATGGAACTATGAGGAGTATCCTTGATCCATTCTGGCTGTAAATTCTAGTGTAATAATGCTTCTCTTCATCTTAGGACTGTGAGCTAAGACTACATATTAGATCTGAGTATGGGAAAAGCAATAGAATACTGATTAGTGCTAGTAAAGAGACTTCCTTCTGATCAGCTGTTGACTCCTTTAATTTCTCTGGGTTGAGATCTCTGGAAGTCACCACAACTGCTGATTCAATAGCTCCCAAAGCCCACTCCTGGTTTGCTGGTTTCCCAAGTCTTTATTGCCCTAGTGAGACAAATTTTTCCTGCAAATATGACAAGTCATTTTGATATTTGTGGGCTAAGCCAGTACTGCCACTGACTCAGAGGCCCCACATTCTGGTCCTGCTTTGGGAAATAACTTATATTCTTATAAATTTGATCTGATTCTCTATATATTTGTGAAATAAGGACTTTATCAGAAACATTGGCTGTAAACATTGTTTCTCAGTTTTCTTCTTTCTCTCTAATATTGGATGCATTGGTTTTATTTATGCAAAACCTTTATAATTTTATGTAAACAAAATGATCCATTTTGTATTTCATAATGGTCTCTATCTCTTGTTTGGTCACAATTTCTTCCCTTCTCCACAGACCTGACAGGTAAACTATTCCTTGCTTTCCTGATTTGTTTATCTTCTTAATATCCTTTTATGTATTTCTAAAAGATGTGCCCATTTTGACTTTATCTTCGTATTCAGTGAGAGATGTTGGTCTATGTCTACTTCCTGCTATGCTATTTTCCAGTTCTCTCAGCAGTTTTTGTCAAATAGTGAGATCTTAACCCAGGTGCTGGGATCTTTGGTTTATCACATAGTAGATTACTATAGTCATTTACTACTTGGTGTTTTGGGTACTTATCCTATTCCAATGATCTACTATTCTTTTTCTTAGCTAGCACTAAATAGTCTTAATGGTTGCTGCTTTATGTTACAGTTTTAGATTTGGCATGGCTAGGCCACCTTCTTTTGCATTCCCCCCATTAATCGTCTTGATAATCTTGATCTTTTGTTCTTCTAGAAAAATTTTATTTTTTTTTCTTACTCTATAAAATAATTTTTGGTAGTTTGTTTACTATGGCACCAAAGAAGTAAATTAATTTAGGTAAAATTATCATTTTTATTATATTAGCTTAATCTACTCATGAGTAATTGGAATTTTTCCAATTGTTTAGATCTGACTTTATTTGTGTGAAAAATATTTTGTAATTGTGTTCATAAAATTCCTGGGTTTGTCTTGATAGACTCCAAAATATTTTATATTGTTTACATTGATTTTAAATGGAATTTCTCTTTCTATTTCTTGCTTCTGGGATTTGATTATATAAAGAAATACTGATGATTTATATGGGTTTATCTTATATCCTACAATTTTGCTGAAGTTGTTCATTATTTCAAGTAGGTTCTTAGTTGATTCTCTAGAGCCCAGTTTTTTAAACTGTTGTTCATGACACCCTATGATTTCTTTTTTTTTTTTTTTAATTTTTTTATTTAATAATTACATTATATTGACACTCGTTTCTGTTCCGATTGTTTCCCCCTCCCTCCCTCCACCCCCTCCCCTAGATGGCAAGCAGTCCTTTATATGTTGGATATGTTGCAGTATATCCTAGATACAATATATGTTTGCAGAACCGAACAGTTCTCTTGTTGCGTAGGGAGAATTGGATTCAGAAGGTATAAATAATCTGGGAAGAAAAACAAAAATGTAGATAGTTTACATTCGTTTCCCAGTGTTCTTTCTTTGGGTGTAGCTGCTTTTGTCCGTCATTTATCAATTGAAACTCAGGTCTCTTTGTCAAAGAAATCCACTTCCATCAAAATATGTCCTCATACAATATCGTTGTCGAAGTGTATAATGATCTCCTGGTTCTGCTCATTTCACTTAGCATCAGTTCATGTAAGTCTCGCCAGTCCTCTCTGTATTCATCCTGCTGGTCATTTCTTACAGAACAATAATATTCCATAACATTCATATACCACAATTTACCCAGCCATTCTCCAATTGATGGGCATCCATTCATTTTCCAGTTTTAGCCACTACAAACAGGGCTGCTACAAACATTTTGGCACATACAGGTCCCTTTCCCTTCTTTAGTATTTCTTTGGGATATAAAGCCCAAAGAAACACTGCTGGATCAAAGGGTATGCACAATTTGATAATTTTTTGGGCATAATTCCAGATTGCTCTCCAGAATGGTTGGATTCGTTCACAACTCCACCAACAATGCATTAGTGTCCCAGTTTTCCCGCATCCCCTCCAACATTCATCATTATTTTTTCCTGTCATCTTAGCCAATCTGACAGGTGTGTAGTGGTATCTCAGAGTTGTCTTAATTTGCATTTCTCTGATCAATAATGATTTGGAACACTCTTTCATATGAGTGGTAATAGTTTCAATCTCATCCTCTGAAAATTGTCTGTTCATATCCTTTGACCATTTATCAATTGGAGAATGGCTTGATTTCTTATAAATTTGAGTCAGTTCTCTATATATTTTGGAAATGAGGCCTTTATCAGAACCTTTAACTGTGAAAATGTTTTCCCAGTTTGTTGCTTCCCTTCTAATCTTGTTTGCATTAGTTTTATTTGTACACAGGCTTTTTAATTTGATGTAATCGAAATTTTCTATTCTGTGATCAGTAATGGTCTCTAGTTCATCTTTGGTCACAATTTCTTTCTCCTCCACAAGTCTGAGAGATAAACTATTCTATGTTCCTCTAATTATTTATAGTCTCGTTCTTTATGCCTAGGTCATAGACCCATTTTGATCTTATCTTGGTATATGGTGTTAAGTGTGGGTCCATGCCTAATTTCTGCCATACTAATTTCCAATTATCCCAGCAGTTTTTATCAAATAATGAATTCTTTTCCCAGAAGTTGGCTTTGGGTTTGTCAAACACTAGATTGCTATAATTGACTATTCTGTCTTGTGAGCCTAGCCTTTTCCACTGATCCACTAATCTATTTCTTAGCCAATACCAAATGGTTTTGGTGACTGCTGCTTTATAATATAATTTTAGATCAGGTACAGCTAGGCCACCTTCATTTGATTTTTTTTTCATTAATTCCCTTGAGATTCTCGACTTTTTATTGTTCCATATGAATTTTGTTGTTATTTTTTCTAGATCAATAAAATATTTTCTTGGAAGTCTGATTGGTATAGCACTAAATAAATAGATTAGTTTAGGGAGTATTGTCATCTTTATTATGTTCGCTCGGCCGATCCAAGAGCACTTAATATTTTTCCAATTATTTAAGTCTGACTTTATTTGTGTGGAGACTTTTTTATAATTTTGCTCATATAATTCCTGACTTTCCTTTGGTAGATAGATTCCCAAATATTTTATGGTATCAACAGTTATTCTGAATGGAATTTCTCTTTGTATCTCTTGCTGTTGGGTTTTGTTGGTGATGTATAAAAATGCTGAGGATTTATGGGGATTTATTTTGTAGCCAGCTACTTTGCTAAAATTATGAATTATTTCCAATAGCTTTTTGGTAGAATCTCTGGGGTTCTCTAGGTATACCATCATATCATCTGCAAAGAGTGATAGTTTGGTTTCCTCATTGCCTACTCTAATTCCTTTAATATCTTTCTCGACTCTTATTGCCGAGGCTAGTGTTTCTAATACGATATTAAATAATAATGGTGATAGTGGGCAGCCTTGCTTCACTCCAGATCTTACTGGGAAAGGTTCCAGTTTTTCCCCATTGCATATGATGCTTACTGATGGTTTTAAATATATGCTCCTGACTATTTTAAGGAAAAGTCCATTTATTCCTATGCTCTCAAGTGTTTTTATTAGGAATGGATGTTGGATTTTATCAAATGCTTTTTCTGCATCTATTGAGATGATCATGTGGTTTTTGTTTGTTTGGTTATTGATATAGTCAATTATGCTAATAGTTTTCCTAATATTGAACCAGCCCTGCATTCCTGGTATAAATCCTACTTGGTCATAGTGTATTATCCTGGTGACAATTTTCTGTAATCTTTTTGCTAATATTTTATTTAAGATTTTAGCATCAATATTCATTAGGGAGATTGGTCTATAATTTTCTTTCTCTGTTTTCAGCCTACCTGGTTTAGGTATCAGTACCATATCTGTGTCATAAAAGGAGTTTGGTAGGACTCCTTCAATCCCTATTTTTTCAAATAGTTTATATAACATTGGAGTTAATTGTTCTTTAAATGTTTGGTAGAATTCACATGTAAATCCATCTGGTCCTGGGGATTTTTTCTTAGGGAGTTGATTGATAGTTTGTTCTATTTCTTTTTCTGAGATGGGACTGTTTAGGATATTTACTTCTTCCTCTGTTAGTTTGGGCAAGCTGTATTTTTGGAGGTATTTTTCTATTTCATTTAAGTTGTCGAATTTATTGGCATAAAGTTGGGCAAAGTAACTCCTAATTATTGCTCTAATTTCCTCTTCGTTAGTGGTGAGTTCTCCCTTTTCATTTTTAAGACTAACAATTTGATTTTCCTCTTTCCTTTTTTTAATCAGATTTACTAAGGGTTTGTCTATTTTGTTGGTTTTTTCATAGAACCAACTCTTAGTTTTATTAATCAATTCAATAGTTTTTTTACTTTCAATTTTATTGATCTCACCTTTTACTTTTAGAATTTCAAGTTTAGTGTTTGACTGGGGGTTTTTAATTTGTTCCTTTTCTAGCATTTTTAATTGCAAACCCAATTCATTGACCTTCTCTTTCTCTATTTTATACAAATAGGCCTCTAGAGATATGAAATTTCCCCTTATTACCGCTTTGGCTGCATCCCATACATTTTGGTATGATGTCTCATTATTATCGTTTTCTTGGGTGAAGTTATTAATTATGTCTATGATTTGCTGTTTCACCCAATCATTCTTTAGTATGAGATTATTTAGTTTCCAATTATTTTTTGGTCTACTTCCCCTGCTTTTTTGTTGAATGTAATTTTCATTGCATCGTGGTCTGAAAAGGATGCATTTACTATTTCTGCCTTACTACATTTGAGTTTGAGGTTTTTATGTCCTAATATATGGTCAATTTTTGTATAGGTTCCATGAACTGCTGAAAAGAAAGTGTATTCCTTTCTGTCTCCATTACATTTTCTCCAGAGATCTATCATATCTAACTTTTCTAGTATTCTATTTACCTCTTTGACTTCTTTCTTATTTATTTTGTGGTTTGATTTATCTAATTCTGAGAGTGCAAGGTTAAGATCTCCCACTATTATAGTTTTACTGTCTATTTCTTCTTGCAGCTCTCTTAGTTTCTCTTTTAAGAATTTAGATGCTACCCCACTTGGTGCATATATGTTTAATATAGATAGTGCTTCATTATCATGCTACCCTTTAGCAAGATATAGTGTCCTTCCTTATCTCTTTTAATTAGGTCAATTTTTGCTTTAGCTTGATCTGAGATCAGGATGGCTACCCCTGCTTTTTTGACTTCACCTGAAGCATAGTAGATTTTGCTCCAACCTTTTACCTTTAACCTGCATGTATCTCCCCGCTTCAGGTGTGTTTCCTGTAAACAACATATTGTAGGATTCTGGCTTTTAATCCATTCTGCTAACCGCTTCCTCTTTATGGGGGAGTTTACCCCGTTCACGTTTATGGTTAGAATGACCAATTCTGTATTACTTGCCATCTTGTTAAACCCGGTTTATGCTTTCCTCCCTTCTTTCCCCTTTCCCCCCTTCCAAGTATTAAGCTTGTGAGCACCCCTTGCTTCTCACAGCCCTCCCTTTTTAGTGTCCCTCCCCCCGCCTTAGAGTTCCTCCCCCTATCTTACCCCTTTCCCTCCCAGTTCCCGTATTCCCTTCCGCTTAGCTTATTCCTTCCCTTTCCACTTTTCCCTTCTCACTTTTCAATGAGATGGGAGAAGTTTCACCATAGATTGAATATGTCTTAAGATTTTTCACTTAAAGCCAATTCTGAAGGCAGTAAGATACCCACTATATTCATCCCCCTCCATTCTTTCTCTCAGATATAATAGGTTTCCTATGCCTCTTCATGAGATGTACTACCCCCACTTTACCCTTTTTCTGGTACAATGTCCTTTCCACATCAATTTCTAGAACAAGGTATACATGTATTCTTTATACATCTATATAGTCAAAATATAGTTCCCAAGATTAATCTTTACCTTTTTAGATTTCTCTTGAGTTCTATATTTGTAGATCAAACTTTTTGTTAAGTTCTGGTTTTTTCATCAGAAATAGATGAAATTCGCTTACTTCGTTGAATGTCCATCTTCTTCCCTGGAAAAAGATGCTCATTCTCGCTGGGTAAGTTATTTTTGGTTGCATACCAAGTTCCTTAGCCTTTCGGAATATCATATTCCAGGCCCTTCGATCTTTTAATGTGGATGCTGCCAGATCCTGGGTGATCCTTATTGTGGCTCCTTGATACTTGAATTGGGTTTTTCTAGCCGCTTGCAATATTTTTTCTTTCATCTGAGGGTTCTGGCATTTGGCCACTATATTCCTTGGTGTTTTGATTTTAGGATCCCTTTCAGTGGGTGATCGATGAATCCTTTCAATGTTTATTTTTTCCTCTGTTCCTATGACTTCTGGGCAGTTCTCTTTGATAATTTCCTGGAAGACAGTGTCCAGGCTCTTTTTTTCATCATGTTTTTCTGGGAGTCCAATGATTCTCAGATTGTCTCTCCTGGATCTGTTTTCCAGGTCTGTTGTCTTCCCCAGAAGGTATTTCACATTTTTCTCCATTGTTTGATTTTTTTGGATTTGCTTGACTGATTCTTCTTGTCTCCTCGAGTCATTCAATTCCACTTGTTCAATTCTGATTTTCAGTGAAGTATTCTCTTCACTCACTTTTTTAAAATCTTTCTCTAATTGTCCAATTGAGTTCTTTTGTTCTGTGGAATTTTTTTCCATTTCGCCAATTTTGTTTTTTAGAGAGCTGTTTTCTGTTTCCAGTTCACTAATCCTATTTTTCAAGGATTTTACTTCTTTATCCACTCTCTCTTTAACTGACTTCTCCAGGCTCTTTTGCCAAGCCTCCCTCTCCTTTTCCCAAGCTTCCCTCTCCTTTTGCCAAGCCTCACTCTGCTTTCCCCATTTTTCTTCTAGCTCCCTTGTGAGAGCCTTTTTAATCACTTCTATGAGGTTCATCTGTGCTGAGGAACAGACGATCTCCTCCTTTGGGGAATCACCTGGGGACTGCCTGTTTTTAGTCTCCTCAGGATTTAAAGTCTGCTCTCTATCTGTGTAGAAGCTGTCAAGGGTTAAAGTCCTCTTCAGCTTCTTGCTCATTCTGTCTATTAATCAGAGACAAACTACCAAAGAAAAACAGAAAAAAACTGGAGTCTTTCTTTGGGGGGGGGGGGGCTGGGTGTGTTATCGAGCTTCTTCTACAGACTGCAGGGGGCAGCAGTGAGGCACTAGCAGGACTGTGCTGCGCCTGCGCTCTGAGATCCCAAAGCGTGCTGAGTCACTGAGGGGGGGAAGGGGAGGGGCGGCCAGGTCCTGAGAGACTCCAGCTGTTTGGGGTTGTATTCTTCAGCCCCGGTGTTTTTAGCTTCTCTGCTGGGCTGCTGATTTGCTGCAGGTTCCAAACCTGTAGCGAAGCTCTCCCCGCAGAGATGGCTGCGATCACTCTCCACCCCCTCTCCAGTCTGCTCCCGTGCTCTCACTGCCGCTGCCCGCCGCCTGCGCCCGATCTAAAACTGCCCCAGCCCTCCAGTAAAGACAGACCTTTCGTGGCGGATCTCAAGGATGGCTTCTCTTTGTAACTATTTGTGGGGTTTTCTTTTCAGTCAAGCATTGATTCAGAGGCTTGTAATGAAATGGATAGTGAGAGAAAGCGTGGAGCTTATGCAGCTGTGAGCCTCCTCTCTGCCATCTTAACCGGAAGTCCCACCCTATGATTTCTTGTAAATAAATGTGGGGCTTGAAAAATTATGCTTTATTATCAGTAAATGTTTTATTTGTATACCTGTCTTATAATATCAATGTATCTAGAGTTACATAAAAATTTCTTAGGCAAAAATTAGGCAATTAGAAAAAGCTTAAGATGTCTTGCTCTAGAATTTTCCAAGTATACCATCATATCATTTACAGTTTTTCCTCACTGTCTATTCTAATTCCTTCAATTTCTTTTTCTTCTATTCTTGTCGAAGCCAACATTTCTATACAATATTGAATGATAGTGGTGATAATAGCATCCTTGTTTCACCCCTGATCTTCTTGGGGAGGCTTCTAGATTATCCCCATTACAGATGATTCTTGGTGATGGTTTTAGACAGATAATACTTATCGTTTTAAGGAAAGTTTAATTTATTGCTATCTTCTCTAGTTTTTTTTTTTTTTTTTAAACAGGAATAGGTGCTGTTTTTTTGTCAAAAGCTTTTTCTGACACTATTGAGATAATCATATTATTTGTTTTGGTTTTGTAATTGATATGGTCAACTGTGCTAATAGTTTTCCTAATATTTAACTATTCCTGCATTTCTGTATGAATCCCACCTCATCATAACGTAATATGTTCATTATAAATTGCTGTAATCTCTTTGCTATTACTTTTATTTAATTTTTTTGCATCAGTATTTATTTTTAAAATTATCTTTAAATTTCTTTCTCTACTTTGGCTTTATTTTAGACACCAGCACCATATATGCATCAAAAATTGGTAGAAATCCATTTTTGCCTATTTCCCCAAATAGTTTATATAATATCAGAATTAATTTTATTTTAAATGTTTGGCTGAATTCACTTGTAAATCCATCTGTGCTTGGAGATTTTTTTAGAGAGTCCATTGATGGCTTGTTCAATTTCTTTTTCTAAAATTGAGTTAAGTATTTTATTTCCTCTTCTGTTAATCTGGGCAATTTACATTTTTTGTCATATTTGTTAGGTTTATTGGCACATAATTGGGTAAAATAGCTTCTCTGGACCTCTTTAAAGATTATCAGAAAACAATCTCTTGGCTGGCATTAATTATTTTAGAGAACTAGATTGCATATGAGAAAAGAATTGATGGAGAATTAACATTCGTGCAGGAAGTTTGTAAATGATTGAATGATTGAATCAGTAGAGTGAATGACTCAGATGAGGTAGTGATTCAGTGAGCTTTACGTATAGAATGGAAACAGATTTGCTTATGGGAATTTGGATAGAAGGAAGAGAGGATCCAGTGAAAGTGTATAGGAGATCTCAGTAATTTGGTGATCCAAGGCAACTTCAATAAACTTGAACAGAAAATAGTATTCACATACAGAGAAGAAACTACTGAGAATGAATGTGGATCAAAATATGCTATTTTTACCTTTTTTTCTTTTGTTTTTTTCTTTCTCATGTTTTTAGTCTTTTATTCTGATTTTTCTGACATTAAACAACTTACATTTTATGTTAGAATATAACATGTAGATAAATATATGCAAAATATATACATAATGTGACTACTCCAGTCCCCATTGCCTGAGGACAAGATATGTTATTTTTGCATTCTCCCATAGAGGGTCAAGCAAGGGACCTCTTATTTTTGCCTTTGGCTGAAGCCCTCATTAATTTTGTTTCCCCAATTTTAGTGGTCCAAGCTCCCTAGACACCCAGTTAGTCAATAACATTAATTAGTTTCAGGCATTATGCTAAATACTGGGGGTAAAAGAAAGGCAAAGGATGGTTCTTGTTATCAAGGACCTTACAGTCTAATGAAGGGATTATAGTTCCATTTTATCATTTAACATCCGTTAGCTATTACAAAAGAATATTAACTTCAAAAGTATAGTAAGAACAAATATTCCAGTTCCCCCTACTCCCAATCTCTTGAGGACACAATCCATCCTACAATTTATTAGTCTCTGAGAAAGTGAAGGAGATTAGGTTCATGTCTTAATTCCCACATAGTATTAGTCTCTTTAAATTTTGAGTTTTAAATTTTGAGAAAGTGAAGGAGATTAGGTTCATGTCTTAATTCCCACATAGTATTAGTCTCTTTAAATTTTGAGTTCATGCTTCCTCTCTCCCTACTCCCAAGACCTCCCATCTTGGGAGCTGGAGTTGGGCAGCTTGCAATTTTGTCCTAGAATCCTGGACTACAAGCTCCCATGAAGTAAATTATTGGCATCTCTCATTTTAGTGTGCTAGAGGAATGAGGAAAAGCATTGTTACAAACACAAAATAAATATGAAAATAAATCTTTCATGGCTACATATAGTTTGGTTACAAGGTGAAAGTTAGCAATTAAACATTGTGGAGATTTTTTTTTATTTGCTTGTTTGCTTCTTCCCCCCTCCAGAAAATCTTGTTCTGTCATGAGTTGCCTATTCATCATAAAGCTGCTCTTCTGTTGGAATAATTTTAATAAGAACATATGAAGTAGAGAGGAGAAAAATTAATCAGCAATCTTGGAATTCTGTCTTCAAGTAAAGTTAGGACAGGTAAAATAGACAAGAAATCAGGGGATCACTTGATTTCTTTGACCTGTGTCAATGGAGATGTTAAATTACATATGCTTTCCTAAGATCGTTCCTGTTCTAATATTCTATAAAATTCAGTAATGAGTCAGATTCATGGGTCTATTTAGCCAATTCTTGACTCTAGTAAAAAATAGTGACATTGTCATGACATAGATAGCTTCTTTTTAAAATAGCTTTTTATTTTTCAAAATACATGCAAAGATAGTTTTCAACATTCATCCTTACAAAATCTTGTCTTCCAAATTTTTCTCCCCACACAGAAAGTCATCCAATATAGGTTAAACATGCAATTTTTTACAGGTAAATTCTTTGCCATCAACCTCAACATTTCAGAAGATAACTTAAGAAGCATTTTTATTTCCTTTTAATACTTATTAGAAAATCTTGGCCATGATTTTTTCTAGTTGGATAGGAGTACTTGGAAATCAGCAAAGGTCTAAATTTGCTAAGAAGTGACCTGTTATATATATGGTAGTGCTAGAAACAAGGTGAAGGGAAAAATGACAGGTTGGTCCTCTGAACATATAATAACATGAATAATAGAAATGGTATAGTGCAGAGAAATAGTGAGGATTTGGCAATAAAATGATATACTGCTGTATATCCATCTATTTCAGGCTCTGTCAGGAAAATGATTTATACTCAGGATTATATTCAGATGGTGGAATCAGAGATGATTAAAAAGAGTGAGCCTAAAACTTAACCCTAGAAAAGTAAGATTCAGAAAAATAAATAAATAAATAAATAAATAAATAAGGTTATATGTGATTAAAGACTATGTGTATCAGAGAGTGAATTTTTAAAGATACTTATAAAAGGAAACAATAATAACTAAGGGTTAATTTGGCTTAATATGAACAGTTCATTCCAAACTACTCTCATATTCTTTTTGATGGGGTTAATAGACTGGTATTTAAGGGGTGTGTGTGTGTGTGTGTGTGTGTGTGTATGTGTGTGTGTGACAAGAGAGAGAAACAGACATGCACACACACACACACACACACACAGACACACAGAGACAGAGACTGAGAAAGACAGAAAGAGAAGAAGAGGAACAACAACAACAAAAACAAAAGGAGAGACAGAAACAGAGACAAAGAGACAGAGGGACAGACAGAGAGGCAGACAGAGACAGACAGACAGAGAGGACAAAGTTTCAAAAATATAATTATAAAGATGTTTAGGATCCTGGGTTTTTGTTCTTGTAGGCCTAATTATTTAAACCCACTGGTAATAGCTGAGTGCTCTCTTACCATCTTCTCCATTATTTTGATTTTTAGCTTCTTTCTAACTATTTTCATTCTATTCTTTCCAGCCTGAGTATCATTCTCACTGGTAGAAAGCTAAAGAGAAAAGTAGAATTGAATTGTTTTATCTTCTCTTAGCTATCTCATTATTGTATTACATTCAATATATTACATATATTGTATTACATGTACTACATTGTATTACATTACTGAACAGTATTTTTAGCCTTTTTCATTCTTAACCCCATTATAAATAAAAATTTATTTTGATTGTTCTTTTAGTTTCAAATGCTTTTCCATTTTGAGTTTATGGAACAATGTGGGAATTGATCAAGTGCGAACTAACTTCTCTGGTTTCTTTTGCTTTATCACAATTGCCACTTTGGCTATTTAATCCATGCCTTACATTTATAGTCTTTTAAGATTTAGACTAGGAAGCAACCATAGAGTTCAACTAATCAAAGGATCATAAACTTAGTATTGGAAGATACCTTAGGGATCATTGAGTTCAGTTCCTTCACTTTATAGAAGAGGTTAAGGAATTTGTTCAATGTCACATAGATAGCAAATAACAAAGCTGCCTCTGACTCTAATTCTAATTCTATTATTTCCACTTTACTGGAAACTATTTTGAAACTGGAGTCTTACCCAAGTCAGAGTCATTGGCAATTTTCCTTTTTGCTTTTTTTTTTTTTTTTTTTTGTTCAGTAGCATTTTATTTCTTACCTCCAATTACATGCCAAGACAATTTTTAGTATTCATTTTTGTTACTTAATAGTACTTTATTTTTTCCAATTACATGTAAAGATGACTTTCAAGATACATCTTTGTAAGATTTTGAGTTCCAAATTTTTCTCCCTCTCTCTCTTCCCCTTCTCCCCAAGATAGCAAGTAATCCAACATAGGTTATACATGTACAATCATGTTAAACATAATTTCACATTAGTCATGTGAAAAAAATTAAGAATAAAAATAAAAAAAACATGAGAAAGAAAAAATCCAAAAACAAAGAAAATGAAAGATGTCTTGATATGCATTCAGACTCCATACTTCTCCCTCTGAATGGATAGCATTTTAAGTCTTTTGGAATTGTCTTGAATCATTGCATTGCTGAGAAAAGCTACATTTATCATATCTAACCAACAGACAATGTTGCTGCTGGTGTGTACAATGTTCCCTGGTTCTGATTCTGATCACTTCTCTAAGCATCAGTTAAGTAAATCTTTCCAGGTTTTTCTGATATCTGCCTATTCATTATTTTTATAGCACTATAGTGTTTATTACATTACTATATTACAACTTGTTCAATTATTCCCCATTGCCATTCATTTTTATAAGATTTTGAGTCCCAAATTGTTTCTTCCTCCAGCTTCTACTCTTCCAGAAATGGTAGACAACTTGATATAGGCTATCCATGTGTTATCATGTAAACATATTTCCATGTTAGTAACAGTTGTGGCAAAAAAAGATCAAAAGGGAAAAAATACAAAATAAAAAAGGATAAAACAAATGGAAGAAAAATGCTTTGATCTCCATTCAGAGTCAAGCAGTTCTTTATTTGGTTGTGCTAGCATTTTCCTTTGTGAATCCTTGGTACTTGTTTTGGATCACTGTGTTGCTGAAAAGAGCTGAGCATTCATAATTGGTTGTCACACAATGTTGCTGTGTAGAATCTTTTCCTGGCTCTGTTCATTTAGTATTCTTTCAGATTTTTCTGAAATCTACCTGTTTATCATTTCTTATTATATCATAGTATTGTACTATATTCGTATACCATAGCTTGATTAGCCAGTCTCCAATTGATGGGCAACCCCTCAATATACAATTCTTCACTATTACAAAAAGAGTTGTTATAAATATTTTTGTCTATTTAAGTCCTTTTCCATTTTTATTATTTCTTTAAGATACAGATTACTAGTGGAATTACTGATTCAAAAGATATGCACAGTTTGATTACCTTTTAGATGTAGCTGCAAATTGCTTTTCAGAATGGATGGATTAGTTCATAACTCTACCAACAGCCATTAATTAGCATCCCAATTTTCTCACATCTTCTCCAACATTTATCAATTTATTTTGTTTTGTTATATTATTCAACCTGATTCTACCGATCCATCACTTTTTTTTTTAGCCAGTACCAAATAGTTTTGATGATTGCTGCTTTTAATATAATTTTATATTTGGTTTTGCTAGACCATCTTCCTTTTCAGTTTTTCCATTAATTCCTGTAGTATTTATGTATACAAAAGCTTTTTATTTTTACATTGCAAAGGGCTGAAACTCTGAGTTGATGCACTGAGGTTGGACAACCAAGCACTTAAGGCTAATTATTGATTGGATAATACTCTATTAGCATATGTTTGGAAAATGGCCCTTCCCACTATTCTGTGCTGGTTCAATCTTTTGGTGTATACAGAGAATTGTGGGAAGGATGAGGGGGTTCAGTAAGATAAGCCAGAGTCACTTTGGCGGTAGACAAGGAAAAAGGAGGTCGTGGAGATCCTGCATCTATCCAATTCACTTCTACCCCTAAAGACCAAGAATAAAGACCAAGGACTTTTGCTTATCCTGACTCTGGCTGATTCTAAGATATCCAGGGTGCTAACTCGGTCTTCATATTACACAATCAAAATTATCTATTTTATATTTCATAATTCTCTACATCTCCTGTTGGGTCAGGAATTCTTCCCTTCCCATCTAATAAGTAAACTATTCTTTGCTCTTCTAATTTGCTTATGGTGTTACTCTTTGTTTAAACAATGTACCCATTTTGACCTTATCTTGGTACCTTCTTATTTTTCTGCCAGAAATATCATTAATGTTTAAGGGCCATTTTTACCTTTCTCATCAAATGTCAAAATGTCCATGTAAGCTGTATTTTTTTCTATTAGTCTGGTCACACTATTGTCTTACATACCAAATTAGAAATTTATTTGGAAAAGTTCTTCATTCATAACTAGAAAACTTAGTTCCCATAGTGCATTTATGTAAGAGCATCTTTCCAAGTCATCTTAATTTCTCTATTAAGACAGTATAATCTTCATTCAGATAGATCCTCATTGCTTTATCCTTTCTAGAAAAAAGAGAGTAATCCTCATGAGAACTTAACTGAGAGTCTTCTAGGATGTTCTTCTCCCTTAAGGTCATATTGACCATAAACTATTCTTGACAGATGAGCCTTTGTCCTGATTTTTCAAATTCCTGAGAAAAAATATCCCACTGATTCCTTTAGTAAGCCACGTTACTGTGGCTGCCACTAAGCTCATTTTGAGGAAGGCCAAACTTACAGCTATAGTAACTGCACATAAAAGATTGTTCTTTTTCTGGGAGGTAGTTGAACTCAGCTTCGTTTTTAGAAACATGAAGCATAAGTAACCTAGCTTTGATTTATATATGATTGAAATTGAATGACTCAGAATTAATCTACATTTGTTTTCAATTGAAACTTTAAGCTAAATAAAAATGAAGATGGGTTCAAATGTGGCTTCAAACATTTATTAGTTATGTGACTGAGCAAACCATTTATCTTTTCTTTGCCTGTTAAATGGGGATAGTAACAGCATCTACTTCTGGTAGTTTTTGTGAGAATAAGATTATTTGCAAAACATTTTACAAACCTTAACATACTATAAAAATTCTATTGTTATTTATTATTTTTTCCTTCAACTCACTCATTTTCCATGACTTGTTTTCTTCCCCATAATCCACCCCTCACATTTATACAGAATGAAGATTATACCTTTTATTTTATACTACAAGTATGGAAAACTGTTGGGTTCTATTTCCTGTTCATGAACTCTGAAAGTAACATATCATAAAAGATAGATGTTAATATATAGATAGACACAATAGGTTATAATCCATTGTTATTCCACATTTCCCCTTTGTTTTACAGTTCTAAATCCCATTCTTAATTCTTACTTGGCTTGCTAATCCCTTCACTGCTCAGTTCTTTTCATGATTATTATCTCTATATAAGTTACTATTTCTTTCCTTCCCAATTTTGACCCCTTGGTAAACAAATCAAATTCCACTGTCTTCTTTTCTCAAATCCCTTGATCCTGCAAACATCATTGGCTTCTATGCTATTCTCAACCACATACCCCCATCTCCTGACTGCAGACATTTTATTTTCCTTTCTTATCTCCATCTTCTGGTTACTCTACCTTCCTTCTAGTCTCAGCTAAAGCCCTACCTTCTATAAGAAACATTTCCTAATCATCTTAAACTTAATCCTTTCTTTCAAATAAGATCAGGAATTAAACCGATATGCCCATTATCACCAACATTATTCACAATTGTCTTAAAAATGCTAACAATATCAAAGAGAAGAAAAAGAAATTGAAGGAATTAGAAAGGGTAATGGAGTAATAAGTTATCTCTTTTTGCAGACAATATAATAATATATTTGGAAAATTTTAGAATTCAAATAAAAAGTTAGTTGAAACAATTTGTAATTTTTTACAAAATAATAGGATATAAAATAAACCCATTTCTCAGTATCATCATATCATAAAACATTTCTATATGTTATCAACAAAAACCTTCAAGAAGAGATGGTAAGAGATGCACAAAATAATTGTAGACAATATAAAATATCTGTGAGTATATCTGTCAAGACAAATTATACAAACATGATTACAAAACACTTTTTATACACATGAAGTCAGATTTAAATAAAGAAAAATTTGTTGTTTATAGATGGGCAAAGCCAATATAATAAAGATGAGAATTCTATATAAACTTATCTATTTATTCAATGCTAAACTACCACACTACTAAAAATTACTTTATTAAGCTAGAAAAAACAAAAGCAAAATTCATTGGAAAAACAAAAAAGGTTAAGGATATCAAAGGGATTAATGAAAAATGTAAAAGAAAAAGGTTTAGCAGTATCAGATCTTAAGCTACATTATAACAAAGTAATTATCAAAACTATCTAGTACTGACTAACAAATAGAAAAGTAGATCAGTGGAACAAGATTAGACAAATAATGCACAATAATAAATGATTATAATAATTTTGTGTTTGCCAAATTTAAAGATTTAACCTTTGAGAATAAGAATTCACTATTTGGCAAAAATTATTGAGAAGCATGGAATGCAGTTTGAAAGAAAATGGGTATAGATCAATATCTTATACCATATGCCAAGATATTGTCAAAATGGACACATGATCTAGACTTTACAAAGGGAAATATCCAGGAAAATTAGAACATGAATGATATTACATATGAGACTTGTCAATAAGAGAATAATTTATAAATAAACAAGAGATGGAAAGCATTGGTAGACATAAAATTGATCATTTTGATAACATTAAATTTAAAAGGTTTTGTACAAATAAAACCAATGTATTCACAATTAGAAGAAAGGCAGAAAATGGGGGAAGGAATTTTTTTTCACAAAATTTCTTGAATAAAGATCTTATATTTTAAATATTTATTGAACTTTATCAAATTTTTGACAATATAAGTCATTCTGCAATTGATAAATGGTCAAAGGATATGAACAGATAATTTTTAGATAAAGAAATCAAAGCTATGTCTGACATGGAAAATTTTCCAACTCACTATTAAGTAAAGAAATGCAGATTAAAACAACTTTGAAATGCCTTCTCAACTATCATATTAGCTAAAACCATAGAAAAATGAAATTACAAATATTAGAGGGGATTTGGTAAAATTGGGACACTAATCCACTCTTGGTGGTTCTGGGAATTGATTCAACCATTTGGAGGGCAATCCAGAATTATATCATCAGTCCAGATTTGAACTCAGAAAAATGAGTTTTCCTGGATCCAAGTCTGGCACTTTACCATACCACCTAGCTGTATTTAGTCTTATATTTACTAAAGTTTTGTTAATGACTTGGATAATGGCACAAATGGTATGCTTATCCATTTTGTAAGTGACACAAAAGTTATGATACAAAAACTAATGGAAAGCTAACACAATGGATGACAGAATCAGGATCCACAAAGATTTTGGCAGACTAAAAACCATTAAGCTAAATATAGTAAGATGAAATTGAAAATAAATAAATGTAAAGTTTCATATTTAAATAAAAAAAATCAACTTCACCAATATAATGTGGAAAAGCATAGAGAGTTAGCAGTTCCCCCCAAAAAAGATCTTTAGGTATTAGTGTACTACAAGCTTAATACAGTTAGCTGTGTAATATAGCAGTCAAAAATACTAATACTATTGGGATGCATTGAGGAACAAAGATTCCAGGAACAGGGTGGTAGTGGTAGAAGTCCCACTGTATTTTGTTATCATTAGACCTTATTTGGAGAATTGTTTTTGTTTCTAGTTGCCACTGTTTAAGAAAAGCATTGATAAAGTTAAACTGGGAAACATCCAAAGGAGGAAAACCAGAACAGTGAAGAGCCTTGAGTCCATGTCACATGGGGATCAGATGAAGGAACTAAGCATTTTTAGCCAAGGGAAGAAAATACCCCAAGGGGAACATGAAAGCTGTTTCAAGTATTTTAATGATTGTCATGTGGAAGAGAGAGTCAACATTCCGTTAAGTCCCAGAAGGAACAAGTGAAAGTCAAAATTTTCAAAGAGACAAATTTCAGCTTTATGTCAGGCAAAAAAAATCTAGCAATTAGAACTATGTAGAGGCGTTATTCAACCTGGAATCAGTAACCCTGAGTTCAAATCTGGCCTCAGACACTTACTAGCTTTGTAATTCTGGGCAAGTGACTTAAATTTATATTCTTCAATTTTCTCATCTATAAAATAAAATGAGCTGGAGAAGAAAGTGGCAAACCACTCCAGTATCTTTACTAAGCAAACCTCATATGAGATCATGAAAAGTCAGACACAACACAATTGAAAAGACTGAGCAATAATAGAGAAGTGGGAGGTTCCTCTTCTTTGGAGGACTTTAATAAGAAGTAAAGTGATGACTTGTCAAAAAAATTGGAGGATTACTTTCAAAGATGGCTTGGCTTTGATGGCCTCTGAGGACCCTTCCAACTGTCAAAAAAATTTGATTCAACCCCCTCATTGAATAGATAAAAAAATGTGTCCAAGATTACTCATAGCAGAGACAGGATTATGAACCTAGGGCCTTCGATTTTAAATCCTATAATCTTTCCACTATATAATGCCTCTAACTCAAGAAACAATGACTAAATGACTACTCTTTGTAGAACAAAGTGTGATGTGCTAAAGATTCACATATAATAAACAATGACTGTCCTGGAGAGTTAAAATCTTGTATGGTAGACAAGATAATTATACAAACAACAATAATATGTTATAACATATGTGAGGAATTATAGGAGAGGTCCATGAAAAATGACATGTAAAATGAAAGAAGGAAGACTTCAGTTATATCTAAAGACTAAAGGAGAATTTCTGGAGCAGGTGAATGAATGAAAAGAAAAAAATAAGGAATATTGATCAAGGGCTTACTCTGTGCTGTGCTAAGTATAAAAAATAGAAATAGAAAAAAATTCTCAAGGATCTCACTCTTTAAGTGAGAGAAGCAACCCATAAAAGAAAGTTTAGCTATAGAACAGATAGAAAGACCCAGAATTCCTAAAAGTGCTATAGTAGATGAGATGACAGTGCAGGGGGGAATAGGGCTTGAAAGAAAAAAAAAATATAACAGGCAGACATAAGAGAGATCATTCTAAGTACATGGAGTGGTATGTGAAAAGATAAGGAAAGATCAGGGAATCAAACACAACCTAGTATGGCCAGAACAAAAGCTGAATAGTATAAAAAAGCTGGGGAAGAGAGGCTGAAGCTTTATTGTACAGTCTTGACTCTCAGGTTATTGAGTTTATATTCTATTTTTGAGCAGTCCTTTTTAAGATGTTAAAAATATTTGAGTAGGGATAGGGGATTTACTCTGACAATAATGTAAAAAATTGATTGGAGAAGACAAAACGATCCAAGAATACCAGCTAGGAAGTTTTATGATAGTAATCCAGGCAAGAATGGTGAAGTTAATTGCAGGAGAATGTTAAAGGAGAAGGTGACTGATTGAATGTAAAGGAACATTAAGTTAAAGATGATTCCAACATTATAGTTGGGATAAAAGGGAAAATAATGTTCTAATTAAAGTAGATGCTGAATTTAAGTTTGGACAGATTGGCTTTGAGATGATGTTTCCCATTTTCAACTGTCTGTTGGATATCTTGAAATGGAATTTGAGATTAAAGGTAAATCTTTGGCATTCATATTTGGAAAAGGGAGTAATTAGATTGTCCAGTACAAAAAAGTCTGTAGACCAGGTTTGGCCTTAAAAAAGAGGGAAAATTTTTCTCCCATCTTCCCAGAAGAAAGGGTGGAAGTGATATTATAATATGTATATCCTGTCAAATTCATTCAGCTGTTGGTTTTGCTGAATTTACTTTTTTCTTCCTTTTTCTTTTTTATTCTTTGTAATAATGGATGGGTAGGGAAGGGAAGAAGGAAGAAATAGATCCAGAAATTAAGGTACATAAAAATAAACTATATCAATAAAAATTAAAAATTAAGAAACAACAAGTCTGTCAAGAGAAAATAATGTAATACTATAAGTAATCTAAGTAATGCATTCGCAGTACTTCATAGGTCCCGACATCACTAAATTCATGACTTTATACCTGAGAAATGGGAAGCAGCTCAAATGTACTTCTTCCCTGGGGCAGAGAGTTAAGTATTTATGTGATAGATGTCTAAACTAGAATTTCATGGAATATATTTTTCTCAGTTGAAGGTACTTTAGATATCATCTATTATTATATCCTCTATTTTACAGATAAGGAAAATAAGCAGGAAAGTTAAAGGAATGTTCATCTGTTTGGCCTTTAAAGCCTTTCATAATCTGGTCCCTTAATACCTTTCTAGTCTTTCTTATTCTTTACAATACAATCTATTTGGTTTTCCTCAAAGAAGACCCCATCTTTCAACTCCACACACCTACTTTGACTATTTCCTGTGCCTGGAATGCTCTACCTCCTCACCAGTACTGCTCCTAACTTTCTTTTCTTCTTCAAGGGCTTTCTCCTTCCTTCTTCTCTTCCCACACATACAGTGCTAGTTCTTCCCTCTGATATTACCTTTCTACGTATGCTGTTAAAATTTTATATGCACATGTTTGTTGTTCCCTGCACAGAATGTGAGCTCCATAGGGACAAGTTCTGGTGTTTTTGCCCCAGCACTTTGTATGTTACTAGCTTTAATATTTTATAAATGTTTATTGACTGAGTGATCATTTTTTTCCAAGTTACAGGGTTAGTAGAAGAATTTGGACTAGACTCTGTGACTCTTGACCAATTCCTGTGCTTTTTTCTAATAAACAATAAGGATTTTGACAGTGGAAGTAGAGAGGAAGAGAAAGATCCAAGCAGTTAGTGACATGGAATAGAGAACCATATCTGGAATCAGGAAGAGTTCAAATTTGACAACAGGTAAATTGGTGATCCTGCATAAGTAACTTAATCTCTTTCTTTCTGTCTTGGTTTTTCTCAACTGTAAAATGTGGAAAATAAAAGCATCTAATTCCTTGCATTGCTGTTAAGGTAAACATAAGCTAATATTCATAAAAAGAAAAAAGTTTATAAATCCTAAAGCACACATAAGTTATAGTTATTATTTTATTATGGTTATCATTGTTATTCTTAAGATATTTCAAAGGAAAAACAGAGGATTTGGCTTCTAGTTGATTATGAGATGGAGGGAGAAGAAGGGCAAGAAGGGAGCAAAGACATCTTTAGTTTTTTTTTTTTTATTCCATTTTTGCAAATGTTTCTCCCAACTGTGTGAAAAGATAGAGGAAAGGGAATAGACTAGAATCAGGATGTGTTATTCAAAGCAAAAGAAAGGAGTACTTGAGCAAAAGGTGGGAGCTGAGAGAAGAGGACAAGAGAAATGCATCTTATTCACAGTACTTCACAATTGATTACATATTGAGGGTGAGGGAGATGGAAAAGAATGAGAATGAGGTCATGAACCTGGAAGACTCGCAGGACTGGTGGTGCCATTATCAAAAATAGAAATGATTCACATTTATGTAGAGCTTTATGGTTACAAAGAATTTCTACCATCTTCTTTTATCCTTTGTAATTTTGATCAGAAGGGGGGAAAATGAGTCAGTCTCCATTCAGTCTTGATTTATGCTTCCAGCTTAGAGGTCTCAAAGCAAAATCAGTTTTGTACGTTTATTGTGAATTACTTTAACCAATATTTTCCACTTCTACCATATCTCTCTTCCCTCTCTCCGACAACCACCTCAAGCAATTTACATTCTTAATGAAACTTTACTTTAAAAATCCTTGCCAATTCTTTCCCATTCTGAAGCATTTTACTTTCTACCTGCAGGAAATTTGAGAGAAAGATTTCCCTCTTGCCTATAGGCTTATTCTGCTAAACTAATCAGAGACCACGATAATGATACACTTTTATGAGTCCTCTTTCAAATTGCATGGGCCCTGTGGCTGATGCACTGGTTCTTAGATTGAAGATGTTGGGTTGATAAAGTCATGAATTTCTAAAGAAGCATAATTGAGAGATCAATCAATATAATTATGCACATTGGAGGCAGAGAACTCAATTGAACAGTGTTACTCAGCATCTCTTTGCATTCTCCATCTTTGCAATCTCAAGGCATAAATATGCTACCTCTCAGTTGCCTAGAAAATTCCATAACCCCCAAAACACCCCACCCCCCAAAAAAAGGCAGAGAAGGAATGTTTTTGTTATTCTTGAATTCTTTTGAATATGGCAAAATAATTTTGAATTATTGAATCAACACCAATTGTATTTGTATGATTTGTCTTTTGAAGAGAAAGATCCAAGCAGTTAGTGACATGGAATAGAGAACCATATCTGGAATCAGGAAGAGTTCAAATTTGACAACAGGTAAATTGGTGATCCTGCATAAGTAACTTAATCTCTTTCTTTCTGTCTTGGTTTTTCTCAACTGTAAAATGTGGAAAATAAAAGCATCTAATTCCTTGCATTGCTGTTAAGGTAAACATAAGCTAATATTCATAAAAAGAAAAAAGTTTATAAATCCTAAAGCACACATAAGTTATAGTTATTATTTTATTATGGTTATCATTGTTATTCTTAAGATATTTCAAAGGAAAAACAGAGGATTTGGCTTCTAGTTGATTATGAGATGGAGGGAGAAGAAGGGCAAGAAGGGAGCAAAGACATCTTTAGTTTTTTTTTTTTTATTCCATTTTTGCAAATGTTTCTCCCAACTGTGTGAAAAGATAGAGGAAACAGGGCCAGCTCTTTGTTATGACTCACTTTGCTGTGGTTCTATTGAGATTTGCTGAAGCCATGTTCTTGGTACGAACGTCCATAAATGGTGTCCCAATAGAAGGGCCACAGGTGGTGACTTATAGAAACAAGCAACCACAGAGTAAATGGGGGAGATAAAATATCACTTAGAAGGATGTTTCATAAATAGCACCAGCTCCTGCTGAAATATTTAGTGTACTTTTGTTTATGTGGCATCTTTCGCACAAAGATTTCAACACATTTCCCATGCCAGAGATTTTATAGCCATTTTGGATCTGAGAGCCCTGAAATACCACAATCTAATCATGGCACTAAAGGGGGCTAAAGTCTTGCTGTCCAGTCCTTTGCTTCCAGCTAAGAGCACTTCTAAGTTATTTTGGATATGCAACTGTCTATTTGACTCTTAAGTGTCTCCAAAAGAAAAAATCCAATTTTGCCCCTTAAATATTTTTGTAACCCCATATATAGGATCATTGATTTAAAGTCAATGTCCATTTCATTCAGTCCCTTCATTATATAGTCACAGAATAGAAAACAATAATAATATTAATAAGTTACTGGCATTTTTATATTGTACCTACTATATACCAGACACTGTGCCATTTTATCTTCACAACCACTCTATGAAGTAAGTGCTATCACAATCCCTATTTTATATATGGGGAAACTGAGGCAGAGGTAAAGTGACTTGCAGAGGTAACATAGCTGATTGGTATCTGAAGTAGGATTTAAATTTAGATCTTCCTGAGTTCAAGTGCAGCACTCTATTAATATGTCACCCAGGGGCTCTACACAGACAGGAAGCAGGAGGGCTGGAATTTGGATCAATGTTATCTCAGTCTTAGCTCCTTCTTCCTTTCCATGTAGCCCCACTTCATCTTTTATATAATTGTCTATCCAACTTGAGACCTTTTTAATTCTGTAGGGTCACAGAATTTAAGCTGGGTGGGAAATTATAGGTCATCTGGTCAAACCTAAACATTTTCCAGATAAAGAAACTGAGAACTAGAGAAATTAGATAATAGATAAGTTGGCAGGGAGACCTGAGTTCAAATCCTATAATAGACACTGAGTAACTGTGTAAGCTGGAACAAGTCATTTAACTGCTATTTCCTCAGTTTCCTTTTCTGTAAATGGCGATGATAATAGCACTTATTTCCTAGGTTTGTCATGAGGATCAAATGAGATAATATGTAATATACCTAGTATTATATAAATGCAAGTTTATTCTGATAATAGGTGAATCCACATTCCATAACTCCAAATCCATTGAATCGTGCCATTTATTCTCTCTTGGGAGGGAATCTGGAATGGTAAAGAAAATGCTGGTCATAGAATTAGGAGAACCTTGGCTTTGAATCTTGTTGTTGACTTTTTTTTACTGTATGACCATGCATGAGGTTCTGAAAACCTCTGAATCCAAGTTGAAATTAGGATACCTGAAATACCTAGTACAGAAAATTACTATTAAGAGAAGAGAAAATAAAATAATATATGCAAATCACTTTATAAGCCACAAAGCTCTATTATTATTTTCATTATTTTCATCAGGGATAGGCCACCTTTGAAAAGTGCTCTTCATCATCCCCTTTCCTTCTATTATAGTAAGAAATAGGGGAGCAGCTAGGTGGTACAGTGGGTAGAGCACCAGCCCTGAAGTCAGGAGGACTTGAGTTCAAATGTGGCCTCAGACACTGTGTGACCCTAGGCAAGTCACTTAACCCCACATGCCTTAGCAAAAGAAGAAGAAGAAGAAGAAGAAGAAGAAGAAGAAGAAGAAGAAGAAGAAGAAGAAGAAGAAGAAGAAGAAGAAGAAGAAGAAGAAGAAGAAGAAGAAGAAGAAGAAGAAGAAGAAGAAGAAAAATTAGGAAGGGGCAGTTAGATAGAACAATGGATAGAGCACTGGACTTGAAGTCAGGAAGATGAGTTCACATTTGACTTTAGACACTGACTAGTTGTATGTCCCTGAATAAGCCACTTAATCCCAAATGCCTTAAAAATAATTAGGTAAAAGAAAAAGGGAGAGAAAAATTGCATTGACTCTGAAAGTCATTAAGAAAAGCAGAAGGCTAATGACTCATTTGATAGTACTATATACCTTGGAGTATACTTTGGCAGCCAAAATTAGGGGGATATGTTGGAATTAGGCAAATTGGCAAATCTGAGTTATGCTACTTAAAAAAAACTTTCTATAATTTCTTTAATATGGGAGCCTTCAGTTTAGAACCCCACAAGGTCATAACCTGATCTATTCTGTCACCTTTACTCATTCACCAAAAAGTTGTGTGTGTTTGTGTGAGTTTGTGTGTGAACAGGCTATGTGAACAAGCTTGGGTAGAGAGATAAGTTAGGTTAGTGTAAAATCTGCTGCTTCTCTGCCCACCCAGAAGTTTCTTGTTCTTCATTCAAAAGGGAGAAAGAATTGAATTCCTTTATTGGAACATTTTGTGTGAATATTCCATTCCTGCTCAACAGCCTGTTACACATTTTGTCATAGAATATACTTGCTGTGTTCTTAATTGAGGCTGGACCCCTCCATTATGTTACAACCTACATTTGAATTGGCAGCAGAAAGTGCATACTTGAGTATACTCCAAGGAGAGAAACATCCCATCAATATGATCACCTCCCACCATCTCTCTGTATAGCCCAAGGCTACCATCAATTTTGACTTCTCTATTCAAAACTTTCAACTGCTGGGTACTCACCACTTTTATTAGCTCCTCAATATGGGTTGGAAAATTCTCTCTTGGGCTGTACCCACGGTCAGATACTTTGTCCATTTTTCTTTTCAATCAGCCAGAACCTCCTGAATAAAACCCAAGACATAATGTCACAAAACAGTGTGATTGTCCCTTAAAAAAGTCCTACTTAAGAGCTCAAGTGGCAATGACCTTGACAAATGCCCTTTATGAAAGCCCTCTGACCATTCCATCTTGCCATTCAGTCTAGCATTCATTGAGTACCTACTACATATGACTGGTTCTATGTGATAATCACTTTCTCAGAGCTACCTTGTGGAGTAAATAAGGTGAATGTGATTTGCCCAGTTGTACAGATGAAAATATCAGTGCTTAGAGAGATTGAATATATTTGCCCATGGTTAGACATCTGAGTTCTATATCAGGGTCTCTAACCTTTATTGCAGTGTTCTTTCTATTCTCACTAACTGCCTTTAGGAAAGATATGTTGGCCCCAAAATGTGCAGGGCATTGACTATAAGAGTCTAAAGATCATACTGTATTCCAAAGGTAATGAGGGAGAAACTAGAAGTTTCTAGTACATTATGATGATTCCTTAGACCTGGAGGCAAAGACAGAGGTAAGGGAATAGACTAGAATCAGGATGTGTTATTCAAAGCAAAAGAAAGGAGTACTTGAGCAAAAGGTGGGAGCTGAGAGAAGAGGACAAGAGAAATGCATCTTATTCACAGTACTTCACAATTGATTACATATTGAGGGTGAGGGAGATGGAAAAGAATGAGAATGAGGTCATGAACCTGGAAGACTCGCAGGACTGGTGGTGCCATTATCAAAAATAGAAATGATTCACATTTATGTAGAGCTTTATGGTTACAAAGAATTTCTGCCATCTTCTTTTATCCTTTGTAATTTTGATCAGAAGGGGGGGAAATGAGTCAGTCTCCATTCAGTCTTGATTTATGCTTCCAGCTTAGAGGTCTCAAAGCAAAATCAGATTTGTACGTTTATTGTGAATTACTTTAACCAATATTTTCCACTTCTACCATATCTCTCTTCCCTCTCTCCGACAACCACCTCAAGCAATTTACATTCTTAATGAAACTTTACTTTAAAAATCCTTGCCAATTCTTTCCCATTCTGAAGCATTTTACTTTCTACCTGCAGGAAATTTGAGAGAAAGATTTCACTCTTGCCTATAGGCTTATTCTGCTAAACTAATCAGAGACCACGATAATGATACACTTTTATGAGTCCTCTTTCAAATTGCATGGGCCCTGTGGCTGATGCACTGGTTCTTAGATTGAAGATGTTGGGTTGATAAAGTCATGAATTTCTAAAGAAGCATAATTGAGAGATCAATCAATATAATTATGCACATTGGAGGCAGAGAACTCAATTGAACAGTGTTACTCAGCATCTCTTTGCATTCTCCATCTTTGCAATCTCAAGGCATAAATATGCTACCTCTCAGTTGCCTAGAAAATTCCATAACCCCCAAAACACCCCACCCCCCAAAAAAAGGCAGAGAAGGAATGTTTTTGTTATTCTTGAATTCTTTTGAATATGGCAAAATAATTTTGAATTATTGAATCAACACCAATTGTATTTGTATGATTTGTCTTTTGAAGAGAAACATTTTGATGTACAAGTTAACAAGCCTTAGCTAATTCAGAACCTGCCTCTGATATAAATGTGTCTTTCATAGGATTTAGAGCTAGAAATATCTATGATATCTATAGGGATCATCTAATCTATTGGTTCTCAAATTTTTTTTGACTCAAAAATCTTTTAGATTTATAAAATTGTTGAGGATTCCCCCAAAAGAACTTTTGTTTATATGAGTTATTAATACTTGTCATGTTTCAATTAAAAAGTGTTATGATGAAAATAATTTTAACATTAAGGTAACCTAGGGGTCCTCAGTTCATAATTTGGGAACTACTGATCTAAACTAATCCTCACATCATCTATCTGTTCATCTATCTATCTATCTAGTATACTATTTAGTTGTCTGTTCATTTATTCTTATTTCTTCCATCAGTTTTTAATTTATCTGTCATCTTTCTATTCATTCATTTAATTTATTTGTTTGCTTGTTTTTATTAAGATTGGTTTTTTCTAATCTCCCCAATGGCTATTCTTGGACCAGACTCCACTTCTGATTGACATAGAAGTTTTGACTTACTTTGTTGAGGAACCTTAATTGAAGAACTTCACTCTCCTTAGGCAGCCTGGTAGTTAAGATTGTGGGGACCTAAAACAAATCTAAAAAACAGTTTCCTTTCTCAAGAATATTCCACCATAATGAGGGAGACTATGCAAACAACTATGTCAAAACAACACACACACACACACATATACACAGACACATACACATACACACACACGAGAGTATACCTACCTGTCTATATACATACCCATACCCATATATATCTGTATTTCTATCTATCTGTGAACTGGGGATAGTCTCAGAAGGAAAAGACTAAGATGAAAGAAGTCTGGGAAAAGCTTTTTGTAGAAGGTACATTTTAAATGGGACTCCTTTTCTTAAAACTTTTCTTTGCTCCCTATTGCTTATTGGGTAAAGATCATATTCCTTACCTAGGACACTATTACTTTTTTGATGGAGTTGTGAATCGATCCACCCATTCTGGGGAGCAATTTGGAACTATGCCCAAAGGGCTATTAAACTATACATACCCCTTGATCCAGCAGTGTTTTTACTGGGTCTGTATACCAAAAAAGATCATAAAAAAGGGCAAGGATTCACACGTGCAGAAATGTTTGTGGCAGCTCTTTTGGTGATGGCAAGAAACTGGAAACTGAGTGGATGCCCTTCAGTTGGGAAATGGCTGAATAAATCATGGTATATAAATGTAATGGAATATAATTGTTCTATAAGAAATGATCAGCAGGATGATTTCAGAGAGGCTTGGAGACACTTACATGAACTGATGTTAAGTGAAGTGAGTAGAACCAACACAACAAAACAAGATTATGTGATGATCAATTCTGATGGACATGGCTCTTTTCAACAATGAGGTGATTTAGGCCAATTCCAATGGTCTTGTGATGGAGAGAGCCATCTGCATCCAGAGAGAGGACATGGATACTGAATGTGGATCTCAATATAGTATTTTCATTTTTTTATTGTTGTCTGCTTGCCTTTTGTTTTCTTTCTCATTTTTTTCTCCTTTTTGATCTGATTTTTCTTGTGCAGCATGATAATTGTGGAAATATGTATAGAATAATTGTATATATTTAATATATATTGGATTACTTGCTGTCTAGGAGAGGGTGTGAAGGGAAGGAAGAAAAAATTTGGAACACAAGGTTTTGCAAGAGTGAGTGCTGAAAACGATCTTTGCATATATTTTGAAAATTAAAAGGCATTATTTTTAAAAATTCAAATTCCTTTTAATAGCACAAAGGCTCTACAACCTGACGTTGCTCTATATTTTTATTAGACTGATATAGAATTTCCTGTTTTTTCCTCTATACTCTGACCATCTTGAACTACCTTCTGTCCCATAAATATTCCTTGTATATGTGATTCTATGCCTTTGTTTATGCCGCTTCCCTTACTAGAATATCTTATCTCCTTCACTTTGAATTTCTACCCACCTTTTAGTAATGGAGATAATCAAACATCCCCTTCTCCCAAATATGTACACACACAGAGATTTGCTCTACTAGTAGTATACCCTATTGGATCATGTGTGAAACTGAGCTGCTATTTTCAGGGACTCATTACTGAGGGATCTTATTATGGTACAATAATCACTTAGTCCCTGAGAGGGCATCAGAGGGAGTAGGCTACATCAAAGTGTCACTAGTCCCTGAGCTCATTCATGAGACCCTAAAGAAGTGACTGGCACTCTGTCATTTGTATCTGCCCAAAATGTGAATTCTCTTAAGAAACATTCTCTTAGATTTCCAAGTCAAAAAGTGAAATTGATCATATGATCACAAGAACACAGAATCAGAAGGACCATAAATATTATCTAGTCCAACCCAAATAAGGTTTAGATAAGTGGGTAGCTGAAATATTACACCAAATATTAAAAAATCCAGTGGTTCTCCATTGCTTCTAAGATCAAACCCAGACTTCTATGCTTGGTTTTTAAATCCCTTTACAACTTGGCTCCAAACTATATTTCCAGATTTATTTATATTGCTTCCTTTCATGCACTCTACTGTCCAGTCAAACTGCTGCTATTAATATGAGGAATACTTAGTATTTATATGGTGCTTTTATGATTTGCAAATATTTCTCATTTGATTCTCACAACCATCCTGTGAGGTAGATGCTATTATTAACCCCATTTTACTGACAAGAAAATTGATACTTAAAAGCTTAATTGATTTGCCCAGGGTTACAGAGATATTAATGTCTGAGATAGTATTAGAACCTGGGTTTTCCTAATTCAAAATCTATCTTTTTACTCACTATACAATGGAACTATTTTCTTGCTATTTCTCATATCCTGTACTACATCATCTCCCATGTCTAAGTCTTTGCACTGATTGTCTTTCATGACTGGAACGGACATCACCTTCATTTCTGTCTCTTAAATTCCTTGGCTTCCTTTAAAATTCAGCTCAAATGATACTTCCAACATTGTCTTACTTCTTTCAAAGATTAACTCAACTCTCACCTTCTGTCAGAGGTCTTTCTCCTTCTCCTCTACTATTACAGCTTTCTCTCTAAGACTATCTCTCATCTATTCTCTAACTGTGTTTTTTCTATCTCTCTATCTATCTGTGTATACACACACATACACATATATAGTATGTACATGTATGTGTATATGTGTTTATTTTATCATTTCTACCCATTTAGAATGTAAATTCCTTGCAGTTAGAGACAATATTTATGCCTTTCTATGAGCTCAATGGCTGGCTCATTCTCTTGTTGTTGTTCTTCAGTTGTATCCAATTCTTTGTGACCTTATTTGGGGTTTTCTTGGTAGAGACACTAGGGTGCTTTGTCACTTCCTTCTCCAGATAATTTTACAGATAAGGAAATTGAGGCAAAAGGGGTTAAGTGACTTGCCTAGAATCACTGAACTAATAAGTGTCTCAGGCTAGATTTGAACTCACAAAGATGTTTCATTTTTGTCTTGATATCTCCAATACCTAATACATAGTAAATGAATAACAAATTCTGTTTGATTGATGGATTAGTTGGGAAGACCTCTAGCCCGTTATATATATATATATATCCTCCTCTGAAAGAACTTAGGAAGACATAGGTATTGCTTAGGCTAAGACAAAATAAAGGAGCTGTAATCTTTTTCAAGCATGCATATCTAAGAGAAACATGAGAGTGCTCAATACAAAGAATTTCACAGAACCATAAGTGATTATGTAAAGCAATTGTGTACCAGAGAATTTTCTAATGATTGAGAAATTTTATACCTGTATAGTAGGAGCAGCTTGAAGAAAAGAATTATTTCTTTTATTTTGTCTTTGTATCCATGGCTTCTGACACAACATCTAGCACATAGTAAGTGCTTAATGAATTCAACTGAATTAGAAAACATCCCAGTCTAGTGCCTAGGATGTAGTAGGTATTTAATAAATGAATTTAACTGAATTATGAAACATCCTAGTCTAGTACTTGGCACATACTAGGTGTTTAATACATGCTTAGTGAATTTAATTCAACTATGAATCATCCTAGTCTAGTGCCTGACATGTTTTAGGCTCTTAATAAGTGCCTACTGGATTTAACTGAATTATAAAACATTCTAATCTTTGTAATTTTTTTAAATCATTGTAATGGGTGGGGCATGAATAACAAACATGTTCTACAATCTACAAAAATCAATCTTAACTTTTAGAGGATGCATCAGTGATGTTCAGTGAGCAATTTGAATTTGGGAGTTTGTTGCACGGTGCCTTCTGTGACTTTATGACAGGATAAAAGACAGAGCTACTCTTTTATCAGAGACCCAGCTATACTAATGTTGAAGCAAAGCAGCACACCTCCTGAGATACATTAAATCCAGCTAATTGGTCACATTTACACTTTCTGCAACATCTGCATATGAATTATTAAGCATCAGTAATACTCTTGAATTTCTACCTAAAACTATGCTGGGTTCTGTGATGATTCAGATCTCCAACTAATTGGTGGAAGAGCAAGAGATGAGCATTCCAGTCGCATTGCACCTGCTCTGGCTCAGGCTCCTGGCTCATGAAGTGATTCATTTGTTTGCAAGGACTGGGTAAAATCCTGGCTGAGCCATAAGCCCTCTAAACAAGGAGTTGCTTTGCCAGACACTATGCAGAGGGTACAGTGAGAATGTGTGTGTACTGTGCAGGCAAACATTAAAGCAAGCCTGCTGTTGAAAACAAGGCTTCATTTGATGTAGCAGGGCTGTCAATGGGCTCTGTATTCATGGCTGGGCTCTACATGAAGCCTCTATAGAATGATAGCTTTTTTTTTGCCACATCACCGAACCACCTGCACTATTCTATAGCAAAGCCATTAAAATTTCTGAAGACTCAAACCATCCTCATTCAGACTCAATATATTAAACAGTTATTAAATCCCAGAACCTGTTACATAGTAATTTGGGTAAAAGAAGAAATCATTCTAATGTGATGACATTAAGATGTCAAATTTAATTACTCAATTCCCCTTCAAATATTGCTTTGATCAGTTTGGTATTCATCAACCAAATAATGTATTCATTTATCATTTCTTCATTCAACAAATATTTCCTAAGGGCTTCACATATTCAAAGAAAAGAGGGATTGTTATGTTGGAAAGAGTGCTGGTTTTTGAATGACAGAACCTGGGTTCAAAGCCTACCTCTACCAACCATTTATTTCCTGTTTGACTTTGGACAAATCAGTTCTCTCTCGGTCTCAGTTTCCTCATCTGTAAAATATGGCCATATTTTATGGCTTGTACAATCCCTTCCAGCTCTCAGTCTATAATCCCATATCTTGACTCCTAATTCAGTCCTAAAACCTGAATGCAAGTCCTATCTTTTCTGTATGTTGTTTATGTGATCCCATGTAATTTATTTCATCTCTCATTGCCCACATTATAAAAGAGATGCTGATCTGTAACAAGGGAAGGAAGTTTCCACACTGAGAATTCCCTAAGCTGATGAATTAAAAAATATGGAGCCAATCTTGTACAAAGTGAAGTGCAAGGCACAAATAATCATTAGTCAGACTAACCAAGCACCCATAGATCTGGAAGAGATCTTAGAGAATCTAATGAGAAAATGGAGATAGCCTAACATGGCGGGGGGGAGGGGGAGAATCATTTACTTTGAAGTCATAGGAAGTCTGTCTAAATTCCATCTCTGATGCTTGCTACTTTAGCAACTTTGGCTAAGCCATCACCTTCCCAGGTCTTTTTTTCTCATCTGTAAAATGAGGGGGGCTAGAGTACTTCCAAGTTCCCTTTCAGCCCTAGATTTAGAATCCTATGAAGCCCAGAGAAATGAAGTGATTTGCTCATTTTGTTAATGCCCCAAGTAGATCTGGCTTACAAACCCTTTCCATGCCAGAGCCCAGTGTCTCCCAGATCAGCTTCACACACATTAAATTCATACTTAAGCTGGATGATCTTCCTAAATTCCTAGATTTCTCAAGCTTTGTCTAATAGTCAAGTGAGTCACAGAACGTCAGAGTTGGAAGGGACTTAGGGGCCAGTTGGTATAAGCTGTACTAGGACCAGTATCTCATCTACAACATCTTTGGAAAGTGGCCAATTATATCCAAAATGCAACTAAAGAGAATCCTTCTATCTCCAGCACACAGAACATCAAGCATTGACAGAACTAGGAGTTGGATGAGCCAGATATTTGAGGGTCATCTGGGTATTGCTATGGCACACTCTAGCAAGACTTATTCAGAAGTTGCCTGAAGTCTTTGAAGGCTTTCAAAGGAAAGTCTACCTGTGGATTACTATGGCTTAGAGCTGAATCAGCTCAGCCAACAAAGCACAATATTCATATAAATAATGGACCCATTGTCATCTCACAGAAACAAATAAACTTAGACACTAGTCTAATATGGCAGCTAGGTAGCATAGTGGATAGAGAGCTGACATCAGGAAAAACCTGAGTTCAGATCCAGCTTCAGACATTCACTAGCTGTGTGATCCTGGGCAAGTCACTTAACCCTGATTGCCTCTTATCTATAGTCTCTTATCTATAAGATGGGCTGGAGGAGGAAATGACAGATCACTTCAGTATCTTTTCCAAGAAAAACTCAAATGGTGTCATTAAGAGTTAAACATTACTGAACAACAACAAAAACATAGCATCCTGCCACAGATGTAGCTTGTAAGCTCCAATGGAGTCTCTATGAAGTTGAGAGACTAGGGATGTGTGAATGGTTCTCAGGCTCCTCTTAATGACATGTGACACCTTGTGGCAAATATAAGGAATTACAATTAAGGGATTGGAAGAGGAAGTACATGAGTTAGGAACATAGCCACCAGCTGCCACCCTTATACAGATCCTCATCACCTCTCACTTGGACAGTTAGCTTTCTGGTTGATCTCCCAGCCTTGTCTCTCTTTCTCTATTCTCTACTCAATTGCCAAGCCTTATATTAATTGTTTCCATTCGTTTGTTTTGAATCAGGACCAATAGCATCAGGGGTAATTCCTTGACTTGCATTTGAATTAGATGTAAAAGAGGTAGAACTTTACAAAGTTGTCATTCTTACTCTCTCTTAGAGTCTTTAAAGTCCAGTGGCAAGACAAAAATCAAGCTAACTAGCAATAATCCAGGAAAAGATACTGGAGAGATCTACAGGAGGGACATGACCTTTCTTTCCAGATTACAGTTTGTCTGAGGCAATACCCATAAGGGTTAAGTAAGAATTAGACAAAAGACAGCCTGATTTAAACCTGTGATTATCTTAATGTATAATCTAATCCAGGCTATCTCCTACTCAAACTTCCATAGCTCCCAATTACTTCTAGTATCAAATAAAAAATCTTATATGGCATGCAAAACCCTTTACATTCTAGCTATAATTCCTTTCTAATTATCTTGTACTTTATTCTCCCCTACACATTTGAAGATCCAACCACATTGACATACATGACATTCTATTACCTGATTCCAGGCATTGGATTGATTATCCTCAAGACATGGAATGCCCTCCTTCCTCACCTCTGAATCTCAGTCTCTCCCAAGGAAAGAGTGGATCATAGACATGAGAGAATGACCCAAGGAAATGAGTAGTGATGAGAGAATGAGGTGGAAAGATAATTTTGTCAATTGTATAAAAGATTGGGAAAAGAAGAAACTGACAGTATGGGCATTAATTAGGAGCTTATTCCAATAGTTGAGATAATGAAGTCTTACACTAGCATGGTAACAATGTAATTAGAAAGAAAAGGACAAATATGGAGGTGGATTCAATGGGACTAAGAAATTGATTTGACAGCAAACTGATTGGGAATGAGTCATAGGAAAAACTCATAGAATTATAAGATCAGAGGATTTACAGTTGGAAGGAATAGAGATCACCTCGTCTGATTTCTTCATTTTCACAGAGGAAAAAACTGGAATCCCATGTATGGAAATAACTACTTCAAAGGCATAAAGGTATTAAGTAGAGTTAAGAATGGATGTGAAGTCCTCTGATTTAAAATCTCACTTCATTGCTTGCTTGTCTGTTAAAGATGATGGTAAATTTTGATCCTGGGTGATTGAGTGGATGTTTATAACATCAACAGAAATGATGTGTTAGAAGAGTGACCAGTTTAGAAAAGAAGATAGTAATTCAAGTAAGAGAATAGGGCTGAGTGAAGAGAGAGGTTCATCACAGACATCATCAAGTCACTTCCTATTTTAATGAATTATTCCTACTAAGTGCTAAATTCGATTGTTTCTATTCTATGGAGGGACTGCAAGAACTGGAAGCACTCTCTAAATGCAGCATCATATGAGTTTTGACTTTCTCATCCCCTCCATATCACCTTCAAGAAGCTAGGTTCTATTTTATTTTTTTATGAATGATTAACATTATCTATCAAAGAGCCAGCTTCAATCAGGGAGGCAACTCTATTCAATTAGCTTAAAAATTGGTTTTATAACACTAAAATTACTATGTAAGTCTACTCTTCTTCAAAGCAGTTGAAATTCATTTTGATTGGTAAGTGGTCTGAAGTGAAAACATTCTGTTAATCTTCCTTCAGGTCTTTCAATTCTGCTGTTTATATGTCTTGGCACTGAGACTTACTGCCTACTTGTGCTTGTAGAATTCCGAGAAGTCACAAAAAATAATCCATTTTCTCCTTTCAAATTACTATATTTGTTGAGTTCATATTTTTATGGGTACTAAATATATCATTTACATAATTGAGTGAAGATATTGTGATGACTGCTTGTCAATTAATGCAAATCTATTTCTAGTTCTTCAGGAAGTTTGCCAATTTCTATTCCTAAAAAGGACTCGATGAAGCAAATAATTTGGGGGTGGAGATGTACTTCTGGCCATATGGAACAATCCTCTAAATGGATCAGGCCAGATTCTCAGCATCTGCCATTCAAAGGAAAAATCCATAAGTTGCTTCACCCTAAAGAGATGCCATTGTTTTTTTTTTTTTCTTTCTACTCAGATCTCTATTTTCTATGCAATTATTGAGCTTTGTGTGGAAACTCCATATTGGCTAAAATCAATGAAGCAATTTTAAAACTCCTACACAATACCCTTTGGTAGAAAACAATTATTTTCTGGCTCATGTATTTCTAAAGGAAGCAGACCAATATTCTTTTTTTCCCTCTCTGAGTACTGGGTAGGATACTTCACCTGCACTATTAAATATCATAAAGTGATGTTGTGTTTGTATTTAAGTTTATAAGTTCAGGTGATTTTTTTTTTTTACTACTTTATAAGAACAACAAAAGTGTTCTATGAAGGATGAGGGATCTAGAACTCTATCTTATTTTGTGATAGGTATAACAAATAAAGAGTTCAGTAGGCTAATGGAATACAAAGCTGATCAGAATCATGAAGGCATGCTTCAGATCCATGTAGACAATATCAATCTGAGCAAAACTCTTAACCTCTTATCCTTTCAGATAACTCTCTAAGACTAAGACTCCTGATACAACTCAGAAGTGTCATATTTACTTGGGTAGGATGCATTTCCTCATCAGAAAATCATTGGATTTATTGTCAGAAGAGCTAGGTACAAGTTCTGTATTTCCCACTTACAAGCTGTGTGATCATGGGAAATCACTTGAAACTCTATGTACTTCTTTGGTAGGCATTTCTTCCTCTTCCACTTCTTTACCTTTCTGATTGTTCTCTGACTCCTTAGCTTTTTAAGCTTTCTCAGACAGTTTCAGAACAGTCATTTTTGGGGGCAAGTATGGTATCCATAGTTTCTTCTTCAGCATCATCCTACTCCTCTTCAAACCTTGACACTATCATCTTCCATCTCATCTTTTTTTTTCTCATCCTCAGTCTTGTTTGGTTGGAACCATTTTCATTTTTGTGCTTTTTAGTGGTGAAGAATCTTCATCCTCCTCATCTTCATTGTTCTGTTCTTCAAATTCACTCTTCTTTCATCCCATTTTTTGTCCCTCAGTAAGAGAGTGGCTGCTGCTTTAGCTAGAGCAACTCCCTTCTTGCTTGTGTGATGACAACTTTGGCTGAGGTAGCCACTTTCCTGGCAGGGACACTTCCTAATTAGAATTCATGACTATTTTTTTTTTTTTGACAGAGGTGGTGGCAATAATAGCTCTTTTGGCTGGTGGTACTTTCTTTGCTAGTGTAGTCATAGCCTTCTTGTCATTCTTCTTTCTTCCTCTTCCTCCTCTTTCTCCTCCTCCTTCTTGTTCTTCCTTCTTTTTCTTGTTCTTATTCTTTTCTTCCTTCTTTCTTTTTCTTCTCCTCCTTGTCCTCGTCCTCGTCCTCCTTCTCCTCCTTCTCCTCCTTCTCCTCCTCCTCCTTCTCCTCCTCCTCCTTCTCCTCCTCCTCCTCTCCTCCTCCTCCTTCCTCCTCCTCCTTCTCCTTCTCCTCCTTCCTCCTCCTCCTTCTCCTTCTCCTCCTTCCTCCTCCTCCTTCTCCTTCTCCTCCTTCTCTTCCTTCTTCTCCTCTCTTCTTCTTCTTCTTCTCTTCTTCTTCTTCTCTTCTTCTTCTTCTTCTTCTTCTTCTTCTTCTTCTTCTTCTTCTTCTTCTTCTTCTTGTCATTCTTCTTCAATTAACATTTTATTTACCCCCAAATACATATAAAAACAATTCTAAAATAAAAAAAAAAGAACAATTTGTTTGCCTTCTCCATGAGAAAAAGGAATGGCAGGAAAGAATTTGGAATTCAAATTCTTTCCTGCCATTCCTTTTTCTCTATTTGATATAGTTTACATACATATGTAGTCATTCTTGCCTTCTCTTGGGGGACTATCACTTCTTCTCTACTACTTCTTCATGCTCATTGTCTATCCTCTTTGGGGGAGGAACATTACTTTGATTCATCTTGATTTTTAGCAGCCTTCTGGAACTTCACCATGGAAATAGGGAGTGAGTTAGGGGGACAGAGGGTACAAATCTGTTGACAGAGGCCCAGAGGCAATGAAGAAAGAAGATATAGTCCTTTGCTGGCAGAATCTGAGACAAGAGACTCAATAAATATTTATTGAGAAATGAATGATGTAGAGCTGGAGGGAAGTTTAGAGATTGTTCTAATCCAAGCTCCCTAATGTTCTCAATGAGGAAGTCAAGGTCTAGGAGATTGGGTAATTTGCTCAAAGTCACACAGGTAATAAGTGGTAGGCTCAAAATTTGAACCTAAGTCTTCTGATTCTGGATGCAATGCTTCAGTTACTACATAGTACCATTGCTTTACCATCAAAGTCTATGTAACTGTGAACTATTACTGCTATTACTGCTGCTATTGATACTGCTAGAAGCCAGGTGACATAGTGAACCTGGGTTCAAATCCTTTTTTAGACACTATTAGCCATGTGCCTCAGGGCAAATCACTCAGTTTGCCTCAGTTTCCTCACCTAAAAAATGGGGATTAAAAACAATATTTGTGTTCCAGGATTGTTGTGAGTATCAAATGAGATAAAAATTTTAAATAACTATGTGCTTGGTACACAGCCAGCACTATACAAATGTTAGCTATTATTACTATTTTAATTTTCCCATCTTGGGTTCTCCTGCAAAGAGAAACAGAAATGACAGAAAACAAGTACTACCTTGAACAGCAGAAAAAAATCAGTGGTAATGAGAATAAAGAGGAAAGGGGAAACAAACATTGCATTCACTTATTTGGTTTCAATTGATTATGCATGGCTCTGTGCTACAGAGAATAGGTGTGGTAGTGGAGAAAACAAATAATTAAGACATTCTCCTTGCCTAGAGAAGCTCACCTTCTAGCAGGGAGTGGGGCAGACACTTACACACACACACACACACACACACACACACACACACAAATAATAATAATAACTATTCTAGCTTCTTGGCAGTGAATAAGAGGCCCATCTTGGGTTTCTGAAGATCTGGGTTCAAGTATTGTTTCTGATTCAGGGAAATTCAACTAAGCTCTCAATCTCTTTGTGACTTTTTTAACTCTTTTTTTTTTTTAATAATTTTTTATTGACAGAACCCATGCCAGGGTAATTTTTTACAACATTATCCTTTGCATTCACTTCTGTTCTGATTTTTCCCCTTCCTCCCTTCACCCCCTCCCCCAGATGGCAAGCAGTCCTTTACATGTTAAATAGGTTACAGTATATCCTGGATAGAATATATGTGTGCAGAACCGAACAGTTCTCTTGTTGCACAGGGAAAATTGGATTCAGAAGGTATAAATAATCCGGGAAGAAAAAAAAAGTGCAAGCAGTTTATATTCATTTCTCAGTGTTCTTTCTTGGGTGTAGCTGCTTCTGTCCCTCCTTGATCAGTTGAAACTGAATTAGCTCTCTTTATTGAAGAGATCCACTTCCATCAGAATACATCCTCAAACAGTATCATTGTTGAGGTATATAATGATCTCCTGGTTCTGCTCATTTCACTCAGCATCATGAACATGATACTCTGAAGCCAGATTCCACGCAGTTTGTTAAGTGTGTTACTTTGTAACCCTATCCCATGCATTTTCTTTTTATTTAAAGATGTTATTGTGAGTAGGAATCCATAGTCTCCATCTCAATGATAAATGGATCCATGACATACTTTTTTTTAATATATAAATAACTTTTTATTGACAGAACCCATGCCAGGGTAATTTTTTACAGCATTATCCCTTGCACTCACTTCTGTTCCGATTTTTCCCCTCTCTCCCTCCACCCTCTCCCCCAGATGGCAAACAGTCCTATACATGTTAAATAGGTTATAGTATATCCTAGATACAATATATGTATGCAGAACCGAACAGTTCTCTTGTTGCACAGGGAGAGTTGGATTCAGAAGGTGTAAATAACCCGGGAAGAAAAACAAAATGCAAGCAGTTTATATTCATTTCCCAGTGTTCTTTCTTTGGGTGTAGCAGCTTCTGTCCATCCTTGAGCAATTGAAATGGAATTAGATCTCTTTATCGAAGAGATCCACTTCCATCAGAATACATCCTCATACAGTATCATTGTTGAGGTATATAATGATCTCCTAGTTCTGCTCATTTCACTTAGCATCTTGTAACTCTTTTAAGACAATAAACTTCAAAGGAATTGTTGTTCTATATGAGTGGAGAGAGTGTCAATGTCTAAACTGATAAAAACAAAAGTCAGGTTGGAAATGGACTTTTATTATCTTTAAATCTAAGTAACTCCATCTTGATTTTAAGAAATCACAAGACTCCTGTATTTGGCTAAGTAAGCAAGAAGGACAGCAATGCATATCTGTGCAAAAACTCCATGTATCTTGTATTCTTTTTGAACAGATGTTTCTTTCTATAGTTAATTGCCCAAGTTATATTTTGACTACAGCCTGTTTTAACTGTGTGTTCTAGTATTATTATGAGGCTTAAATGAGATTATGCATGTAAAGTTCTTTTGCAAACCTTAAGACATTATATAAATGCTAATTATTATTGAGGTCTGCAGGATGATATAGTGGATAGAGTGACTCATCTTCATGACTTCAAATCTGGCCTCAAACACTTACTAGGTGTGAGATTCTGGGTAAGTTGTTTAACCCTGTTTGCCTCAGTTCCTCATCTGTAAAATTGAGTTAGAGAAAGAAATAGCAAATCTCTCCATTATTTTTTTTTTTTGCTAAGAGAACTCCAAATGGGGTCATAAAGAGTTGTACAAGATTAAATAACAACAATTATTACCATTAACATGTATCACCTATATCTCATTATAGCAATTTTTTAAATGATGAGAATATTTTTACACACACATACATAAGCAGGTGATATTGTGTGTGTGTGTAATATTGTGGCTATCAGGCTACTACAAGCATTATTTTTGATTTTCTTATTTTTCTCTATAAAAGAAGGCATATAGGGGAAAAGGTAGTATTTTTGATTTTCTTATTTTTCTCTATAAAAGAAGGCATATAGGGGAAAAGGTAGTATTTTTGATTTTCTTATTTTTCTCTATAAAAGAAGGCATATAGGGGAAAAGGTAGTATTTTTGATTTTCTTATTTTTCTCTATAAAAGAAGGCATATAGGGGAAAAGGTAGTTGAGTTTTGTTTATTTATTTAAGTTTTTACCAAAATTATCATCCCTTGTATTTGCTGTTTCCCTTACTTGGACCAGATGACCTCTAAGGTCTTTCCGATTCCAGGTCTTTGATTTTAAGATTTAGTTAAGGTTCCTTGGAAGAGCTGAAGCAAATGGCTCACCAATATATAAAGAAATAATGCCATTTGTCCTCAGCTTAGTCTAGGACATTCAGCAATAAAGCATAGGGTGTGCAAACAATGCCTATGCATCTCATTGCCCAAAAGAGTTTGGTAAGATGTGCCATTAAATTTTGAGTTCCAGAAGGAAGAAAAAAGGGGGTATCAAGGTGACTCTCAATATTGAAATTTCTCTGCGAGTGGGGGGTATGAAATTGGTATGTATTTATATTATAGAGTGTAGGTTGAGCTTGGTTCAAGACAGATTCTACTTTGTGCAAGACCTATAGGAGAGGGTAGTGAAGGGACTTCCGGCCAAGATGGCAGAGAGGAGGCACACAGCTGTGTAAGCTCCGTGTTTTTCTCTTAGAATCCATTTCATTACAAGCCTCTGAATTAATGCTTGACTGAAAAAAAACCCCACAAATAGTTACCAAGAGAAGACATCCTTGAAATTCACCAGGAAAGGTCTGTTTTTGCTTGAGGGCGGGGAAGGTTTTAGATCGGGTACAGGCTAAGGGCAGGCAGCGGCAGCAAGAGCATGGGAAGCAGCTCACAGCCAAGCAGACCAGAGTGGGGTGGGATGTGATCTCAGCCATCTCTGCGAGGGGGTGGGGGGGGGGGCGGGAAGGGAGCTTTGCTACAGGATTGGAAACTTTGCTCTGGCAGCAAGTCAGTAGCCCAGCAGAGAAGCTAAAAACACTGGGGGTGAAAAATACAACCCCAAACAGCTGGAGTCTCTCGGGATCTGGCCACCCCTCCCCCACAGTGTCTCAGCATGCTCTCGGAGTCTCAGAGCGCAGGCGAAGCCCTGCTAGTGCCTCGCTGCTGCCCCTGCAGTCTGTAGAGGAAGCTCGGTAACACCACCCAGCCCCTCCCCCTAAAAAAGCAGACTCCATTTAGGGGTTTTTTCTTTTTTTCTTTTTGCTAGTTTGTCTTTGATTCTTCTCTGACAGAATGAGCAAAAAATTGAAAAGGACCTTAATCCTTGACAACTCCTATACCGATAGAGAACAGACTTTAAACCCTGAGGAGACTAAAAACAGACTGTCCCCAGGTGAATCCCCAAAGGAGGAGATCATCTGTTCCTCAGCACAGATGAATTTCATAGAAGAAATTAAAAAGGCTCTCATAAGAGAGTTAGAAGAAAAATGGGAAAAGGAGAGAAAGGCTTGGCAAGAGAGTCTGGAGAAGTCATCCCACTCGTTTAAAGACAGAGTGTATAAAGAAATAAAATCCTTGAAAAATAGGATTAGTGAACTGGAAACAGAAAATAGCTCTGTAAAAAACAAAATTGGCGAAATGGAAAAAAGTTCCATAGAACAAAAGAACTTAATTGGACAATTAGAAAAGGATATTTAAAAAGTGAGTGAAGAAAATACTTCATTGAAAATCAGAATTGAACAAATGGAATTGAATGACTCGAGGAGACAAGAAGAATCAGTCAAACAAATCCAAAAAAAATCAAACAATGGAAAAGAATGTGAAATACCTTCTTGGGAAAACAACAGACCTGGAAAACAGATCCAGGATAGACAATCTGAGAATCATTGGACTCCCAGAAAAGTATGATGAAAAAAAGAGCCTGGACACGATTTTCCAGGAAATTATCAAAGAGAACTGCCCAAAGCCATAGAAACAGAGGGTAAAATAGACATTGAAAGAATTCATCAATCACCTACTGAAAGGGATCCTAAAATCAAAACACCAAGAAATATAGTAGCCAAATGCCAGAACCCTCAGAAGAAGGAAAAAATACTGCAAGAGGCTAGAAAAACCCAATTCAAGTATCGAGGAGCCACAATAAGGATTACCCAGGATCTAGCAGCATCCACATTAAAGGATCAAAGGGCCTGGAATATGATATTCCGAAAGGCTAAGGAATTCGGTATGCAACCAAAAATAACTTACCCAGCTAGAATGAGCATCTTTTTCCAGGGAAGAAGATGGACATTCAACGAAGTAAGCGAATTTCACCTATTTTTGATGAAAAAGCCAGAACTTAATAAAAAGTTTGATCTACATATATAGAACTCAAGAGAAACCTAAAAAGGTAAAAAGAAATCTTGGGAACTATATTTCTGCTATAAAGATGTATAAAGAATACATGTATACCTTGTTCTAGAAACTAGATGTGGAAAGGACATTGTACCAGAAAAAAGGTAAAGTGGGGGTACTACATCTCATGAAGAGGCAAAGGAAACCTATTATATCTGAGAGAAAGAATGGAGGGGGATGAATATAGTGGGTATCTTACTGCCTTCAGAATTGGCTTTAAGAGAAAAATTTTAGACATATTCAATTTATGGTAAAACTTCTCCCACCTCATTGAAAAGTGAGAAGGGAAAAGTGAAAAGGGAAGGAATAAGCTAAGTGGAAGGGAATACGGAAACTGGGAGGGAAAGGGGTAAGATAGGAGGAGGAACTATAAGGTGGGGGGAGAGATACTAAAAAGGGAGGGCTGTGAGAAGCAAGTGGTGCTCACAAACTTAATATTGGGAAGGGGGGTAAGGGGGAAAGAAAGGAGAAAAGCATAAATCGGGGTTAACAAGATGGCAAGTAATACAGAATTGGTCATTTTAACCATAAATATGAATGGAGTAAACTCCCCCATAAAGAGGAAGTGGTTAGCAGAATGGATTAAAAGCCAGAATCCTACAATATGTTCTTTACAAGAAACACACCTGAAGTGGGGAGATACATGCAGGTTAAAGATAAAAGGTTGGAGCAAAATCTACTATGCTTCAGGTGAAGTCAAAAAAGCAGGGGTAGACATCCTGATCTCAGATCAAGCTAAAGCAAAAATTGATCTAATTAAAAGAGATAAGGAAGGGCACTATATCTTGCTAAAGGGTAGCATGGATAATGAAGCAATATCAATATTAAACATATATGCACCAAGTGGTGTTGCATTTAAATTCTTAAAAGTGAAATTAAGAGAGCTACAAGAAGAAATAGAGAGCAAAATGATAATGTGGGAGATCACAACCTTGCATTCTCAGAATTAGATAAATCAAATCACAAAATAAATAAGAAAGAAGTCAAAGAGGTAAATAGAATACTAGAAAAATTAGATATGATAGATCTCTGGAGAAAATGTAATGGAGACAGAAAGGAGTACACTTTCTTTCCAGCAGTTCATGGAACCTATACAAAAGTTGACCATATATTAGGACATAAAAACCTCAAACTCAAATGCAGTAAGGTAGAAATAGTAAGTGCATCCTTTTCAGACCACGATGCAATGAAAATTACATTCAACAAAAAGCCAGGGGAAAGTAGACCAAAAAATAATTGGAAACTAAATAATCTCATACTAAAGAATGATTGGGTGAAACAGCAAATCATAGACATAATTAATAACTTCACTCAAGAAAATAATAATAATGAGACATCATACCAAAATGTATGGGATGCAGCCAAAGTGGTAATAAGGGGAGATTTCATATTTCTAGTGGCCTATTTGTATAAAATAGAGAAAGAGAAAGTCAATGAATTGGGCTTGCAACTAAAAATGCTAGAAAAGGAACAAATTAAAAACCCCCAGTCAAACACTAAACTTGAAATTCTAAAAATAAAAGAGAGATCAATAAAATTGAAAGTAAAAAAACTATTGAATTAATCAATAAAACTAAGAGTTAGTTCTATGAAAAAACCAACAAAATAGACAAACCCTTAGTAAATCTGATTAAAAAAAGGAAAGAGGAAAATCAAATTGTTAGCCTTAAAAATGAAAAGGGAGAACTTGCCACTAACAAAGAGAAAATTAGAGCAATAATTAGGAGTTACTTTGCCCAACTTTATGCCAATAAATTCGACAACTTAAATGAAATAGAAGAATACCTCCAAAAATATAGCTTGCCCAAGCTAACAGAGGAAGAAGTAAATATCCTAAACAGTCCCATCTCAGAAAAAGAAATAGAACAAACTATCAACCAACTCCCTAAGAAAAAATCCCCAGGACCAGATGGATTTACATGTGAATTCTATCAAACCTTTAAAGAACAATTAACTCCAATGCTGAATAAACTTTTTGAAAAAAATAGGGATTGAAGGAGTCCTACCAAACTCCTTTTATGACACAGACATGGTACTGATACCTAAACCAGGTAGCTTGAAAACAGAACGAAAATTATAGACCAATCTCCCTAATGAATATTGATGCTAAAATCTTAAATAAAATATTAGCAAAAAGATTACAGAAAATCATCCCCAGGATAATACACTATGACCAAGTAGGATTTATACCAGGAATGCAGGGCTGGTTCAATATTAGGAAAACTATTAACATAATTGACTATATCAATAACCAACCAAACAAAAACCATATGATCATCTCAATAGATGCAGAAAAAGCATTTGATAAAATCCAACATCATTCCTAATAAAAACACTTGAGAGCATTTCTTTTTTCTTTTTTTCTTTATTTTATTTTTTAAAATAACTTTTTATTGACAGAACCCATTCCAGGATAATTTTTTTTACAACATTATCCCTTGCACTCACTTCTGTTCTGATTTTTCCCCTCCTTCCTTCCACCCCCTCCCCAAGATGGTAAGCAGTCCTTTACATGTTAAATAGGTTATAGTATATCCTAGATACAATATATGTGTGCAGAACTGAACAGTTCTCTTGTTACAGAGGGAGAATTGGATTCAGAAGGTATAAATAACCCGGGAAGAAAAACAAAAGTGCAAGCAGTTTATATTCATTTCCCAGTGTTCTTTCTTTGGGTGTAGCTGCTTCTGTCCATCCTTGATCAATTGAAATGAAATTAGATCTCTTTATTGAAGAGATCCATTTCCATCAGAATACATCCTCATACAATTTCGTTGTCGAAGTGTATAATGATCTCCTGATTCTGCTCATTTCACTTAGCATCAGTTCATGTAAGTCTTGCCAGTCCTCTCTGTATTCATCCTGCTGGTCATTTCTTACAGAACAATAATATTCCATAAAGTTCATATAGCACAATTTATTCAACCATTCTCCAATTGATAGTCATCTATTCATTTTCCAGTTTCTAGCCACTACAAACAGGACTGCCACAAACATTTTGGTACATATAGGTTCCTTTCCCTTCTTTAATATCTCTTTGGGGTATAAGCCCAGTAGAAACACTGCTGGATGAAAAGGTACACACAGTTTAATAACTTTTTGAGCATAGTTCCAAATTGCTCTCCAGAATGGCTGGATGTGTTCACAATTTCACCAACAATGTATCAGTGTCCCTGTTTTCCCACATTCCCTCCAACATTCCGCATTATCTTTCCCTGTCATTCTAGCCAATCTGGCAGATCTGTAGTGGTATCTCACAATTGTCTACATTTGCATTTCTCTGATTAACAATGATTTGGAGCATATTTTCATATGTCTATAAATAGTTTCAATTTCTTCATCTGAGAATTGTCTGTTCATATCCTTTGACCATTTATCAATTGGAGAATAGCTTGATTTCTTATAAATTAGAGTCAATTCTCTATATATTTTGGAAATGAGGCCTTTATCAGAACCTTTGACTGTAAAAATGTTTTCCCAGTTTATTGTTTCCCCTTCTAATCTTGTCTGCATTAGTTTTATTTGTACAAAAACTTTTCAATTTGATATAATCAAAATTTTCAATTTTGTGATCAATAGTGATCTCTAGTTCTTCTTTGGTCATAAATTCCTCCTTCTTCCACAGGTCTGAGAGGTAAACTATCCTATGCTCTTTCAATTTATTTATAATCTCATTCTTTACAGGTTGAAAAATCAAAGCCCAACTCATTACTACTATGAATTCTTTGATACCCTCACCAGTATCCCCAAAGGACCTGATGTAACTGTTTACACTATTATTGCTTAACTTATATTATATCTATATAAATATCTCTTTGCTAGATTACAAACTCCATGGAGGCTGCCTATTTTATCTAAATTATATTTAGCTTTTTTTAGTTCTCTGGATATGGGTATCTAGGTGGTGCAGTGAATAGAGCTTGCAGTCAAGATGACTCATCTTTCTGAATTCAAATGTAGCCTCCTTTATATAGAAGCTGTGTGACTCTGGGCAAGTCACTCAACCCTGTTTGCATGTTTCCTTATCTGTAAAATGACCTGGAGAAGTAAATAGCTGGATTAGTCCAATATTTGCCAAGAAAATCCTAAAAGGGATCACAAAGAGTCAGATACTACTGGAAAATGACTCAAAACAAAAGTTCTTTGAATACAGGTATTTAATATATGTTTGTTGAATTTCAATATTTATCACTCATTTAAGTTGAAATAGTAATAAATGATAACCAAAATCACTATTATTATTCTTTTAACTTTTAAAAGCTCTTTCACATTCATTTTGTTATTTGATTCTCTCGACATCAGGTATTATTACTCCCATTTGAAGGATAAGTCTCAAAGGTTAAATTCCTTGCTTCAAATTACACATTGAATTATGGCAGGAATATGATTAGAAGTCAGACCTCCTGGCGACTAACTAATCCTGTGATTTTTTCCCCACAGGGCCTTGAGTTTATGTGACAAACCATAGATATTTTCTTTTGATATCCATTTTTATGAACATTAAAACACAATCATGTGATGTTCTATAGGGAAGAAATTTCTTTTTTTAAACTATCTTTCAAAGTGATGATCATAGGCAAAAAAAAAGTTAAATGAAGGTTGTCTATTATACTGCTTTCACTAAGAGCAACATACTACTAAAGCAGCTGCTTCAAAGTCCTACTTCTGGCATATGGGGCCATTGCGAGACATTCTTTTGACAGGTCCCCCTATCAAGAGGAGAGGGTCATCCATTGTTCAGGGATCAATACTGGGTCAAGTCCTAGAATCACAGAATTGCAGGTCACCTTTCCACTCTTGGAAACATCACTCACATACACATAAATGCTGTTATTAATAGTTTGGAGCCTTTCTTTCAGTCATTTGTCTCCTTGAGGCATATGTCTAGTAGTGGGATAATTCATTGTTAAGATACTTAGATGGTACAATAGATAGAATGCCAGATTTGGACTCTTCCCTCAGTTTCCTCATCTGTAAAATGAGCTGAAGAAGGAAATGACAAACCACTCTAATCTCTTTGCCAAGAAAAACCCAAATAGGGTCATGAAGAGTCAAACATAACTAAAAAATGACTGAAAAAATTCATTGTTGTTGAAGTGATAGATTGGTCAATCATTATGGAAATCAATGTGGAATTATGTAAGGAAAGTCTTTTTTTATCCATTGCCTTACTCTTGGGACAATAGCTCAGAGAGGTTTCATGAATATGGAACGGTAAGAAACCTTGGGGATCACATTTTCCTTTTGATGATGAGGAAAGAGAAACATTAATAACTTAATGTCTCACAAAAGGTGACACATTGGCAGTTAGATTTTCTATCTGGGTGTTCTGATTGCAGAGCTAGTGTTATTTCCACAATACCACCCAGAAAAGATCAATGCATACAGTACTATTTATAGATGCATCATCTGGGAAAACAAAATTTAAAAATTTGGAAACAAAATATGTGCTTAACATCTGGGAAATGACTAAAGAAATTGTGATACATTAATAAAATGAAATATTGCTATGCTAGAAGGAACGATGAATATAAGGAATCCCAAGAAGCATGTGAAGATTTGAATCCAATGATTTGGTGAAAAAAACTGAATCAAGAAAACAGGATATCAAGTAATGACAAAAATATAAACAATTTCAAAATGGAAAGAACAAAATTGTGATTAAATATGGTAGTCAATATTAGCACCATGCTGCCCAAATTAAAAATATATTCTTTCTTTCTGATAATCAATAATGATTGTTAGGAGTGGATGTTGGGGGAACAGCATATGTGAATTTGTGTGTGGGAGAGTATAATTCCCAGAGAAAGAACTTTGTATAAAGATTTTCTTGAGTATTTTAATGATTAGAATTGAAGTTAAGTAGATACTTTCTGAGATGTTTCATTTTTATTCTTAGCCTTATTTGCTTTGTTTATGAAAATGAAAAGAATTCAATGTCATAAAAATTACTTTTATTATCATTTTTATCCCATGAACTTTTCTTCTCTCTATAGATGTGATAGGTATTTTCCATGTTACTTTAATTTGTTTATGATGTGACATGTTATATATAGTTCATGTATCCATTTAAATCTTAGCTTGGTATAAGATGTAAAGTTTAATTTTAATTTAATTTCTGGTTTAAATTTAATTTCTAAATTTAATTTCCTCCATTTTCAATCCAATTTTCCCAGTGGCTTTTGTGAGTCTTTCCCTATCCTTATCTTATGCAAACTGATGCAGAATAAAGTAAACAGAAGCACAATTTATAACATCAATATTCTAAAAGCAAACAATTTTGAAGACTTTTATAAACTTATAAGGAATTAGTGAACAGAAACTATTCAAGATGAGCAGAAACCAAGAGAACAATTTATAACAACACTGTAATGGCAAAGAACTTTGAAATCTCTAAAAACTATGATCAATATAATGACCATCACAATTTCAGAAGAACAATGATAAAACAGACTATCACCTCAGAGAGATGATAGATTTAGGGTATAGAATTTGCATATACGCTCTCCCTCTACCCCCTCCCTCCCTCATTCATATATGTACAAGTATACGCATATATACATGTTTGTTTAGTCATTTCAATCATGTACAGTTCTTTCCCTTTGTTCTTTCTTTTTCTAGCTCTTTTTATATAAGAAGAAACTAAAACAATCAGGATTAAATAATTTGCCCAGATTACAAAACTAAAAGTGTTTTCTGAAGCCAGATGTGAACTCAGGAAGAAGTCTTCCTGACTCCTGACACTCTATTCACTGCACCCCCAGCAGCCTCATGTATATATTCATATATATTGATGGTGATGTATAATTAAAGATAGAATTTGATTTGTTTCATTATGCATATTTACTGTAAGAAATTTGTTTTTATTGTTCCTTTAATTCAATTTGTGAAGGATTGGAGGAGAATAATATAGACGCTTTTCAATTAAAAACCATTTAAATATAAAGATGGTGTGGCATATGTGGATTATTGCATACATTTTCAGATAAAGTCACAATACATTCAGTTTTTCTTGATTATTTTTTTACAAGAGATCCCTCACAGGGTAGGAGTCATTTAAAATATTTGAAATATAAAAAAAAAAAAAAACACTGAAACAAAAAAAAAAGAAAGGTTGCCAGGGGGGTCCCCCTGAAATCTTGTCTAGAATATTAAGGTGAATCAGGAAAGACAGAAGTTAAAACTTCAAAAAAAGTTTCTTGCAAGAAGTTCACAGAATGTTCATTTTTCAAAGTCACTTCTACTCATTTTATTCCTTGCAATTTGGGCAATGATGAAGACAAGTATTAATCAGGTTAATACAAATAGGTCATGTTACTAACAAGCTTTTAGTGTTCTTTTCACAATTACCCTGTAGAATTGTATAGCTTGTAGAATGCCATGAGAATCAGTCTCTCCATTTTGTTTTTGTTGAAAGAACTATGGCTTGAAGAAGTTGAATGATACATTCATTGTTAAACATGTTTAGTAAGTGGCAGAATCATGACACTATCTTAGGTTATTTGACTTCAAGAAGTGGAATAAAATATATTTATCTGTTTTTAAAAAATATAACACAATGAGTGAAAAGCCACTTTTCCAAAGAATTTTGTAACTAGATTATAACAGGGATGATACCAATATTGCAAAAATCTTCAAGCTATGAATTAAAGGAGCTATTTTCACTATTATTTGCACGGAAGTCACCCTTTTAAATGAATATCCTATTTGTAAAAATCATTACTTCTTCCTAGGAAGAAAAGAAACAAACCTTTATTGAGTATCTGTTGTGGCCCAGGCACTGTGTTAAATCCTTTTACAATATTATCTAATTTAATCTTAACAATAACTCTGGGAAGTACTTTATTATTTTATTTATTTTACACTAAAGAAAACTGAGGCAGAAAGAAGTCAAGTGATTGCCAGAGAGATCACAGAGCTAGTACAGTGCCTAACACATAGTAATTGCTTAATAAATGTTTATTGATCAAAAAAGTATCAGTTGATTGAGAGTATTTGAAATCAGATTTGAACTGTTTTTCCTAGATCCAGAAGACCTATCCACTGTGCTACCTATATGCTACTAACTGGTTAGTTATGTCAGTTGCATCAGCCCTTTGGAGATTAGGTATTTAGATTTGTGCTTTCTTGGTAAGCATCTCTCCTTTAAATTGATTGGTTGGTTTATCCCTAAATGGAAGCATGAAAAGCTCCATTACTACCCCTTTAGAAAGATTAAGAAATAAATACTTCTCCAGTCTCGAATCCTTGGTTCCACCTGAATGAGAAATCATTTAGTACTTAATCCAATTTATAGAAAATATTGCTCTGCCCTAAATCCATTTTCTTACCAAATACCTAATCACTTTCTTTGGGTAATCTGAGTTCAGCTCTGATGAAGAGGTTGAGGGGGTGTTGATCAAACAATAATGGGGGAATTTTAGAGCACTGCTCAACTTCCCCATGTCTTAACCGGAATAGAGTAATGAGTATACTAAGAGAAGAAAAAACTTGGATTATTTTGACTAATGGAAGCATGTATTTTATGTTTATGTTAAGTTATGCATTTCCAAAAAAACAATTTTTTTCTGAAAAAGGATACATAAGCTTCACTATATGGCCAATGAAATCCATTACAAAAAAATGAAGAATTCTTAGCTTAGAAGGTGTGATTAAAGAGCATTTAGGCAAATGATTCTCTAGGGAGCATTGATATTTTAAATTATTATTGTTTTGAAACTGTTACTTGCTGGATCTTGACTTTGGAATATTGTCCATTGTTTGACAAAGATGTAGTGAGGTGGCACAGTGGAGATAGTGTGGGGCCTAGAGTCAGGAAGACTTATTTTCCTGAATTTAAATTCAACTCTGACACCTATTAGCTATATGACCCTGAATAAACCACCTAATCCTATTGTCTTGGTTTCCTCAATTGTAAAATGAGGAAGGAAATGGCAAACCACCCCAGTATCTTTCTCAAGAAAACCCAAATAGGATTATAAAAATTAGTCATGATTGGAATGCTAAACAATTATTGTTTTAGAATATTGTAAATTGTTACTACATAGTGGCTTGTGTTGTAGCAATTTTCAAAAGCATGGGCTCTGTCTCTAGAGTATAAGTAAAATTATTGAGAAATATTTTAATATAAATTAAAAAGAAAAAAAATTTGGTTTTTGTCTGAAGTATAGAGTACAGAATTTTCTTCCGCAAGGGCCCTATACTCCCAAACCAAAATGAAAAAACCTTTCTTGGTTTCTAGAACTGAAGTTAGCATCTTGGAGTTCCTGGGTCCTTTAAAGTCACACCGTTTTATTTCTAAAATTCTTTAACCTTTGAATACTTCAAAGAACCTCAAAAATCACTTAGTCCACTCCTCAAAAGCTTCCCAACAATTGGTCATCTTTTGTTTGAGGACTTCAAGTGAAAGGAACATCATCACCAATACCATCACCACACTAATAATGCCACTACCATCATCACCCCTCTCCCCAAGGCAGCACAACCCACTTTGGAACCTTTCTAATTATTAGGAAATTTTCCCTAGCATCAAGCTTTGTTGAGCTGATAGAGATATCACTTTGTAGAATGGAAGACTTTTGATAAATATTAACATTACTTTAATGAAGACTTTTGATAAATATTATTAATTTACTGATTATCTGAAACTATAGTTACTACTTTCGTTATAAAAGACAATTTAGAAATTATTGTCATAGGTGCTTTTTATTAATTTGTTTCTTATCACCAGAAAATCAATCATCCGGTCATAGTTTTTACTATCCATGGCAACTAACAGATATCATTTACTAAAATGGAGGGGGATTACACTCTGCACTGGTAGAGGAAGTGAAATGACTGGCTGAATTGTGGCTCTTTGGAAGTAATTGAATTGCATAAACCATAATTCCAAACAATTTAAATGATTTTTTGTTTTTGTTTTTATTTATACTCATTTTCTAGTCTTGGGAACTCTGGAAAATAAAGTATTATTGTGTTTAGCCCCAGGGTTTTAAAAATTTTGAAGTACAGGCAGTTCTGTCCCTGGAGATTTCATATGGTAACAGTGCTGATCAGAGTTAGCAAGACAAAATCTGGCTGGCAACAATGCATGTAATGGTTTCCTTACAAATAGTCCTGAACTGCCTAAAAAAAATATTATGGTCAAGATTTCTGAATACTAGATAGACATACTAGAACAGGAATATACCCACACAAAGGAGAACATGGATATAAAAATATGGTCCAAATACTATTTGGCAGATCAAAATTAGGACCAAATTAGCTTCTTCCAGCCTGTTTGGTATCATCAATTCTCCATCCTGACCAAATGGTGTTTTTTTTTTTCATTGGTCTGGATTACCTTAAAATATCTGTATAGATTTGGCCTCTTCCATTTTCAGTAGGTCATTTTCTGTAGGAGCTGATCAACTGTCTCAGACTACAGCTGGCTAACATTCACATTAGATTGGCCCAGGAGTTGTAAATAGTGGGTACTTAGCAACGGGTATCCGATAAGCACAGGCTGTTCTTTGGTTAAGTGCATGGCTTGCCTTCCAATGCAGACTTGCCCATCATCTGTTACATCCCCAACATGAAATGGATCTCTAAACAGTTTAGAATAGAGAATAGATAGGGGAATTATTTACAATCATAATGTAACTGACAAATATATAATCCTGAAAATCATGCTGACATTTGAATGCTAATGTGTTTTCTTTGCTCCTTGGCGTAGGGGATGGCAGTGTCCTAATATGAATAATTTTTTAAAAGGTTGGCTCAATATTTTCCTACTTTGACTTTGATTTCCATGTTTAAGAATTAAATGAATGAATTGCTGTGAGGAAAATGCTAATAATCACAACCTGGCTTCCTGACATTTGAGGCAGCCAAGGTTCTCATCAATAGCACATGACTAATCAAAACCCTATTCAGGTATTTTTCACAGCTATCAGTTAGAGAATATTCTTGATCATTTACAAGAGAAAATAAAAGATGGGCATCAAGAGCTCTCTCTTTCCAACTACAGAAACAGAATTCTTTTTAGTGAATACTTTTAAGATATGTACACATCATGGGTAGTAGATAATTAGAAGGAAAAACTGTCAAAGTGAACAGGTAAACTAGCTGAAAGAAATTACAGGTAGGCAGATCAGGGAAATGGAAGGAAAAGAACAAGAATTTATGAAGTGCCTACCATATGCCAGAAGCAGTTACATAGTTCAGTGGATAGAGTGTCAGGACATGGAATCAGCAAGACTTATTTTCTCTGAGTTCAAATCCAGCTGTAGACACTTAATAGCTGTGTAACTTGGGTAAGTCACTTAAACCCTTTTTGTCTCAATTTCCCATCTGTAGAATGAGCTGGAGAAAGAAATGGCATTAAAGTATCTTTGCCAAGAAAACCCCAAATGGGAATATAAAGAGTCAGATAAAACTGAAGTGCCTGAATGACAACAATCATATTCCACGTACTAATGATAAGTGCTTTATAAATATTATCCATCTCATTTGATTTTTGGAAACTTCTAAGAAGGATACATACATGTGCTCAAATCCTTTGCTTTCTCTTCCCACCATGGTACCTGAAATTTCAACTTTGCTTACTACTTAGAGTTAATGCATAAAAAGCAATTGCCAAAAGATGGAAATGCTACCCATTCTGAGGTAAAACATAAAACTGTTTATAACTGTGAATTTCTTAGCATCAAATGATTCGATTATATAGATGAGGAAAGGGTCTTACAGGCTATCTTCTCTAATCAGTAGCTTTGCAAAAGTAGGACAGTATCTCAAGTTAAAAATAAACATTGCAAGTAATTTTTTTCTTTTTGAGAATTACATAAAGAAAGATTGATGGGGCTTAAGAAGGGCATTGACCAACTTATATGATAGAGAACACAGTATATGTAGAGAGGAAAGAATGTTGAAAGCATACTTACTATAATTTTGTATAATGTTAGTTCTGAACATTCCCATAAACTATTTAATGGCAGAATTCATGGTATGGTTATATTATGGCATCTTTTATTGGTACAAAAATATCATTAGGCCATATGTGAAGGCTGCCATTTAAACAAAAACCCTCTGTTCAGGGGTATGCCTTTTTCCCAAGTGGGTAGTGTGGGGGCATATAAATATTCTTTTGTGTCTAAAGTCCAAATTCAGGCTGATCGTATTAACTAGATGAATGGTAATGTCACCCTTCTTTGATTACTATAATTGTCAGGATGTACTTTTTGAGGATGAGAGTTTGAAATAGAGATGGAGCTTTTTACTTCTCTTAAATATCTGACATTTTCAAGGCTATCTCTGACAGCAGATGATTTGGTAGGTTTGCTCTTTTATAGGAAAAAAAAATTTTTTAAGTGTTGGATGATGATTCATGTGTGCCAGTCCCTTAGAATAAAGATAGTATATCATTTCCATGCTGAAAGACAACTCATAAATGTATCATCTACTGTTTACATTTATAAATAAATTTGCTCATTTAGGCTTTCAAAATGAAGAGTGATATCATTAACAATGTAATCCTCCCGACATTTATTGGGTGCTGGTTCTGGACAGAGCTGTGTGTTTGACTGGTAGAAATCTAAATCTAAATAATATTAAAACCTTACCAAAGAGTTTGCAACCTAGGTGGAGATGCCAAGTGGAACTGTATATAATATTTTAAAGATAATGATTTCATCTATATTGGTATCATCTATGCATATTATATTCTCTTTCTGATGGCATCTCCTTGTGTTGCAATGGTAAAAACAATAATGTACTTAATTGATCATAGTAAAGCTTTGTGAACTTTTCTAGTCTGGGCCTCAATGAACAGTGTCAGAAACCTTTCAATTTGTCAGGTCCTGCCTAAACTTGAGTTCCATGGGCATAGTTTTCAAAAACCCAGGGTTACTTCCAGGTCCCAAGAGAACATCAGATTAAAACTTCTATGGAACTTGTATATAGAAAAACAACAACAACAAAAATAACACATATAAGTGAATAAATAATATGTGAGAATTCTAAGCAGGGTGTAAATCTTTCTGGTACAGTTAGAAAAAAGGTAAACAAAACTTATCATGTAATTTAGAGCAAAGGAATACTGACTGAGTGCTCTGGCAGGATTCCTTCAGTATTTTTCTCAACTTGCACAAACATAAACTCAATCTGATAAAACATACTAGTTTTATTTAGAGATAGGTGGGTGGCATTACATATATAGCACTGGCTTCAGAATTGGGAAGATCTGAATTCAAATTTGGCCTAAGAGACGTGCTAGCTGTGAGACCCTGAGCCAGCCAGTCATGCCCTCTGTCAGCCTCAGTTTCCTAAGCTGTATAATGAAGATAATAATAGCACCCACCTCACCGGGTTGGTGTAGGGATCAAATAAGATACATAAAGCAATCTGCAGATCTTAAAGTGTTATGTATTTATTTGAGTTATTTGTTATTATTATGGAAAAAAGAAGTCTTGAAATATTTTAAGCACATAATTAAACATTTTTTTTAAAAAATGTAGTTGTATTCCATATTTGGAATAGACTGAGGTGGAATAGACTCAGCAGAAAGAGCATCTGCTCTGCAGGATCCCATGAGCTTTAGAAGGACAGAAGTGCAACAAAACCACTAACTCTCATTGGATCACAGCTTGCACACCTGCTTAGGACTAGCAGTAAGCTTGGGGATGCATGGGAAAGGACACACTTGAGGGGAAAGGTGGAAGAAAGAAGTGTGTTTAGGGATAGACTGAGAATTAGGAAGTTTGGGAGGAGAGATATAAAAGGTTGAACACCAACCAGTGGCAAATAGATGTTGGGAAAGAAAATGGATGGGGAAATTGGGTCTTTTCCCTTGCATGTTTTATACAACCAATAACCTTATAAATCCATAGGGTGTATCATGTGCTCTAGAAACAGCACAATCTGTCTTCTCACTTTGGATCTTCTGAGTGACCCAGGAATTATACTAAACCAGGGTTTCCAGGAATTCATAAAACTAGATAGATTTCACAGAGAATATGATTTGTGATTTTTTAAAAAGTGTTTATAACTATCTCCTAATGTAATTAATTTCCTGTGTAATCCTATGTATTCTATTTCAGGGGCAATAGTCTCCTCACTCATCCTCAAACAAGACAATTTATCTCCTGATTCCCAGCACTTCCACTGGCTGTCACCCATGCCTGGGATTCCATCTCCTGGCTTCCCTAGCTTCCTTCAAATTCCAGCTAAAACTCCATCTTGTGTAGGAAGCCTCTCTCAATTGCTTTTCATTCGAGTTTCTTCTCTCTGTTGATTACTTCTAATTTATCCAGTGGATCATCAAACTAACTGTGAGATCTTGAACGCAAGTACAGAAGGCAAATAGTGAGCCCCTGAACCCCAGCATAACACACAGGACTTGGCCATGTGACCCAGCATGGGAAGGAAATTGGCAGCACAGGCCCTAAAATATAAAACCCCTGTTGCTCTGTAGCGAAAGCTTGGAACAATCTTCCATTTTCCCTAGGAGCAGACCTCAACCTTGAAAAATGAGCAAAAAAGCAAAAAGAGCTCTGATCATAGCTAGCTATTATGGAGACAGAGAAGAACCCTCAAACCCTTCTAGATAAATCCCCAAAGGATGATATGAGTTGGTCTCTAACTCAAAAGACTCTCTTGGAAGAATTCAAAAAGGATCTTAAAAGAGAGACAAGAAAAATTGGGAAAGAAAATGAGAGTTTTGCAGGAAAGTTTGGAAAAGGAAACACAGAAGTTGTATGAAGAAAACAACTTCTTAAATAAAATAGATTTGGTAAAAAAAAAAAAAAAAAAAAAAAGACTCTGGATCTCGATTCAAACCAGTTCCAATTGTTCAGTGATGAAGAAAGCCATATACACCTAGAGAGAAGCCTATGGGAACTCAGTGCGGACCACAACATAGAATTTTCACACTTTCTGTTCGTGTTTGCTTACATTTTGTTTTCCTTCTCAGGTTTTTTTCTTTCTAGATATGATTTTTCTTGTGCAGCAAGATAACTGTATAATATGTATACATGTATTGGATTTAACATATACTTTAACATTTAACATGTATTGGACTACCTGCCATCTAGGGGAGGGGGTAGAAGGAAGGAGAAGATAATTTGGAACAGAAAGTTTTGTTTTTACTCATTTTTATTAAAAATTACTCATACATATGTTTTGTAAATAAAAAGTTTTAATAAAAAAAAGACTCTGGAAGAAAAAAAAATAGATTTGGTAAAATGGAAAAAGACAACAATTCCTTGAAAAACAGAATCTGTGGACTGGAAAAACAGAACAGCTCCCTAAAAGCAATTGATAAAATAGGAAAAAAATCCAATAAACAAAACAATTCATTTAAAAGTTTAATTGGCCAAATACTAAAGAGGCAAAAAAGATAAAAAAGAAAATAATTCCCTAAAAATTAGAATTGAACAAATGGAAGTGAATGACTCAATGAGGCTTCCAGAATCAGTCAAACAAAACAAACAAAACAAAAAAATAAAAATAGAAGACAATGTATAATACCTCATCAGGAAAACAATTGACCTGGAAAATAGATCCAGGAGCAACAATCTGAGAATTATTGGACTACCTGAGAACCATAAAGAAAAAAAGAGCCTAGACAACATCTTCCAAGAAATCAAGGAAAACTACCTTGATGTTCTAGAACCCAAGGATAAAATACCTATTGAAAAAAATCCACTGATCACCTCCTGAAAGAGACCCCAAACTGAAAACTCCAAGGAATATTATAGCTAAATTTCAGAATCATCAGATCAAAGAGAAAATACTGCAAGCAGCCAGAAGGAAACAATTAGAATATCAAAGAGCCACAATCAGGATAACTCAGGACTTGGTGATTTCCACTTTAAAGGATGGAAGGGCCTGGAATATTATATTATGGAAGGCAAAGGAGTTTGGTCTGCAGCCAAAAATCAATTATCAACAAAATTAAACATTATCTTTCAAGGGAAAAGATGGCTATTCAATGAAAAAGGTGATTTTCAATTATTTTTATGAAAAGATCAGAGCTGAAGTGACAATTTAATCTTCAAATATATAAGTCAAGAGAAGCATAAGAAGAGAAAAAGAGAAGAGAAAAAAACCTATGTTTTTTAAAGATTAAAATATTTACATCCATATGTAAAGGAAGATGATACATGTAGCTCCAGAGATCTGTATCTTTGTTAGGAGTATACTTAGAAGGTGTAGATATAATTTGAAAAAGAGATTGTACTGTAAGAAGAGGAAAGGGGAGGTAAGATGGGGTAAATTACATGAAGAGGCAAAAAAGACTACAATTGACGGAAACAATAGAGGAGGATAAGCATTGCTTGAACCTTAATCTCATCAGATTTGGGTCAAAGAGGAAATATTATACATATTTAGCTTGATATAGAAACTTGTCTCACCCTATAGGGAATCAGAAAGACAAGGAGGAAAGGACAAAGGGAGGCTGATATATGGGAGAACAAAAGTAGAAGGTGAAAGGGATAAGAAAAGGAAGAGGGGCTGAAAAAAGGGCAGGGTAGATTGAGGGAGGTGGTGGTCAGAAGCAAAACACTCATGAGAAGGAAAAGGGAGAAAGGAAAGAGAAAAGTATAACTTGGGGAAAATAGGATGGTGGGAAATATAGTTAGTAATTTTAACTGTGGATGTGATGAACTCTCCCATAAAATAGAAGTGGATAGCAGAATGGATTTAAAGTCAGAATCATATAATATGTTATTTACAAGAAATGCATTTGAAGCAGAGAGATACTTACAGAGTAAATGTAAAAGGCTTTAATGGTAGCTATTATGCTTCAGGTGAAGTAAAAAAAAAATGCAGGAGTAATGGTCCTGATCTTAGATCAAGCAAAAGCAAAAATAGATCTAAGTAAAAAAAAAAAAATTAAGGAAGGAAACTACATCTTGCTAAAGGGTATCATAGATAATAAACATACATGCACCAAGTGGTATAGCATCCAAATTCCTAGAGGAGAAGTTAAGAGAATTGCAAGAAGAAATAGCAAAAATATACTAGTTGGGGATCTCAACCTTGCTCTATCAGAGCTAGATAAATCAAACCACAAAATAAAAAAGAAAAATAAAGATTTTTAGAAGATAAATAGAATTTTATGAAAGTTACGTATGATAAACCTTTGGAGAAAATTGAATGGGGACAGAAAGGAATATACTTTTTTCTCAGTAGTACATGGAATCTACACAAAAATTGACCTTGTATTAGGGCATAAAACGTCAAAATCAAAAGCAGAAAGGTAGAAAGAGCTAATGCATCTTTTTCAGATCATGATGCAATAAAAATTACATTATAAAGGCAAGGGAAAAATAGACTAAAAATTAATCAGAAACTAAATAATCTAAAGAGAAAAATTTCACCTGCTCAAACTTCAATGCAAATAATAGAAGCATCTTAAGGGCATCTACCAATCAATCATTTAGCTAAGTCCCTACCTTGGACTGGACACTGTGCTAGGTGATAGACCTAAATGAAATAATCTCTGCCTTGAAGGAGTTACATTTTATCAGAAGAACCAACATGTGCATATATAAGTACCCAATAAATGATTTCAAGCTACTTTTCCCCCTTATCCAAAGTCTTACATCAGCAGGAAAACAAATGACAGAAGATTCCACACACTAAATAAAAACAAAAACATATTAGTTACCTTTTGAGATTTTAAACACTGTCATATGGAAGAGGGATGACAATTGTGCTTAGCTTCACTGCACAGAATAGGAGCAATGTTGGGAGTGGAGGGAAAGCCAATTTAGGTTTGTTATCCACAAAAAAATCCCTAAGAATTAGAGCTGTCCAAAAACAGAATGGTTGGTTTTTTAAGACAAGTAGTGAGTTTCCCCTCATTAAAGGTTTTTAAGCAAGGACTGGATACTTGTCTGGTGGAATGGAGTGGAGAATACTTTTGGAATACAGGTAGACAAAAGGATTTCTGAGATGGATAAGATAGCTGCTAAGATCTCTTTCAACTAAGAAACCCAGTGATTATCTAAACAAAAGCAAACATGAGGACATCTAAAAGAAGAGAATTGTTACTGGGTGAGAATTTCTGTTGTGATAACAGAGGTATTGGGAGGGAATCTTATCAACCAATACAAAAAATCCAGACTAGATCTATTGTTTTGGTGATTTAAGCTTTAAAGAATAGATAGGGACAATGTTAATGTTGCAGATTAAGCTTAGATATGTGCCTGTACATTATATGTATATATATTTTTTAATCCCTAGGAACTGGTTATTAAACATTTATCAGCACTTCCTAGTACCCTGCCTTCTTACTTAGGAAATAGGAGTCCTTATTAAAAAGAAGATTGGAGGAAAATGGAAACTGTTCCTTCCCTTTTCTCTACTATCCTTTTCCAACTTGGCAGAAAGGAGCCTGGGAATGCTGTAGAAGAAAGGTGCCTAAAGGAAGCCTGTTGGGCTGAGCAAGAGAAAATCAAAGATAAACTTCTGATTCCTTAAAACAGAGACAAACAACTTAAGGCCAGCATATAATGGAAAGTAAAGTCTATTGATTAATGAAGTATTGGCAGTTCCAGTGTATGGATGGTGTCAGAGGAGCAACAGTTTCAAGACTAACTTGAACACAAACTGTCATTATACTGAATAGGAAAAAAAAAGATGATTATGCACAAAACTACAAATCTATCACATATGAGTTATAAACTTTTAAACATATAATAAAATTATGTAACTTTCTTGTTTTCCTTTTTTTCCCCTTCTTCTTCCCTCTCCCTCCTCCCCAGACATGGCTACTATTAAACACACACACACACTCACATGTGTATATGTGTGTGTACATATATATGTACATATACACACATATGTGTATGTGCATGCAAAACCATTCTAAACATATTTCTATTTATTAGTTCTTTGTTTATTTACAGTTAGTGTCTCCTTTTCTATTATCTCATCCTCTGTTCAAGAATTTGCAGTAATTTTCTGTTGATAACTCAATTAAGTCTGGCCTTTTAGACCACCTAGTTATTATGGCACTTCATAGTCTGACCCCATTCAATTTGTCCAGTTTCGTTCCCTACCTTTCTCTCATTCCTTTATATAAGCAATCTGCATTTTCAAAGGCAAGTGATCAAAATAGATATTCTATGCCATTTATTCTTGAATTTTTAACATGTCTGGAACTATAGAACCTTTAGGACAATAACAATAAGAAGAATAGACAGGCATTCATTTCAACTTAGGACACATACAAGCCATGTCTCTCATTTCCTACATTCTTCAAAAAAGTCCATAATCCAATGCATTTCAGTAAGCCTCCAAAGCCTGAGATGTTCATGGAAGCAATTTAGATAAAGTATTAAGTTTGGCCTTCACTCTGAGTCAGAGCTAAGCACTTAGTTGCTATGGTCACAAGCACCATAAAAAATTAAGTAAATAAATCATAAAATCCTCTCTTTTTTCCCTCTGGATTATATACCTGTATCATTCATCTATTAGGACATACAGCACTAAATCTTTTCCAATATTGGGAAAGCTTTAGTCCCTTAACGCACATACACTTTCCTTCTGTCACTAGGAAGTTAAGAGGAATTGAGCATAATGAGGCTCTTGTTTTTAGATAGTGAATAGCTGGAAAGGAGAGGGAAGAAAGGCTTTACTAGGGTTGATATTTGATTTAGTCTTATCCTTAGGCACTGGCTTTAGTTGTACCCTCAGCAACTGACTAAGGTGCATCATGGCATAGGGAATAGAGGGCTGGAATTGAGATCTCGGTGACTCTACTTAAAATTCTGTCTCATATGTTGCCTAGCTATAAGCACTTGGGGAAGTCACTGAAAATATATGTGTCTCAGGGTCCTCATTTGTAAAACTGAAGGGCTGAAGGTGGACTAGATGGACTCTTTTATGTATTTAGGTTATTTTCATATCTGAATCACTGAACTGACTTTTTTAATGTTTAGGTTAATTATAGCCCAAACCCCTTGATAGATGATGGAGTCCTTTAAAAAATCCTAACATTACTCATTTTTCATGGACATTTTCACTCAGTTTTAATGGAGGAGATAAAGTGTATAATTAGACAAAAGTGTATAATCCACAGAGACAGGTAGGGAAACTAAGAGATGGAGGACAGAAATAATATATTTGGAGCTACCAGGAAAATATATAAAAATAAAAGTATGCACATGACTTCACTCCAGAAGAAATTTTCACCTTTCTGCTATAGCCTCATTCCTTCTATTATTATTAGCATTACTATTATCTACTATTACTATTCATATTAGTTACATGTATGATATAATTTATGCTCAACTCCACATCTCAGTGTCCTAGTTAGATCTTAGTTTGAATCAGTGAAGAAATTCTCCATACTGAGAATTCTTTATGCTAATGAAATTATAGGTCTGAATTTTTAAAAAGAGCATTAATGTCCAAGTGAGGGAGTATATTATATCACTTGAAAAGGCTCTGATGCCTTAAATTGGAAGCATCCACGGTTTTATATATGAAATTTCATTAGCCATACTAACTTCATCATAAGCACAGGGTCATAAATCTCATGAGATTCTGATGCATAAATAAAAATATGTAGTTGAATTCAAATGGGAGGGCAAATGAATTCCATATTTGTGATTAATTTAGATAATAAATGAAACTTGAGTTGGCTAAAAAGATTCAAAACCTTTTTTGGGTCTTAGTTTCCTCATCTTTAAAATGAGGGAGTTTTTAGCCTCTCAAATCCTTTACAGCTCTATGATCCTATAAATTTTTTGAAAGGTAGGGAGGGAAGGTTGTAAAAAGAATAAATAAGATACAAGTTGATGGCATAGTGAATAAAAACTTCTATATTTGCTGGTACTTGAGATTGAATAGAAAATATCATTAATCAGGAATTTTTCTACTGTGGACGATGGAAATACATAGCACAATTCATTTGATGAGATCCTAATGTAATTCTTTGTTCCTGGTTTCATTATTTTCTGCATGAAAGGGATTATAGAAGCTCCCTCTGGTGGTTATTTTTTTTTAACAATAGACTATGTTCATTGTTCTTTTCACCAAAGAGAATATGGAATTTTAAGGATTATTATTCTATTCTGGGGGGGGGGGGGGAAGGAAATAAGCATTTACTAAACATGTACAATGTGATAGATATTATGCTAAGCACCTTACAAATATGATCTCATGTAATCTTTACAGCAGCCCTAGGAAGTAGATTCCATTCTAGCTGTCTGCATAGGGTCTAATATCTCTATCAGATTACCAAAAGACTTTCATATTCTTGGAGAAATCTTGGGTAAGAAAAGGATTTTTGCTCAATTCCCAATGCTTCTTCATCATGATAGTTGAGATGGCAATGTTCCCCTTCTCCTCCTCTCTTCTCCCCCCCCCCACCTCCCAGGTATCCAGTGGGATACAAAATAATAATAATTCATATTAAATATAACATTTTACAATCAGAGTATTTTATATACATTATTCTGTTAGAGACTCACCAAAAACCTTTGGACAAGGAGCCCTTAATAAATGGTTGTTGATTTGATTAAACCTCTGCAATTATGAAAGTTTCAGTGACTTGACTAAGATCACTTCTGTCTTAAGACTGGACTCAAAACTATATTTTCTGATTTCTAACTTTTCTATCATCACACATTGTTACCTACAGAGGAGCCAACCCTGGAGTGCTTTTCTGAAACCTTGAAGAAATAAGAAGTTTTCATCTGTTTCCAAGTAACACAGTTAAACTTTAACATAAGAAGGAGGAGAAACTAACCACTTTCAAAGCCTGTACCAGGTTTTAAGAAGTAGGCATCTTGTTTTAGTAAATTTATTCAGTTATTTATGACTAGAAAAATCAAGTATTGGGAAAAATAAGCAAAAAAGAGATTGAAAAGCCTTCCTGATGATGATGATGATGATAGCAGTGATGATTATTTTGCCCATCTGGATGCTGGCATTGGTTATATACTGATTTTTGTAACCAGTGAAAAGTGAATCTTTACCCTTTTAGGGTTTATTTTTCAGTTGTTCTTTGCTTAATAAAGCTTCATACATTCATATTTTCAACAGAACATGCAAATATAAGACAAAAAAAAGAAAGGGAAGGCTATAAGTTGTGATGGTAGTGAGCTCCCTAATAGAGAAAAAGGGCATTAGTCCACAAAAGCAGAGACCAGCAGCTCCATTGAAACATATAAGTGCATATGTTTTATTCATAAGCATTTCTGTGGCATTATGAATATCATTACCATTTAACCTGAATTTTCCAAGAAAGTTCCAATTCCAGGAAACAAGTATATATTTTAAGGAGGCTTTGCTCAATAAAGATCTTTGGGGTTTGAAATCACACCAGATAATCTGTGTTCAAATCTTAGTTGTCTCACTAATTTCCTTATGGGATTTTGGGCAAATTACTTAACCTTTCTGAGCTTCAATCTCCCTATCTACAAAACAAGGACAATGAAATAGATGCTTGTTAGTTTTCCTTCCAGCTCTAAAATATATTACTGTGTTTCTCTGATAGTTAGTTTAAAAATACTGATCATTAACTGTGATGTGGGCTCTTTTCAACAATAAGATGATTTAAGGCATTTCCAATATAGACTTGGGATGGACAGAGAGAGAACTGTGGAGACTGAATGTGGATCAAAGTATAGTATTTTCACTTTTGGTGTTGTTTGTTTGCTTGTTTTTTTTCTTTCACCTTTTGATCTGATTTTTTTTCTTGTGTAGCATGGAATATGGAATATGGAAATATGTTTAGAAGAACTTCATATGTTTAACCTATATTGCATTATTTGCTATCTATGGGTGAGAGGAAGGAGGAAAAAACACAAGACTTTGCAAAGATGAATGATGAAAGCTATCTTTGGATGTATTTGCAAAGCTATTAAAATAAAAAAAGTCATCATCGCAGTTATAGCATTAGGTTGTGATGAATGATTTTTTTAAAAAAAGCTTCAGGATTTTTTTTTTTTTTAAGTTAGATAAAATAAGAAACAGGGGATATAAACTTGATCTGTGATCTCATTGGGATTGAAAACTCTAGATAAGGAAATTCTTTCTGCTGAAGTAGGTCAGTATCTCCTTCACAATTTAATAGTCTTAGTGATTTGTCCAGAGCACTGAAAGGCTAAGTATTATAACCAAGGTCACAGTCAATGTGTGTTAGAGGCAACTGTCGAATCCAGGTCTTTCTAATTCCAAGGACAATTCTCTATCTACTATACCCCATAGAGTTCTACCCAATACAGGCTGCTTTTAATCACAGCTGTTACTCAGTCAGACCAATTGTCTATAGGAATGATAACTTCTTTGGAGGGTCACAGAAATAAGAAATCAAATTTTAAAATCACCCAATTCATAATTATACCATACATTTTTATGTTAATTTTTTAGGCACATGGCAAATGTATATGTTTATGTAGCTGCAAATAAATGCAGAGTTTGGGGCAGTTTGACAGCATAATGGACAAAGGACTGGTCTAGAATCAAGAAGATCTGAGTGCAAATACAGCCTCAGACACTTACTAGCCATGTGATCTTGTATAAGTCACTTAACCATGTTTGCCTTAGTTTCATCATCTGTAACAAAGTTATTTGAGGGAAATGTTTACTTATATAGTCTTTGGAAGATATAACTGGGGAAAATTAAAGACTTTGAAAGCCGCAAATCTGTAGGGTAAGCTGCAAAATCAGGGAAGTCCCTGATTTCCAGCTTGCTTCACTAGAAAATTCAGAGACTTTCTGTTGGCAAAACTGGGACTTCTCTCTTGCTGAGCTAAGAGCTCTTCTCCCTCTCTCAGATAAAGGAATCATCCACTTTTGTACATTTTCTGATATATTTTAATCTTTAGAACTGCTTTGACTTCTTGTTTACTTGGTTAAAAAATTATACTTATTATTCACTATTTGCAATAATGTTATATAACTAGGGTTTGGTAGGAAGGTGCTAAGCTAATGAGAGTATTGAGTATACACTGAAGGCTATCATCCTAACCATCTTTTTTTCTGAAGTGTATTCTTACTCCCTAACCAAGTGATATCTTTATAACAGAAAGATTTGAAGAGACACATATAAACATACATACATACATATATGCACATATATATGAGGGAAGGAAGAAGAGAAACAAGAAAGGAAACATTCATTTATTAAATATTCATGTGGCAGACATTGTTCTAAGTGTTGAGGATATAATTGCAAGCAAAAAAAGACAGTTCTTGATCTCAAAGAGATTACATATTGATATCAGATGGCATACAAAAAAGGGAACTGAAAAATTGGGAGGAAGATTAACTAAGATAACTAGCCCAAGAGCCCAAATTCAAAAGTCAAAAAGAGAGTTGGGAGGAGAAAGAAGGCAGCCTGGCTTGAGCCCTTTCATAGAATGGAGGTTGCAGGAGGAATATTATAAAAATATTTATAAAACTGTGACACTATGTTACAAGTATATTTTAAAATGGGAGAGTGTATCTAGTTGAAATCAAACTTTTTTTTCCTGTCAAATTAATTTTGTGAAGGAATCCTGTGGTTATCTACATGGCTGCAAAAGTCTTCTATATTATATTCACCTTTTAATTTTTTCTTACACTTTAATTATTAATCATGACATATATGCATATGAATGCAATTATAAATAGTCCAAACATAAAAGAGTCCTTGGCTCTGTTGGAGCTTACCAATCTATAGCAGACTCCAGGCAGCAAATAGAGATCCATGTAGGCATAATTTTATTCTGCACTGAAAACCAGAAAAATAAAAAGGTACATTTGTTGTATTAGAATTTGTTGTGTCTTTGGAAGAATATCAGGATCTGGTCTCTCTTTGATTTTTATTTCTTCTGGGTGTTAAAAGATTAGAAGGAATGGAAACTAGAGGTCAGAAGAAGATGGAGGAATTATAACACTAGGGAGCTATAGTGTGGAAAACTGAATATAATGGAAATCCATTAAATGGGAAATGGCTAAATGTGATATGGGCATAAAAAATGGTGCAATGAAGAGAAATGCAAAGAGGAAAGGGAATGTGAATGAGCTAAAGCAGAATAAAATAAGTAGGTCCAAAAGAACCATGTAAGTCACCAATAAAAAGATTAGTCTAAAGGAGTCATTATTAGAACAAATAAAAAAATCAGGGATTTTCCTGGATATGGGTGGGAATGGCAGAGTATAAAACATTCCTCCCTCCTCTTAATAGAAATATGAAATACAGGTGCAAAATGCTGTATTCCTTGTCAAAAACAATCACTGGAATGTTTTAGCTTAACTATTTTTCTTTGTTAAGATGAGGCAGATCCATGATGGCAAAGTTAAGGCAGAAACCTGACTGAGATCTTCCAAATTTTTCTCCAAACAACTTTAAAATAAGAACTTCAGAACAGATCTGTTTTAATCAGGCAAGGGGACAGTCTGCCAAACCCAGACCACAGCATAGGGAGACTGGGGCAAGAAGCTGGAGTGGAGAGTCAGAGCATTCTATCTTCCATGCACCTGGGAATCTTTTATGAGCTTCTTAGGCCACTCTGTTTTGTTTGCAAACAGGTGGTTTGGCAGATTTTACTTTTGTAAAAGACAAATTGTAAACCACTGAGTCCCCAGAGAACCTAGCCACCATTACCCAGTACTGGAAATCAATTAGTAGAACAGCCCCAAGGCAAATTAAAGCAGCTGTTAGTCCTTTGCATTGAACAGACCTCAAGCCTTAAAAAAAGAATAAAAAACAAAAAAGAATTCTCACTATAGACAGTTTTTATGGAGAGAGAGAATAGACCTCAAATTCTGAGGTTCCTAAAAGCAAAACAACTCCAGAAGAAGCCTCAAAGAGAGACATGAGCTGGTCCCCATTTCACAAGGCTTTCTTTGAAGATTACTTAAAGGAACTTAAAAGAGAATTAGAATTTAATTAGAATTTTAAAATGGGGAAATGAAATGAAATCTTACAAGAAGGAATGGAAAAAATGGAAAAAATAATGCAATGAACAAAAAAATGTAATTGGCCAATTGCAAAAGAAGCTAAAAAAGGTAACTGAGGAAAATAAAACACTAAAAATTAGAATTGAATAAATGGAAGTGAATGACTCCACAAGACTTTAAGAATTAGTCAAATAAAAACAAAAAAAAAATGAAAAAATAGAAGAAAATATGAAATATCTCCTAGGAAAAACAACTGACCTAGAAAATAAATCTAGGAGAGATAATCTAAGGATTATTGGGCTTCCTGAAAGGCATGATGAAAAAAAAATAGACATTATCTTATAGGAAATCATAAAAGAAAACTGCCCTGATCTTTTAGAATCATAAGGTAAAAATAGCCACCAGAAGAATCCATCAATCACCTTTTGAAAGAGACCCCAAAATTAAATCCCCAAGGAATATTGTGGCTAAATTTCAGAACTATCATACCAAGGAAAAGATATTGCAGGCAATCAGAAAGAAACAATTTAAATACCAAGAAACCACAATTAGGATTACCCAGGATTTAGCAGCTTCCACCTTAAAGGATTGAAGAGCCTGGAATCTGATGTTCTGAAAAGCAAAGGAACTGGGATTATAGCCAGGAATAAGCTATCCAGCTAAAATGAGCATTATCTTTCAGGGAAGAAGATGGATATTCAATGATATAGGTGAATTTCACCTGTTTCTAATGAAAAGACCAGAACTGAACAAAAAATTTAATCTCCAAATACAGAACTCAAGAGAAGGATAAAAAGGTAAAAAGGTTACCCTGGCATGGGTTCTGTCAATAAAAAGTTATTATAAAATAAAAAAAAAAAATAACACCAAAATAAAAAGGTAAAAAGGAAAGAACTCTTGAGAACTATAATTCTGTTACGGGTATACTTAGAGAATGCAAGTATAATTTGATTTTATTATGATAATATGAAAAAGAAACTAGAGGTGGAAAGGGGATCATACTGGAAGAAGAGGGAAAAGGAGGTAAAATAAGGGAAATTACATCTCACTAAGAGGTTAAAAAAAACCTATTATAATTGAGGGAAAGAAGGCAGGGGGATGAGTATTATGTGAATCTTATTTTCATCAGATTTGGCTCTAAGAATGAATATCAGACATATTTGGTATCATAAAGAAACTTGTCTCACCTTATAGGGAAGTGGGAGGGAAAGGAGGGAAAGACAGGGAAAGACTAATAGAAAGGAAAACAGAAGAATTAAGGGAAAGGTGTAAAAATGGGGAGGGGCTTTAAAGGGGGAGGACTATTTGAGGGAGGTGATCATCAACAGCAAAATACTGGGGAGGAGGAAAAGAAGGATAGAATAATCTAGGGTAAATAATATAGAAGGAAATACAGAATTAGTTATTTTAACTGTGAATGTGAATGGGATGAACTCCCTCATAAAATGTAAGCAGATAGCAGACTGGATTAAAAACCAAAATCCTACAAAATGTTGTTAACAAGAAACATGCTTTAAATATTAAAACATAGTGATACATACATGATGAAGGTAAAGGGCTAGAGCAGAATATATTATGCTTCAGATGAAGAAAAAAAAAAGCAGAGGTAGCAATCCTAATCTCAGATCAAATAAAAGCAAACATAGATATAATTAAAAGAGATAAGGAAGGAAACTATATCTTACGAAGGGTACCATAGATAATGAAGCAATATCAATACTAAACATATATGCACCAAGTGGTATAGCCTGGAAATTCCTAGAGGAAAAGTTAAGAGGGATGCAAGAAGAAATCGACAGCACAGCTATATTATTGGGGGATCTCAACTTTGCTCTCTCAAAACTAGATAAATTGAACCACAAAATAAATAAGAAAGAAGTTAAGGAGGTAAACAAAATGTTAGAAAAGTTAAATATGATAGCTGTTTGGAGAAAATTAAATGAAGACAGAAAGAAGTTTGCTTTTTTCTCAGTGATTCATGGAATTTATACAAAAATTGACCATATGTTAGGGCACATCAAAATTAAATGCAGAAAGTAAGAAATAGTAAAAACATTTATTTCAGATTATGATGCAATAAAGATCACATGCGATATTAAGGGCAGGAGAAAATAGGCCAAAAAGTAATTGGAAACTAAATAAGAATTTGCTTATATAGCAAATCATAGACACAATAATTCCATCCAAGAGAATGACAGTAATGAGACGACATACCAAAATTTGTGGAATGCAGCCAAAGTGATAATAAGGGGAAATTTTATATTTCTAGATGCTTACTTGTATGAAATAGAGAAAGAAAAAATTGATGAATTGGGCTTGCCACTAAAAAAAAGCTAAAAAAGGACAAATTAAACCTCCCCCACCCCAATCAAATACCAAACTTGAAATTCTAAAAATAAAAGGAGAAATTAATAAAATTGAAAGTAAAAAATATTGAATTAATAAATAAAACTAAAAGTTGGTTTTATGAAAAAACCAACAAAATAGATAAAACTTTGATTAATTTGATTAGAAAAAGGAAAGAGGAAAATCAAATTGTTAGTCTCAAACATGAAAAGGGAGAACTTTCCACCAATGAAGAAGAAATTAGAGCAATAATTAGGAGTTACTCTGCCCAACTTTATGCCAATAAATTTGACAATCTAAGTGAAATGGAGGAATACCTACAAAAATATAGATTGCCCAGATTAACAGAAGAGGAAATAAATTCATTAAATAGTCCCACTTTAGAAAAAGAAATAGGATAAGCTATTAATCATCTCCCTAAGAAAAAATCCCTAGGACCAGATGGATTTACATGTGAATTCTACCAAACATTTAAAGAACAATTAACTCCAATACTATATAAACTATTTGAAAAAATAGGGAATGAAGGATTCCTACCAAATTCCTTTTATGACATAGACATGGTACTGATACTTAAACCAAGTAGGTAGAAAACAGAGAAAGAAAATTACAGACCAATCTCCCTAATGAATATTGATGCAAAAAACTTAAATAAAATATTAGCAAAGAGATTACAGAAAATTATGCCTAGGACAATACACCATGACCAAGTAGGATTCATATTAGGAATGCAGGGCTGGTTCAATATTGGGAAAACTATTAGCATCTAACAAATTAACAAAAAACATATGATTCTCTCAATAGATGCAGAAAAAGCATTTGATTAAATTCAACATCCATTCCTCTTAAAAATATTAGCGAGTATAGGAATAAATGGACTTTCCCTTAAAATAGTCAGTAGCATCTATTTAAAACCATCAGTAAGCATCATATGTAATGGGGATAAACTGGAACCATTCCCAATAAAATCAGGGATGAAACAAGATTGCCCACAATCACCATTACTATTCAATATTATATTAGAACTTCTAGCTTTGGCAATAAGTGATGAAAAAAAGATTAAAAGAATTAGAGTAGGTAATATAAAAACCAAATTATCACTCTTTGCAGATGATATGATGGCATACTTAGAGAATCCCAGAGAATCAACTAAAAAGTTATTAGAAATAATCTACAACTTTAGCAAAGTTGCAGGATACAAAACAAATCCATATAAATCATCAGCATTTTTATACATCATTACCAAAATCCAACAGCAAGAGATACAAAGAGAAATTCCATTTAAAATAATTGTCGATAGTATAAAATATTTGGGAATCTGTCTGCCAAAGGAAAGTCAAGAATTATATGAGCAAAAGTACAAATAAAGTCATTTCTAAACAACTGGAAAAATATCAAGTGCTCTTGGATAGGTTGGTGAATATAATAAAGATGACAATACTACATAAACTAATCTATTTATTAAGTGCTATACCAATCAAACTCCCAAGAAGCTATTTTACTGACAGAAAAAATAACAACAAAATTCATCTAGAAGAACAAAAGGTCAAGAATTTCAAGGAAACAAATGAAAAAAAAAATCAAATGAAGGTGGCCTAGCTGTACTAGATCTAAAACTATATTATCAAAACCATTTGATACTGGCTAAGAAACAGACTAGTTGATCAGTGGAATAGGTTAGGTTCAAAGGACAAAACAGTCAATAACTTTAATAATCAAGTATTTGACAAACCCAAAGACCCCAGCTTTTGGGATGAGAATTCATTATTTGACAAAAACTGCTGGGAAAATTGGAAAGTAGTATGGCAGAAACTAAGCATTGACCCATACTTAACACCACATACCAAGATAAGGTCGAAATGGATTCATGATCTAGACATAAAGAAAGATATTATAAATAAATGAGAAGAACATAGGATAGTTTACTTCTCAGGCCTGTGGAGGAAGGAATTTGTGACCAAAGAAGAACTAGAGATCATTATTGATCACAAAATAGATAATTTGATTATATTAAGTTAAAAAGTTTTTGTACAAACAAAACTAATGCAGACAAGATTAGAAGGGAAGCAATAAACTGGGAAAACATTTTTACAGTTAAAGGTTCTGATAAAGGCCTCATTTCTAAAATATGTAGAGAATTAACTCAAATTTATAAGAATTCAAGCCATTTTCCAGTTGATAAATGGTCAAAAGATATGAACAGGCAATTTTCAGATGAAGAAATTGAAATTATTTGTAGTCATATGAAAAGGGGCTCCAAATCACTATTAATCAGAGAAATGCAAATTAAGACAACTCTGAGATACCACTACACACTCTTAGATTGGCTAAAATGACAGGAAAAGATAATGATGAATGTTGGAGGGAATGTGGAACTGGGATACTGATACATTGTTGGTGAAAGAGTAAATGAATCTGACATTCTGGAGAGCAATTTGGAACTATGCTCAATAAATGATCAAACTGTGCATACCCTTTGACCTAGCAGTGTTTCTACTGGGCTCATATCGCAAAGAAATCTTAAAGGCAGGAAAGGGACCCACATGTGCAAAAATGTTTGTGGCAGCCTTTTTTGTAGTGGCTAGAAACTAAAAACTGAATGGATGCCCATAAATTGGAGAATGGCTGAATAAATTATGGTATATGAATGCTATGGAATATTATTGTTCTGTAAGAAAAGACCAGTAGGATGATTTTAGAGAGGCCTGGAGAGACTTATATGAACTGATGCTGAGTGAAATGAGTAGGACCAGGAGATCATTATATATGGCAACAACAGACTTATAGACATGACTCTCTTCAACAATGAGATGATTCAAACCAGTTCCAATTGTTCAGTAATGAAGAAAGCCATCTACACCCAGAGAGAGGACTGTGGGAAATGAGTGTGCTTCACAACATAGCATTTTCATGCTTTCTGTTGATGTTTACTTGCATTTTGTTTTCCTTCTCAGGTTTTTTTTTTCTTTCTAGATCTGTTTTTTCTTGTGCAGCAAGATAAACTGCATAAATATGCATACATATATTGGATTTAACATATATTTTAATATAGTTAATATGTATTGGACTACCTGCTATCTAGGGGAGGTGGTAAGGGAACAGAAAGTTTTGTAAGAGTCAATGTTGAAAAATTACCCATGCATATGTTTTGTAAATAAAAAACTTTAATTAAAAAATAGGATTGGGCAAGTGGAACTTAATGACTCTGTGAGACATCAAGAAGTAATAAAAACAAAATCAAAAGAATGAAAATAGAAGAAAATGTGAAATCTTTCATTGAAAAACTACTTATCTAGAAAGTAAATCAAGGAGAGGCAATTTAAGAATTACTACATGACCTGAATGCCATGATAAAAAAAAAGAACCTAGATATCATATTTCGAGAAATTATCAAGGAAAACTGTTATCTTAGATCCAGGTGGTAAAATAAAAAAAAAGAATCTACTGATTACCTTATTAAAGAGATCCCTAAATGAAAAATTCCAGTAATATTATAACCAAATTCCAGAGTTCCCAGATTAAAAAGAAGTCAGAAAGAAATAAGTTAAATATTATGGAACCATAATCAATATAACAAAAAAATTAACAGCTTCTACATTAAAGAAGCAGAGGTTTAGGAATATGATATTTCATATTATTGTTCTGTAAGGAATGACCAGCAGGATGAATACAGAGAGGCTTGGAGAGACCTACATGAACTGATGCTAAGTGAAATGAGCAGAACCAGGAGATCATTATACACTTCGACAACAATACTGTATGAGGATGTATTCTGATGGAAGTGGATTTCTTTGACAAAGAGACCTAACTGAGTTTCAATGGATATATGATGGACAGAAACAGCTACACCCAAAGAAAGAACACTGGGAAACGAATATGAACTATTCGCATCTTTGATTTTCTTCCTGAGTTATTTTTACCTTCTGAATCCAATACTCCCTGTGCAACAAGAGAACTGTTCGGTTCTGCAAACATATATTGTATCTAGGATATACTGCAACATATCTAACATATGTAGGACTGCTTGCCATCCAGGGGAGAGGATGGAGGGAGGGAGGAGAAAAATCGAAACAGAAGCGATTGCAAGGGATAATGTTGTAAAAAATTACCCTGGCATGGATTCTGTCAATATAAAATTATTAAATAAAATTTTAAAAAAAGGAATATGATATTCCAGAAGGCAAAAAAAAAAAAAGGTTTAGAAACAATAATAACCTACGCAGAAAAATTGAGAATAATCCTTCAGGGGAAAATTGATATTTAATGAAATAGGGGACTTTTAAGCATTTCTGATGAAAAGATCAGAGTTGAATAGAAAATTTGACTTTCAAATATAAAATTGAAGAGAAGCATAAAAAGGTAAATATGAAAGAGAAATCATAAGGGATTTTAAAATGTTAAACTGTTTACATCCTCACATGGGAAGGTAATACTTGTAAGTCCTAAGAATCATTATTATAGCAGTTAGAAAGAATATACATAGATACAGGGCATGAGTGAGTTGATTATGACAAGATGATTTTTTAAAATGAAATTAAGGAATGAGAAAGAGAGATAGGACTGAGAGAAGAGAGATAGGAGAGACAGAATGAGATAAATTATCTTACATAAAAGAGAATTGAAAGGAAGAACATTTATAATGGAGGGAAAGATGAAAGGTGGCGTGAGCCACCTTGAACCTCACTCTCAGCAGAATTGGATCAAAGAGAGAATAACATATATATTGAATATAACAATCTATCTTGTCCTATGTGAAAGTAGGAAGGGGGTGGGATAAAAGATATTAAAGCTGTGGAAAGAAGGAGGATTGAGAAAGATGGTAGACAGAAACAAAACATATGAGGAGAGAGAGAGAGAGAGAGAGAGAGAAAGAAAAGAGAGAGAGATGATCTTATCAATAAAATGGAAGTGGATAGAGAGCAAATTAAAAACTAGAACCCACCAATATGTTGTTCATAAGAAATACTTAAAACAATAGATGCAGAGTAAAAGAGGCTGGAGCAGAATCTATTATATATCTCAGGTGAAATTAAAATAAAAAGTAAAATCAGGGATAGTCATCATGACCTCAGATAAAGCAAGAACTAATTTCAAAAGTAAATGAAGAAAATTACATCTTGTTAAAAGATGCCATAGAAAATGAAGTAATATCAAGACTAAACAAGTAGAGTACTAGAAGATAAGAGAGATAAAGTGACTAGATTATAAATATAGAACTGGAAGACCCATTAAAGGTCTTCCAGAATTATCAAACTCCAGGGCTCATGGGCACAAGCTTAAAATGTATCTGAACAATGTTTACTGATCCACAAGAAACCTTTATATTTGAATTTGAAACTACTAAAAGCCATTCTCTTCACTGCACAGATAAAGAAACTGGGGTGCAGAAAGGTGAATTCATTTAACCAAAGACCACAAAAATATCAAGCAACAGAACTGGAATTTGGACCCTGATTCTCTGATGCAAAACTGTTCACTCTTTCTTCATTATTCCCTCTACAATTCTCTACCAAGAACTGGAAAAAGTAGGTAAGCCTTTGCTGGTACCAAAATGCTTCAAGATAACAATAGTTGGAAGATAACAGCAGAGAAAATGGTAAGACATAGCTCTCTAAAGATAGCTAATGGCAGAGGATGATTTTACCAATCAAGTGAAGTCAACAAATATTTATTAAGTAATTACCATATGTGAGACATTTTGTAAAGGATGGGCACTTCATTTTATAAAGAAATGTATGGTTGTATTCTTCAGATAGCTAACTCACATGAACAAAATAGATTCAATTTATACATGGGATCTCGGGAAAATATCTACTGTATAAAGAAAAATATATGGAATCATAGAATTATAGATTTAGATTTCAAGGACTATAGAGATACCCAAGTGCAATTTATTCATTTTATAGGTAAGGAAAGTGAGGTTCAGAGAATAGTTAAATGACTATGCCAGAGTACACAACTAGTAAGTACCTGAAGAAGTATTTGAATCAATGTTTTCCTGATTCTAACTCTAAGCTAAATCTGTCACAGTTGATAATCACATAATCTTGTTGTTATTGTGTATAGTGTTCTGTTGGTTCTGTTCACTCCACTCAGCATCAGTTCACGTAAGTCTTTCCAGGCTTTTCTGAAATCAGCCTGCTCATCATATCTTCTTTTTGTTTTTAAATAGTTTTTTTCCCAAATACATGTAAAGATAATTTTTAACATTCACCTTTGCAAAACTTTGTGTCCCAAGGTTTTCTCCCTCTTTCCTGTCAACTGCTTTTTTCAATGAATGAAGTATTATCACAGATATTGATATAAAAATATTCAAGGACTCATGGACAGGTACTATTGTAAATCATACTTATCAACATGAAGAAACATTTTAATAAATTGTACTTGATTAGTATATAGATTCTTGCAAAAATCCATTGAGTTATGAATAGCATTTTAAAAAACTTAATTAGAGCAATTAGATGGTACTGTGGATAGAGCACCAACCCTGAATTCAGTAAGACCTGAGTTCAAATGTGACTTCACATACTTAACACTTACTAGCTGTGTGACTCTAGGCAAGTCACTTAACCTCAATTGCCTCACCAAAAATTTAAAAAAAAACCCATAAAATTTTAGTATAAAGTAAGAGGCTAAAGATGTGCATATTAAAGTATTGGTAGCAGAGAGAGAACTATGGGGACTGTGGATTTGAAGCTTAATATTTTCACCTTTTTATTTGTATGCTTTTTCTTTCTCATTTTTTCCCTTTTGGTCTGCTTTTTTTTTTTTTTTTTTGCACAACATATGGAAATATGTTAAACAATACTGTACATGTGTATTCTATATCAGATTGCTTGCTATCTTGGGAAGAGGGGAGGCAAGGAAGGGAGGGAGAAAAAATTTGAACACAAAATTTTGTAAAAATAAATGTTAAAAAAAAACTGGTAGCAGAAAGGAGAACCTATTCCAGGGGGGAAAAACAGGAAACTAACCATTAAATACTAGAGCTATTGTTATCTCCAGCTAGAATTAGACTAGGAACTAACCAGATAACATCAGAACTTCAAAACTTGATTTTTCAGACTATTTAATGTCTCAGCTTTAGTAAATTGGGGCAATAAAATTGGGGGAAAAGAAGAAAGAGAGAGAGAGAGAGAGAGAGAGAGAGAGAGAGAGAGAGAGAGAGAGAGAGAGAGAGAGAGAGAAAAAGAAAGAGAAAAGAAGAAAGAAAAAGAAAGAGAAAAGAAGAAAGAAAAAGAAAGGAAGAAACAAAAAAGAAAGAAAAAAGGAAGGAAAGAAGGAAGGAAGGAAGGAAGGAAGGAAGGAAGGAAGGAAGGAAGGAAGGAAGGAAGGAAGGAAGGAAGGAAGCAAAGAAGGAAAGAAGGAAGGAAAAAAGGAAGGAAGGAAGGGAGGGAAAATCTTGAAAACAACCCACTTGGGATTAGAATCTACTCAGGAAGGGACCTCAGAGGCCAACAAATAACTCTCATTGGAAAACCTTTAATAAAAGGGGACTCCCTATTTCCTGAGGTAGTCCATTCCACTTTTCCCCTCAAGTCCAAATTTGCTTCTTTGCAAATTCTGTTTACTGCTCCTACTTCTGCCCACTGGGGCCAAGCAAAACAATTCTATTTTTTTCAATTTGGAGAATATTCAGATTCTTGAAAAATACTATTATATTTTTCTCTGCCTTCAATCCATCAATGTCTATTCTTTTTCAGACTATACAAAATTTGCGTGTGATTTTCAACCTTGGTGCTGCCTCTTTGAGATTCTTTTCCATTTGTCCTGTCTGTACATGTCTTATAATTGTTTACATTTTTTTTAACTGTATTAAATTGTTAGTTTCTTGAGAGAAGAAGTTGCTTTTTCCTTTTCTCTGTATCCTCAGTTTAGAATAGTATCTGACATATAGTAGGTACCATCCATATGTGGAACCATTGGTTAAGACAAATGGAGAAATTTTGAATGCTCTGGATGAGTTCACTTACCTTGCCTGTATACTTTCCATGGATGTACATATAGATGATGGGGCTAATGTATAAATTGCCAGAGATAGCTCAGCTTTTGAGAAACTGAAAGAAAGCATGGGAGAGAAAAAAAAAACTATTAGATTATCTATCAAACTGAAGGTCTGTAGAGCTATTTTGCTAATCTTATTACTGTATGTCTGTGAAATCTGGACAGAAAATTGGAACATTTCCATATGAATTGTCTTACGAAGATTCTGAAGATCACCTGGCAATATAAGGTACCAGATGCTGAGATCTTCTTTTGAGCTGAACTGTCAAATATTGAAAATCTACTGCAGAGAGTACAACTCTATGGGTTAGTCATGTTGTTCAAATGCAAAATATATAGTCATCTAAAAGATGATTTTTTACAAACATGAGGCAAACACACTCACATGAAGGTCAGAAGAAGTGATACAAGGATATCCTCAAGGTCTCTAAAGAACTATGGAATAGATTGTGATACTTGGGAGCCACTGGCATAGAACTGTTCAGCATGGCATGCCCACATCAAAGAAGGTCTGTGCTCCATGAGCAAAACAGCATTCCAGTAGTTCAAAAGAAATGTGAGATACATAAATTTAGAGTCATCGCCCCTCCAAAAGTTTAGACAGACTATTTGTGCCTGATCTGTGAGTCTTCTGAATTCACATTGGTCTGATCAACCATATCCGGACATACTGTACCTTGACATTGTACATATATACACTGTACATAGTGATATCATTTTGGTCATCTTCAAGAATGGATGACTAAATAGCTAATAGATACTTAATAAAAACTTGCTGACTTGGCTTTATTTCTTTAATTCCTTCCACCTGACCTTAAATGGCATGAAGTTGAGGTCTAATATTATCCTGGTTTTCCTTCTCTGACCACTCTTCAGGTTTATCAACACTTACCCTACTATGTGGTGCTTAAAACTGCTTAACACCAAATGGAGTTTGATTAATGAAGAGTACATGTTAATATCACTTCCCTAGTCTTAATGCAATTAAAGATTGAATTGACTTTCTGAGCTAATGCAACTATCATTTCTTAGAGACTCATTTAAATTTGAGAACTGTTTCCAAGAAAACACAAATATCTTAGAAAATGTTTATAACAAATATGCTAATTGCACATTTTCTTATCTTTTTATTAAAGCAGTTCACCTAGGGACTTCAATTAGGAAACACCATGTTTACTTGTTTTCAGTTGTTTTTATGCTTGAAAAGTATCATCTGGGAGCCAAAAAAGATAATTCTATCTTATGTTACATTAAGTAAAAGTACATTAAGAAATAACCAGTTAATCAGTAAGCATTTATTAAGCACCCATCTTATGCCAGATATTATGCTAAACATCAAGGGCCCTATATTCTGTCCTCGTCAGACAATGCCTGTGTTCAGTATTGAGGTCTGTCTACATTTCAGGAAAGAACATTAATATGTTGAAGAACATCCAGGCAGCAGTACAAAAGATGTTGAGGGAATTTAAAACCATTTCACATAAGAATCAAATTGAAGGAAGTAAGGATATTTTGTCTGGAGAAGAGCAATCAGATGAAACATGTTGACAATCTTCAAATCCTGGGTGATAACTGTGGTTTGTGGCAAGAATACTGAATTTGGTGATAGATAGTCTGGATTAAAATTCTGGCTCTGCCATTTATAGCTGTGTGATCTAGGGCGAGCCACTGAACTTTTTTGGCTTGACTTCCCTCATCTATAAAATGAGATCAGACTACATTATCTCTAAGGTTGTTTCTTGATTAAAAGTTTCTTATCCTAAGATTTTCATATGGGCATAGTATTCAATTTGTTCCACTTGGCCTTAGAAAGAAGAATTGGGACTAGTTGACAAAAAGTCCAGGGAGACAAATTTTGGCTGAGTTCAAGGACAAACTCCTTAATGATTACAAATGTCCAAAAGCAGAATGGACCAAAAGCAGTGAACCTGCTGATACTGGAGACCTTTAAAAAGAAATTAGGTGATCAATTGTAAGTGATGACTTAGAATGAATGAGTGGAAAGGCATCTATTTGGCACTTACCACATGGTAAGATTTTGACTAGTGATGGGCATAAATAAAAAAGTGAGATTTGTCTGTCCTAAGAGGATCTTAGATACTACTAAAGGAGATTTCACATATAGGAATATGGTGGTCAGGAAAGGAGTTTTGGTCTTAAGAGTTACAGAATATTAAGTGGAGCCACATTGACAGTCAATTGACTTAATCTTTCTAGCAGTAATCATAACATTAATTTGATTCCTATTCCCAAGCTAGAGGTCAAAGGGCAAGGGTGGTGATACTGGCAGGATTGATACTTCACATAGAGGTCTATTTGGATGGCCACTGAGTTTTCTTATAATTCTTCTACTTTGAGACTTTTAACTAAGTCAAGTGGTCTTTTGTTCTTTTTTGACAAAAAATTACTGTTGCCAGTTACCTTACTTTTTGCAGTATATATATTCCTGAATATTTTGTATGTAAATCAAAGTCTTTTTTGAAAAAAAAATGGATCCATTAAAGAAAATTACTATTTAAATATTTTTTAGTATGACTACATAATGAATAATTTTCTCTAATGTATCTTTTATTGCAAATTCAGATTTTCATTTAACACATATTTACATGGCATTCATGGTTTACAAAACACTTTCCTCATAAAATAACTATAAAGTACATGGCTTAAGCATCTATATCTGTATTCTTTTCCCATATTGAAACTGGGGCTCAATGCTTAAACAGCTGGTCTAGAAGTCAGAGCTGGGACTTGTCCAGTGCTCTTTCCATCATACTAGGCTGCCTTCATATCTAAAAACAAGATTAACTTGTGGTCATAATGAATGAGGTTTTACCCTATATGTCTATATAAAATTTGATACTTTCAAATGGAAATTTAAAAAATATATATTACTAAGAGGTTTGTAAATAGAATGAATGTGATTATAAGACATTTTTTTCTCCATAGATATAGCCATAAAAAAAAACTATAGAAATGTTTCAATTACCTTATAAATTAGGGTTCTTCATATATTTACTTAAATGAATGTATGATTGAGACAGTCAATAAACACATTTTGTAAATGCAATATAATTAATTTCTTTTTAAAGCTTTTGTTTTTTTGCCCTCTAGTCAGAATTATGTTTCTTAGAAGTCAAAATATATTTTATGTACAATATTTAACTGAAATTGGCAATCTTTCTTTATTAGCTGCCAAGTCTAGTACCAGCTCTGCCATTAATTATGAATGTCACCTAATTTCTCTTAACTTCATTTTTAAAATGAGAGGATTTGGACTATAGAGTTTCTAGTTGTGATATTTTTTAAACAAAGATATCTATTAAAAAGTATGCATTTTATCAGTCTTAGCCAAGGAAGTTAATAAACATTCTTATGTACATGAATATAGTAAATTGTACAATAACAGTTGCTATGATGTTGCTATGGTGACATCAAGGACACAGATGTAAGGAAATCTATAATCACATCTGTATGAGCAAAATGCTTCAATATCATTAGACTTTACTTTGAAGACATCTAATTAAGTCTGAAGTCTCTTGGAGGAAAAACACAAATAAAGATATCTGGTTACTGTCAGGAGAGTAAAGAATCTCTAATTGTATCCCATGAAAGATAGAAGGGGAAAAAACTAAACATTCCAAATGTTTGTTTCATTGTACAATGTTAGATTATTTTGTGTTAATGTTTTCCAACTCTGCTTATAAAATTAGGCAAAGGGAGACAGAATAATGAAAGTCAATATGGGGTAAAAGAATTTTAAGGGCAAAAATTGCTCATTCTCATTCCCATTCTCATCAGGTTTTTAAATTTTTAAAATTTGTTTTTATAGTAAGAAGAAAAATTATTTTCTTGCAAATATTGCTTCTAAAAGTTAAAGTCTAATAATAAGCTAGTCCTCATAATATTCTTACTTTCCTTCCCCATTAGAAAATGAATTACTTGAGAATTCTTCTACTAGTAAGCTTTTGAAAATTAACTTCTATGCAATAGCAAATGAGAAATACTATTCCAGAAGAAATCAGTCTTGTTTTTCATCCCATTCTTTGCTGGCTTGTAGAAGTTCCTATTCTTTCAGAATTGATTCAAAATAGTAATGCAATAATTCTCTAAATGTAATGCTACAATATCATTAGGAGTATATGTTTTTATTGGTATATTTTGTTTGTCGTTTACATAAAGGAGTAGTAATATATACAGACACTAAATCATTTATACTTTGAAACTGCATTAATATTGTCACCTAGACAGCAGGCAACAACCTCCATTTTAAGGGCAAATAAATAGTTTTCAGGTTGACTTACTTACACATAGAAAGGTAATGATTTAACATTTCTTTTTTCAGTATAAAATGTGGATTATTATTGTTCACTGTGTGGATCTGATTACAATGAATTCTTTTGGTGAATAATGTTTTTCCAGTTGTTTTCAAAATGTTTGCTTATTGAGTTGACACTTAAAAAGATTGGTGAAAGATTATAAACAGTATTCCTTCACAGAACAGCAAAAACTAATAGCATGGAAAATTAGTCTACAGAAAGCTTGTCATGAAACCAAGAGCATTTATAAATGAAACTGGGAAGGTAGAAACAGATGAAAAAAATGGAAGAGATCTGTTAATATTTCTAAAATAAATTATTTCATCATCGATTATAGTGGAATCATCATATTTTGCTTCTAATACTCCAGTCCTCTGTGTTCCATGTGAAGAAGTGAAAGAGACACCAAAGAAGAAAGACAGAGACAACAGCTAGAGCAGACCAAATATATCCTGAAGAGTCTATACTATGAAAGCAACACAATTTTGAAAGTATCAATGTATTGGTTTCTTAAGATCTTTTAAAAAGGGGAAATAATTGAATAATTTTTAAAATTCACCAAGATAACAAATAGCTATCAAGAAACTTTTGAACACTATTAACCACATTCTAATTTCTCATATATTTGAAATCTTTATGAAAATGATCTGTATATGTAACAAATGTATTACTAATTAAAGTATGAGAAAGAAAGAGATAAATTTCAACAAGTGTTTTTTATGATAGATCACATTATTAAAATCACATATTGATGGAAAATCATACATACACATACAGCAAATATAAAATATTTCTATTTTATTGTTGATTATTTTTGAAGTCTTTGAATTCAGTTCCTAATTAGAGAATGTATGAATTCAAACTCACATGGCTCAGTATATCTTGTTGGTTCCATCCATGCTTCAGATTATATATACTGGCCATTTTGTGATCTACCCTGTTCCAGAATCTTTTAGACCCCTGAAGGCCATACCCTGGGGAAATCAGCACATATAACTTTGGAATCATTTTTTTTCCTCCTTAGGACTGAATCATCTTTACTGGTAAACAAATAAGTACAAACTCACAGGATCCTTTGTAATGAGTTGACTTTAGTCTATTTAACACTCTATTTCAGGTATTTTCTTGCCATCTGTTATTTCTCTTAGCTCTTTATCTTTTCCCTGGGAAATTTAATCAAATAAATATGCCTTTTTTACTGGAAAGTTCACCATTTTATGACTCCACTCAATATCTCTATAAGTTGTGGAACACCAGAAGAAAAAGTGGAAGATGATTTTCAGGGCAGTGGTGAGATAGTCTAGTGAGTGTAAGTGGGTAGTAAGCATATTAACAAGCAACTATGGCTTTTGTGTTACAAGAATAAAAAACAATATCTATCAAATACATAACTGAAAAAGAAAAAAGGAGGTAGGCTCATGAAGTAACTAGAAAGAAGGGTTAACAGATAGATTGATTATTATCCTGATGGAATGATGGCAATAATTCAATCTCCAAATTTGGTGGAAAGCCGCTAATCCTTTAGGTAGAACTTATAGAGAAAAGTAATGAGACATGGGCAAGAATCACATATATAGCAATAATTTATATTATACATATTATATATCTATAAACATTTTAAAGTTTGCAAAGCACTTTATTAAAAATATACTTGGTTTCACTTGACTTGCAAAATAATTTTGTAAGTTAGGTATTATTTTTATCTCCATATTGTAGATGAAGAAAATGAGGTGGTTATTAATATCCCTATTTTATGAATGAAGAAACTGAAATGGAAAGAAGTTGGCTTACCCACAGTTTTGTAGTTCATAAGGATCTCTAGCTCATGTTTTTCTTGTTCCAAATCTAACGCCTATATTACCTTGCCTATGATTTCTATCATTTCAGGTACTTAGATCATGGATTACCACTTAGATCATGAACTTATTGTGATCATACAGTCTTTGAGCCTATTCTTAGAACTCACAATGAAAGCTTCCCCAGTATCCATCTCAATTCTTTGCATTGAATGTGTCAGGATATACCAATACATGTTGCTGGCATGAGTTCTACTTTCTTTCCCCATTCAGATAACCATTGGGCTGTTACCTCTCTTCTCTCTGTATTATTATATTTTAAGCAAATAGTAGAAAGGACGTTAGAGTTAAAAGAAACAAATAAACAAACAAATACCTTTTTGACTTTGGACAAGAAAATTAACTTCTCAAGACTGTTTCTTCATTTGTGTTAGAATGGCTTTCCCATTTGAAATTTATGATTCTCCAACTTGAGTTACAGAATATGTCTTCTGAGAAGCTACTCTCTGAAAACCTTGAATTGCTAATACCTTAAAGATGATTGTCCTAGAAGGAAGATCATAGAGTTAGTTATGGAAGGAATCTTAAAGATTGCTTATTTGAACTACTTAACTTTTCTGTTTTGTTTTTGTTTTATTTTTGAATGTTTTAGTTTTTCTAGCTTTAGCTTCTACATCATCTTCATTGTTCAATATTTTCCTGCCCTTTCCCTGAGCTAGAAATCTGTCTGTTACAACAAACAACTTAAAAAGAAGGGAGAAGATCAGTTCAACAAATCTAAGAAGTATATTAATCAAATCTATCTCTTTATTCAGAAATCTAATCTTTAGTTATAAATTATAAGATCATAGATTTAGAATTGGAAAAAATTACAGAAGTAATTGAGTCCTACCCCTCATTTTGCAAATGAAAGATTAAGTGACTTGCCTGGGGCCACAGTTAGCATATATACATATATATATATAACTCAGATCCCCAAATCTTAAATTAGTGCTTTTTCCAACATACTCCACTGCTTCCCACATTGATATCTTCTTATAACTCATAACAAAAACTCATGTTTTGTAATGATCGTAGTATAGAAACCCTGAAAAAGACATTCTGAATGAGATATCAAAAAGTCTCAAGGACACATATAAAAAGACAACTACAATCACATCCAAATCATTTCCCAAACTTTACAGATAATTAAATCAGAAACTCCTTTGAAGGAAAACACAAACAGAGCTATATTTGGCTACTGGAAGAGAACTTTTATATCACTAATTATTCCCCATGAAAGATGGAATGAAGGCTACATTTTCATTTTAGTTGAATAAAGATGAAATGCTTTATGTAAAATATATACACACATTCACATGTGTGTTTAGATTTTTAAAAAAAATTTGTGAAAATCTTTTTTGTTATATGACTGGAAATAATTGAAAGAAAAGAATGTGACAAGTATGATTCCTGGATGTAGAGTCTAGGTCCCATTCTAATCTTCCCAAAAGTCCACTTACTAAAATTGTAAAGGAGCTGGAAGACGAGATTTTTTTACATTCACTACAATGCTCTTCAACACCATGCAAACCATCTTCAGAAGGTAACTAATAAAACGGACAGGTGGAGCTAGCCTCTCCCCACCAGTAGCCAAATTACTTTATTCCCTATAGAAATTTTAAACAGTTTTTGAAAAGGAATTTCAATTCTTTGCTAGATACATAAAATTTATTCAAAGAAATGGTATTGCTATCACCAAGATATTTCAGAAAGGACGAACTCTCAATATAAATAGGAATCAATTAAAAAAAAAAAACACAACAGTTTCTAAAGTGAATCTTTAGCAGAACTATCATATTTAAATGGACCTCAAGTGAAAGAACAATGTATCCAACTGATCTCTTCTCTTATAAGTTTCCCAATCATTCCCTGAGCCTTTCTTAAAAGTCATTTTTATGATAACATTTTATTGAGCGGGATATTCACAATTAAATATTCAGGAAACTCACTTTTACAAAGTAAAACCC